>NC_080068.1:10610428-11810428 GCF_949987535.1 Balaenoptera acutorostrata
CATGGCATTTTAAGTGGATTCTTTCAACACATGAGCTCATTGCAATAGCAATAAGAGGCGGTTACAAAATGATTACTATAGTACAGTATGTTCTACAGTTAATTTTATGCAGTTATGACTTAATACTGCATCTTTACATTTGGGAATGGATCCGTGTAAGGTCTGTAAGTGTTTGTGTTCATAAGTTTTGATAAATTTTAACCTCTGTAACAGATTTGTGTATATTTTATGGTAGTAAATGATAAAATAGACTACTATCTACATATATTTTATGTGCTCATGACATACCTAATTTTTATTAATTTTTAAAAAATATTTCTAAGCTACACGGTTCATCTGTGAGTTTTTTCAATTTGTCACAAATCCCAACAATATTTTCCAATATGTTTATTGAAAAAAATCCATGTATAGGTGGACCTATGTTGTTCAAGTATTCACTATACGTGAGCTCTGGGGTAATAGGTGAGTAGAAACCCATTTACTTAGTTCTCCTGAGTAGTTGTCCTAACTGCCAAGTTCATTGGGAAACTGTACATCTACAACCGGATACTGCAAACAGGAAAATCAGCTCTCGCTCTTTGTTTCAGCAGCATCAGACCTCATTCAAAAAGAGATATAACATTTAGAGAGACATTTCTGCCATCTACTGTTACTGCCCTGGATTCTATCAGATTATATTGGCTACTTGATTCCAGTATTAACTTCAAGAAAGTGATATTCAGTGGGCTGAGAGAAGAGAGCAATGTCACATGTTTCTCTCAATTCTTGAAAAGATTATTTTAGAACAAGTAAAACTTCTTTTTTAAAATTCAGATTATAGAAAATCATTTTAGAGAGGCTGATTTTGCTCATTAGTTGTTTTTTCTTTTTGTAAATCGAGGTATAATTGACATAAATCATATTAGTTCAGGTATACAATATAATGATTCAATATTTCTATATATTGCGAAATGACCACCATGGTAAGTCTAGTTCATATCTATCGCCATACACAGTTACAAACAAATTTTGTTTCTTGTGAAAAGAACTTTTAAGATTTACTCTCTTAACAACTTTCAAATGTGCAGTACAGTGTTATTAACTATGGTCACCATGCTGTGCATTACATCCACCCCATGACTTATTTATTTTATAACTAGAACTTTGAACCTTTAACCCCATTTTGCCCACTCACCACCCCACCTCTGGCAACTACCAGTCTGTTCTCCATATCTATGAATCTATACACTTGGGTTTTGGTTTGGTTTTGTTCTAATTCTACATGTAAGTGAGATCATACAGTATTTGTGTTTCTCTGTCTGACTTATTTCACTTAGCATAATGTCTTCAAAATCCATCCACGTTGTTGCAAATGGCAAGATTTCTCTCATTTTTTCTGGATGAAATTATACCATTTTGTGAATATATGTATACATATGTGTGTGTGTGTGTGTGTGTGTGTGTATATATATATATATATATACCACATTTTCTTCATTCATTCATTCATCAATAGACCCTTAGGTTGTTTCCATATCTTGGCTATTGTAAATAATGCTGCAATGAACACGGAGGTGCACATATCTTTTCAAGTTAGTGTTTTCATTTTCTTTTAATACATATCCAGAAGTGGGGTTGCTGAATCATATGGTAGTTCTCTATTTTTAATTTTTTAAGAAACTTCCATACTGTTCCATAGTGGCTGCACTAATTTACATTCCCATCAACAGTGCATGAGGGTTCCCTTTTCTCCACATACTCGCCAACAGTTATTTGTTCTATTTTTGATAATAGCCATTCTAACAGGTGTGAGGAGATATCTCATTGTGGTTTTGATTTGCATTTCTGTGATGGTGAGTGATGTTGAGCACATTTTCATGTATCTGTTGGTCATCTGTATGTCTTCTTTGAAAAAAAATGTCTATTTAGACACACTACCCAGTTTTTAATTGGATTATTTGTGTTTTTTGCTA
Source organism: Balaenoptera acutorostrata (assembly GCF_949987535.1). NCBI lineage: Eukaryota > Metazoa > Chordata > Mammalia > Artiodactyla > Balaenopteridae > Balaenoptera > Balaenoptera acutorostrata. The sequence goes on from NC_080068.1 coordinate 10,612,381, forward strand.
TTGAGTTGTATGAGTCTTTGTATATTTTGGATATTCATCCCTTATCAGATATATAATTTGCAAATATTTTCTCCTGTTCTGTAAGTTTGCCTTTTCATTTTGTTGATGGTTCCCTTTGTTATATAGCTGCAGTTCCATTTGTTTATTTTTGATTTTGTTGCCTTTGCTTTTCGATGTCAAATCCAAAAAATCTTTGCCAAGACTGTTATCAAGGACCTTACTCCCTATGTTTTCTTCTAGGAGTTTTATGGTCTCAGGCCTTATATTCAAGTCTTTAATCCATGTTGAGTTAATTTTTTGTATGGTGTAAGAGAGTAGATTGTTGGAGCTTTCATCAGGAGCAGAAAGGGGGTCAATATTTAGACATTGTTCACACTTGAATACCAACTTTACTAGCTCATGAGAGTTCAAGGGAAAAAAAAAAGGAAGAGAGGAAGGATAGGAGGGAGGGAGGGAAATAAAGATGGAAAGGTGGTAGGAAGACAGGAAGAAGAGAATAGGGGAAAGTGGAATGGGGGAGGTAAGGAAGGAAGGAAGAATATCCCTTCAAATCACAGGAGATGTGTTTGTAAGAGACTGAATGAACTGATTCTGAGGAGTCCTATGGCATTTGAGATTCTATGACAGAAGTTTAGGTTTTTAAAAGACATTTAAAAAGTTGGTAAAGTGATCATTTAAAAGAGAAATGTAATATTGCCTCATTACACTTAGAAACATACTCGATAAAGTTCTGAGTAATTTTATTCAATTGGCAGAGACTCAAACACATTAAACCTATCTATTAAGTCTAAAGAGAAGAGATGAGAATAAAATTCTAACTATATTTTTTACTGAGTTTGATGCCATAATGGAAAAATATATCTCTCTACACTATTCATACACTGTTCTCAGTCTGGCCTTATAGAACTGAATTTAAATTACGCTTGACTATGTAGGAGTTTGCTACAGGTGTTCTGAAAAAGAAATATCTTTCTGGTTTAAATGTTAACTCCCAAATACAAAAGCCCCAGGTTTGCTTTCATATGTCATGGTAAAAATCAGCTAGAAACAGTTTTATCTGTCCTTGAAAAAATGTTTCAAATTGGCTCTGAAGTCTCATCTTCCAGATGGGCAGCCTTTCGCAGGCCCTGCTGAGATGGCATATTAAAGACCTAAATATGCTTTCAGTCTACATATGAATTCCCCAGGTTGACAATAAATATTTAAAGAGTTGCTGGTGTGTCACGAAAACAAAACTGCACCTTGTGTCTATGTAGGATGGTTTATAAATAAATCTGTTTTCCACTTTTTCTTATCTAGTCATTTTTATTTAAAGGAGCTAAACCAGCTGCATTTTCAAGGGCTCACCAGTACGCTGAGCCACATGGCTGAGTTACACTGTCCTCAGACGCTACAAATAAGTGCCACTTATAACCGTGCATATGTTCTATGGGTGCTACGAATATACACATTCATATTTCCCATGGAAAACATTGTTCTCCCTCGGAGACCCAGATGACACAACTCGAGCAGTAGTAAGACTGTAACTACATTTATTCATTCATGTGCAAACATTGTTCTAGGCACTGCTAAGTACTGGGATTACAAAAATGATAGTGGCAAACATGACAGTCATAACATTGATATCGACAACTAAGTAACCACTGCCGTTGATTGAACAACTACTTTGTGGCAGCACAGCATTTTACATCATTTAGTCTTCTCCAAAATTCTTTGAGGTGGATATAATCTCCTTTTTTATAGATATCTTAGGCCCAAAGGCACTGTTTTTATTGTCACACAGTGATAAACCATAGAACTAAGGTATGGCCTCCAAAGCAGACTTACAATATTTTTTTTTAATTCACTTGGAATAAGTCACATAGATTGGCTATAAGGAAGGCCACCTGCACCAAAGATGAACCGGCACCATATTGGATGGTGACAAACTGACCCAAAGAGGTCCTGTCTTACAGGGGAAGGATGACTGCTAGGTGCAAAATAATAGGAGAAGGCCGAGGATAGAGGGCAAGGGGGCAATTCAAGTCTAAGTGCGTAATGAAAGGTACAGAACAATACGGTCCCAGTTCTCTGTTACGATTATATTTTTTGGAAACTTTCAAGTTCCAGAATTACCAAAGACTTCCTTTATCAAAGGTATTCAGGGTAACAAAGGGAAGATTTACTGTTTATTGAGTGAGTACTAACTCTGAATTAGGAATGGTAGTAAGTGCTTACATACTTTATTTGATTCAGTCCTGCCTGTGAGGTACCTACTGTTGCTCCCATTGTTCACTGAGGCTTGATGAGATGAAGTGGCTTCCTTAAGTTCATGTGGTTCATAAATGTAAAACCAGGATTTGAATCCAATCAGTGACCCTCACCACTACTCCTATTTCCTCCAACATTGCTACCTAACTAATACAAGGGAAGAGGTAACTGGCGAGAAATGTGTTCAATTTGTTTTAAAATTGAGGTACAGATGATGTATAGCACTGCATTGGTTTCAGGTTCTAACAGAATGATTCCATACTTGTGTGTATTGTGAAATGATCACCACAATAAGTCTAGTTAGTATCTGTGACCATACATAGTTATAATATGTATTTTTTTTCTTGTGATGAGAACTTTTAAGATTTACTCTAACTTTCAAATATGCAATAAAGTATTAATAACTATGGTCACCACGCTGTATATTCCACCTCATGACTTATTTATTTTCTAATTTGAAGTTTGTACCTTTGGACCCCCTTCACCCATTTCAACCACTCCTTACCCCCTGCCTCCGACAACTAACAATCTGTTCTCTGTATCTATGAGCTTGACTTTTCTTAGAGTCCACAAATAAGTGAGGTCATATGGTATTTGTCTTTTTCTGTCTGACTTATTTCACTTAGTATGATAATCTCTGGGTCCATCCATGTTGCTGTGAATGACATTACTTCATTCTTTTTTTTATGGCTGAGTAATATTACCTTGTATATACGTGCCACATCTTCTTTATTCACTCATCTATCAATGGACACTTACGTTGTTTCCATATCTTGACTATTGTAAGTAATGCTGCAATGACTATGGGGGTGAATGTATCGTTTCAAGTTAGTGTTTTTGTTTTCTTTGGATAAATACCCAGAAGTGGGATTGCTGGATCAGTTGGTAGTTCTATTTTTAATTTTTTGAGGAACTGCTATACTGTTCCACAGTGGCTACACAGTGGCTACACCAATTTACATTCACACAAGAGCTCCCTTTTCTCCACATCCTTACCAACACTAGTTACTTCTTATCTTTTTGATGATAGCCATTCTATCAGATGTGAGGTGACATCTCATTGTGGTTTTGCTTTGCATTTCCCTGATGATAAGTGATTCTGAGCACCTTTCCACGTACCTGTTGGCCATCCGTATGTTTTCTTTGAAGAAATACCTATTCGGATCCTCTGCCCAGTTTTAAATCAGTTTGTTTGGGGGGGGGTGTTGCTATTGAGTTGTATGAGTTTTTAAGTATTTTGGATATTGACTCCTTATCAGATATAAGACTTGCAAATATTTTCTCCCATTTAGTAGATTGCCTTTTTATTCTGTTGATGATTTCCTTTGCTGTGCAGAAGCTTTCTAGTTTGATGTGATCCCATTTGTTTATTTATTTATTTACTTTATTTTATTTTTTGCCTTTTGTTGCCTTTGTTTTTGGTAGCAAATCCAAAAAATCATCACCAAGACTGATGGCAAGGAGCTTACTGCCTATGTTTTCTTCTAGGAGTTTTATGGTTTCAAGTCTTACATTCAAGTCTTTAATCCACTTTGAGTTAATTTTTTTATATGGTGTAAGATAATGGCCCAGTTTCATTCTTTTGCATGTGGCTGTCCAACTTTCCAAACACCATTTATTGAAGAGACTGTATCTTCCTCATTGTATTGCCTTAGTCCCTTTGTCATAGATTGACAATGTGTGCATGAGTTTATTTCTGGGCTCTCTACTCTTTTCCATTGATCTATGTTTCTGTTTTTGTGCAAACATGTACTATTTTGATTACTATAGCTTTGTAATACAGTTTGAAATCACAGAGCGTGATACCTTCTTTTCCACTTTTTACTTAATCTGGCATGCACCTGAGACAGCAACTTTAGACATTCTAGATAGGATACTAATAGAGAGAAAATTGTGTTTACCCAATTATAATAACAAATAATATTTATTGAGTACTTACTACATGAATTTATTGAGTACTTACTACATTTATTGAGTACTTACTACTTACTATTTATTGAATACTTACTTACTACTTAAGACATGAGTACTTACTACATGTCTTTTTTTTAATCCTGACAAAAAACCCATAATATAACTATTTTTATGTTTTCTCACTTTACAGATAGGAAACTGGGAGATATTCATTTATTCCACTAATAGTTATCTATTGCAACATAACAAATTACCACAAATTTAGCAGCTTGGAACAACATAGATTTATTATCTCAGTTTCGGGAATCTAGACATGCCTTAGCTGAGTCCTTTGCTTTAAGGTCTCACAGGCTCCAATCCAGGTGTCAGGCAGAGCCAGTTTTTATGCAAGGCTCAGTTGAGGAAGGGTCTACCTACCAGCTCTAATGAGTATTGACAAGGTTTACTTCTTGTGAGCTGTTGGACTGAGGGTTGCTTTCTGAACATTAGTCAGAGGTGCTTTCAGTTTCTTGCACTTGGGATTATCCATATAGCTTCATCAAAACCAGTAAAGGAGAGTCTGCTGGCAAGAGAGAAGTTACTCTCTTATGTAACCTAATGACAGAAATGACATTCCATTACTTTTCTAGTATTGGTTACATGCAAGTTGCTAGGTTAGCCCACACGCAAGAGGAGAGCGATATGCAAAGGCTTAAATATCAAGTGGCAGAGATCACTGAGAAGCATCATAGAGTCTGCCCAACACACACAAAAAAATAGCTTTGAGCACCTACTATGTGCTCAAGAAACTCATATTCTAGAGGGACTTAAAGTAGTTAAGCGGATAGCTCAAGGTGAAAAATTAAATAATTAAGGAAAGAAATCAGAAAAAAGAAGTCATTTGGTTGGGGGTTTAAACAGTATCTAAAAGTCTTCTCATAAATAACCCACTACAGAGTAACTTTAGAGCTGTGATAAACTAAAGCTTCACGTCAAAAGAGGAGATGTCATTTACATGCACTGTTAGGCAATAAGGACTGTCCTGTCTCAAAAGGTAGGGCACCTGCCGTAGGTTTAGGTATGTTTTGCTCGGGAGAATGGAATGTGTTCCAGCATTCTAGACTGATGAATATAAAATTATTTATTTGCAGTTATCAATATGTTTTCTTTTCTTTTTAAAAAATTTATTAATAATTTTACTATTGCAGTATAGTTGATTTACAATATTAGTTTCAGGTGTATAACATAGTGATTCCAAGTTATAATAGATTATACTCCATTTAAGTTATTATAAAATATTGGCTATATTCCCTGTGTGGTACATTATATCCTCATAGCTTATTTATTTTAAACTGAGTAGTTTATACCTCTTAGTCCCTTACCCTATCTTGCCCCTCCCCCTTTCCCTCACCTACTGATAACCACTAGTTTGTTCTCTATATCTGAGAGTCTGTTTCTGTTTTATTATATTCACTTGTTTGTTTTATTTTTTTAGATTCCACATGTAAGTGATAACACACAAAATCTGTCTTTCCCTGTCTGACTTACTCCACCTAAGCATAATACCCTCCAGGGCCATCCATGTTGTTGCCATTGGCAAAATTTCATTTTTTTATATGGATGAGTAGTATTCCATTGTATACACATATACCACATCTTCTTTATCCATTCATCTGTTGATGGACACTTAGGTTGCTTCTATATCTTGGCTGTTGTAAATAATGTTTCTATGAACATTGGGGTACATGTATCTTTTCGAATTAGTGTCTTTGTTTTCTTTGAATATATACCAAGAGTGGAATTGCTGGATCATATGGTAGTTCCATTTTTAGTTTTTTGAGGAACCTCTATACTGTTTTCCATAGTGGCTGCACCAGTTTACATTCCTACCAACAGTGCACAAGGGTTCCCTTTTCCCCACGTCCTCACCAACATTTACTATTTGTGGTCTTTTTAATGGTGGTTATTGTGACAGGTATGAGGAGATATATCACTGTGGTTTTGATTTGCATTTCTCTGGTGATTAGTGATGCTGAGCATCTTTTCATGTGACTGTTTGCCATCATATGTCTTCTTTGGAAAAATGTCTATTCAGGTCTTCTGCCCACTTTTAAATTGGGTTCTTTGTCTTTTTGATATTGAGTTGTGTGTGCTGTTTATATATTTTGGATATTAATCCTCTATTGGTCATATCGTTTGCAAATATTTTATCCCATTCAGTAGGTAGTCTTTTTGTTTTGCTGATGATGTCCTTTGCCATGAAAAAGCTTTTAAGTTTAATTAAGTCCCATTTGTTTATTTCTATTTTTTTTCCTTTGCCGTAGGAGACAGATCCAAAAAAATATTGCTACAATTTATGTTAAAGAGTGTTTTGCCTATGTTTTCTTCTAGGAGTTTTATGGTTTCTGGTCTTACATTTATGTCTTTAATCCCTTTTGAGTTTATTTTTCTATATGCTATGAGAAAATGTTCTGATTTCTTTCTTTTATATGGAGCTGTCCAATTTTCCAAGCACCACTTCTTGAAGAAACTGTCTTTACCCCATTTTATATTCTGGTCTCCTTTGTTGTAGACTAATTTACCATTAATGTTTAGGTTTATTTCTGGGCTCTCTATTCTGTTCTAGTGATCTATGTGTCTGCTTTTGGTCCAGTACCATACTGTTTTGATTACTGTAGCTTTGTAGTATAGTCTGAAATCAGGGAGCATAATACCTCCAGCTGTGAGCTCCTTTCTCAAGATTCCTTTGGCTATTTGGGTGTCTTTTGTGTTTCCATATAAATTTTAGAATTATTCTAGTTTTGTGAAAAATGCCATTGGTATTTTGATAGGAATTGCATTGAATCTGTAGATTGCCTTGGGTAATATGGTCATTTCAGCATTATTAATTCTTCCAATCCTTGAACACAGTATATCTTTCCATATGATTGTGTCATCTTCAATTTCTTTCTTCTCATCATAGTTTTCCTAGTACATGTCTTTTACCTCCTTAGTGAGATTTATTCCTAGGATTTTATTCCTTTTGTTGCAATGGTAAATGGCATTTCTTAAAAAATTTCTATTTCTGACAGTTTGTTGTTAGTGTAGAGAAATGCAACAGATTTCTGCATATTAACTTTGTATCTCTCTTTACTCACTTTGTTGAGAGTTTTTATCATAAATGGATATTGAATTTTGTCAAAAGCTTTTTCTGAATCTATTGAGATGATCTTATTGTTTTTATTCTTCAGTTTGTTAATGTGGTGTATCACATTAATTACTTTGCAGATACTGAACCATTCTTGCATCCCTGGGATAAATCAAATTTGATCATGATGTATGATCCTTTTGATGTATTGTTGGATTCAGTTTGCTAATATTTTGTTGAGAATTTTTTCATTCAAGTTCATCAGTGATACTGGCCTGCAATCTTCTTTTTGTGATATCTTTGTTTGGTTTCCTTATTTTTTTGCTAAATTTATGAAAAGGAATGTCATACTTACTTCTCAATGTTTTTGTTGTCATTTTTGCTGTCAGTGAAATATCACTAAGATTGTTAAATTTTGATCTTTTATGGAGTTTAAAAGTCCTTTTAGAGAATATTCAAGTGCAAAAGGAAGTGGGACACATAACCAGCAACTTGGATCAAGTGTACTTCCTGAAGCAAAGTGCTTCTGTTGCTTTTTTGTTTCACAAATGTTTTATATTCATGAAGAAAAGTTAGCAAATCAAAATTTCTGCTATTGAATAACCACTAAAACATTTTATAATAGCTCTCTATCCTTTTTTCCTCTGTGTATGTGTGTATATATATATATATATATATATATATATATATATATATATATATATACACTCATAAATTCATGCAATATTTACTTGCTATAGCCATTCTTGAATTTTCTCTTTCTCATATGTGTAGTCGACATTTAAATTATGTCCAGAGTTTGACAACTTCCTTCCACATCCACTGCTACTGCTCTAGATCAGTCCACTGTCATTTCTCCTGACTGATGTCCCTGTGTCCCTACTTCCACCTTTACCCCTTACAGTGCATTGTCTACACAGCAACCAGTACCATCCTTGTAAATGTATGTCAGTTTATGTAGCTTCATTGCCCAGCATCTTTTAGTGGTTTGCCATCTTACACAGAATAGTTAAAATCTTTACATTTTGCACCAGAAGGCCTTTATGTCTATACCACTTCTTGTCTTTCCCTACTATTTGTCCACTTGCTCATTCTTCGCTACACTAACTCCTTTGCCATTCTTGAACATACTGCCACATGCTTTCCTGCAAGCCTTTCTACTTGCTTTTTTAATTGCTGAATTAGAACATCCTTCCTCCAACTATCCACATGTCTACCTCCTCATTGCTTTCAGATCTCTGCTCACAGAGATCCGTGAGCAGATCTTTACTTTATTAGAGAGACCTTTCTTGACGACCTCCCACTTTCTTACTCTCCGTACCCCTTATCTGATTTTACCTCAGTTCACTCATTATTTATTATATACTTAATTATTGCTTGTCATCCCCACTAGAATATAAGCTTCTTGAATGAGAGCAGGGACTGGAACATTTTTAGTTCACTCACTGCTATATCCTTACAGCTGAGAACAAATCCTGGCATGCATAGGTTCTTGTTAAGTTTTGTTAAATGAATGAATAAACAATTGAATTAGAATATTGATATTAATAACAATAATAAGCCTGAAATACAATAATATTTCACAAAATTTGTTCAATATTAATAATTATAAAACTACATCATCAGGGTTTTTTTCCTACATGCATAGTATTCTACTGTATCATAGACTATTTTAACTCACCCATATATTTTTTTTAACATCTTTATTGAAGTATAATTGCTTTACAATGGTGTGTTAGTTTCTGCTTTATAACAAAGTGGATCAGTTATACATATACATATATCCCCATATCTCTTCCCTCTTGGGTCTCCCTCCCTCCCACCCTCTCTATCCCACCCCTCTAGGTGGTCACAGAGCACTGAGCTGATCTCCCTGTGCTATGCGGCTGCTTCCCACTAGCTATCTATTTTACATTTGGTAGTGTATATATGTCCATGCCACTCTCTCACTTTGTCCCAGCTTACCCTTCCCCCTCCCTGTGTCCTCAAGTGCATTCTCTAGTAGGTCTGCATCTTTATTCCTGTCTTGCCCCTAGGTTCTTCATGACCATTTCATTTTCTTTTTAAATTCCATATATGTGTGTTAGCATACGCTATTTGTGTTTCTCTTTCTGACTTACTTCACTCTGTATGACAGACTCTAAGTCCATCCACCTCACTACAAATAACTTAATTTCGTTCCTTTTTATGGCTGAGTAATATTCCATTGTATATATGTGCCACATCTTCTTTAACCATTCATCTGTTGATGGACACTTAGGTTGCTGCCATGTCCTGGCTATTGTAAATAGTGCTGCAATGAACATTGTGGTACATGACTCTTTTTGAATTATGGTTTTCTCAGGGTATATGCCCAGTAGTGGGATTGCTGGGTCATATGGTAGTTCTATTTTTAGTTTTTTAAGGACCCTCCATACTGTTCTCCATAGAGGCTGTATCAATTTACATTCCCACCAACAGTGCAAGAAGGTTCCCTTTTCTCCACAGCCTCTCCAGCATTTATTGTTTGTAGAATTTTTGGTGATGGCCATTCTGACCGGTGTGAGATGATATCTCATTGTACTTTTGATTTGCATTTCTCTAATGGTTAATGATGTTCAGCATTCTTTCATGTGTTTGTTAGCAATCTGTATATCTTCTTTGGAGAAATGTCTGTTTAGGTCTTCTGCCCATTTTTGGATTGGGTTGTTTGTTTTTTTGATATTGAGCTGCATGAGCTGCTTGTAAATTTTGGAGATTAATCCTTTGTCAGTTGCTTTGTTTGCAGATATTTTCTCCCATTCTGAGGGTTGTCTTTTGGTCTTGTTTATGATTTCCTTTGCTGTGCAAAAGCTTTTAAGTTTCATTAGGTCCCATTTGTTTATTTTTGGTTTTATTTCCATTTCTCTAGGAGGTGGGTCAAAAGGGATCTTGCTGTGATGTATGTCATAGAGTGTTCTGCCTATGTTTTCCTCTAAGAGTTTGATAGTGTCTGGCCTTACATTTCGGTCTTTAATCCAATTTGGGTTTATTTTTGTGTATGGTGTTAAGGAGTGTTCTAATTTCATTCTTTTACATGTAGCTGTCCAGTTTTTCCAGCACCACTTATTGAATAGGCTATCTTTTCTCCACTGTATATTCTTGCCTCCTTTATCAAAGATAAGGTGACCATATGTGTGTGGGTTTATCTCTGGGCTTTCTATCCTGTTCCATTGATCTATATTTCTGTTTTTGTGCCAGTGCCATACTGTCTTGATTACTGTAGCTTTGTAGTATCGTCTGAAGTCAGGGAGCCTGATTCCTCCAGTTCCGTTTTTCTTTCTCAAGATTGCTTTGGGTATTCTGGGTCTTTGGGTTTCCATACAAATTGTGAAATTTTTTGTTCTAGTTCTGGAAAAATGCCAGTGGTAGTTTGATAGGGATTGCATTGAATCTGTAGATTGCTTTGGGTAGTAGAGCCATTTTCACAATGTTGATTGTTCCAGTCCAAGAACATGGTATATCTCTCCATCTATTTGTATCATCTTTAATTTCTTTCATCAGTGTCTTATAATTTTCTCCATAAAGGTCTTTTGTCTCCTTAGGTAGGTTTATTCCTAGATATTTTATTCTTTTTGTTGCAATGGTAAATGGGAGTGTTTTCTTAATTTCACTTTCAGATTTTTCATCATTAGTGTATAGGAATGCAAGAGATTTCTGTGCATTAATTTTGTATCCACAACTTTACCAAATTCATTGATTAGCTCTAGTAGTTTTCTGGTAGCATCTTTAGGATTCTCTATGTATAGTATCATGTCATCTTCAAACAGTGGCAGCTTAACTTCTTCTTTTCCAATTTGGATTCCTTTTATTTCTTTTTCTTTTCTGATTGCTGTGGCTAACAATTCCAAAACTATGTTGACTACTAGTGGTAGGAGTGGGCAACCTTGTCTTGTTCCTGATCTTAGTGGAAAAGGTTTCGGTTTTTCACCATTGAGGACAGTGTTGGCTGTGGGTTTGTCATATATGGCCTTTATTATGTTGAGGTAAATTCCCTCTATGCTGACTTTGTGGAGGGTTTTTATCATAAATGGGTGTTGAATTTTGTTGAAAGCTTTCTCTGGATATGTTGAGATGATCATATGGTTTTTCTTCTTCTATTTGTTAATATGGTGTATCACATTGATTGATTTGCCTATATTGAAGAATCCTTGCATTCCTGGAATAAACCCCACTTGATCATGGTGTATGATCCTTTAATGTGCTGTTAGATTGTGTTTGCTGGTATTTTGTTGAGGATTTTTGCATCTATGTTCTTCAGTTACATTGGCCTCTAGTTTTCTTTCTTTGTGACATCTTTGTCTGGTTTTGGTATCAGAGTGATGGTGGCCTCGTAGAATGAGTTTGGGAATGTTCCTCCCTCTGCTATATTTTGGAAGAGTTTGAGAAGGATAGGTGTTAGCTCTTCTCTAAATGTTTGATAGAATTTGCCTGTGAAGCCATCTGGTCCTGGGCTTTTGTTTGTTGGAAGATTTTTAATCACAGTTTCAATTTCAGTGCTTGTGATTGGTCTGTTCATATTTTTTATTTCTTCCTGGTTCAGTCTCAGAAGGTTGTGCATTTCTAAGAATTTGTCCATTTCTTCCAGGTTGTCCATTTTATTGGCATAGAGTTGCTTGTAGTAATCTCTCATGAGCCTTTGTATTTCTGCAGTGTCAGTTGTTACTTCTCCTTTTTAATTTCTAATACTATTGATTTGAGTCTTCTCTGATTTTTTCTTGATGAGTCTGGCTAATGGTTTATCAATTTTGTTTATCTTCTCAAAGAACCAGCTTTTAGTTTTACTGATATTTGCTATCGTTTCCTTCATTTCTTTTTCATTTATTACTGATCTGATCTTTATGATTTCTTTCCTTTTGCTAACATTGGGGGTTTTTTGTTCTTCTTTCTCTAATTGCTGTAGGTGTAAGATTAGGTTGTTTATTTGAGATGTTTCTTGTTTCTTAAGGTAGGATTGTATTGCTATAAACTTCCCTCTTAGAACTGCTTTTGCTTCATCCCATAGGTTTTGGGTCGTCGTGTTTTCATTGTCATTTGTTTCTAGGTATCTTTTAATTTCCTCTTTGATTTCTTCAGTGATCTCTTGGTTATTAAGTAATGTATTGTTTAGCCTCCATATGTTTGTATTTTTACAGATTTTTTCTTGTAGTTGATATGTAGTCTCATAGTGTTGTGGTTGGAAAAGATACTTGATACTATTTCAATATTCTTAAATTTACCAAGGCTTGATTTGTGACCCAAGATATGATCTATCGTGGAGAATGTTCCATGAGCACTTGAGAAGAAAGTGTATTCTGTTGTTTTTGGATGGAATGTCCTATAAATATCAATTAAGTCCATCTTGTTTAATATATCATTTAAAGCTTGTGTTTCCTATTTTAATTTTCATTTTGGATGATCTGTCCATTGGTGAAAGTGGGGTTTTAAAGTCCCCTACTATGATTGTGTTGCTGTCGATTTCCCCTTTTATGGCTGTTTAGTATTTGCCTTATGTATTGAGGTGCTCCTATGTTAGGTCCATAAATATTGAAAATTGTTATATCTTCTTCTTGGATTAATCCCTTGATCATTATGTAGTGTCCTTCTTTGTCTCTTGTAATAGTCTTTGTCTTAAAGTCTATTTTGTCTGATACGAGAATTGCTACTCCAGCTTTCTTTTCATTTCCATTTGCATGGAATATCTTTTTCCATCCCCTCACTCTCAGTCTGTATGTGTCCCTAGGTCTGAAGTGGGTCTCTTGTAGACAGCATATATACAGGTCTTGTTTTTGTATCCATTCAACCAGTCTCTGTCTTTTGGTTGGAGCATTTAATCCATTTACATTTAAGGTAATTATCAATATGTACGTTCCTATTACCATTTTCTTAATTGTTTTGGGTTTGTTATTGTAGGTCTTTTCCTCCTCTTGTGTTTCCTGCCTAGAGAAGTGCCTTTAGCATTTGTTGTAAAGGTGGTTTGGTGGTGCTGAATTCTCTTAGCCTTTGCTTGTCTGTAAAAGTTCTAATTTCTCCATCGAATCTGAATGATATCCTTGCTGTGTAGAGTAATATTTTTGTATGTTTTTCCCTTTCATCACTTTAAATATGTCCTGCCACTCCCTGCTGGCTTGCAGAGTTTCTGCTGAAAGATCAGCTGTTAACCTTATGGGAGTTCCCTTGTATGTTATTTGTTGTTTTTCCCTTGCTGCTTTTAATATTTTTTCTTGGTATTGAATTTTTGAAAGTTTGATTAATATGTGTCCTGGCATGTTTCTCCTTGTGTTTATCCTGTATGGGACTCTCGGTGCTTCCTGGACTTGTTTAACTATTTCCTTTCCCATATTAGGGAAGTTTTCAACTATAATCTCTTCAAATATTTTCTCAGTCCCTTTCTTTTTCTCTTCTTCTTCTGGGACCCCTATAATTCGAATGTTGGTGCATTTAATGTTGTCCCAGAAGTCTCTGAGACTGTCCTCAATTCTTTTCATTCTTTTTTCTTTATTCTGCTCTGCAGCAATTATTTCCACTATGTTATCTTCTAGATCCCTTATCCGTTCCTCTGCCTCAGTTATTCTGCTATTGATTCCTTCTAGAGAATTTTAAATTTCATTTATTGTGTTGTTCATCACTGTTTGTTTTCTCTTTAGTTCTTCTAGGTCCTTGTTAAACGTTTCTTGTATTTTCTCCATTCTATTTGCAAGATTTTGGATCATCTTTACTATCATTATTCTGAATTCTTTTTCAGGTAGACTGCCTCTTTCCTGTTCATTTGTTAGGTCTGGTGTTTTTTTACCTTGCTCCTTCATCTGCTGTGTGTTTCTCTGTCTTCTCCTTTTGCTTAACTTATTGTGTTTGGAGTCTCCTTTTCGCAGGCTTCAGGTTCATAGTTCCCATTGTTTTTGGTGTCTGCCCCCAGTGGCTAAGTTTGGTTCAGTGGGTTGTGTAGGCTTCCTGGTGGAGGGTACTAGTGCCTGTGTTCTGGTGGATGAGGCTCGATCTTGTCCTTCTGGTGGGCAGGTCCATGTCTGGTGGTGTATTTTGGGGTGTCTGTGGCCTTATTATGATTTTAGGCAGCCTCTCTGCTAATGGGTGGGGTTGTGTTCCTGTCTTGCTAGTTGTTTGGCATAGGGTGTCCAGCACTGTCGCTTGCTGGTCGTTGAGTGGAGCTGGGTCTTGGTGTTGAGATGGAGATCTCTGGGAGATGTTTGCCATTTGATATTACGTGGAGCCGGGAGGTCTCTTGTGGCCAGTGTCCTGAACTTAGTTCTCCCACCTCAGAGGCACAGCCCTGATGCCTGGCTGTAGCACCAAGAGCCTGTGATCCACACGATTCAGATTAAAAGGGAGAAAAACAGAAAGAAAGAAAGAAAGAAAGAAAGAAGAATATAAAATAAAATAAAACAAAGTTATTAAAATAAAAAATAATTATTAAAAAAAATTTTTAAAGGTAATAAAAAAAAAAGGAAAGGAAGAAAGAGCGCAACCAAACCAAAAAACAAATCCACCAGTGATAACAAGCGCTAAGAACTATACTAAAAAAACAAAAACAAAATAAAACAAAAAAACGGACAGATACAACCCTAGGACAAATGGTAAAAGCAAACCTATACAGACAAAATCACACACAGAAGCATACATATACACACTCACAAAAAGAGAAAAAGGGAAAAAAATATATATATATCGTTGCTCCCAACGTCCACCTCCTCAATTTGTGATGATCCGTTGTCATTTCAGGTATTCCACAGATGCAGGGTATATCAAGTTGTTTGTGGAGATTTAATCCCCTGCTCCTGAGGCTGCCGGGAGAGATTTCCCTTTCTCTTCTTTGTTCGCACAGTTCCCAGGGTTCAGTTTTGGATTTGGACCCGCCTCTGCGTGTAGGTCGCCTGAGGGCATCTGTTCTTCGCTCAGACAGGACGGGGTTAAAGGAGCCGCTGATTCGGGAGCTCTGGCTCACTCAGGCCGGGCAGAGGGAGGGGTACAGATGCGGGGTGAGCCTGCGGCAGCAGAGGCCAGCGTGACGTTGTACCACCCTGAGGCGCCATGTGTTCTCCCGGGGAAGTTGTCCCTGGATCACGGGACCCTGGCAGTGGCGGGCTGCACAGGCTCCCGGGAGGGGAGGTGTGGAGAGTGACCTGTGCTCGCTCACAGGCTTCTTGGTGGCAGCAGCAGCAGCCTTATCGTCCCATGCCCGTCTCTGGGGTCCACGCTGATAGCCATAGCTCCTGCCCATCTCTGGAGCTCCTTTAAGCAGTATTCTGAATCCCCTCTCCTCACACACCAGGCAACAAAAAGGGTAGAAAATGTCTCTTGCCTCTTCAGCAGGTCCAGACTTTTTCCCAGACTCCCTCCTGGCTAGCCGTGGCGCACTAGCCCCCTTCAGGCTGTGTTCACGCTGCCAACCCCAGTCCTCTCCCTGGGATCTGACCTCCGAAGCCCGAGCCTCAGCTCCCAGCCCCCGCCAGCCCCGGTGGGTGAGCAGACAAGCCTCTCGGGCTGGTGAGTGCTGGTCGGCGCCGCTCCTCCGTGCGGGAATCTCTCCGCTTTGCCCTCCGCACCACTGTGGCTGCGCTTTCCTCCGTGGCTCCGAAGCTCTCCCCTCCGCCACCTGCAGTGTCTGCCCGTGAAGGGGCTTCCTAGTGTGTGGAAACCTTTCCTCCTTCACAGCTCCCTCCCACTGGTGCAGGTCCCATCCCTATTCTTTTGTCTCTGTTATTTCTTTTTTCTTTTGCCCTACCCAGGTACGTGGGGAGTTTCTTGCTTTTTGGGAGGTCTGAGGTCTTCTGCCAGCGTTCAGTAGGTGTTCTGTAGGAGCTGTTCCATGTGTAGATGTATTTCTGATGTATTTGTGGGGAGGAAGGTGATCTCCGCGTCTTACTCTTCCGCCATCTTGGAGTTCCTCCTCACCCATATTTTTGTTTTCTTTCCCTGAATTGTCCAGGTTATAAATACTAGTAGAGGAAAAATATTATACATAAATGTTGTCACACATACACATATATATTTAGAATAATTTTCTAGAAGTGAAATTGCTAAATCAGAGTATGCTAATTCAAACAGAGTAATACATACTATAAAAATGTCTGCCAGAAATATGCTTCCAATTTACATTCCTTCCAAGAGCATATGAAAATATTAATTTTTTCACATCCTTGGTAAGACCTAATATTACCAGGCTTCTAAAACTTTTCCAAACTGAGAAGTACAGTATAGTATGTTTTTCTTTAAACTGTTCATCTCCTCAATTATGAATGAATTTGCACATACTATATTTTTTGAGTTAACATTTTATATATTGGCTCATTGTTGTGTCTTTTGTTAAACAAATTATTTGCCATATGTATTGCAAAATATACTTTAGTTTGTTATTTGCATTTCTATTTCATGGTAATTTTTTTTTTTTTTGGCTGTGTTGGGTCTTCGTTTCTGTGCGAGGGCTTTCTCTAGTTGTGGTAAGCGGGGGCCACTCCTCATCGCGGTGCACGGGCCTCTTCACTATTGTGGTCTCTCTTGTTGCGGAGCACAGGCTCCAGACGCGCAGGCTCAGCAGTTGTGGCTCACGGGCCTAGTTGCTCCGTGGCATGTGGGATCGTCCCAGACCAAGGCTCGAACCTGTGTCCCCTGCATTAGCAGGCAGATTCTCAACTACTGCGCCACCAGGGAAGCCCTCATGGTAATTTTTATTTCATTAGAAAAGATTTTAATTTGTTTAATCACATTTATATTTCTAATCAACAAAAAATTCATCTTAAGCAGCTTAAACTCACAAATCGGATCATGTGTGATCAAATGTGCTTGGGGACTCAAGTTCAAGACTCCTTGAAACATTTTTTGTTAGTATATTTTTCTGCTGTAACCACCTCGAGCATTAAGAGAGCTTTGTCAGCATTTCTCAATATTTTCCATGCTCAGTCATTAAGACTACAAAACAATTTTAGAATGTCAAGTTGAAACTTTAGGGGTAAATGAAGTAAAATTGACCTAGTTATAAGTATTCCAAAGTATTATATTAACTTGGTGCCCTTACTTCATTGGAGGCCTGGTTAATCAGCCCACTCCTTCATACTTCTAATCTTTAAATTCCCCCTTTGCTAGTTAAAATCATGCCGTTATATAATATGACTTTTAAAAACTTTAGGGATCACTTCTCTCTTTCATTTCTCAAATGACATTAACAACTTACGTAAGTTGAGTGTCTTGATCAAGATTGTTCTGTAGCAAGATAAAAAACTAGGTCTTTTGATTTTCACACTACATTATGCTTGTCCTCCATGAATCACCAAAGAGATATTTGCTGATTTAATTTCACCTAAGTCTAATTTCTGAAAAAAACAAGAGTAAAATTCTCTGGGGTAGTTGAGACATTAAGGGATAATTCTAGAAGGAACCTGTTTCTTTGTTGATCAAAGTCCAGAATAGGGCTTCTCAGTTGCTTTATTTCCACTCCTAGTGCAGGATGCCAATTTTATTTAGCACTGTCTAGGAGCAGAGAGTCTTTGCATGGAAAAGAAGCAGGAATATAATTCTCATTTTAAACAAATCCGACAGAAAAAATAGGGATATTATAAAATAATCCAAATTTCCAAAACCCTGTAAACAACACTAGGACTCAGTATTATAATCCAGATGACTCAGGATATTCCAGAGAAGGGGGGGCCAGAATGTAGCTGATGAGGGTGAAAGCAAGCATGAGTCAGGTGCAAAAGCAGGGGTCAGGGGAAGATCAAACTGAACAGATACTGGCAGTGGAGTCAGAGGTAGATCAGAAAGTCAAACTAGATTTAAAAAATTCATAGGAAAGCAGTCTGATCACTTGGACTGGGCCTCTGGGCCTCACCGTCTCTTTTTAAACATGGTCAAGGGCTGAATGCCTTGGGGAGATGCTTGGTTCCTGGCAGCCCCATTTTTCTTTCATTTGGGATCAACGTTGTTCTCAGTCACTCGGATACCAATGAACTAACCTGTCCTCATTTCATGGCTATTACATGGGCTTTGGGGTCAGAAAAATTCAGATTCAAACCTCATATTAACTATGTAACTTTGGGTAGTTTGGTTAAACATTTGAACCTGTATATATATAAAGTTTAATGGACATATATATATATAGGGCTTAGCTTCCTGAATGACACATAGTAAGTGCCCAATAACGGATATATAGTGAGTCTATGACTGTTTCTATCATAACTCTAATTTATTAAATTTTTAGATTGTTTGAAAATCTTTTAGTTCATGTTCAGTGGTCCTCTTTTACTTTGGTTTCTCTTTTACTTTGGAAATGTAGGTTAAGGAAAAAAGGACATAAAGGTAATAAAAAGATAAAATACTATTTTGCCCTATAGCTTCTTGTTCAGTGTTTAATTTGGTGCATTGAATAAAAGCAAGTAAAATAAGACAGTAAATCTAATTAGAAAGTGAAGCTGCAATTTGAAAAAATAAATCAATTTTCTAACAAACTATAAGTCTTAAGAGAGATGAATAAATGACAACAGTGTCCTACAGTCATGTACATAATCCTTTCTTTACTTCTGATTATAATTTCTCTAATTTGTACAAATGACCAGCATTTCCCTGGGGTTTGAGTCATCCAAGAGACTAATAACAAAAGATTTGTATTCTTGTATTTCAAGATAAACTGCAAATACAGGAGAGTTACATCAGTCCCTGGAATTTAAATATTATAATTACAAACACTCCGAAAATAAGTAAATTTACTAAAGGTGGACTTAGTATAAAACCAAACGTGGTAAGAAAATAAATTCAGTTCATGTACAAAATTTTGTAGTAGTAGTTGCTTAGTATAACATTTCTAAAACTCTCCTGAAATTCAAATATCAGGTTTACCAGACTTATTTCCTAATCTATTTTATTTAGGTGTTATGCAAATTCTTTCATTGTTGAAAAGCTTATTTGTTTTTCAACTTTTGCCTATTCAACAAGTTGTGAAATTTCTTTGAAAAATAAACTGTGGTAAAAATATGAACATTATTATTATATTTTACATGTTTATACTTTTATTTTTATGGCCACTAGTATTCTGATAAGTGGTATATTTCATATGCGTGTATACCCTCTTGTTCTTCCCTTTCACTGACTCACATTCACAAAGTAAACCACAAAATATCTCCAATTTGGGTTTGTAGCTCTAAATCATATCAACATTTTCCTTGGCTCAAAAGGATTTACTCAAGGTCCTAAGAGAAATCTACGTTTTAAGGTTAACATAATTGTAAAGATAAAGGCTGTTGCTACATGGCTATACATTCCCTTTTCAGTATCAGTCAAAAACATTTTGTTTTCAAAGATAAAGCCACTTAGGAGACATGAAGTTCAACTTCACAATGACAATTAAATCCAATTGTTGCTCTGTAACATCTTTGGGAGCTTCCCAGATATAGTAATCTGAAACTGGCCTCCATACACAGAAGCCAGGGAGAGACGGAAGAAAGAGGCAGGCTGACCCATATTGGAAGGTGGCAGTTTTAATGAGCAAGGAAACTTCCTTAAGAGGCTTGACTTGGGCAGCCCCAAGACAAGTAGATTTCTGCGCCCACCCACCAGAATCTTAAAAGTTTCTATCGAGGCCTCCAATGGGTTCAGTCACATACTCAGTCCAATTAGCCTCAACACCACATTTCTATCTCAAGGCTGTATCCTTAGAGCAGCTTCTGGGAGCCAGGAAGGCAAGCAGAAGCACATTCCAAGAACCGGGAAGGGGTGGGTAGCCTCCAATTGTCTGGATTCAGTTTGTGGGTCAGCTGGCTGTCATGTCTTTTTGATGACCTCCTCCAATACCAGTGAAATGGGTCTTCTCACACACTGCCCATCTTTAACTAAGAAAAATACTTTATATTAAGATAATTATAATTGGTAAGGACTTTGGTAAGGAAAACTATCTTTGCTGAAAATCTACTAAGTACCAGGATTTTGCCAGACACTTTAGACACTTAGTTTTACTTAATTCCCTGCTTAAAGATGAAGGAACTGAAGCCCAGGATATTTAAATAACTCCGATAAGATCTCATAACCAGTAAGTGTTAGACTATCTAGGACTATATCCAACTCTGTATGATTAGAAAACCAGTTCTCTTAAATGAATTAACAGAAAAGTTTTTGTAATAAATAATACAAATTTATATATATGGGTGTTATGTGAGCATATGGATATTCTCTGAGCTAAATTATAGAAGCAAGAAATAATAGTACTATAAAATTTCAATCATCTTAATATTTGTAGAAAATATCACTCAATCGTGAATTCTCCTGTTTCCCTTGTGTATCTGCAATTGATATTTGTTTAGGTATCTCAAGATATATTTAAGGATGATACCAAAAAATACAGGCTAGATGTTAATGTAATTAAGGAGAAAAGAAAGTGCTTATATTATCACACTTAGAAGCTATTAATGGATTGATCACAATCTGTTACCACTTTATTCTTTGAATGAAGAATTAGCGTACTTATCACATTTGCAGATAAGATTGTTGATGTGACAAAAATACAGTGGAGGAGAGAAGCAAGGTGAAATGATATAGAGAGAGATTATAGAGAGATTAGAAGATTGGGCTAAATCTTTAGAAATTGCATTTAAAAGGAATTAGTATAAATTTTTGTCCTTGGTTCTAAAACTCCAAATTAGCATATTCAGAAAAGATTACTGAATAACAACAAACAGAGGTGAAGAAAGTATTGATAGAAAAAAAAATGGAAATTTTATTTTTTTCCTTTAATTATCAGCTCAAGGTACATCAGTAGGTAATGTGGCTTCCTCAAACAGATAAAACCAAAGAAGGGGAAAAAAAAGAATTTCTGTCTGAACTAACAGTTTGTGAAGGAACCATTTCTACTAATAAATGCAGACTCTTCCAGGTTTTAGCAGCTAGTAGCAAATGAGGGCTCTCCAGGTGGGGAAGGGCAGCTGATAAAACAGACCTCATAAGATATTGTTCAATACATTTTGCCTTTTCCTCAGGACTCAGCCACTTAGAATACAGAGGCCATCATGAATTTGGATGCCAGTGTGCGTTGCTCCCCTCCAATCCAAGCAAGGACAAAAATATTTATTTTGCATATGCATCATAAAACTGGGCTTGGTTGGAATTTTCAGGGATTTTATTTAAGAGAAAACAAAAGAAATTATCAGACCTAGAGGGGTGGGATAGGGAGGGTGGGAGGGAGGCTCAAGAGGGAGGGGATAAGTGGATATATGTATACTTATAGCTGATTCACTTTGTTGTACAACAGAAACTAATACAACATTGTAAAGCAATTATACTCCAATAAAGATATACTAAAAAAAAAAAAAGAAAGAAAAAGAAATTATCAGAGATCTCAAGAAACAGAAACAGGTTGACTCACAAGATTTGAACCCAAGGCTCAAACACTGCTTTGGTCTAAATGTTGTCCCAAAGGAAAGAAAAGTCTTCTAAATGTCATCCTAAATGAGCTCACAGAACTCTGTATGTTTTCTCTTTGAGAGTTTTCTCTTTGAGAGTCAGAGTTACCTCTAGTTCTTAGTTTGTCTCCGCTTGGAGAATGCCACTGTTTGATTCATTTTCCAGGAACCAACTGCCAGAATACCTTGTTCTCTTGACACATCTTTTTTTTTTTTTTTTTTTTTTTTAATTTTATTTATTTATTTATTTATTTATTTATTTTTGGCTGTGCTGGGTCTTTGGTTCGTGCGAGGGCTTTCTCTAGTTGCGGCAAGTGGGGGCCACTCTTCATCGCGGTGCGGGGACCGCTCTTCATCGCGGTGCGCGGGCCTTTCACTATCGCGGCCCCTCCCGTTGCGGGGCACAGGCTCCAGACGCGCAGGCTCAGCAGCTGTGGCTCACGGGCCCAGCTGCTCCGTGGCATGTGGGATCTTCCCAGACCAGGGCTCGAACCCGTGTCTCCTGCATTAGCAGGCAGATTCTCAACCACTGCGCCACCAGGGAAGCCCCTCTTGACACATCTTAATCTTCTCTGATTCAGTTCAGAATTTAAGACTAAGAATCATGAATCTTCTACAGTAATTAGACAGATTTATGTTGCATAAATAACTTCAACTTCACCTTTCAGGTGATTCTGTATCTCCTATACTTTTTGTGCTCCAAAGAGTAACAATATTTTAATTGAAAACGTGTCCTGCAAGACACTCTATAAAAACGGTTTTAGGATTTTAACAAAGTTTGGGCAGCATCTAACTATGTTCATCCCTCAGAGGGTCATCAGACACAATAGCATAGTAAAGTTTCTGATGTGTTCTACAACTTAAAAACCTGTTAAATTTAAATTTGCTGAAACTTAAATTAACTGAAATTTTTCCAAGCTAATTTGACCAAAGAACAAATTATGTATATGTGTTCTGTATGTATATAGCACCTATTAACATTTTGTGAAAGATAGTTTGTCCAATATTGCTCTATCTGAAGAAGTATACGGTCAGATTTTACATGTAAACCTGTAACAAATAGGTCATTCCTTTTGGGAATAAAGTTTCTGGAACAAGATGGGTACTGCTTTATATGTTCAAACACATACTATTTCAGTTTTGAGAACCATTTTTCTAAGTAATCTGGACATATATAGTTTTTTAAATGAAAAGAACCAAGAGGTTTTATAAAAGTATTGAAATCATGCCCCATGATTTCAGTTTGGAGTAATTAGGGATGGGGTACTTAGCATGCAGAAGAGGGAAATAGGGTGGGTAAATGTCATCGATTGCCTTAATAACTGCATGTGAAATAAATTCGTGTCAAACAAGTTTTGTGTATTGTCTCAAGAAAAGAACAAGGGTCTCTAATTAGATCCTATAAAGAGAGAGAATTCACGTCAATATAACAACACTTCATAACAATTAGAGCTATTTAATGGGCTAACTCCCAAGGATATATGATTCTTATTATTGGGAGAGGGTCCTTGATTCACCTGCATTCCAGATACTTATACAACTCCTGAAAATTCAAGGTGATTTCTAGAAATACATACTTAACCTAGAAGCATACATATGCACATAATGGCCTAAAAGCATTTGCTGTAGTCTGAGTAGAGATCTTTTCAAAACTCTGTAAATATACAAAGGATGGAGTAATTAGTTCTAACTGGAGAGATTAAACCTGTTTTACAGATAGTTATTCAGCACACTTTAAAAGGTATCTTAGCCAAAATATTTTTTTTGAATACAATTGAAATGTATTGTTGGAAACATTCCATCAAGGAATTTTTCAGTCCCAGGATTGGTGTCATGAGACAAAGACCACAGATTGAAGGTGCCCCATAACTAGAGGCAAATGGCAGTGTTGCTGGATAGTAGTAAGGACTACTAGGACAGTGGCCAAAATACCACATGAAACAGACCAGCCCACACCTCAGTGTACACTATTGTCAGATTTCCAGTAACCAGAGAGGAGAAAAGTCACCTCAGTGGGATCCAACAAGAACCCAAAGCACAGCACGGAGACAGAGGCTTCTTGCCCCACCTCTATGAGGACACATAAGTTTCCCCTACACCAACACTATCTCAAGAAGTAAGAGGTAGAAAGGGGGCCAACTGTCAGATGACTTCTATTCCTGATGGAGAGTTTATTCATTGGATTGAGTAAACATTTAGCATAGAAAAATTTTAAATTGGAAAAGATTTTTTGTTGTTATTTTTTTTACATTTGAACCACTATTTTTTTAATTGAAGTATAGTTGATTTACAATGTTGTTAATTTCTGCTGTACAGCAAAGTGATTCAGTTATATGTATATACATTCTTTTTTAAAAATATTTTTTCCATTATGATTTATCATAGCATACTGAATATAGTTCTTGGTGCTATATAGTAGGACCTTGTTGTGTATCCATTCCATATATAATAGCTTACATCTGCTAACCCCAACCTCCCACTCCATCCCTCCCCCAATCCCCTTCCCCTTGGCAAACACAAGTCTATTCTCTATGTCCATGAGTCTGTCTCTGTTTCGTAGATAGGTTCATTTGAGTCATATTTTAGATTCCACATATAAGTGATATCATATGGTATTTGTCTTTCTCTTTCTGACTTACTTCACTTAGTATGATAATCTCTAGTTGCATCCGTGTTGCTGCAAACGGCGTTATTTTGTTATTTTTTATGGCTGGATGTATTCCATTATATATATGTATCACATCTTCTTTATCCATTCATATGTTGATGGACATTTAGGTTGTTTCCATGTCTTGGCTATTGTGAATAGTGCTGCTATGAACATCGGGGTGCATGTATCTTTTTGGATTAGAGTTTTGTCTGGATATATGCCCAAGAATGGGATTGCTGGATCATATGGTAATTCTATTTTTAGTTTTCTGAGGAACCTCCCCACTGTTTTCCATAATGGCGGTAC
The DNA here is from genome assembly GCF_949987535.1 of Balaenoptera acutorostrata. Taxonomy (NCBI): domain Eukaryota; kingdom Metazoa; phylum Chordata; class Mammalia; order Artiodactyla; family Balaenopteridae; genus Balaenoptera; species Balaenoptera acutorostrata. The sequence goes on from NC_080068.1 coordinate 10,637,000, forward strand.
CAACTTACATTCTCACCAACAGTGTAGAAGGGTTCCTTTTTCTCCACATTCTCTCCAGCATTTGTTATTTGCAGTTTTTAATGATGGCCATTCTGACCGGTGTAAGGTGGTACCTCATTATAGTTTTGATTTGCATTTCTCTAATAATTAGCATTGCTGAGCATATTTTCATGTGCCTATTAGCCATTTGTATTTCTACTTTGGAGACATGTCTATTTAGGTCTTCTGCCCATTGTTTGATTGGGTTGTTTGTTTTTTTGTTGTGTTGTGTGAACTGTTTGTATATTTTAGAAATTAAGCCTTTGTCAGTTGCGTCATTCGCAAATATTTTCTCCCATTCTGTGGGTTGTCTTTTTGTTTTGTTTGTGGTTTATTTTCTTAGCCAAAATATTAAAGAGAGGAATATATCTTTAGTTTTATGTTTGCATTATATGATTCTGAGATCTCTTCAACATGGTTGAATTATATGATTTTGAGATCTCTTCAACATCTATTTATTATTAAATTCTGTTTATTATGTTTAAATTCTATTATATAAAACTATATCAAGCTTAATAAGTTAATTTTACCATTCACTTGCATTCTTATATCCTTTCTTCTCTTATTGAATTCTATCTGATAAGAATAGGTAAACAAAACACTGTCTAATTTGAATGATATATAACCATTAAATCCAAAGAAAACCCATAGTTAATTATTTTATTGTTCAATATTTTATATTTTTCTTTAAAAATTTTTCTTCTATGGTCAATCTATTTCTCTATTTATTTTACTGTTTAAAAGTTCTTAAAAGGGCTTATGTAAATATAATTAACAACTTACCCAACCATCATTAATTATGATTCCATTTTACTACTGAAATAATAAATATACATTTATACTTCAAATTAACTGATAACATTTTATTTTATCTCCAAGTTACCTGTATTTGAAAGTGAATAGTGAGACATTAACAATATATCAGAAGTATATATTCTTGTTCCTTGTTCACATCACTGATTTTATTTGCTTAGATGTGATGGTAATCTATACGATAGCATTCATCACACATATGTTGACTGTGCCGAAAATAACATTGCAGCAGGCATTTGGCTATTTGGACTTTCAAAGGTTAAGGCCAAATATGAATCTAAATGTTAGATTTTGGCCAAATGCAGAAGAAAAATCAAAATTTGATACATCCCTAAATTATGTCCATCTTTTGGCAACTGTCCCACAAATCACCATGAGAATTGGGTGGTACTGGTCCAAGATAGAGCTAACCGAAAATCACTTGGACCAGAAGCGCACCTTGACACAACACTAGGAGCCTGAAAGATATTTATTTGATTGACTTGAATAATATATATATGTACCCTGAGGCCAATGTATAGTACTTGAATGTTTTATCCATTTTAGTTTGCTTACTATGTACTATTTTTCTTTTGCAGTCATTCTAAGATTTTTTAAAGTATTAAATAAATATAAATTTGTAGAATTAGCCTTATTAGTAAGGCTTCTAGAATGAAAAATTAAAGCTTAATTTTTTTAACTTAAGCAACACCAATATATTATCATTCTGAAAGGGCAAAAATGATTCTTATTAGTTCTGAAGTACTATTTTAAAGAGATTTTACTATCAGTTCTCATAGAACCAGTACTTGGCCAATTTATGAAATTCACTGGCAGGTATTTTTTAAACATAGTTCTAAGTGATTACTGTTTGACACTTGCTTTTTGGAGTAGTCTGACCCGGAAATATTTTTTAGAAGGTTGTATTCACCCTGATCATTGACCTGGATTGGTTTAAGTGCTAGTTTGATGTGTCTCAATATTGTAGCAATGTTTGGAAGTTGTCGCCTTATGGGCATAGCAGCCTGCTTTCAGAAGCCTCCATACAGAGAGGGAGCGGAATCACCTCACCCTGTTGTACATGTCTTTAGGCACATCTGGTGCAAATCCATTATAAACCCTGCATTTGTGCTCCAGATCTTGCCCTCTGACCTAGTTGGACTCATGTTGGTATGCGACTTCTGCCATAATAGGATGGTAACACTTTTCAATAACTCTATACACATTTTTAATGAACATTAAGGACTGAGATCAAAATAGTTGAGTGGTCTAAATATCATCTAGTCATAGTTTATACCTTGGGTTTATATTTATTTGGGCAAGGCTGGGCTTTTTCTCCATTGTCCACAGAATTTTCAGCTTCTCTTTATGTACTGTATAGGGGCTATACTAAAGTACAAGGCCGTAGTATGTCTTTATTTTATTTTTTAATTTTTATTTGTGTGTGTGTGTGTGTGTGTGTGAGAGAGAGAGAGGGAGCTAGTATGTCTTTAATTACTTTGCTAGTAAGAAATGCAATTGATATCTTTCAGGTCCTTGTTTATTCCAGCACAATCATAAAATCATTCAGAAGGAACAGGAATAATAACACAAAGGGGAAAAAAGATCCAAAAAGTAAATGAAAAAAGATTATCTAAAGGCATATTTGAAAAACATTACCACTAGAATACATTCTAGAACTGACCCTTCTCCCATTGTCCCCCCTATAAAACCACAACAGCTTACGTATTCCAGATATTGTTTTTAGCTTTGAATGTATGATCATTATTTCAGTGTAAATATCTATTTTACATAAAGTTATATTTATAAAACTCATGAATTTTTCTGCAAACAATATCCAAATAAACTACAGCAACAAGATAGTATAGAACATTTTCTCTTTAACTTAATCATCACTTATTTTCCTGAGTATTTTTGGAGTAGAAGAAATGACTTTTTTTTTTTTTTTTGGCTTTTTTTCTAGTTCCAGTCCATCAATATAAAATGAATAATTTTGGTGGTGGAATTATCAGTTTTCTTTCTTATGCCCTGCTGTAGTGATAGAATTTTTTAAATGTCTATTTCTATTTTTAGGAAAAAATCAAATCAGTTTTAAGGAATTGATAACTTAGTAGAACTAAACAAATTCCAAAAATGAATATCAGGAAAAAATTCTGTAATTTGAAATATAATAGTTTTGACTACTTTTTAAGACCTATCATTATATAGTTAAAAAAAATACTTGTTAGGCACCTTTTTTTTTTTTTTTTTCAAATGGCAGTTTTGACACAAGAATATCTACATATTCAAAAGTAAAGTGATAGCCAGTTAAGAGATTAAATATCCTTTCAGAACTATAACTGGTTGATATTTGGACTTTCAACTTATTTTGTTTAAAAACATAAAAAACAGTTGTATGTGTTTCTGGTAAGATTGTGGTTATGTAGAATATTAAAACTAATAGGAATCAGACCTCTGCACTTGAACCTACTAATGCTACCTTCTAACTAAATGGGCTAAGGTAATAATCTCAAACAAAGCATACAAATTTGGAAATAGTCTGGGCAAATTGTGCTCCTGAGGCATAATGGTATAGTGGAGAGGCCACAAGTTCTAGGAAAAGCCTAAATGTGTAGATTTCCAGCTTTCCCAACGACTAAGTTTATAACCTTGGACAGTTTGTTCTTCTTACATTTAAATAGACATGATATGATAATTCAGAATTTGATGACAATATATCATGTATAAGCCTAGAATAGTATACAATAGATGGTTTAAAAAAAATAGTTTCCATACTATTATGTGTTTAAACACTTGGGGGGTTGCTACAGAGTTAATATGACAGTCATTAAGCACTATATCATACTAACAATAGTGATAATAACAATAACAACAATACCATGAAGAAAAAGAAGGAGAAGGAGGCGGAAGATGGAGGGGGAGAAAGAAGAGGAGGAGGAGGAGGAAAGAGAAAGAGAACACGTAGAAGTAGCCAGATTAAGTGTTAGTCATTTATTTGAATAATTTTTAGTTTCTCCAAATGGTTTTCATTTAATACTTTAACTTTTGTATTATTTAGGCATAATTACATTAACATGGGATTTGGAAGTTAGTCTGACTTGGCTGCTATAACAAAACACTGCAATCTGGATGGCTTAAACGACAGACAGTTTTCGTTGTTTATTTTCTCACACTTTGGGAACTGAAAGTACAAGACTGAGGTGCCTACAGGGTTGGTTCCAGAAAAGACCTCTCATTTTGGCTTGTAGACTACCACCTTCTCACTACCCTCACATGGCCTTTCCTCTGTGCACATGTGGGGAAAGAGAGAGCGAGCGAGCTCTGGTGTTTCTTCTGCTTCTGATAAGGAGGCCAGTCCTGTTGGATTAGGGCCCCACTCTTATGACCTCATTTAACCTGAAAGGCTCAATGCCTAAATATAGTCATATTGGCGGTTAGGGCTTCAATATACAAATTTGGGGGACATGCAATTCAGTCCAGAATGGGGGTGGAAAACAAAAAGGGGGATAAGAGTTTTGGTGAGAATTTATTTGCTTCAAAAGCAAGGAAACTAGTTAGAAACCAAAAGAATCTAGTTTCTCTAATTCACAATGTCATTTACCAACCTCCTGTTCCAGCAAGCAATGTTATTTAAAGGCTTGTCCCATGTTGTTTTTTTTCATTTGTATCATTTTGCAAATAATGGACCCTTAACAACTTTGTTTTTCATTTCATTTGTTGAAGGAAAATTATAATGTCATCAAGTAAGGGTTTTCTCGCTGACTTTCCATAGTAGACACAAACATTTACACATATTACTTGAGAAAAGGCCTTTTCCTGTCCCATTTTACAATTATAATTTCCATTAGTGTTTATGACTATTACATTTATCTCCAGAAGCTGTGGTGCTACCACCCTGTCAGCCAAAGCTCTCATCACCACATGGAGAATGTTTGATTTTAATGAAAAACCTGCACAATCACTTTGCTGATTGCTTAGCTTGACTACTGACAGCAGCAGCTTTGTTATCACTGGAATTAATGCATTTTTGGACCAACTTTTAATTTCAAGCTGTCTCTGGGGGGCTCCTTAGCGCAGGTAGCAAATATCTGTGCATGAATTGTAGGGCTCGGCCCAGTGGGTCCTCTTGTGATACTCAGTGTTGACAGCCTAGCTTCAGTCTCTACTCCTTGGGAAATTTTCTCCCTTGGATGAGAAAAATGAGTCTAGTTGTTCTGACCTTCGTTTTCTATTCCTTTAGGAAACTAATAAAATTTTTCTTCAGCATTTAATGGAGATGTAGTTATTAGTACTATTTAATTATATAATTAGATGTAGTTATTAGTTCTTTAAATATTTCTCTTCATATTTTCTTGTTTACCTCATATTTTACTCAACTTTAACGATACAGCAAACTGGGCTTTGTCATCATCTTAAGTACAAAATTATGAAATGGTTTTCTTCTTCAAATATCAATCTGTGTCTTTAATGGATGTTAAGTGATCAGAATCATCAAGGGTTCAACTCTAAAAACAGCTGATATTTTTACTATTTTATTTACCATGTAAATTTATGATTTTCAACCCTAATGATAATGGACTAAGAGAAGAGCTATTAATTTTGTCTTTAAAATTAATATATATCTTTGATGCCTTAAATAATTTAAAAAATAAAATTAGGATTTTCCTTATGAGAAAGCTGAAATTTAAATCATTTACCTTAAAAATGATATTGGGTCTTCAAGATTCTCTAATCTTAGATTTATTTGACTGATTGCTAATCAGTCTTACAGCTATGGTTCTAGGCAGCTGTAGCTGATTATATCTGGGGTTTGCGATGAGGGATATATTGCCTAGAAATCATATTATTGATTAACTGAAATATTAAGGTCTCCTATAATCTTATGGTTCAGTGAACAATGAAAGTGCCTTTAGGGGCTGTAGACCCAAGGAAGGTAATTATCAAGGGGTGTGATTTGGGGCTGCTGGTTGAAATCAAATCCAATTGAGACATAATAAGTCTATCTTGTAAATAAATATTTACCGACATGAGTTTTATAGGAAAATTACCATTGTATTCTAAAGCTCCAATACATTAACCTATGAACTAAATTTTATTTGAGATATATCATTGCCATATAATTTAGTTGTTTTCTTTGCATTAGTATTTATCAATTCATGGACTGACCCATGCTACCTTCTGCCTCCTTTTCACTCAATACTGAGCCTCAAGCTGATAAAGATACCAGGTAACCCCAATGCCAACCTTCTGGAAGAGGCAGGTTATTAATGATGGATGCCCTAAACATGCAGATCATCCTGTCCTGCCACCTTATTCCAGAAGCTAAAGTGTTTCTTCTTATGTTACAGTAATGCTGAAGACTACTCAGTACCTTTAATTTATTACAGTTCAATATAAACATTTTCTGCTGAAGGAAATAGTTTTTTAAAAATTAGAGAAAGCTAATGTGCTATGAAAAAATTCTTGTTTACCAACTCAGATAAGGCTAGTTCTAAGTCCCCATGTCCTCGGTCATTCATAAAGATGGTACCATTATTAAATTGAAACAGCTGTATATTTTAGATCAAGGTTCTACATCTAGCTCTTCACTGAGCCATTATATGACGGTCAAAGTAGGGAGTCAGTTTAGATGCAAAATGAGTTTTCCCACCAACTCTTTTTACTCAACTCTGTGTCTTTATGACAAAAATTCAACCAGTAGATGGCACTATTTCAGTGAGAAGAGTACACTTTGCCATAAAAATACACAATTAATTGTTGGATTTGAAAATGAGTGGAATCCTTCACATTTTATTGTGAGTCTCCCCCAATTGATTTGTATTCAAATACCACAAAGAGTCATAAAATCAACACAGATTTCCTCATTCAAGGATGGACAGATACTTGGTTCTGGAACTTAGTGTTTTTCAAATAATGGTATAAGGAAAGACATGATAAATTTAAAAGTATTAATTTGAGGACTTTGTCGTCAGCCTTTAAAATGTAAAATATAGCTATATGTATATATAGACATACAAATTTATATATTTTAAAATATAATTCAGTCATACGATACAACGTGAAAATTGTTTCCCCAGTGCTTCAGCCAAATGCAGTAAGTATACATTCTGAAGATCTTTTCTTCTCCCAACATATAAATAGTGGTAGATTTAACATGAAAAGCAAAAATTACAAAGATTTAGCTATTTTCAGAAGCAAGACAATCATCTTTGTGGACAATAAATGGAACTGAAACACAAAGAGATAAATGAAGTCGGACCTGCAGGCCTGCCAGCCTTTGGGGCCAGAAACAAGCTGATGCTGCCAGGAAACTTTGATCCTTTTGGATAATGGAAACTAAATGTACCTCTTGTGGGATAAGGGACAGAGCCCTGTTCTCTGCCTGAAATCAAAGACTCCCATTCAAGTGGAAGAAGCTCAAAAAAGCTGGGGCTTGCCCCTACAACTGTGGTCTGAGAAGGAGGAAGGAAAAAGCCTCCCAGTCAAGATCTGAGCCGAGCTTTCTACTGCCTCAATGGCTGGTCTGAGATATTGTCAACATCACTGTGCACAATGGCTCAAAATCACCAGTATTGTGCTGGTTGCCAAGTACAAGCCATTGTAATACATGTAGGCTGGAGAGGTGTGGTTGAAATGGAAATTTTGGTCAACATTAGCCTGCAAATCAGTGTTCTTGACCACGTGAGGAAAAATTAAGAAAGAAAGCCAACACGCTAAACAATTTAAACAATGAAACATTCTATTTTAGTTTTGGAAGAAAAGAAAAATAGGATTCAAAATTATAGTAATTAAATATTTCCAAATTTTAATAAAGATATGAGTTGTAATCTTGGCAATTAACTTTGAAGACTAAGCAGGAAAACTAAAAGTATATCCACAGGGAGACACATCCTAGTGAAACTTCAGAATGTCAAAAATAAAGGCAAAAACCTTGAAATCTACCAGAGAAGACAGATCCCCACGAAAGAACCACAGTTAGACTAAAGGTAGACTTCACAAGAAAAACAAAGCATGCCAGAAGACAACGATAACTTACCATTAAAGTGCTGAGGATAAATATTTCCACCTAGGATATATTCAACAGAGAAGGGAAAATGTATTTTCACACACACAGATAGTAAAAGAATTTGCTATCTATATTTTTCTAGAAAGAATTACTCAAAGGTATACTGTAGCAAGGAGATTAAATCCAGAGAAAAAGAATAGGGAGCATGAAAAAATAGTAAGCCTGAAAACTGGTAAAATACATTGGCAAATTTAACTATTAATTATGAAATAAAAGAATAACCAATCTAGGAGCTAAAAGAGATGAAACTAGAATACTTGTCAATAGTAGCAGATTGGTTGGATGGGAGGAGGGAGGTAAAGCCAAGATCCTTGCTTCATTTAGGAGGTTGATAAGGAATAATTTTATATATCATAGGAAAAAAATATACAGTCAAAAAATAAATAAGGGAAACCAAAGTGCAGGAAGTGAGTGAAGGGCTTCAAGTTATGTCTTAACCTTTTACAGATTAAAAGACAAAATATATGAAGTAAATATGCCAGAATAGTAACATTTATTGAATGTGGTGGTAGATACATAGGTATAGTATTCTTTATATCATTCTCTCTACTTTTCTGAATGGTGGAAATATTGCAAAATGTAAAATAATACCAAGGGAAAAGAAAAAGAAAAAAATGTATCATCACAGTGTAAATTCATCAGTTCCTCCCCTTCTCAGGCCCTGCTACTGAAGTTTAAGAGATATGAAGCATTTTCCTAGAGCTAATATATTGGAGATCCCTGAAAAATAGGTTTCCTTAAAGAAATCAAACAAAAAGAAATTAAAATGAAAGATAAAACCATAAAAACAATTTATGTTGTATATTATCTGCTTCTTTTCACTTTTGAAATCCTTAGTGTCGTGTTCATTTTACATTTGTTTTAATTAATTTCTGCTAATTAAGCAGATCATCACTGGGGCACTTTGTGCCACATATACTTAAGATTATCTGCCTGCATAAGTACAAATTGAGAATCTTTCTCTAAGCACTAAATTTGCCTTAGGAAATAATACTGCAAGTATTATAATTATGCATTGTGTGTGTGTGTGTGTTTCTATGAATCAGAAAATCTAACTGGACTACTGTGACATTTTGAAAAAACATCTCAATTGGTAGTTTTATTAAAGAAGACAAGTTAGCCTTCTCCCAAATTTAGGGGCTTACACGGATACACATGACTAGTTTGGAACATAAATACATTTAAACCTGGGCATATTAAAGGATATTAAGGGATTATTTTTCATAGGAGATATTGTCCAATACCATGCCACCTCTATTTCTGATATAAATGAGATTATTAAAATTTTAGCTTGCATAAAACCAATTTAATAATTCTCTTATGGAGGGAAAAAATATCTTATTTTCAGAGGCAGTCACAAATTATACGTGGGTCCTAGACAAAGTAAAAACAAAACTACAGAAAAGCTTTGAATACCAACATGGTTTGAAAGGCCTAATGGGAAAAAATATTCAGTGCAAACCTGGATAAATAAATAGATTAAAACCCATCAGTGGCCTGACTCAAAATGATAGATTGACCATTCTATTCATGTAACAAAAAGGAAATATGAAGCATAAACCTGTAAAACAAGAATGGATTTTGATAATAGGCCAGAATTGTGAAAGAAATCTAGAAGACAGAAACTCAATGGGATCAGATGTTAGAGTAAGGTTAGAGAAAATTATGACCAGAATATAGGCAGAGATGTGGTTTTGGATGGGAAAAGGCAGTTCATCCCACAATGCTCAGAGAACTCCCATGTTCAGAGTATGCAAAAACACAAAGTAGGAAGGACCTCTAGAACAGTAATCAGGATCATTCAGTAAAGGCTGCATTCAAACAGACTCTGCAGTCAGGACTTTTTCCTGCTCATAATGCTCTTGAATATGGAGTGACTAACAGTGCAGATGATAGGTTCCCTTCATAAGTCAGTGTGTTCCAGAAGGAGAGAGCAGAGAGAATGGAGGGAATAAATTAAAGAACAACATTTTCAGAAATAAGAAAAGATATCTCTTTAGATTTACAGGGTCTACCTAGTGTCAAATAGGATCAGTAAAAGAAAAGTCATACTTAGACATAGCCTAGAGAAGTTTTAGAACCATAATGTATTAGCTACCTAGGGCTATTGTAACAAAGTACAGTGTGGCTTAAAGAAAAGAAGTCTATTCTCTCACATTTCTGAAGGCTAGAAGTCTTAAATCAAGGTGTTGGTCAGGCCATGTTCTCTTTGAGGCTCTAGGAGAGGATCTTTCCTCACCTTTCCCCTCTGTCTGATGGTTGCTGACAGTGCTTCGTGCTTCTTGGCTTGTAGATACATCACTCCAATCTCTGCCCCTGTTATCACATGGCATTCTTCCTGTGTGTGTTTGTGTCCAAATTCCCCTCTTCTTATAAAGAAATCTGTCATTGGATTAATGCCCACCCTACACTAGTATGAGCTCATTTTAACCTGATAACATCTGCAGAGACTCTATTTCCAAATAAGGTCACATTCACAAGTGCCAGGAGTTAGGACTTGAATATATCTTTTTGGGGAACACAATTCAACCCACAACCCATAAAAACAATTTTAAAAAAATGAAAATCCTCCAGAATGATCGTCGTCACCAAGAAAAAGACAGGTTACTTATAAAGGAATAAAAATAAAATTGACAATCATCTACTCATCAGCAGCACTGTATGGGAGAATAAAATGAAGTAATGTCTTCAAAGTATTGAAAAGATATAGTTTGAACCTAAAATACTATACCCCCAATAACTATCATTCAAATTGAGGACAAAATAAAGAGTTTTTTCAGTCAGGTGAGTCTTCTAAAAGTTAGCCCCTTGGACAAATTGCTGTTTCTTGGTAGACCTAACCATCATTCCCATCCTCTTTTCCCATAGCCTTATAACAGCCAAGGTTGCCCACATTATACATTTCTGGCCAATAATAAGTGAAATTTTTTCATTGAGTACCTGGGAAAGTTTTTTTTTTTTTTCTTGATGCAGATTCTATTCTTTTCTCTTCCTACTAAGGCTTACATGAGACCTGTAGCAGTAACTATTCTGTAACTATGAGGAAAAGAAATTTGCAGAGATGTCGGCCTAATGTTATGTAGTACTGAGCCAACATCTTGTAGTTATAAGACACAAATCCCTATTTGTCTAAACTACTGTTATATGTGTATCTCACTTGCAGACAGGACATTCCTAATTAATACATTACAATTAGATACTTTGAAATGATTATGTGAAAATTTAATCCAGCAAATGAAAAAGAGAATCTAAGAGGGAATATGATGGAAGATGAAAACAGTGATGATCAAAGAAATCAGTAAATTTATAGTTAAATATACACAAGTGTTGATGGAATTATGAACAAATTAGAAACATTTTAAAATTTAAATCCAAGAAGATTTCAGGTGATAATTTGGGAAAGTAGGAAAGGAGAGTGCAAATGGTATAATGTTTTTGATATATTTGAAGAGTCAATATTAACTGTACATATGTAGAATTAAACATAGAATTAAGATGGTCACAAAAAGAATAAAAAATAGATTAACTTCTAAACCAAGAAACACACAATCAAGGAAACACAATTATTCCAGTGAACTGTAGAAAAAGTAAGAAAGAACAAAAAGTGTGGGAAATAAAAAAATGTAAAATAAACTACAGAAATAATTCTGAACATATCACTTCCCATAATAAATATTCAGTAAATTATCAAGAAAAAGAGGGCTAGTCACACTTGGTAGTGGGTGAAATATACAACCACAAGCTGTTTGCAGGAGACATAAGTAATACAAAATGAATTAAAAAGCTAAAAATAACAAGGTGAAAATAAAAATCTCAGACAACTGGCAACAAGAAGAACAGAAGTGGTAACATAAATAATATACAAAAGAATGTATACCTTCCATACATTTTTGACATCAAATAGTATAGCAACAAGACAAATTAAGTAAAACCTAATAGAAACATAGAGTTAATTTAATAAAGTCTCAACTGTAATGGAAGACATAAACATATTTTTCTCAGAAACCAGCAGACTAAAGATATAAAAATAAATTAGAAAGTGAAAGATTGAATAAAGTCATCATAAAGCTTTATTTATAGTCATATATTCAACTTTATATCTTTTAAAGCACCTAAGGGATCTTTATTAAAGTTGACTATACATTAAGTCACTAAGAAATTATTCAAAGCAGAAATTATATCAGTATTATTTCTATATACAATATATTAAACTAAATTTTTAAAAAGCTGAGAACAGTTGTGAAATTAAAACTTGTCTACATTAGCATCAATATTAAACAGAATATGTACAATACTTACAGAAAATAGAAAACATTGTTGGAAAAAATGGAAGCCCTAAATAAATGAAGAGATAGACCATGTTCATGGATTGGAAGACTCAAGATTGTTAAGCTGTAACTTATACCCATAAATACATTTATGAATAAAAATATTTAACATCAAATGAGCCAAGGAGTTCAGAGAATATATTAAACTCGCATAATGTAAGAATGTAAGAAGAAAAAAATTAATAGATATAAAAATACTTAAAAAACAAACTAAAACAAAGAATAGTCTAATCAATAAAAACCAATACTAGTTAATTTAAAGATGAAGAAAGTGGACAACCATTGGATAATGAAGAAAAAGAAGAAAAATGTGTCAAATTTTGGGAATGAGAAAGGGGACAGAGATATTGATACAAATTTATATTTTTAATAAAAAAATTTACATATAATTTTTAGTGTTTAGTTTGAGAATCTAAATCAAATAGATAAAATTTAAGGAAAATATAAAGTACCAACATGACTCAGGAAGTAGAAAACCCTACTGATTCAATAACTGTGGACAACAACTCTATGAGTTAGATATTATCTCTATTATTATAAAAATATTATACCAATATTATTTCAAATTTATAAATTAGTATCTTAAGATATGGAGGGTTTAAGTAACTTGGTTAGGTAACACAGCTACTAAAAAGTAGAAGTCTGTCTACAAAATCCATGATCTTGAGCACCATATTATCCTATTCAAATAAAATTATGGTTTCATTTCTGCCATAAATAAGATTTTGCGCTATAACTTAAGAAATATCCCTGCATTAAAAAAAGCAAAATTTTTGATTTATTCAACTGTATTTGTCATATTATGACCCATTTACTTCCAATCATCCCAGAAAGTATTAATTTGTCAATTCAATAAGCATTTGTTAAACATCTATTTACCTATCAGGCAAAATGGGCATTCTTGTCCTTGAGAACTCTGTTTAAACCGAGTTAATTTAGGGGACTTCCCTTGTGGTCCAGTGGTTAAGACTCCGCACTCCCAATGCAGGGGGCCCGGGTTCGATCCCTGGTCAGGGAACTAGATCCCGCATGCCACAACTAAAAGAGCCCGCATGCTACAACTAAGACCTCACTTACACAGATAAGTAAATAAATATTAAAAACAAAACAAAATAAACTAAGTTAATTTATATTGAGTTAATATATCTTAATAATACTTTAATAATAAAGTGTAGTAAGAATAGAAATGATGTGAACACAGTTCAGTAGGTGGACAAAAATAGGAATGACTGACTATGTGTGGAAATCAAGAAAGAGCCATAATTTTCTGAGCATCTACTGAGTTCTAGGAAAAATAATACAATGATGGTAAAAAAAAAAAAGCTTATCAGAAAACCCTGAAAATATCTAAAAATTATAAAGTATACCATAGTGTTCCTCACAATGAGCAAAAACTGCCATTGATAAAAACCAGGAACTGGAAATTGTAATTTCCTTCAATTCATATTTAGAACCAATTTATCATGAAGACTGGCCTGTCAACTGTTTACATGAAAGCACTTCACGTATGTTAATGTTAAGAGGTAAACATTTTTACCCATTTTACAGATGGGGTAACTGAGGCCCAGAGACACTCATTACCTTTCTCTAAAGACTATAATTATAGCACATGGAAGGCCTGGAACTAAACTCCGCGTTATTCTTTTCGTGTCTGTGAGAAGATAGCGATGGGAAGAGTGCAGGCAGGTGACGTTGCTCTCAGTTGATGATCTTGGAGAAAGACATGGGAATTATGGGAGAGGAGCTCCCTGAGAGTGAGGAACTGCTCTGAAGAGGTAGGGAGGCAGGTCAGGATTAGATATGATTTTAGTCAAGGAGGGAATACGTGACATCAGGCACACATTTTGGCAGAAGGTTGCTGCTAGTCACGAGGAGCAGATGTCACTGTTAGTGATTTAGTGCTTTTCTACATATGAGAAGATGCAAGGATTTGGGCTCATAAAGTCTTCTGCAGAAAGTATCTACCCGAAGGCCTACTTTGCCAGTTTTTTCCAGAGCACAGAGTGCTTCATTCCTGATCTCCACCCTGAACTCCTTTCATGGTGTGTTGAAGGTCAGCGACTGCAGTGGCTCGTGACTTAATCCTTGTAGAGGCAGGTGGCAAGTGACAATTTTTGGTTGGCAGTAGAAAAGGTCTGGGGAGAAGCTACCGATCTGGAGTATAAAAGAGATAGAAATAGGATGCGCATTGTCTGTGAGAAAGGAGTTGAGCCTTTAATAAGAGTATTTGATATGTGAAAGAGAAAGCTGGTGGGAAGGCAGGTAAATGGCAGAGAAGGGTGACCAGGGGCAGACACAGAAATGTAGCTTTGCAGACATCGATACTTTGCCTAAGGCTTGTGTTTCCTGTGGTCACCTGGGTGGGGACCAAGCAATGCCATACTTAAAGAAACTTTGTCATGTTCAGCTGTGAATGTAGGTAGCTCTGCTTAGAACCAGACATTACTATAAAGGCCGTATTTTTCCAGGAGTTGCAACTGCTTGAGAACATTATATTAAGCCAGGAGTCATTAAGTGTTGTGGGATAGTCAGGGTGATCTAAAGGGGGACTTCCTGTAGGGCAGAGAATGGGAGACCTCTGCAGAGGAAGCAGGGGACAGGATGAGAAGGGCTGGCAGACAGGTCAGTGGGGTTTCCCTCTCCATTATGCACCTTGGTACATCAGCAGATCATTTGGTCAGAAATAAAAGTTGCTTGGAACATCCTTGAATTTAGGTGGAAGGCCTATAGGCAAAGGAGGGATTCCGGCCTCCAGTGAACCTGGAGTCTTCATCTAAAAATGCATCTGCTCTGAGATCAGATTTGAAATACTAATAAACCCATTTCTCCTGAAATCCTTATATCTCCTATTATTGCTATATAACCTAATTTTCTTAATTTTTTTCTTCTTTCAGACAAAAGCCAGCTACAATGGTGAGATGGGAAAAATTTGGTTTGGGCTTGTTTTTCCCAATTCTTGTAACTTTCTTTCTCAGACCCACTCCCCCAAGTGCCTAGAATACTCGTGCTGTCACTCCCAAGTATACCTCACCTCCTGTCATCACAATTACTTGTCCCTTGTTCATTCCCTTACTAATCCCATTGGGGGAAACCCTTACCTTACCTGTAGATGATAAAGGTATTATACCTAGCAGGGATGTTTGCATTTTCACTAAAGATACCTAATACCTGAAATCCTTATGATGTGCAAATAAATATTTAAAAGTGGAATTTCAGGTACCCAGGTAGGCTATGTATCAAAGAGATTTGTAAAATTGAAAAAAAAAATTTTTTGTGTGTGACATTTTTAATCTATAAAAACTGAGAGAAATAGACCAAAATTTCTTTTTAGTCCCTATGGGAACTAACACTATTTTGATCTGCATTATGGAATATTGGGAAGATGCATTTCCTCCAGATGCATGCCTAATTCTATTACAAAGGATTACTACAAAGCTACACACCTCATCTGTGCATAAAGCGAGCTCTAGCTACTGCTATCAGATACATAATGCAAATAATGCCAACAACCAATTTTATCACCCTCTACCTACAGGTCAAAGAAGCCATATGAAATGCTATTACAGTTTTCAGGAGAGACATGAGAACACAATTCAACAGATTGTATAGCTTTCCTTCTTTACACTGGAATAACTTTTCTTTATTTTGGAAGGAAGTCCAGAAAGGTGATAGCTGTGACAACTCACCCAGTAAATTAAGATAGCCATCTGTTAAAAAAAAAAAAAAAGAAAAGTGTTTTTCAAAGGATCAGCAGACAGAAATATAACAAGCACAGCTAGGATTGGTATTTTTAGTAATTGTCATTCTTATTGGAATAATTCCTTTCTGTCACTCTTCAAAGCACAGTACATTCCATTTTTTTATAAGCATATACATTCTTATTGAACTTTTCATACAACCTGACCCATTTCTATCCAATTGCCTCCCTTCTCCATTCTCAAACTAACCTCTGATGACTTCACCATTGGTAGCAATTTAAAGAAATTCCCTGATTGACATTCTCCATACCAAAATGGTAATTTCTCAATGACAGATGGTATCTAGCCTAATATCAATTATTAATTGGGGAATTTTTGTCTTGTAACAAAAATTCGGCCAAATCAACTAGTTATTGAGCTCCTACCATGTGTTCACATTTGGATGAAAAACTATAAAATGAAAGAAACTAATCGTTTCTGAGTGTCTACTATGGCTTTAGCACTTAAAAATAAATCACCTCACTTGAAATTCAGAGAAGTTAAGCCAGCTTCCCAAAGTCATAAAGATATATAGCTTTGAAGTAATAGATTCAAGGTCAATTTCAAATCTGTATAATTTGAAGACTGAGAAAAGACCCATCATAACATGCTACCTGCAGGCATAGAGAGATCTCTCAAAGTACAGAAAGCTAGGGGCAAGACTACAGAGCAGAGAGAATGCCTAGCTAATCCAAAACATGTCAGATGAACGGGTGAGAGAGCGAGGGTATCCCAATTGCCAATAATTCTGTGACAGGAAATGTGGTGGACCTGGCTCTACTTGAAGCAGGGAGAAGAAAAAGAGACTTCCTATAGATTTATATACTGGGGCTGGAGGTATGGAGTTCGTAGCTGGAAGAATGGTTTCAGTGTTGGGTGTGAAGTGCTCTGGACGTCAAAGACAAGCCAGGAGGGAACCATACTGTCACTGAGTCTCTGGGATGCCCCTCGCCACCCCTTCTTCCCAGGATAGCAACCCTAGGCTCAAGGTTGTGTCTAACTTCCAGCATCATGGAGTAACCAGTGAGGTTGATTCTTTGGACATTAGAAGAGCAGCGCCCT
Organism: Balaenoptera acutorostrata; assembly: GCF_949987535.1. NCBI lineage: Eukaryota > Metazoa > Chordata > Mammalia > Artiodactyla > Balaenopteridae > Balaenoptera > Balaenoptera acutorostrata. The sequence continues at coordinate 10,654,024 of NC_080068.1, forward strand.
CTCCCTGAGGCTACAGGCGGGGGCTGTTTCTGAGCAGAGCATGTGGGTGGCATAAATCATTCAACTCCCCCATCATTATCCATATGCATGGAGGAAATGGATGTCTATCTAGAAGAGGAGAACTAAAAACGCTGTATCTGTGAAATGCTCTAACACAGGGGGCGAGGGCCTTGGGTGGTGTGGAGTGGCCATAGCCTAATGCAGCTCTGGGGAGGAGAGGCACCTTCGCACTTCCCTTAGCCACTGAGAAACTGCTGCTAGACCAGACACAGTAGTGTATGCACAGTCATTGTGGCTGATTGGTCAACCACCCTCATCCCACAGCAACGTCACACAGCCTTCAGAACAAAACCAGAAACCAGCAAGGAGCCCTTCCCTCCAGGTAAAGGACCGATCAGATAGCTGCTGTTCTCTTAGTGGGACGATACTGATAAGGTCAGATACCTCGCAAAAAGTAAATGCCAGATCCTGGTATTTATTAGGAAGTTGTAGACAAGACAGATGAGACTTCACTCTTGTTGATTGGAGGTTTAGAGTCAATTAGTTTTTATTTATTAAAAATAACATTTTTAAGGCCCGCGCACCGCGATGAAGAGCGGTCCCTGCACCGCGATGAAGAGTGGCCCCCACTTGCCACAACTGGAGAAAGCCCTCGCACGAACCAAAGACCCAGCACAGCCAAAAATAAATAAATAAATAAATAAATAAATAAATAAATAAATAAAAATTAAAAAAAAAAAATAACATTTTTGGGGCTTCCCTGGTGGCGCAGTGGTTGAGAGTCTGCCTGCTAATGCAGGGGGCACGGGTTCGAGCCCTGGCCTGGGAAGATCCCACATGCCGCGGAGCGGCTGGGCCCGTGAGCCACAACTGCTGAGCCTGCGCGTCTGGAGCCTGTGCTCCGCAACGAGAGAGGCCCGCGCATCGCGATGAAGAGTGGCCCCCGCTTGCCACAACTGGAGAGAGCCCTCGCACAGAAACGAAGACCCAACACAGCCAAAATCAATCAATCAATCAATCAAACATACGCATCTGATTCAAGATCCTAATTAAAAAAAAAAAAAAAAAAAAAAAAATAACATTTTTGTACCCTAAGCTGATGGGTAGAACAAATCAGTTATAGTATGTACCTTCCTCTAGCATCAGTCTGTCAATTTTTCTATTCAAATACTGTAGAAATCTGACTAGAATAGTAGCTTTCAAATATTTATGAACTTGAACTTAAAATAAGAAATATATCTTACACTGTGGAACAGAAAACATATACATACATGTAAAATGGAAATGAAAGCTTCACAAAACAATACTTTCCTTGATCACGTGCAGCATGCTTTAATAGCTTCTTTTATTTTTAAAAAAATATCTGTTAAATAGATTGGAACCTGCAGTTAGAAGATCACTGGCTTAGATTAGTCCATCAAAGAGAGACTAAACCTGGCTGGCTATGCTTTGACTGAAAGAATGAACATGTACCACCAGTTCCATGGAATCACCCCGTTTGCAAAGTGTTCATATACATCTTTATAATATACCATTTTAGAATTTTTTGGAACAATTCTAATTATGCTTATAATAAAATTAATATTTCCTCTCTTAAACGTCTAATCTCTAGCCCCTTTCTACCTTCCTACATATATCACATTCATGTATTTCTTCAAATTTCACTAACTCTTGTTCTATGATAATGTCTTAGGCTTCTTGAGTGCCTTATTTTATCTATGTATTTTATCTATGTATCTAGACTTGATCTCATTCAAAAACGTTAGTTGCTCAGATAAAATTCCTTTTCTTTTAATAGACTTTCTTTTTTAGAGCAGTTTTAGGATGACAGCAAAATTGAGAGGAAGGTAACGAGGTTCTCATACACTCCCTGTCCTCACACATGCTCAGCCCTCCCCTTTGTCAAAATTTCCTCACCAGATGGCACGTTTGTTACAACTGATGAACCTCCATTGACACGTCAGTATCATCCAAAGTCCATAGTTTACATTAGAGTTTACTCTTGGTGCTGTACATCCTATAAATTTGGGCAACTCTATAATGTCCTGTATCTACCGCTGTAGAATCATACAGAGTAGTTTCATTTCCCTAATGATCCTCTGTTCTTTGCCTACTCATCCCTTGCTCCCCACTAACCGCTGGCAATCTCCATAGTTTTACCTTTTCTAGAATATCATATAGCTGGAATCATATAGTATGTATCCTTGTCTTTCACTTAGTAATATGTGCTTAATATTCCTCCATGTTTTTTCATGACTTGATAGCTCATTTATTTTTTAGTACTGAATAATATCCCATGTACTGCAGTTTATTTATCCATTCACCTACTGAAGAGCATCTTAGTTGCTTCTAAGTTTTGGCAATTATGAATAAAGTTGCTGTAAATATCTGTGTGCAGGTTTTTGTGTGGACATGTTTTCAACTCCTTTGCATAAACACGAAGGAATATAATTGCTGGACCATATGGTAAAAGCATGCTTAGTTTTGTAAGAAACCACCAAACTGTCTTCCAAAATGGCTGTACCAATTTGCATTCCCATCAGCAATGTATAATAATACCCCTTGCTCCATCTCCTTGACAGCATTTGGTGTTGTCAGTGCTCAAGATTCTGTCTGTTCTAATATGTTTATCTTGTTTTAATTTGCATTTCCTTGATGGCATATGATGTGGAGCATCTTTTCAGATACTTATTTGCCATCTATCTATCTTCTTTGGTGAGGTGTCTATTAAGGTCTTTGGCCCATTTTAAAATTTATTTGTTGTCTGTTTTCTTATTGTTGAGCTTTAAAGATTCTTTGTGTATTTTGGATAACATTGTTTTACTAGATATGTTTTTGCAAATATTTCCTCCCAGTCTGTGGTTTGTCTTTTTCTTTTCTTTTCTTTTTTTAAAGGGCTTTTTAAAAAAATTTATTTTTGACTATGTTGGGTCTTCGTTGCTGCGTGCTGGCTTTCTCTAGTTGCAGAGAACGGGCGCTACTCTTCGTTGCAGTGCGCGGTCTTCTCATTGCAGTGGCTTCTCTTGTTGTGGAGCACGGGCTCTAGGCATGTGGGCTTCAGTAGTTGTGGCACCCGGACCAGGGCTTGAACCCGTGTCCCCTGCATTGGCAGGTGGATTCTTAACCACTGCACCACCAGGGAAGTCCTCTTTTAATTTTGTTGACATTTTTGCAGAGCAGAAAGTTTTAATTTGAATGAAGTCCAGCTTATTGATTCTTCCTTTCATGGATCATGATAAATCATTGTGAAGCTCAAGGTCATTTAGATTTTTTCCTGTTATCTTCTAGGAGTTTTACACTTTGGCATTTTACATTTAGGTCTATGATCCATTTTAAGTTAATTTTTTGTGAAGGGTCTAAGGTCTGTGTCTAGATTCACTTTTTTGCATGTGAATTTCTAGTTGTTGCAGCACCATTAGTTGAAAAGACTGTTTGCTCCATTTTGTTGCCTTTGCTCCTTTGTCAAGGAGCACAGAAACACTATATGTGGTTCTATTCCTAGGATCTCTATTCTGTTCTGCTGATCTATTTGCCTATTCTTTTGCCAATACCACCCTGTCTTGATTACTGTAGGTTTACAGTAAGTCTTAAATGAGTATTGTCATTCCTCCAATTTTGCTCTCCTTCGGCATTGTATTAGCTATTCTGGTTTTTACCTCTTCATATAAACTTTAAAATCAGTTTGTCAGTATTCAAAAAATAATATGCTAGGATTTTAATTAGGAATGCAGTGAATCTATAGATCAAGTTGAGAAGAACTGATATCTTGATAATATTGTCTTTCTAGCCATGAACACAAAGTGTATTTCTGTTTATTTAGTTCTATGAATTTGTTCATCAGAGTTTTATAGTTTTCCTCATGTAGATCTTGTACTTATTTTGTTAGATTTATACCTACATATTTCATTTTGGAGGTACTAATATAAATGGTATTGTATTTTTAATTTCAAATTTTGCTTGTCCATTGCTGGTATATAGGAAACTAATTGCCTTTTGCATATTAACCATGTGTCCTGCCAACTTGCTATAATCACTTATTAGTTCCAGGAGGTTTTTTTGGTCATTTCTTTCCAATTTTTCACAGAGATGATCATGTCATCTGCAAACAAAGACAGTTTAATTTCTTCTTTCCTAATCCGTATACATTTTCTTTTATTTCTTTCTCTCCTTTCCTCTCCTCCCCTCTCCTTTCCTCTCCTTTTCTTGTCATATTGCATTAGCCAGGATATTCAGTAAAACGTTAAAAAGCAGCAGTGACAGCTCGGTTTTGTTCCTGATCTTTGTGGGAAAGCTTCGAGTTTTTCACGATTAAGTATAATGTTAGCTATTGGGCTTTTTTGTAGATCTTCTTTTTCAAGTTGAGGATGTTTCTTCTATTCCTAGTTTATTGAGGGTTTTTAAAATCATGAATGGATGTTGAATTTTGTCAAATGCTTTGTCTGCATCTATTGATATTTGATTCTTCTTCTTTGACTTATTGATATAATAGACTACATTAATTGATTTTCCAGTGTTGCATCAGGCCTACATACCTGGAATAAATTCCACTTGGTCATGATGTATACATTTTTTTTATATATTGTTACACCCAATTTGCTAATATTTTGTTGAGGACTTTTGCTTATGTTAGTCTGTAGTTTTCCTTTTCTTGTAATCTCTTTGTCTGCGTTTGGTATTAGGGTAATGCTGACTTCATAGAATGAGTTAAGAAGTATTCCCTTCTTGTCTATTGATATTTTCTGAAAGAGACTGTAGAGAATTGATAAGACTTATTCCTTAAATGTTTGGTAGAATTCACCAGTGAACCCATCTGGGCCTAGTGCTATCTGTTTTGGAATATTATTAATGATTGATTTAATTCCTTTAATAGATGTAGGCCTATTCAGATTGTCTGTTTCTTCTTGTGTGAGTTTGTCAGATTGTGTCTTTCAAGAAAGTGGTGCATTTCTTCTGGGTTATCAAATTTGTGGGTACAGAGTTGTTCACAGAATTTTTAAAATTATCCTTTTAAGGTCCATGGGATCTGTAGTGAAGTCCCCTTTTTCACTTCTGATATTAATAACTTGTGTCCTTTTTCTTTTTTTCTTAGTTAGCTCAGCTAGAAGCTTATCAGTATTATTGATCTTTTCAAAAAAACATTTTTTGGCTTAATTAAATCTCTCGATTTCCTACTTTCAATTTTATTGATTTCTGCTCTAATTTTTATTATTTCCTTTCTTATGCTTACTTTGGATTAAATTTGCTCTTTTTTCCTAAGTTAGAAGCTTATGATTGATTTTAGATCTTTCTTTTTTTCTAACATATGCATTCAATGCTGTGATATTTTTCCCTCTATGTACTGCTTTTGCTGCATCACACAAAATTTGATGTTGTGTTATCATTTTCATTTAGTTCAAGATAATTTTTAATTTCTCTTCAAAGTTTTCTGACTCAAGTGTTATTTAGAAGTGTGTTCTTAATATCTAGGTATTTGGGGATTTTCCTGCTATATTTCTGTTATTATTTTCTTGTTCAATTCCATTGTAGTTTGAGAAAAGACATTGTATGACTCCTGTAATTTTACATTTGTTAAGGTTTATTTTATCACACAGAAAGTGGCCTATCTTGGTGAATATTTCATGTGATCTTGAGAAGAATGTGGGTCCTGCTGTTGTTCAATGAAACAGTTTATAGGTGTCTATTATATTCAGTTGATAAATGGTATTGTTGAGTTCAACTACGTTCTTACTGATTTTCTACCTTCTGGATGTATTCATTTCTAATAGAGGAATGCTGAAGTCTCCAACTATAATAGTGGATTTATGTGTTTCTCCTTGCAGTTATATCAGGTTTTGTCTCATGTGTTTCGAAGCTCTGTTGTTAAATGTTTACATGTTAAGGATTTAAAGGCTTCTTGAGAATTGGACCCTTTAGCATTATGTAATGACCCTCTTCATCCCTGAAAACTTTTTGATAATTGTTAGCGTGATATATCATTCATTTACTTTTAATCTATATGTATCTTTGTATTTAAACTGTTTTTTGTAGACAGCATATGGTAGAGTCATGTTCTTTGATCCACTCTGGTAATCTTTGTCTTAAAATTTGTGCATTTATATAGTTAACACTCAACGTGGTTACTGTCATAATTGAATTAATATCTACCATATTGGTTACTTGTTATTTTTTCTGTTTTTGTCTTTTACTCTTTTTCTGCCTTTTACTAAACATTTATTGGATTCCATTTTCTGTCCTTTCTTAGTATGTCAGCTGGTACTTCTTTTTATTTTTTTATTTTTATTTTTTTTTACTGCTCACTCTAGAGTTTACTGTTTACATTTACAACTAATCTAAGTCCACCTCAAATTATGCTGTACTGCTCATGGGTAATGCAAATACCTTATAATAACAAAATAATCCTAATTCCTCCCTCCCATCTCTGGTATCATTTCTATCATTTATTTCACTTATTTATAAGCATACATATGAGTGTACATGCATACAAACACACATACATACATATATGCATACCTAATCAAATACACTGTTGCTATAATTATTTTGAAGAAACTGTTATCTATTAGATCAATTCAGAATAAGAAAAAAGTTTTAATTTTACCTTATTTCTCCAGTGCTCTTCGTTTCTTTATTTAGATCCAAGTTTCTGATCTATATCATACTGTTTTTACCTAAAGAACTTCTTTTACATTTTCTTACAAGACAGGTCTACTGGCAATACATCTTCTCAGTTTTTGTTTGTCTGAGAAATTCTGTATTTTTCCTTAACTTTAAAAAAATTAATGTATAGTTTATTTACAATATTATTTTCAGGTGTATAGCATAGTAATTCAGTATTTTTGAAGATTATACCCCATTTACAGTTATTATAAAATAATTGCTACATTTTCCTGTACTGCACAATATATCCTTGTAGCTAATTTATTTTATGTATAGTAGTTTGTATCTCTTAATCCCCTACCTCTATTTGACCCTCCTTAATTCCTCTCCCCACTAGTAACCACTAATTTTATACTCTAAATCTGTGAGACTGTTTCTGTTTTGTTATATTCATTCTTTGTTTTATTCTTTAGATTCCACATATAAGTGATAACATATAATATTTTCTTTTCTTGTCTGACTTATTTCACTAAGCATAATACCCTCTAGGTTCATCCACATTGTTGAAAATGGCAGCATTTCACTTTTTTTATGGATAAGTAATCCTTAATTGTGTAAGTACACCATATCTTCTTTATCCATTCATCTGCTGGTTGACACTTAGATTGCTTCCATATCTTGGTTATTGTAAGTAATGCTGCTATGAACATTGAGGTGCATGTATCTTTTCGAATTAGTGTTTTCATTTTCTTTAGATATATATCCAGGAGTGGAATTGCTGGGTTGTATGGCAGTTTTATTTTTTGATTTTGAGGAACCTCCATACTGTTTTCCATAGTGGCTGCATCAATTTATATTCCCACCAGCAGAGCACTAGGGTTTCCTTTTCTCTATATCCTCACCAACACTTGTTATTTACAGACTTTTTGGTGACTCTGACTGGTGTGAAGTGATATCTCGTTGTGGTTTTGATTTCCTTTTCGCTGGTGATTAGTGATGTTGAGCATCTTTTCATGTGCCTGTTGGCCATCTGTATGTCTTCATTGGAAAAATGTCTATTCCCATCTTCTGCTGAATTTTTAATTGGGCTGTTTGTTTTTTGATATTGAGTCATATGAGTTATTTCTATATTTTGGATATTAATCCTTTATCAGTCATATCATTTGCAAATATTTTCTCCCATTCAGTAGGTTGTCTTCTCACTTTGTCGATGGTTCCCTTTGCTGTGCAAAACTTTTAAGTTTAATTAGGTCACATTTGTTTGTTTTTGCTTTTGTATTCTTTCCCTTAGGAAACAGAACCAAAAAAATATTGCTATGATTTACATTAAAGAGTGTTTTGCTGGGCTTCCCTGGTGGCGCAGTGGTTAAGAATCTGCTTGCCAGTGCAGGGGACACGGGTTTGAGTTCTGGTTTGGGAAGATCCCACATGCCGCGGAGCAATTAAGCCTGTGCACCACAACTACTGAGCCTGCGCTTTAGAGCCCGCAAATCACAACTACTGAAGCCCGCGTGCCTAGAGCCCGTGCTCCACAACAAGAGAAGCCACGGCAACGAGAAACCCACACACCTCAATGAAGAGTAGCTCACCGCAACTAAAGAAAGCCACGCACAGCAATGAGGACCCAACACAGCCAAAAATAAATAAATAAATTAATTAATTTTTTTAAAAAAAGAGTGTTCTGCTTATGTTCTCTTCTAAGAGTTTTATGGTTTCTGGTCTTACATTTAGGTATTTAATCCATTTTGAGTTTATTTTTGTAAATAGTGTGAAAAAAAATGTTCTACTTTCATTCAACATTGCCTTGTTCCTGATTTTAGAGGAAAAGCATTCAGCTTTTTCTCCATTTAGTATTATGTTGACTGTGGGTTTGTCATAAATGGTCTTTATTATGTTGAGATATGTTCCCTCTAGAACAACTTTTTAAAAAAATTTATTTATTTATTATTCATTTGGCTGCATTGGGTCTCAGTTGCGGCATGTGGGCTCTTCGTTGTGGTGCACAGGCTTAGTTGCCCTGCAGCATGTGGGATCTTAGTTCCCTGACCAGGGATCGAACCCACGTCCCCTGCATTGGAAGGCGGATTCTTAACCACTGGACCACCAGGAAAGTTCCTAGAACAACTTTGATGAGAATTTTTATCATGAATGGGTGTTGAATTTTTTCTGTGTCTATTGAGGTGATCATGTGATTTTTATCCTTCCTTTTGTTAATGTAGTGTATTACAGTGATTGATTTGCATATGTTGAACTTTCCTTGGCTCCCTATAATAAGCCCCACCTGATCATGGTGTATGATCCATTTTATACATTGTCGAATTTGGTTTGCTAATATTTTGTTGAGGATTTTGGCATCTATATTCATCAGAGATATTGGCTGGTAGTTTTATTTTTTATTTATTTTTTATCATAGTATTTGGTTTTGATATCAGTGTAATGGTGGCCTCATAGAATAAATTTGGGAGTATTCCCACCTCTTCATTTTTTTTGGAGCAGTTTAAGAAGGATAGCTATTAGCTCTTCTTTATATTTGGTAGAATTTCCCTGTGAAGCCTTCCAGTTCTGGACTTCTGTTTGCTGGATTTTTTTTATTACAAATTCAATTTTACTACTAGAGATTGGTCTGTTCAGATTATTTATTTCTTCCTGATTCAGTCTTGGCAGTTTGTATGTTTCTAGAAATTTGTCCATTTCTTCCAGGTTGTCCAATTTGTTGGCATATGACTGACTGGTCATAGTATTCCCTTATGCTTTTTTGTATGTCTGTGATATAGGCTGTTATTTCTCCTCTTTCATTTCTTATTTTGCTTGCTAAAGGCTTATAAATTTTGTTTATATTTTCAGGAAACCAGCTCTTGGTTTTATTTATGTTTATTTATGTTTCTGCTGTGTTTTTGGTCTCTATCTTATTTATTTCCTCTCTGATCTTTATTATTTCCATCCTTCTGCTGACATTTGGCTTTGTTACTCTTTTTCTAATTTCTTTAGATGGTAGGTTAGGTTGTTTATTTTATAATTTTCTTGTTTCTTGAGGTAAGTCTGTACTGGTATAAATTTCTATCTTACAACTGCTCTTGCTGAGTCCCAAAGATTTTGGTAAGTTTTGTTTTTAATTTCATTTGTCTCAAGGTATTTTCTGTTTCCTCTTTGATTTCTTCATTGACCCATTGTTTTTTTTAGTAACATGTTGTTTACTCTCCACACGTTTGTGTTTTTCCCATTTTTCTTTCTGTAGTTGATTTCTAGTTTCATATGATTGTGGTTAGAAAACATGCTTGATATAATTTCTATCCTCTCAAATTTGTTGAAACTTGTTTTGTGACCTAGCGTGTAGTCTGTCCTGGAGAATGGTTCATGTGCACTTGAAAAGACTGTGTATTATGCTGTTTTGGGATGGAATGTCCTGTTGATATCTATTAAGTTCAACTGATCTATCGTGTCATTTAATTCCACTGTTGCTTTATTGGTTTTCTGTCTTAATGATCTCTCCATTAACGTAGTTAAAGTCCACTACTACTATTGTATTATTGCCAATTTCTCCCTTTATGTATATTAATATTTGCTTTATATATTTAGGTTCTCCTATATTACCTGCATATATATTTTAAAATGTGATATCCTCTTCTTTTATTGATTCCTTTATCATTATATAATTCCCTTCTTTGTTTTTGTTATGGACTTTGCTTTAAAGTCCATTTTGTCTGATATTAGTATTGCTACCCCCACATGCTTGTCATTTCCATTTGCATGAAATATGTTTTTTTCATCCCCTCACTTTAAGTCTGTGTGTGTCTTTAGCATTGAAGCTAGTCTCTTGTATTCAGCATATAGATGGGTCTTATTTTTTTATCCAGTCAGCAACCTGTGTCTTTTGATTGGAATATTTAGTCCACTTACATTTAAAGTAATTATTGATAGATATGTACTTATTGCCATTTTGTTACTTATTTTCCAGTTGTTTGTGTATCTCTGTTCTTTTCTTCTTCTTTCAGTTTCTTACCTTGTGGTTTGATGATTTAGGGAGAGGTATGCTTGGATTCCTTTCTCTCTCATTTTTGTGAGTAGCTTTTTGATTTGTGGTTACTATGGGGTTTGTAAATGTTGTGTTTTTAATGTCATATTGTACATCTTCATGTTTGTCCCTTTACTGATTACTGTCGTCGTAGTTGATTTTACCCTTTTTTTTGTCTTTTAAGCTTCATACTAGCTTATTTAACTGGCTGATCCTCAGCTTTTACTATATTTTTGCCTTTACTAGTGGAATTTTTCCTTTCCTATAGATTCTTCTTGTTGTAGCCTTTTCTTTTCCATGTACATAAGACCCTTTAATATTTTTTTTAGAGTAGGTTTAGTATTGATGAACTCTTAGTGTTTGCTTGTCTGAGAAGTTCTTTATCTCTCCTTAAATTGTAAATGATAATCTTGTTGGGTGGAATGTCCTAGATTGCAGGCTTTTCCCTTTGAGCACTTTAAATATATCATGCCACTGCCTCTGGCCTGCAAAGTTTCTGCAGAAAAATCAGCTGATAGCTCCATGGGGGTTCCCTTGTAACTGACACTTTGTTTTCTCTTGCTACCTTTAGAATCTTCTCTTTATCTTTAACTTTTGCCATTTTAATTATCTCCATGCTTCCTTTACCTAGATATCTGTTTCCTTCTTCAGGTTTGGGGATTTTTCAGCTATAATTTCATCAAATACATTTTCCACAGCTTTCTCCCTCTCTTTTCCTTCTGGTATCCCTATGATGTGAAGGTTGGTGCCCCTGATGTTGTTTCCTTGCCCCATTCAGATTCTGTTCTGGGTCTGAGCTGGCTCCATCCATATGCACCGTGCACTCTCCTCAGTTGGTGCAGCCCTTACCCTAGTGTGGAGCTGTGACATGGAGCAAGAGGGTTTGGAGTGGGTGTGTGTTTCAAGCTGGGGCGCACACATGGGTGGTCATGGATGAGGCTCTGACAAAACCCCAGGGGGTTAAGCTCTGTTAAAATAGTGTCTCCTGAGGGTAGACCATGTTAAGGAGAACAGAATGCTCTGGTGTATTTCAGGTTAAATCCTTTTTTCTCCCCCTGCTGGAAGCATGAGGAGAATTTTTTTCTCTGATATTTATTGATACTATGAGAACCTGGTAGAGCTCCAGGAGGTAAAAAATTCACAAGAGTATGGGCACATTTCCCCCACCCACCAATGACTTGGTCTCCTTGGAGGTTTTATTTCTCAAACTTGTTCACACTGAGACTCCAGCAATTCATTAGTTACAGTGCAGATTCTCCTGTCTCGGTACTGGTTCCCATGGAGGATGCTGCTGATGGGTTTCTGCTCCAGTAAATCGTGATCCTTTGTGTTTGCCTGTCAGTCTCTCCAATTTGGGGGGCAGTGCTTTTACCTGTGTTCTCACTTCTCTTACAGCTCTAAGAAATGTTGTTGACTTTTCAGTTTATTCAGCTTTTCATACTTACTAGGTAAAAAATTAAGGAGTGTTGTTAGGAAGGAGGGGTGCCTTCCAAGCTTCTTACATGTAGGACTGGAAATTGGAACACTACAATTTCTTTTAAAATATGTTTTTCTGTTTTTTCCAATGTTAATTTTTACTAAGTTTTTCAAAAATAGAATGTTTGGTTTCAATTTGTCATTGGTGCATTTGGATATTTTTGCAAATAGTGCTATTTTGCTTCTCTACAAAATTCTGCTGACGTATTTTCCAGCCTTTCCTCAGTAGCCACATGCTGAGAATCCTCGCTAAAACCTCCCTGCTTATAGTTTTAGACATTTCACAAAACCCAAACATGAACATTAAAACTTATCAAGAGTTATTCATCATTTAAGCCTCTCACATCAAACAGATATTTCTCTTCCTCTGAATTGTCATTCATATAATTCATTTGGTGACTGCTACTTTGTTACTGTTCATAAATATTTATTTAATGTTTGTCACTTAACATTGTGTATGCCAATGGTACTAATATTTCAAGTATATTTTAAAATTATCAGTAGAAGAATTGGTTTAATACCATTTAGAATAGCATTTTGAGGGATTTTAAAAAATGATTACATTTTATTTTCAATTTATTTGTGTCTTTTAAAATAAATTTATAATTTTAAATCTTTAAATTTATTCATTTTTATTTATTTTTAATTTTATTTCTTGTAATTGGTTAAAATTTATAATAAATGCTTAATTTTTAAGTTGTTCACTTTTAACAATGCGTACACCACCCAAAACAAGAAATAGAACATTTACTTCCCACAGTAAGTTCCCTTGTGTTCCTTTCCAGTCAAATGTTTTTCTTCCCGAAGGCAACCACTTTCTGATTTCTGTGTTAAGAACTATAAGAAGTCTGTGATTTTACTCTTCTTGAAACCTAATAAGTTGTCCTGCCATTTTCACAGATTCTGGCAGAAGACATGAGTTATAATATTAGTGAAACAGTTTTGGATTCTAAGCAAAGAAGCTATGAAAAATGATTATAGCCATTAAAGCAAGGTCAAGGATGAAACCTCATAAGAGATAGTGAACCAATAATAGAAGTCGTCAATGAAATATCATGGACAGGATGTCTCTGTACCCATCCCCGAACTCATTTGTTGAAATCCTAACCCCTCGATGTGATGGTGTTAGGAGGTTGGGCCTTCAGGAGGTAATCGGGTCATGAGGGTGGAGTCCTCATGCATGAGATTAGTGCCCTTATAAGAAGAGACTCAAGAGCTTGCTCAGGCTCTCTGCTTTCTGCCATGTGAGGATGCCATGACAAGTCAGCAGACTGCAACCCACAAGAAGGCCATCACTAGAACTCAACCATGCTGGCACCCTGATCTCAGACCTCCAGCCTACTGACTGAGACAGACTGGCTTCATGTTTACCAAGTGACTTCTAAGATTCTAGGTTTCATTCTTTGATTCTGATTCTGATTTTGAAGTACATTAATTTAAAAGGCAACAGTCCAATCTGGCATATTACAAAATTAGAAAGACATATATGAGATGATCTATATTATGGTCTTATATGGAAAGTTTTTCCATTTTACACATTAATATAAAGGTGGTCTATAAGTGCCTAAGGTTGACAACCCATAATGAGACCTAAGCTGAGGTGACTGTCATCTTAGAAGAACCAGTACAGCTTGAGGTTAGAGTGATTCAACTGAGTGAATTTGTAATCACGCTTAGTAAAAGGGCATCTCTTTCTTGACAATTGGTTTTGCAATAAATTTTCTCCAAGTTTGGATTATTTTCTTTCAACCGTGTTTTTAAAAAAGTAAATGTGATGTACAGAATGATAAGTTTCAAAGCCAAGGATAAGTCTATTTCTGGAAAGTGAGCATAGTTCTTGAATAAAAGCACTTTAAGACAGAGTGAAGGACCTAGCCTTCAATTATTGGTTTAATTCAACTCTTAGCACAGTTTTGATAGTTGAGGCAAATGTTCTGTGTCTTTCTTACTAAGCTCAAGTCCTTTTTTTGTTTGGTAATTGTTGATCAGCATAAAGGGTACTAAAAACTGAGAGCTTAGAGGATGGATAATTTTTACACTAAAACAAGAGAAAATTGGGTAGGAAGAGGGGATCTGGGCAGCCCTAAAGCAATGGAGAGATGAATAGGCCACATTTGTAGTAGCTAGGTTTGTACAGCTGATTAAGAGATTATTTTAAAATTATACTATTTTTAATATAATTTACCATCTTCGTGAATGTAATCACTTTCCTCCCCCTATTGAAATTTTTTCAAGAAACCAATCATGTTTCAAGTCAATTCCTGTCAGTTTGATACTTTTTTTTTATCACAGAGAGACTACAGAGTGCCCAAATTTGAGGGAGGAGAGCTATGCACACATATTTGTATTTATTTATTCATTTATATATTTTATTTTTCTATAGTTTAATGATCAGTTTTTCTATTTTCATAGTACAAAATGGGTTTCTACCACCTTGGTGGAGAATGTCAATTGTCCTTTAAGCTAAGAGTGGTCAGATGACACAGCCCTGACCAGTGATTCATAAGTGGAAGTCAGTGTGTGGGGCTTTCAGGAAGATTTTTAAAGGGATCTGATTTAACTGGTTTGTTCAAATGAAATTATAATCAGAGAAATAATTTTACCATCAGAAATTAATTACTGAAGGCCAGAAGGCTCTTTGTAAGAAAAAAATCAGCATTTTAAATGAAAATCTAACAACAACTTGGAAAGAAACAGAAAAGAGCCTGGGGGACGGGGGAATATCAAGTAATGGCATTTACTAAGGCAGAGGATAATCCATCAGACTTGAGGAAGTTCATGGCAAAAAGTTTCTCCACTCAGAAATTCTTTTGGATGAAGATTAATTTTGTTTTTCAAAGCTTATTCCATTATTAATTTTAGTGTGCTGTATACTGGCTTTTCCTACCAAGGTTGGAATTTGCATAGTCCATTTCTTTCCAGAATATATCAGGAGGGTATCTCCTACCCCTCCCAAAGTTGTAGCTACAGCAACAATTATATTCCAGTCTCAGGCTCCGTTGAATAAACTTATTTCCCTTCTCAGTATTGCCGAAATAGCTGAGTCCTAGCTCTAGTGTTTGATTTATTAATTCCTTTTTTCAGTTTGTGTGGTCACTTGTGTTTGGAGGATTGTAGCCTCCTTCTTCACAAAAGAGGTGATTCAATTAAGCGAAAGTTAAAAATCAATGCAATACATTTGTGTGACAGTGATAGAATTTGGAGGTTTTCTCCTGGCGGCCTGAGCAGCTTTGACAGAGCCAGTTCTGCTCCGATAGCAACTCTGCACTAGGGGGATGGGCTCGCCATGCTGCAACTTGGTGCCTCGGTGCCAGCCACCTGCATCTTGAGTTGTAGTCTGTGAGGAGACACTGGGCGGAACCAACAAGTCATTTCGTTTATCTAATCTGTTGATGCTAAAAGAGAACTGCTGCATCTTCCAGTCAGTACCCAAGCTGTAATTTAAGATGAAATCAAGAGCTTTTTTTACCCCTATTTGCCAGCAGATGAAGACATTACCTAATAATTGCCAAGTAACAATCAATCCCAATACATAACGGCTTGACACAGCAACTCTTCATTTAGCACACCTATCTCCAAATTAGCAATTTGGGCTGTGCTCAGCTGGGTGGTTTTTCTGGGCTAATCGTGTGTGAATGATACGCTGCTGGGTTGGTTGTGGGCTGGTTGGTCCAGGGTTGCCTGAGCTGAGATAGCTCCTCTCTTCATGTGAGATTCTCTCATCTCTCATCTCTGGCCTTGCATGCATGGTGGTGGCGGACTTCTGAAAGACAGTGTTACATGCAGGGCCTCTTGAAATCTCGGGTTGGAAATGGCATACTGTCACTCCTACCACATTCTCTTCACCACACCAGCCTAGATCCGGAGAAGAGGAAAAAGCTTCCACCTTTTGAGGGGAGGAGCTGAAAATCACATTGAAAAGGGCATAGATACAGAAAGGAGTGAAGATTTTGTGTCACTTTTGCAAACTACCCCACTTGCCATTGGCCAAGAAGGTTGTTTGCAGGTCAACACTGGAAAAACTGATCTTGGTTGAAGGCAGAGACTTAAGTGATACCACATTCAGGTAGGAGATTTCTTACGTGGTGTGGGGTGGTTATACAGAAGTGCCTACACATTTATTTCTGCTTTGTCAAAAGATTTTACTTTTAAATCACATATTGTTTTGTTGTTACTGTTTTATTGACAGAAACTAAGGAATATCTTTTAAATGTGGCAGCATGCAACTCTATGCTTCAATCAGTATTTAATAAGAATTTCCTTGAAAAGGAAAAAACGCAAGAGAGATACCTAGACAATCAAGATTGTTTTACTAGATTAGCTTCTTCATGTTGAAAATCTGTCAAGTCTATGATTTGTTCAGATAGCACTTGTTTTTGGTATAATAATGAAATTGTTGCTTTAGTCTACTGAATTCTCCTCTATTATTATTTTGCTCAAGCAGGATACTGTGCTGAATTGAATCATGAAATGAATGTATTGAACAAGATCAACCACAAAAGTGTTCTGGGTGTCATCTAAATTTTCATTTCTATTTGTTCAATTCTTTTTAGAGTTATTACTTTGATAAGAATGTAATGTTTTTCATTAGATATTAGCTCATAGAGGAAGACAACAAAGCTGAATTAAGTTGGCATAGTTTAATATAATAAAGGAATCATCAGCATCAATAAAAGCAGTGGGCACTACATAGATCTCCCAGTTCTGTTTTTTTACAATGCAATATTTGTTAACTGTTCTCCATATGTTTCTATGAGGTCCAAGGGTTATTCTTTAGCCTGAAAACATTTGAGCATGACTAAAGCAGGTAAAGTAGTAAGCCAAGCAGATAGCAGGGGAAGAAAGTCCCAGCAGCTAGAAAGATAGAATTAGGCAGGTTCTTTGTGTTCTCTAGGAACAACAAGCTGATCACTGTAGCTGGAGAAAATTAAGTTGGGGAAAAAAAGAGGAGATTAAGTCAAAGAGGCAAAGTGGAGGCAGCTCATGTAGGTGCTGTAATCCGTTTGACTTTTACTCTGAGTTATGGAAAGACAATTATAGGATTTTGAGCAGAATCCTGGAGTGATTTTTTTTTTGAAGTACAGTTGATTTACAATGTTATGTTAATTTCTGCTGTACAGCAGAATGATTCAGTTATACATATCCATATATTCTTTTTTATATTCTTTTCCATTGTGGTTTATCACAAGATATTAAATATAGTTCCATGTGCTATACAGTAGGACTTTGTTGTTTATTCATTCTATATATGTTTTTATTTGTAAAAGGATCACTTTTGCATGCTCTGTCAGAATAAAATATATGTGTTGGGGAGTGGTAGTGGATAGACAGCTGTATAATGGAAGCTGGGGGACATATTAAGAAGTGTGCTCTTTTTCCTAAATCCATTCCCTGTCCTTCCTTTGATCAGACCTGTAGATTTCCCAGGCTCCTTTGCTAAAAGGTTTCAAGCTGAATTTGATTAAGAATAAACACTGTCGGGCTTCCCTGGTGGCGCAGTGGTTGAGAATCTGCCTGCTAATGCGGGGGACACGGGTTCGAGCCCTGGTCTGGGAAGATCCCACATGCCACGGAGCAACTGGGCCCGTGAGCCACAATTGCTGAGCCTGCGCGTCTGGAGCCTGTGCCCCGCAACGGGAGGGGCCGCGATAGAGAAAGGCCCGCGCACCGCGATGAAGAGTGGCCCCCGCTTGCCGCAACTGGAGAAAGCCCTCGCACGAACCGAAGACCCAATACAGACAAAAATAATAAACAAACAAATAAATAAATAAATAAAAGAAAATCCTTTAAAAAAAAAAAAATTCCTTCTTAAAAAAAAAAAAAAAAAAAAAAAAAAAAAGAATAAACACTGTCATGAAGTTAAAGACAGGAAGAAGGGAGAACCAAGCTCCCTCTCTCTATTTACTTTGTGTTGTACCTCTAGTGGCTGCTGCACATAGTCCATGGCTAGTTCTTGCTGGACAGACCAGTCTGGTTGCCACTTCAGTTGGGTGATCTTGGCTCTTGGGTTCCAGTAACACTGCCTCTAGGGTTAGGGTAACAGCTGCCTATAGTAACTAATGTCCAGATTATTTTAACTCTTCTATTTGTTCTCTCAGATATTCTAACATTTTTGTAACTAATTGGTTTCTATTAATTCCCCAAAGTAGGTTCTGTTATTCCACTGGACCTTGACTAATAGAGAGGGCTATTAAAATAGTCTAGACTAAAGATGATGGTGGCTTGGAAAAGGATGGTAGCAATGGAAGTGATAAGAAGTCATCAGATCCAAGATACATTTTGTAGGTTGGTTCAACAAGATTTCTGATGGGTTCTATGAGTTTTATGAGAGAAACAAGGAGTCAAAAATTACTCTGGTGTTTTGCCTGAGAAATTAAAAGTAGTATTTCCATTAAGATGAGAAAGATGTAGGTAAAGTAAGAGTACAGAGGAGGAAATCGGGAATTCAATTTTGGATATGCTATGTTTGAGATGTCTATTACATACCTCATTGGCGATGTCAAATTTTCACTTGTGTGTATATATATATATATATATATATATATATATATATGCATCTGGTGTTCAGAAGAGGGGACCAAACTGGAGATATAAATTTGGAAATCAACAGCTTTTATGGTTATCTATGCAAAGTTATGAGACTAGAGGAGATCATCCAGAAAATGAGCATATATAAAAAAGAGAAGACTATGAAAGTGAATGAGAGCTCCATTTACCACACCTTCAATTATTTAAAATCTTATAAATTAGTGGCCTCCAATACAACTTCCTACAATGATGGAAATGTTCTATATCTGTACTATATGATATAGAGCTGCATTAGTTTTATATTTCTACCATAACAAATTATCTCACACTTGGTGGCTTAAACAATACAAATTTAATATCTTGCAGTTTCATAGGTCAGTAGTCCAACATGGTCTCACCAGGCTAAAATTAAGATGTTGGCAGACTTACATTCCTTTCTAGAGGCTCTAATGGAGAATCCACCTGTTCTGGCTTCTAGAGACCACCTGCATCTCTTGGCTCAGTGCCTCCCTGCAACTTTAAAGGCAGTAAGGCTTGTTGAGTACTTCTCACATCTCATTACTCTGATCTTTTCTTCTGCCTCCTGCTTCTACTTTTAAGGACCCTTGTAATTACAGTAGGCCCACCTGGATAATCCAGGCTAATATCCCTATCTCAGCGTCTTTAACCTTAATCACATCCTCAAAGCCCCTTTTGCCTTGTAAGGTAACATATTCACAGGTTCTGGGGATTAGGGTGTGGACATAACTTTGGGGGGTGATTATGAATCACCCAGTGATTTGAGCAGTGTGGCCACTATCCCTAATGGTGATTGGGCATTTGAAATACGACTAGTGCAGCTGAGAACAGGATATTTTTAACTGTATTTAATTTTAGTTAATTTAAATTAAAATTTAAATACCTGAATGTGGGTAGTGGCTGCCTTATTTGGTAGCACAGATCTAGAGAAATAGGAGAGTGAATAGAATAAGGAAATGTACTGTGATCACAGATCAGCATTAACAGCCACATATGGTTCATAGTCATGAATTTTAAGTAAAACTTTAGCATGGTTGTGAGTATTTCTACAGCCATTGTTTAGCTAGTGATGGCAACCATACACTTGGCTTGAGGAAACATTATCAGAAAAATAACTACAAACCAAGGAAGAGGAAAATTTTGGATTCAAGAAGCAGTGATGAGCAAGGGGCCAGAAAAATGGTCACCTAAATAAATAATTATTGAGGCTGCCATTCCAAAATTTAATATAATCCTTAAAGGAGGATTACATAAACTTACATAAACAGTTACTTAAATAAATAATTATAATAATTTATCAGAATTCAAGTGATTAATTCTTGACATTGATGGAAAAAATGGATTGAAATATTTTGCTTCAAATTTAAGGGTAACTCATAGAATAGTAGAAATAAGACATAGAATATGCAATTCATTTGGGAGAAAGAAGTAACAAAGTTAGATTAAATACAAAAAAAATTTTTTTAATGACAGTCAAAAACATGAACAATAGAAAATATAACACAAGATGGCAGCAAAAAGTTTAAACATATTGATTAAAGTCCCCATCAAAGACAAAGAACATAATTAGCTGTTTTTAAGAGCCACGTTTAAATGACACACAATGATAAAATTTGAGTGGAGAAATCAGAAGCTAGACAATAGACAGAAAGAGAGTTCAGCAGATGTAGGAGCCATTCTTCCCAGTAGAGTTTTGAATTCACAATGCCTTTGGGACTCAAAACAGCCCAAACACAAATTTAATTTAAAGTGGTCCCCAATTAGTAGTTCCCCAAGATGGCAGAAGCAAATACAAATCCATTTTTTGAGATGGGGGACAGTGTGCCTGGCTGTTACCTGCCCATGAGTCTTCTAAAATAAAGCTTAAAAATCCACATGCCTTTCTATGCGCAGAGATTGCTTTTTTTTTTTTTCCTTTCAAGAAAGAAAATACTTTGAGAAACAAATATACATAAAGACAATAGAACCCTGTCCCAGCACCAATATTAATCAAATTAGTTTTCCCTTTCTAATGAAGAAAAAAAAATGACCCCCAGACGTGTGCAAAAAAATCAGTAGCACAAAAGAGAAACACAACCAGATTATAACTTGGTCTCTAAAAGAGACCTATAAAAGGTCTCCAAAAGACTGGATAATTTTGAGGAAATGTTGCTAAAATTTTTTAAAATTCAAAAATTTAAAAACATTTTAAAGACCACAAAGAATGGTCCTCATATTAAGCAAAGTGTAAAATGTGGCCTGATTTTGACTTGTCAAAGGAACATAAGAATAAAAAATCCATCTGAGCTTGATGTTTTTAGAGTCTCAGGGGTTGTGGCATTAGACCTATTGAGAAGGAAAGGTAAATTCTAGTACACTACTTGGCCCAGGAGTGAACAGAGACATAATAATGAAATTACAGTTTGTTGAATTTGAATGTTTTGGTTAAATTTTTGACTAAGCACAGATAAATTAAGTGTAATGTTATTGTCCTTTGAAATTATAATAATGAAGGTATCTACATGAAAGTTTGAGATGAGAAGAAAATTAAATGGTAGGATCACTAATGTCTTATTACACAGAGGGTAGTTCAGATCCTTGTCTAAAGTTATTATCATAAGAAAGATTGGCTTAGGAATATTATTTAAAATTACTAAGGTAACCACAGAGGAATTAAAAATGACAAAGGCAAGAAGAGACTAATGTGAGCAAATCCTGATCTTTCAAAGAGAGGAAACAACAGATAATGTCTAAAATTGTTAATCCAAAAAACATATTATTTTATTCAGAGTTAAGGAGATAACCACCAGAATAGCATAAAATAGAAGTAGAAAAAGTAGTTACCTCTGAGCAATGTAATTATGGATGTTATTATGTTTTATACTGTCAAAATCTGCTTTTAACAAAGAGGAGATATAAAGAGAACAACTTTTTATTTGAAATTTGTATCCTCAGAGAATGTCAAGAAATTAATGTATCCAAAAAAGAATGATAGCTGCTATTTGAGAAAAGCTTTCTTGAAAGTTAAAAATGCCATAGCTTCCTAAAAATATATCTTCAGGTTTGATTTTCTCTTCAATCTAAGAGTTATTTGAGAAGAGTGTTTTTTTCAGATTAAGTAGGTTTATTTATTTTGTTACTTTTTCTGTCTTTTCTCCATTAAACTAGAGTTTTTATTGTGCTCAGACAATGTAATGCATTGAAATTCTACTTTTGAGAATTTTTAGAGATTTTCTTTGTAGCTGAGAGATTTTTGTAACTATTCATGAGATTTTTTTAAAAAGTAAATTATTTTTTTTTGTCAGGTATAAAGGTTTCTAAAACTTAGCTCTATTATAATACTGTATAATACTGAAATACTGTATTATTTCAAGATACATATAATTATTTCTGAGAGTGGTATGTTAAAGCCTTGACCCTTGTAGCTTCGTCTATTTCTCCCTCAAAATTTTTTTTTTATAAATTTATTTATTTTTTATTTATTTATTTTTGGCTGCATTGGATCTTCGTTGCTGCACCTGGGCTTTCTGTAGTTGCTGTGAGCGGGGGCTACTCTTCGTTGCGGTGCATGGGCTTCCCATTGCGGTGGCTTCTCTTGGTGAGGAGCACGGGCTTTAGGCACGTGGGCTTCAATAGTTGTGGCACGCAGGCTCAGTAGTTGTGGCCTACGGGCTCTAGAGTACAGGCTCAGTAATTGTGGCGCACGGGCTTAGTTGCTCCATGGCATGTGGGATCTTCCTGGACCAGGGATCGAACCCGTGTCCCCTGCATTGGCAGGTGGATTCTCAACCACTGCGCCACCAGGGGAAGCCCCCTCAAAATTTTTATATTTCAAAGACATGTTGTTTGCAAAACAAAGACCCATAACAATTTCCTATTTAATAAAAATAAAATATCTATTTCAGTCATCAACAATTTTTGTCCATACTTAAAGACTATTATTTTTAGCAGTTTTAGGTTCACAGCAAAATTGAGAAGAAAGTGCAGCATTCCCATATACCCCCTGCCCCCCCAAAACACATAGCTTCCTCTTATCAGCATCCCCCCCCAAAGAGGTACATTTGTTACAAATTGATGAACCTGTGTTGACACATCAGAATCATCCTAAGGCCATGGTTTACATCAAGGTTCACTCTTGGTGTTGTACATTCTATGGGTTTGAACAAATGTATAATGACATATATACATCATTGTGGTATTTTATATAGAGTATTTTCACTTCCCCCAAAATCCTTTGTGCTCTGCCCATTCATCCCTCCTTCTCCCCAACCTCTGGAAAACCCTGATGATTTTACTGACTCCACAGTTTTACCTTTTCTAGAATGCCCTGTAGTTATAATTCAAAATATGTAGCCTTAAAAAAAAAAAAAATATGTAGCCTTTTCAGATTGGCTTCTTTCACTTAGTAATATGCATTTAAGATGTCTTTTCATGGCTAGATAGCTCATTTCTTTTTAGTGCCAAATAGTATTCCATTGTCTGGTTGTACCACAGTTTGTTTATCCATTTACCAACTGAAGGATAGTTTGATTGCTTCCAAGTGTTGGCAATTATGAATAAAGCTGTGATAAACATCCATGTGCAGGTTTTTGTGTGGACATAAGTTTTCAACTCCTTTGAGTAAATACCAAGGAACAGGATTGCTGGATCACATGTTAAGAGTATGTTTAGTTTTATAAGAAATGGCCAAACTGTCTTCCAAAGTGTCTGTATTATTTTGAATTCCCACCAGTAATGAATGAGAATTCCTATTGCTCCACATCCTTGTCAGCATTTGGTGTCGTCAGTGTTCCAGATCCAGATTTTGGCCATTCTAATAGGTGTGTAGTGGTATCATGTCTTAATTTGCATTTCTTTGATGATATATGATGTGGAGCATCTTTTCAGATGCTTATTTGTCATCCGTATATCTTCTTTGGTGAAGTGTCTGTTAAGGTCTTCAGCCTATATTTTAATCAGGTTGTTTCCTTATTGTTGACTTCTAAGTGTACTTTGTATATTTTGGATTTCAGCCCTTTATCAGATATGTCTTTTGCAAATATTTTCTCCCAATCTGTGGCTTGTCTTCTCATCCTCTTGACATTATCTTTCACAGAGCAAAAATTTTTAATTTTAATCAAGTCCAGTTTATCAATGATTTCTTTCATGGAGCATGCCTTTGGTGTTATATCTAAATGCCATTACCATACCCCAAATAATTGAGGTTTTCTCCTATATTATCTTTTAGAAGTTTTAGAGTTTTATGTTTTACGTTTTAGGTCCATGATCCATTTTAGGTTAATTTTTATAAAGCATGTAAGGTCTCTGTCTAGATTTGTTATTTATCATGTAGATGTCCAGTTGTTGCCATTAATGTTCTCACTTGGCATTTTTTTGTTGTTGGATATAAATGATGTCAATTATACATTCTTTGATTTTATTATCTATAGCTAGATATATTTTCCTAATCTTCTATAATTGTTTTAAAATAAAAGGAAGAAGGGGAAGCACTTATAGAATAGTGGAGCAAAACCCTCCAAAACCAATCCTTCACAAAAGCAGCAGAGACACTAGCAAAAATGAACAAAATTAACTTTTTTAGAACTCTGGAAACAAACCAAAAGCTTTTAACAATCAGAAGAAATTTTATTTTAGAAAAATCACTGAATCTTGGTAGAAACTGTGAGCCTTATGGTGTTTTAGATGCCTCATTCCCATTCCCTTCTAACCAGCTCTGTGGCAGTTTTAAAAAGCAACAGATTCGAAACTGCAACCATGGTAGCTGTGAAAACCACCAGTATAGAAGTCAGTAGAGGGGGAAGAAGAGGCTTGGAACTCCCCCCGAATTCCATCCCATTTTATTGTCATCATTTGACCTTTATGGAAGAGACCTGAAAAGATCCACTCTCAAGCCTCATCTTTTTTTTTTTTTAATTAAATGCTAAATCTCTAATCTCCAGCTAATTCAGTAAGCTTTACTGACTTAATGTACTTGGTGACTTTGACTGATGTAGCTGGAAGTGAAAGTCCTCCTAGAGCTCTGTTTTAGTCATGTATCCTTCACTTGAATAAGAACCTTATGCAGTCTTGAACATCATTTCTTTTCCATATCTTCTCCCCCCCCCGTTTTTTATTTTTTTTATTGAAGTATAGTTGATTTACAATGTGTGTGTGTGTATGTATATATATATATATATATATATATGCTTCTTTTTTGTATTCTTTTCCATTATGGTTTATCTCAGGATATTGAACATAGTTCCCTGTGCTATACAGTAGGACCTTGTTGTTTATCCATTCTGTATGTAATAGTTTGCATCTAGGGCTTATTTTTATTTGGCCTGATTTAGAATTTGCTCTGTAAGCATAGTCATATCCCCAGGGTATGTGTCGAAAACAATCATTAACAGTTGTTTAAAATCATAGCTTCCTGAAGTGGAAATACCACTTGGGGCTAATAAAAAGCTGACAGAGAAATTTAAAATGAAAACTGGGGAACAAGAGGACTTTAGAGGGCTTTGTAAAGCTCCTGTATTTCCTGGTAATCTAGAAAGCCACAAGCAGGTGCAGCATTGTGAGTATGCCTAGCAAACACCTGAGAAGGCCCAAGTGTCTCACCTACGGCTGACTTTGAGTCTCTACAACAGGAATTGAAGGTTAAGAGAGAGTTGTAAATTGTCTGCTGGAGTGTTGAAGATGTGCCCAAACATAAACACAGATGCCCTTGCAAAGGCTATAGAACTTATTGGTCTAAGACATTTAAGGAAATCTCAGTATAATCATTAGCTGATGACTAAACTAACTGAACAGAGACTTAAGTGGCTACACATAGCAGAGAGCACACATTAACTGAATTAGTTCAGGAAAGTCACAAGCTAGCAAAAGGAAAGTCATAAACTAAAAGAAAAAACAACCACAAACAGCAATAGCAACAAATCCTGGAGCGTGGAGGAAGTCTGATTTCTATCTGGTTTCCAGATTTGCCACAATATGTTATTTTGAAAGTTTTATTTCTCAATAAAAAATTGAAACACGCCAAGATATAGAAGTGTGCCTCATACCTAGGGTGGAAAACAATCAACAGAAACTGCCCTTGAGAAAGGCTAGACATTGGACTTACTGGTCAAAGATTTTAAATCAGTGATTATAAATACCTTCAAGAACTAAAGGATACTATATCTAGAGAATGAAAGGAAAGTATGAGAATGATGTCTCCAATAGAATATCAATAAAGAGAAAGAAATAACAACATAGTTAAGTAAAAATATTTTACTTAAAAACTAAAATAACATATAAGAAACCTACTAGGGGGACTCAATAAAAGGTTTGTAATGGCAGAAGAAAGAATAGGTGAAATTTCATATAGATCTGTTGTGATTATTCAGTGTAAGGAGCAGAAAGAAAAAATGAAAAAGATGAGTAGAGACCAAGGGACCTGTGGGACACCTTCAGGTGTAACAACATACACAAAGTGGGAGTTCCAACAGGAGAGGAATGAGAGAAAGAGACAGAAGAACTTATAAAATAAATTAGTAGAAAATAATTTTAATGAAAATACCAAAAATTAGTATTAATAGTTGTGAAGTGACAAAATATAAAATAAATATACAAAACCCAATAGTTTTCATATACACAAGTCATTACCAGCCAGATAGTATACTGAGAAAGAAAATGTATAATTCATGATAGTACCTAGTGGGAGAAAAATCTATGAATAAATAAGATCCTGGAAAAAAATATTTGCCACCTATGTAGCAGATTAAGTGTTAATAAACATGCCGTAGAAATAAGCATACAAGAGAAATATTACTTATAAATCAATAAGATGAAGACATACAATACAATAGAAAAATCACAAAGTATACAAACAAAATTTAGCAGATAATTTAAAGTGAAAAATAAACCACTTTAAAAGTGTGAAAAAGGATCAGCTTTGTGAATAAACAGAGAAATACAAATTACACCAGATCCCATTCTGTGTATAACTGTGCTGTTCAATATGGTAGACACTAGCCACATGCAGCTATTTAAATTTAAAATAATTTAAATAAAATTTAAGATTTGATTCCTTAATTGTGCTAGCCAAATTTCAAGTAATAAATAGCTACATATAGCTAGGGGCTACTGTATTAAATAGCATAAATATAGGACATAATTCCATAACTGCAGAAAATTCTATTGAGAAGAGCTGTCCTGTGAGATTTAAAATGAGGTGGTGTGAAAGGGACCCTGGTTTACTACTGGTGAGAGTATAAATGTGTCTAGTCTTTTTGGAAAGAAATGTGGTAATATCTATCAAAGTTAAAAATGGATTAAGTACATTAAGTTTTAGGAAACTGTATGATAATCATATTTTTACATATATATAAAATATAGTAGGAGGATACTCATACCATTATGTTTGTAATAGCAAGTAATTGGAAATACCCCAAATATGATTAATAAAAGTTTAATTTATATAACCTATTAGGTGAAGAAAACAAGTCACAAAACAATATAAATTATATAATAAATCTGTGTGTGTGTGCATGTAGGTGCCTGTCTGTATAAGATCTGTAGGTGTTTATAACTTGAAAGAAATTGGTTTTTAAGGATACACAGTCAACTTTTATAATGATATGAAGGTCAACCTTAAATGGAGTTAAAGTTTGAAAGAGACCTATCGCGTTTTGCTCTTTTTCTGAGGTGTTAGAGTTTTATTCCTTTTATGATTAAAAAAAAGGGGGGGTTAAAGAAGCAAGGTAGTGGTGGAAACAGTGTCCTAATTTTTTTCCCCACCCTTGTAGAGATTTCACTCATATCAGGAAAATAGTGTTTGGTAAACATTGCCACATGTGCTAAGACATTATGAGTGTCATGCATCCTTTTGTCCTAAAACACTGTTGCATTTAGATGTGGAATTCTCAATAATAAATAATTGCACATACTTGAGAAAAAACGTAAAAGAATGCTTTCATATTTTCTAATGCAGTTCTAAACACAGTGAATTCAAATAGAATTCAATCAGTGGCTTGATTGTAGCTATACCAAAACAGCCACAGAATGAGCTACTATGCGGTTCTTCATCTCTAACTGCTGTGTCGTGCTGTTAGCTTTAAGTGTGATTCATCTGTTGAGGGCTCAGGGTGATATATCCACTTATGCAGAGCTATGCTAGTACACAACCGAAAGCATGGAAGAGAAATTTGAATAATTGTTTTTGTAGAAGTGAGGACTATACATAAATTATTCTAGCTGGATTTTTAAGTCAACTAATGGAAAAAGAGATTTCATTTTAACATCAGAGCTTATAGTTAAGGCATTAAAACATATGTCTGGTTCTTTAATATGCGCAAATGATTTTTGGTGGGAAAACATTTACATCTTGTACCTCCTCATCACTTGCATGTTAATTTTAATAATTTTAGTATGTTTCTGATGAGTCACACCTAACATTTGTTAAGACATTTATTTTACTATATACATGATACTTTTATATTTCTTAATTAAATTCCCCTTGATACTCTTAGGAAAATACTATCTGTATATTCTTAACACCATTATGTTGATGGTAAATACTTACATTGACTAAAACAGTAAAATAGTAGAATGTATTTCTGAGACATCCTTCTCTTAAGCCTTTTTAACATTTCTCTCCCCATTTTCATTTGCTGCTTCCCCTGCATATACACCCTTAACTCAAGTGTGCTCTTGCGTTAAGGTTCCCATCAACATGGCCCGTGAAGAACAGCTGTTCCTCACTGTGGCTTAATGCTTCTTCCAACAAAATTATCACGTGTCTTATAACCACAGGATGTTAGTTTCAGCAGGTTTTCTGCTGGAAAGCAGTGTAAAACATTGGTGGTAACAACAACAAAAAAATCCTTTTCTGAGATGCTTATATCTAGAGGTAACCCATATGAACAAAAACAATAGCAAAGTTACAGAAAGAGAACCCAGTCAAAGATGTAGAGCCTTTTGAGAGGGGGATCACTGGGGTCCTTTAAGACATACTACACAAAAGCCCTTCTTGGCCCTGAATGATGTTTTAAATTAAGTATTAAAATTCATATATCCAACTTGTTTTATTTGTAAATGTTGAATTTTTCCCATTCATCATATTCCAACCAAAGAAGAGATGGATATGTTACTAGCTACAGCATTATTTTTGTCCTATGGATGGTAAGACTTGATGCACACGACCTATCAAAGGCATTTCTGCCAAAGAGCAGCAACAGAAAATTGACACCAGAAATCCTAAGTTCTGGTTCCTTATTTAAGCCTGAGTCCAGGATTTCAAGGTTATTTGCCAAAAGATGCTTTCTTAAAGTACAACATGAAGGGACTTTATGAAATTCTCCAATAGTACGGAGAATCACTAAGACTGTTCAGAAAAAAATAGTCATCTCTATAAAGGCTGTAGATACAAATACAGCAGCCCCAGAGTTAGAACGATAAAGAATACTTAGATGTCAAGGAGTCCTCTTCAAAAATACACTTGGATTTGTGTTATAAACCCAACCTTCAACTGAGACACTGAGCACGTTTTGTGGCTTCTGTCAGTTACTAGCTGTGTGTTACCCAGGTCACTTAACTTACATTGGGCTTCCTTACATCATTTATGGAATGACTCTTTATACCATTTGTGAAATGATGGGGAATGAATAATTGCATTTCTGAAGTCTCCCCCAGCTCTGCCACTGTATGAATTGAGGTTCTCTTCCCTCTCTCTAGAGACTTTTTAAAATTAAACCTTTTGTTTTGAGATAATTGTGGATTCACACACCGTTGTAAGGAGTAACACAGAGAGAGCCCATGTACTCTTTACCCAGTTTCCTCCAAAGGTAACGTCTTGTAAAAATATAGTACAATATTATAACCAGAATGCTTACATTGATTCAATTAAAATACAGAGCAGCACACTATAGCTTTGATTCCTTAATATTTATCAGGTAAAGGGATTACAGTTAGTGAGAGCTTGCTGTATGGTGTGTTTTACATGCTTTCTTTTATTCAGTTCTAAGTATAGACCACTTTAGATGAGGCCCAGCTGAAAGTAGAAGAGTCAGGTTCAAGGTCTAGCTGACATCACAGCCCTCATTCTTTCTACTACAGCATGCTGCCCCTGAAAAAAATCTCCAAGATCTTGTCATTGCTTTACATGGCATCAAATTGCACTACACATATAACTGGGAATAAATGAGCATGTCATTCCATCAGGAAAACTTTGCTTCTGCAGCTTTGCTGAGCCTCAGATCTAGGAAGATTTAAAACATGCCCAGGTCTGGGTCACCCAGCCCATCAGCCGTTTAGTCAGGATGAAATTTGCAGTGTCTGTCTTCTGGATGCCCTCCTTTCTTTTTCACCTTTTGTACCATAGCCTCATCCTGTGAATGATAAATGATGGCAGAGTGCAGCAGAGAAAGAAGCAAGGACATTGTGGAAGAAGTCATTTGTATGTTCCAAAGGAAGAAAAGTAATTTTACAATAAAATCTGCTCAGATGAGTTATTTATGTTAAAAAAAAAAAACCCACACACTATATTACAAAATTATAAATGCAAAGCTGAAAACCATGCTATTTGGACAGTCTTCTACGATCACCCTTCCAATCTTCTGAGGTGTCAAACACCAAAGTCTTTCTGAGCCACTAGGGACTCAGACTATTTGTGCCTCAGCCCCTTACCGGTACAATATTGGAGTAACAATTAATTTACACAACGAATATGCATTGAACATCTACTGAGCGTCAGAATTAGCATACTGGGGACAAAAACAGCCCCTAACGCCTTTGTAAGGGGGGCACAGAATTTTAATGAATAGTTATACAGATAGATATATTCCATATGCATTATGGAGGGAATCCACAGGGTATTATGATAATGCATAAAAGGGCAAATTAATCTGAGAGTTCAGAGAAAACTGTTTAAGGAAGTAACATTTAATATGAGAACTGAAGGTTGAAAGGATAGCTTTTTTTTGCTCAGAAGGAGGCCTTGTGGCCCAGGTGCTGGTTTCCTCTGAATGCTTGTCCATTCATTTACCAGTCAATCCTGCCGTCCGCTGAGTTGTTAACTGGGGTCATCAGCTGTAACACTTACATATGTTCTCTCCTTGGGGCCTGAGCTTCTGCACAACATGGTGGCTGGATTTCAGGGATGAGGAATAAGAGGCAGAAGGAGTTAACGCATGATAAATCTATTGGTAAATCTGTCCCTTAGAGATCAATATGGTTGATATTTGACACATAGTTAAACAAGCAAATGGAGATTAAAACATCTAAAATTACATATATGATAAATATTCCATTTTTTACTAAATAAAAAGTCTGGAATTAAAATGTAGGTTTTGGATCTATAATACCAAAATAGACTTGCAACTTTTTGCAACTTGGCTAAAAGGGTTAAGGTGGCAGCTGAACTGTGCCCTATTTTATAGGTTTGAACTATAGCAGTTAATTGCCCTCCACTTTCTGCTCCTGTGAACAAAAAATCATTTGCTTTCTAAATGGTTTGGCTCCATTCACATTAACCCACGTTCACTTCTTTCTCACTGGTGACCTCTGTCTGGCCACCTATTCCTGGGTGAGCAAACCTCATATTACGACTGCAACAAATAACTGCAGCTGTCCTAACAGAGAGATTCTCAAAGGAAAAAGGGGAACAAGCAGAGAGAAAGGAGAAACAGAACAACATGTTAGTGGTTGAGTGCCCGGGCTCTGAAGTTAACCACCTGAGTTTGAAATCAAGTTCTACAATTTATCAGTTGTGTGACTTGTTAACTTCTTTGTGCCTTGGTTTCCTTTCTGCGACATAAGGTTTTAAAACTAGAACCCAAAAAATCAAGTTGTTTAAGACAAGATAAAGTTTATAAAACACAGCCCAGTGCTTGGCATATTTTAAGCCCTCAGGAAATGTGAGCTCTCAGGCCATAATTATTTTTATTAACAAGGAAAGCGGCACCAGTGAGGGTGAGCGCGTGGGGATCTAGGCTGATGTGGGTGTTGCCGTATAGATACTCTCCAGCGTTCAATCTTCCGGTGCAGTGGGCATCAGGTAGCCCTGGGAGAGTAGCTTAGTTTCATTGGGAGGTAGCATAAGTGCATGGGACACGGGCCTCTCTGTGTACCTAGACCTCTCATACTTCCCCAGGAATTTGATTGGGTTAGTTCCATTGTCATCCACAATGGCCCCGGCATTTTCACCTAGACATAGTTACTTTAACTCTGTGTCTAAGTAGTTGAGGTTTGTTTGCTTTTGTCTCACGGGCTCAATATAGAATCACTTGTGCTTAAAAGGGAAAAGTGGGCCTGGCAGACTTCTAGAGTTTGATAAATTCTCTCTGAAAATAGGCATGTTTGGGAAAAAAGAACACACAGCTGAGTTCCTATCTACCCCGGAGAGATGAGGAATCCCTCTCTCTGATGCCCTTGTCAGTCAATGGCTGATTGAAAGTGGCCCTGCTCTCTTGTGTAGCTGCCCTTGCTCAGCTTTCCATCCTGGTGACAGTCAAGTCCCAAGCTGACTGTATTCGTATATATGTATACGATGTATAGATGTATAGAGATAATATAAGAGGAGATTTACTAAGGAAATTTGGCTCATGTGTTTATGGAGGCCAAAGAGTTCCACAATCTGTCATCCATAAGCTAGAGGACCAGGAGAGCCAATAGTATAATTCAGGCTGAGCCCAAAGACCTGAGAACCAGGGAACCCAATGGTGTAATTCCCTGTCCCAGGCCAGAGTCCTGAGAGCCACGGGACCATTGGTGTAAGTCCCAGAGTCTGAAGGCCTGAGATCCAGGAGCTCCAGAGTCTGAGGGCAGGAAAAGATGGACGTCCACCTCCAAAAGAGAGAGCAAGAATTCACCTTTCCTTTGCCATTTTTTATTCCATTTGGGCCCTCAAAGGATTGGATGATGCCAGCCCACTTTTGTGAGGGTGGATCTTCTTTACTCAATCTATTGATTCAAATGCTAATCTCTTCTGGAAATACACACATTGTTTCACGCCCAGAAATAATGTTTTACCAGCTGTCTGGGCATCCCTTAGGTCAGTCAAGATGACACATAAAATCACCTATCATGTTGACCAAATGCCTCTCATTGACTATCATGCTTTTATCTTTGGGACCCAAGGTCAACCTGTCCTATGTCCTTATTTTTTTCACCTGTCACCCAAACATAGACTCCTGAGATTAAATAGTGTTTTGACTTATTCTTATGTCAATACTACTTAAAGTTTCTGTTTCCTGACCCCATCCTCTCTCTCTTCTATTCTCCCTAAATTCTTTCCCTAAGTCTACCACTCCATTATTAATGAACTTCAGAGATCCTAAAACTCTTCACAAAATATTTTGTGCACTTTGGAGTTAGATGAAATCTTGTTTTCCCTAGAAGACCTTGATTGACCTTTTCTTCTTCCAAGCAAATCTACATATCCTCTCTCTTCTTACCTCTCAGAGTTGAGAGGCAGCATCTGAACATCTGTGCACTCCACTGTCACTTAGACTCTTCGTCCTCTGCCTTCTTTTAAAAATTACATGCTTTTTCATGGTTCATGCCAATCACCTACATGATCTCCATCTCTCTTAGGGCTAAAAAGCAACCCAGAAGCCGTTTTTAAACATGGTGTTTAATTCTTTTTTGTAGCTAACATGGTCTAGCTCCAAAACCCGTGGGATTTATGCTGTTAAATTCCTACTGGGGCTTTCCAAAAATTCCACACAATATGGTTTTTTTCCACCTAAAATTGTGATTCACATTTTTAAGTCTGAAACTGTGAAGGATCTGAGATGTTATTCTACTTAGAAGTTAGCTGGCCTTTCTTCTTTCTGTCTATCTATCTATCTACCATCTATCTCTCTCCTAAGAGAAACTGCAGACTTCTGGATGAGAGAAAAGACAGTTTACCCACAGAGCATCTTAGCAGTACCCTAACTCCCCCTGGGGCAACACAGTGAGAGCCAAGGATCACTTCTGCATGCAGAGGTTGCACTATAGAATATGAACCCTGAAATTAGGACAACTAGAACTTATAGGGCAGCTGACACATCTGCCTTCCTCCTCTCCAGAAGGAGACTTTTGCTCTGGAATATAAGCACATTTTCTCCAGGGAGGAGAAAAAAAAGTCTCTAGCTTTTTTTTTTTTTTTTTTTTTAACATCATTAGTGGAGTATAATTGCTTTACAATGGTGTGTTAGTTACTGCTGTATAACAAAGTGAATCAGCTATACATATACATATATCCCCATATCTCCTCCCTCTTGTGTCTCCCTCCCAACCTCCGTATCCCACCCCTCTAATTGGACACAAAGCACCAAGCTGATCTCCCTGTGCTCTGTGGCTGCTTCCCACTAGCTATCTATTTTACAACTGGTAGTGTATATATGTCCATGCCACTCACTCACTTCATCCCAGCTTACCCTTCCCCCTCCCCGTGTCCTCAAATCCATTCTCTACATCTGCGTCTTTATTCCTGTCCTGACCCTAGGTTCTTCAGAAACATTTTTTCTTTTTACATTCCATATATATCTGTTAGCATACAGTATTTGCTTTTCTCTGTCTGACTTACTTCACTCTGTATGACAGACTCTAGATCCATCCACCTCACTACAAATAACTCAATTTCGTTTCTTTTTATGGCTGAGTAATATTCCATTGTATATATCTGCCACATCTTCTTTATCCATTCATCTGTTGATGGACACTTAGGTTGCTTCCATGTCCTGGCTATTGTTAATAGTGCTGGAATGAACATTGTGGTGCATGCCTCTTTTTGAATTATTGTTTTCTCAGGGTATATGCCAAGTAGTGGGATTACTGGGTCATATGGTAGTTCTATTTTTAGTTTTTTAAGGAACCTCCATACTGTTCTCCATAGTGGCTGTATCAATTTATATTCCCACCAACAGTACAAGAGGGCTCCCTTTTCTCCAAACCTTCTCCAGCATTTATTATTTGCAGATTTTTTGATGATGGCCATTCTGACTAGTGTGAGGTTATACCTCATTGCAGTTTTGATTTGCATTTCTCTAATGATTAGTGATGTTGAGCATCCTTTCATGTGTTTGTTGACAATCTGTATATCTTTGAAGAAATGTCTCTTTTGTCTTCTGCCCATTTTTGGATTGGGTTGTTTGTTTTTTTGATACTGAGCTCCATGAGCTGTTTGTATATGTTGAAGATTAATCCTTTGTCAGTTGCTTCATTTGCAAATATTTTCTCCCATTCTGAGGGTTGTCTTTTTGTCTTGTTTATGGTTTCCTTTGCTGTGCAAAAGCTTTTAAGTTTCATTAGGTCCCATTTGTTTGTCTTTGTTTTTATTTCCATTTCTCTAGGAAGAGGGTCAAAAAGGATCTTGCTGTGACTTATGTCATAAAGAGTTCTGCCTATGTTTTCCTCTAAGAGATTTATAGTGTCTGGCCTTACATTTAAGTCTTTAATCCATTTTGAGTTGATTTTTATGTATGGTGTTAGGGAGTGTTCTAATTTCCTTCTTTTACATGTAGCTGTCC
This sequence comes from Balaenoptera acutorostrata, assembly GCF_949987535.1. Classification (NCBI taxonomy): domain Eukaryota; kingdom Metazoa; phylum Chordata; class Mammalia; order Artiodactyla; family Balaenopteridae; genus Balaenoptera; species Balaenoptera acutorostrata. The sequence goes on from NC_080068.1 coordinate 10,689,106, forward strand.
ACTTTTCCCAGCACCACTTATTGAAGAGGCTGTCTTTTCTCCACTGTATATTCTTGCCTCCTTTATCAAAGGTAAGGTGACTATATGTGCATGGGTTTATCTCTGGGCACTCTATGCTGTTCCATTGATCTGTATTTCTGTTTTTGTGCCAGTACCATACTGTCTTGATTACTGTAGCTTTATAGTATAGTATAGTCGCAAGTCTGTGAGACTGATTCCCCCAGCTCCATTTTTCTTTCTCAAGATTGCTTTGGCTATTCGGGGTCTTCGGTGTTTCCATACAAATTGTGAAATTTTTTGTTCTTCTTCTGTGAAAAATGCCACTGGTAGTTTGATAGGGATTGCATTGAATCTGTATATTGCTTTGGGTAATATAGTCATTTTCACAATGTTGATTCCTCCAATCCAAGAACATGGTATATCTCTCCATCCGTTTGTATCATCTTTAATAACTTTCATCAGTGTCTTATAGTTTTCTGCATACAGGTCTTTTGTCTCCTTAGAGAGGTTTATTCCTAGGTATTTTATTCTTTTTGTTGCAATGGTAAATGGGAGTGTTTCCTAATTCTCTTTCAGATTTTTCATCATTAGTGTAGAGGAATGCATGAGATTTCTGTGCATTAATTTTGTATCCTGCTACTTTACCAAATTCATTGATTAGCTCTAGTAGTTTTCTGGTAGCATCTTTAGGATTCTCTCTATATAGTATCATGTCATCTGCAAACAGTGACAGTTTTACTTCTTTTCTGATTTCGATTCCTTTTATTTCTTTTTCTTCTCCGATTGCTGTGGCTAAAATGGCCAAAACTATGTTGAATAATAGTGGTGAGAGTGGGCAACCTTGCCTTGTTCCTGATCTTAGTGGAAATGCTTTCAGTTTTTCACCATTGAGGACGATGCTGGCTGTGGGTTTGTCATATATGGCCTTTATTATGTTGAGATAAGTTCCCTCTATGCCCACTTTCTGGAGGGTTTTTATCATAAATGGGTGTTGAAGTTTTTTGAAAGCTTTTTCTGCATCTATTTAGATGATCATATGGTTTTTATCCTTCAATTTGTTAATATGGTGTATCACATTGATTGATTTACATATACTGAAGAATCCTTGCATTCTTGGGATAAACCCCACTTGATCATGTTGTATGATCCTTTTAATATGCTGCAGGATTCTGTTTGCTAGTATTTTGTTGAGGATTTTTGCATCTGTGTTCATCAGCGATATTGGCCTGTAGTTTTCTCTTTTTGTGACATCTTTGTGTGGTTTTGGTATCAGGGTGATGGTGGCCTTGTAGAATGAGTTTGGGAGTGTTCCTCCCTCTGCTATATTTTCGAAGAGTTTGAGAAGGATAGGTGTTAGCTTTTCTCTAAATGTTTGATAGAATTCGCCTGTGAAGCCATCTGGTCCTGGGCTTTTGTTTGTTGGAAGATTTTTAATCACAGTTTCAATTTCAGTGCTTGTGATTGGTCTGTTTATATTTTCTATTTCTTCCTGGTTCAGTCTCAGAAGGTTGTGCTTTTTTAAGAATTTGTCCATTTTTTCCAGGTTGTCCATTTTATTGGCATAGAGTTGCTTGTAGTAATCTCTCATGATCCTTTGTATTTCTGCAGTGTCAGTGGTTACTCCTCCTTTTTCATTTCTAATTCTGTTGATTTGAGTTTTCTCCCTTTTTTTCTTGACGAGTCTGGCTAATCGTTTATCAATTTGGTTTATCTTCTCAAAGAACCAGCTTTTAGTTTTATTGAACTTTGCTATCGTTTCCTTCATTTCTTTTTCATTTATTTCTGATCTGATCTTTATGATTTCTTTCCTTCTGCTAACTTTGGGGTTTTTTTGTTCTTTCTCTAATTGCTTTAGGTGTAAGGTTAGGTTGTTTATTTGAGATGTTTCTTGTTTGTTGAGGTAGGATTGTATTGCTATAAACTTCCCTCTTAGAACTGCTTTTGCTGCATCCCATAGGTTTTGGGTCATGGTGTTTACATTATCATTTTTCTTAGGTATTTTTTGATTTCCGTTTTGATTTCTTCAGTGGTCTCTTGGTTATTTAGTAGTGTATTGTTTAGCCTCCATGTGTTTGTATTTTTTTAGTTTGTTTCCTGTAATTGATATCTAGTCTCATAGCTTTGTGGTCAGAAAAGATACTCGATATGATCTCAATTTTCTTAAATTTACCGAGGCTTGATTTGTGACCCAAGATATGATCTATCCTGGAGAATGTTCCATGAGTACTTGAGAAGAAGGTGTACTCTGTTGTTTTTGGATGGAATGTCCTATAAATATCAATTACGTCCCTCTTGTTTAATGTATCACTTAAAGCTTGTGTTTCCTTTTTTTATTTTCATTTTGGATGATCTGTCCATTGGTGAAAGTGGGGTGTTAAAGTCCCCTACTACGATTGTGTTACTGTTGATTTCCCCTTTTATGGCTGTTACCATTTGCCTTATGTATTGAGGTGCTCCTATGTTGGGTGCATAAATATTTACAATTGTTACATATTCTTGGATCGATCCCTTGATCATTATGTAGTGTCCTTCTTTGACTCTCATAATATTCTTTATTTTAAAGTCTATTTTGTCTGATATGAGAATTGCTACTCCAGCTTTCTTTTGATTTCCATTTGCATGGAATCTCTTTTTCATCCCCTCACTTTCAGTCTATATGTGTCCCTAGGTCTGAAGTGGTTCTCTTGTAGACAGCATATATACAGGTCTTGTTTTTGTATCCAATCAGCCAGTCTGTGCCTTTGTGTTGGAGCATTTAATCACATTTAGGGTAATTATTGCTATGTATATAGCTATTACCATTTTCTTAATTGTTTTGGGTTTGTTATTGTAGGTCTTTTCCTTCTCTTATGTTTCCTGCCTAGAGAAGTTCCTTTAACATTTGTTGTAAAGCTGGTTTGGTGGTGCTGAATTCTCTTAGCTTTTGCTTGTCTGTAAAGGTTTTAATTTCTCCATTGAATCTTAATGAGATCCTTGCTGGGTAGAGTAATCTTGATTGTATGTTTTTCCCTTTCACCACTTTAAATATGCCCTGCCACACCCTTCTGGCCTGCAGAGTTTCTGCTGAAAGATCAGCTGTTAACCTTATGGGGATTCCCTTGTATGTTATTTGTTTCTTTTCCCTTGCTAATTTTTATATTTTTTCTTTGTATTTAATTTTTGATTGCTTAATTAATATGTGTATTGGCATGTTTCTCCTTGGATTTATTCTGTATGGGATTCTCTGTGCTTCCTGGACTTACTGACTATTTCTTTTCCCATATTAGGGAAGTTTTCAAGTATAGTCTCTTGAAATATTTTCTCAGACCCTTTATTTTTCTCTTTTTCTTCTGGGACCCCTAAGATACGAATGTTGGTGTTTAATGTTGTCCCAGATGTCTGAGACTGTCCTCAATTCTTTTCATTCTTTTTTCTTTATTCTGCTCTGCAGTAGTTATTTCCACTATTTTATCTTCCAGGTCACTTATCCATTCTTCTGCCTGAGTTATTCTGCTATTGATTCCTTCTGGAGAATTTTAAATTTCATTTATTGTGTTTTTCATCATTGTTTGTTTGCTCTTTACTTCTTCTAGGTCCTTGTTAAATGTTTCTTGTATTTTCTCCACTCTATTTGCAAGATTCTGGATATCTTTACTGTCATTACTCTGAATTCTTTTTCAGGTAGACTGCCTATTTCCTCTTCATTTGTTTGGTCTTGTGGGTTCTTACTTTGCTCCTTCATCTGCCGTGTATTTCTCTGTCTTCTCATTTTACTTAACTTACTGTGTTTGAGGTCTCCTTTTTGCGGGCTGCATGTTCGTAGTTCCCGTTGTTTTTGGTGTCTGCCACCAGTGGGTAAGGTTGGTTCAGTGGGTTGTGTAGACTTCCTGGTGCCTGTGTTTGGTGGATGAGGCTGGATCTTGTCTTTCTGGTGGGCAGGACCACGTCTGGTGGTGTGTTTTGGGTTGTCTGTGGCCTTATTATGATTTTAGGCCACCTCTCTGCTAATGGTGGGTTTGTGTTCCTGGCTTGCTAGTTGTTTGGCATAGGTTGTCCAGCACTGTAGCTTTCTGGTCATTGAGTGGAGCTGGGTCTTAGCATTGAGGTGGAGGCCTCTGGGACAGCTTTCGCCATTTGATATTACATGGGACTGGGAGGTCTCTGGTGGACCAATTTCCTGAACTCGGCTCTCCCACCTAAGAGGCTCAGGCCTGACACCCGGCTGGAGCACCAAAGCCCTGTCAGCCACATGGCTCAGAAGAGAGAAAAATAAAAAGAAAGAAAGAAAAATAAAATAAAATGAAGTTATTAAAAGAAAAAATTAAAAAATATATTATAAAAAATAAATAAAAAAGAAAGAAAGAAGAGAGCAATCAAACCAATAAACAAATTCACCAATGATAACAAGTGCTAAGAACTATACTAAAAAAAAGAAAAAAACAAAAATAAAAATACACAAAAAAACCAGACAGACAGAATCCTAGGACTAATGGTAAAAGCAAAGCTATACAGACAAAATCACACAAAGAAGCATACCCATACACACTCACCAAAAGTGAAAAAGGAAAAAATAAAAACTATGTATATATATATAAAACAGAAAAAGGAAGAGAGCAACCAAATCAATAAACAAATCTACCAATGATAATAAACTCTAAATATTAACCTAAGATAAACAGAAAACCCGAAAGCAAACCCCAAGTCTACAGTTGCTCCCAAAGTCCACTGCCTTAATTTGGGGATGATTTGTTGTCTATTCAGGTATTCCACAGGTGCAGGGTACATCAAGTTGATTGTGGAGATTTAATCCGCTGCTCCTGAGGCTGCTGGGAGAGATTTCCCTTTCTCTTCTTTGTTCGCACAACTCCCGGGGTTCAGCTTTGGATTTGGACCCGCCTCTGCATGTAGGTTGCCTGAGGGCATCTGTTCCCTGCCCAGATAGGACGGGGTTCAAGGAGCAGCTGCTTCGGGGGCTCTGGCTCACTCAGGCGGTGGGAGGGAGGGTTACGGAGGCGGGGCGAGCCTGCGGCGGCAGAGGCCGGCGCGACATTGCAGCAGCCTGAGGCGCGCCGCGCGTTCTCCCGGGGAAGTTGTCCCTGGATCACGGGACCCTGGCAGTGGCAGGCTGCACAGGCTCCTGGGAGGGGAGGTGTGGATAGTGACCTGTGCTTGCACACAGGCTTTTTGGTGGCGGCAGTAGCAGCCTTAGCATTTCATGCCCGTTTCTGGTGTACGCGCTGATAACCGCGGCTCGCGCCCGTCTCTGGAGCTCGTTTAGGCGGTGCTCTGAATCCCCTCTCCTCGCACACCCCGAAACAATGGACTCTTGACTCTTAGACAGTTCCAGACTTTATCCCAGACTCCCTTCAGGCTGTGTTCACGCCGCCAACCCCCATCCTCTCCCTGCGATCTGACCTCTGAAGCCCGAGCCTCAGCTCCCAGCCCCGCCCGCCCCGGCGGGGGAGCAGACAAGCCTCTCGGGCTGGTGAGTGCTGGTCGGCACCGAGCCTCTGTGCGGGAATCTCTCCACTTTGCCCTCTGCACCCCTGTTGCTGCGCTCTCCTCTGTGGCTCTGAAGCTTCCTCCCCACCACCCCCCCGTCTCCGCCAGTGAAGGGTCTCCTAGTGTGTGGAAACATTTCCTCCTTCACAGCTCCCTCCCAGAGGTGCAGGTCCTGTCCCTATTCTTTTGTCTCTGTTTTTCCTTTTTTCTTTTGCCCTACCTAGGTATGTGGGGAGTTTCTTGTTTTTGGGGAAGTCTGAGGTCTTCTGCCAGCGTTTGGTAGGTGTTCTGTAGGAGTTGTTCCACATGTAGATGTATTTTTGATGTATTTGTGGGGAGGAAGGTGATCTCCACGTCTTACTCCTCTGTCATCTTGCAGGTGCCCCCAAGTCTCTGGCTTTTATCCACCACTTTGGCATATAAACAAATGGCCTCAGGGGAGATCTATATTTAAGATTGCTGTTCAATCACTCTTTATTCAGAAAGCCAGGACCATCCAGAAATGTAAGAACAATAGTAGTTTCACAAGACTCTGGCCCAAGTGGTAGAACTGCTTTCATAGCCACATTTTCCTGCCCTGGATCCCACTCACATCTGGCAGTCTTTCATGACATCTACTACAGGTCAGAGCACTATTGTTACCAATGGAATATTCTGCCACAGACCCAAAGATGCTTTCTTCTTAGCTTTCTACACTCCTGATTCCTCTTAGGTGTGAGATGCAGTAATTTTGCAGGGGACATCCCAGCATAGCTTAGACCATTGGGCCTCTCAAAACTTTACCAATATAGTGGGTCCTGATTCTTCATAGGTTTTATTTCCTATCCTCTGGAGTTCATATGCCTTTAATCAAAACCTCTAACATATTTGCAACTTCTTGCTCATTTGGTTCTGTTAACATGATGTTACCCATAGAGCATACTAATGTGCTGTTCTGTAAATGTTCAGATGGTCCAGATCTCTTCTAAATATATTATGATAGATGGCAGGAGAGTTAATGTAGCCCTGAAGCAAGACCATAAAAATATACTGCTGTCTGTTCCAAATGACTGCAACTTTTTTTTTCACCTTCCTTATTAAAAGAAATAGGAATGAAAACAGTTTGTTAGATCAATGGCCACACACCATGTATCTGAGCCCATGTTAAATATCCACATTCTGCACAGCAAACAGAATTTATCTGCTTGATTAGTGAATTAATTTGGGATGTAGTGGGGACTCTCACCCCTGCATTTTCTGAGACTTTAATATCTGCCATTCCCTCCAAGATGCAATACTGTTTTTGATTTACTAACTTGGCCAGTGGGGGATGGGTTGGGGTGGTGACAGTGTCAGGTGTTTCCATGTGGCCTTTCCCACTACAGTATAATCTACTAATCAGGAGAAGGAACTGTCAACTGGAAAAAAAAAAAAAAAAAAACCACACAACCTAAAAGTTGAGAATTATGTTTTATTTGGTGGATTTTCCAAGGACTGAAGCCCGGAAGATGGCCTCTCAGATAGCTCTGAGGGACTGCTCCAAAGAGATAAGAGAGGAGCCAGGATATATAGGAGCTTTTGCAACAAAAACCAGGGAGTCAGAATATCAAAAGATGAATGTTAATTAAAGAAAACCAGCCATCTCAAGTTAAGGAATTTAGTGCTTTTCTGAGTATGGGAAGATGCACGAGTCTGGGTTGATTGAAATCATTCCTTTGATATGCACCTCAGCTCTCTAGGGCCAGTATCCTGCTTTTCTCTTCTTGGATCCCCTCAGGGTGCATAGCTGGGTGTGGCTGTAGTGTCTGCTGGCTTGATGGCTGCAACATCCTTTGTTTACTGATGTGGCAGGTGACATTTTTCATCCACAGAACTTCTGTGGGAGTCTGAGAACAACCAAGTGTATCCATACCTATGATATTATTCAGGGCCGGGTCCCAGAGAAATGACCACTGGCTGATTCTGGGGACCCAGGGAACTCCCTGTGAGCCAAACTGGGACAATATTGTATTTATTATGTTTCACATTCCCGAGCATCAAGTTAACTCAGACCCAGCGTCTAATCTTCTTGGAAATATTTCCATACTCCCTTCCTCTTAGTAGATGGTTACTTGAGTAAATGGCTGGAAGTCTCTTTGAGGAAAGACTGTGGGGATTGTTTTTCTACATGCTGCCCACTTGCATGGTTTTGCAGGGTCCTTCCTCCTGAGGACTTCAGCCAGTATGTTTCAGATCTGCAAAATGGCTCAGGTCTAGAACCTGGGCAAGAATTTGAAATATTTTATTGGCAGGTGCCCTCAGCTTTCTTCCTTACATTCTTATGATTATATGGATTGAGTAATACCCTTTCGGTTACCCTCCTAGGTTGCTTTCAGGGAAGCTATGTTTTTTTAACCATTTCCATGGTTCCCTGTGGTTCAGGTCCCTGTCTGCCACTCCAGCCTTGCAGCTCACCTGGTTCATTGTAACAGCCTGGCTTTGAGTTCATTGTAACTTCTGACAGTTAAGTGCCATTATCTAGCCTCTTATTATTTTGGAATTCTATCATTCCTAATTCTATTATTGAACCCACTTGTAATAGAATCTCCTTCTGTTTCCCCCTACTTACAGAGGAAAAGTCATCACTGAGTGTCTTAATGACGCTGGTGCCCCTCTCACTGGAGCATAATTTATCACTTTTGTAGAAGTATCCTCCAACCCAACTCCACCCACGGAACATGCTGCTCAGCTGGTAGAGTTTCTAACTTTCCGTCCATATCCATCTGGATGCCTACTTCCACTATCTGCAGTTATGCCATTTCTATTTCACTTACTGGGGGCCAGGGTTCTCTCCAAACTTCTAAGTGTCATCCAAATTAGAATTAGAACCATCTAATGAGCATATTAAGAATTAGCATATTAACACCATCTTCTGGGGTCCTTTCCAGATTATTAGATTTTGTGTTATGGGAGAATACTCATGTCAGTAGACTCTCCATTAGCCATCCTTCTGTACCATCCACCCCGGCCCCCCAGCTTCACAGTCTGGCACTCTCAGGATCCAGTTCTTTATATCGTTTCCAGGCTCCTGTGGTGCGTGTTGGCTAAATCATGCAGTTTTTCAAGATACATGTAGTCCATTTCCTCTCTTCCAGTCCCAGCACTACACTGGCCATACTCTGATGCAGCTTGATGCTACTGCTTGGTCTGGTGCCTAGGAAAGGATGTGGGGCTAGATTCTTACGGTGGGGTAGGGGTACAATCTAGAGGCTGCTGCATTGTCTTCAAGCAAGAGAAAACTGGGAACGTTTGATTCCTCCTCTAACAGGGAGGTGTGGAAACTTCCTGTAGATCCAGAGGGTTCAAGGGGATCTGAAGCTTCAATAATATCTACCCACATGACCCCACCCCGTGTCTCAGACAGAGTCTTACTGCCCTCCCGCTGGAGCCTTGACTTGATGTCGTTGAGACTTCAGCCTTCTTTAGAGATGAGCTACTAGCTCAGATCCTCTGCTTTATCTGTCCTAGGTAGTAAAAGATAAGAGTTCCTTTATATGTGGCCTAAGAGGACCTCTGACTGTCACATTTTGCTTTTGATTTGTGAAATTACCCTCAGTCTTTCAGTGTCCTTCCCCATGTATCAGTTACACTCAGCAAGAGCCATCTGATTCCATTGTCCTTAGAATTAGTGCTTCTACGGAACCTTCCAGAAGCCTGATATGTTGAACCAACCAGTGAAGTTCCCTTTTCTGGTGTTTCATCCATTTCATCTGGAGAAAGTATACTAACGACCAATTGCATCAAACTTCATTCTGTTTTCTTGTTTGATACCTTTCTTTTCCACTAAGCAAAATTCAAACTGAGTTGTAAGCCCCTACTTCAGTGTTGGGCACAACATAATTGTTTATTAAGTGTGTAAATATTGGATTTCTTTTAGGGGCTGTGTGATGATTTTCACTAATTCCAATAATTTATTCCTTTTTAATATGGTGCACATAGAACCAGGCTAATTTTAATAGCTTATATGTTGGAATTGGATTCTGTCTATTGGAAATAGATTGCAGCTAAGCCAGTGGTTATCACTGATCGAAAATCTGCCTGGTCAGGCCAATGTGATGGGTTAGGGTCTGATCAAGATGGCTCCAGGCCATAGCTTTTGCTCAAGCTTATCGGAAGTAGACATTAGGATTCTTGACAGAGCCTCTCTGCATGTAATGAAATAAGCTTCGGTTATACTTCTAGGTTAAAATTAGAATCAACTGTGTCAATATTAGTTGCATCAACCATATTACTTACATGGAGAAGTCATCACCTTTACACACACACACACACACATTTCCTGTTAAAATTTTAAAATTGAATTATGACTCACAATGGATACCAGCAAAATTCTGGTAATGTTGCCTTAACCTTTGGAACAAAATGGAATCAGTCTTCATAGCCTCCTTTGTCTGTACTCACAGAATCATTTGCCTCTCCTTCCCAGTGTAATTTCTTTCAAGGCAGAATGGCATGCTCTCACAGCGGGGATGCCATTCTAGCTAGTTTTTGTCCTTGAGGTTGAAGGGCAAGGTCTCCAAGTTTAATTGATTTCTTTCTTCCAAAGAAAGAAAGGACAAGAAAGATGGAGGCTAGTGGAAAATCCCTGGCGTTTGCGCGGATGTCATTTGCCAGTGTGCAAAACAGCAAGGCTTTTGTCTCCTCACCAACATCCATGCTTGGTTCCTGTCGTCTGTGCACTGCTGGTATCTGGCCCTGAATCTAACACACCACTGAATGTACAAAGGAATCTGTTGTTGTTGGGTTTTTTGTGTGGCATTTCTGTTGTTGCTTGAGCCCCACTGATGTTGCTTCAGCTCAGCAGTCAGCTGCTCAGACAAGGAGAGCCTGTCTCTTCATCTTGCAATTTCCTGTTGCCCACTCTCCACTCCCTTGATCCAACAAAAGGAATTCATTAAAGGAGTTAAGTGTTTGGTTCTTATCAGAGGAGGGAAAACAAATTGAGCTATTTTTGACCACAGAGGTCTTTCAGAACAGCCACTGAAGTCAGCTCTTTCCTCACTTACAGTAATCATAAAAAATCAGCCATGGTTTCTACCGGTCACTGCATTATGCCAGCATAGAACTGGCAGAAGAGTAACTATGATTTGCGTGGTTAAAAACCAAGTACAAATTATGTAATTATCTGAAGAACTCATTGTTTTCTTTTGTTCTTTGCTTATTTATGTGCCACTTGTATCATCACTGAATTTCTTGGTAAGTTCTGAATATAAAGGCAAGTAAGGCTGACATATGACTATTAATTTTCCTGGAGAGCAAATTAAAAACTTCTTTACTAACTCCAACAGCAGTCAGTAACAGTAAAGTTCTTTAAAAGCAGTCAGAGCCTCTAATATCTTGTCATGTACGAAAGAAAACCCTAGCTTATTTCCAAAAGGAAACGCCCCATGTATTTTTGATATATATATTATAGAGAAAAGTTAGGTTATTCTTTTATCATACCACTACGTTTTCAACTTTCTATAAAATTTAATAGAGTTGAATGATTACATTTCACATGCAAAGAACAAACAGGAAAGAAGAAACATTAAAGCCTATTGAGCTTTTTGGTTATTCAAGTATATACATATATATATATGTATATACTTGAATATGTATATATATTCAATATATATATATTCAATATATATATATTTTTATATATAAAACTGAATACATTTTGTCATGCTTCTCTCTGTGTATTACAAAGGAAGACTGAGCACATATTTTAGTTGTATCACCGGACTGGGAAATAACCCACTCATAACTGGTGAACGAATATTCTTAAAGGTACCATCATCAACTTTGATAATCATTAAAATTTAATTAGGTCAACTATCACTCTCTTTTCTTTTTGGCTGTAGGAAATAGCTCTTGGGTTAGTGTCTAGCTGACAACCATTCTCCCTTTTTTGGAGACTGACCCTGGTACAGAAGGGGGGTCTCCACCAGTCATGGCTGTGCTTTGTAGCCTGCTTCATCTGCTGTGGTTGATTGGGTCAGAGGTGGCCACCTCATTTAATCAGTGCCCATTACCTGATCCCAGGAATTTAGGAAGTTGAACTGAGAGACACAGAGGCTGGGAGCTTCTGGTAGTTGTTTTATAAATGGCAGTGCCCCTGAAGCCTGTGAACTTCAGCAGCTGGTACCTGCTCTGATACCTGATTTACCTGAGACCCAGTTATTCAGCTCTAGCTGAGCTTCTGTGAGATGTGTCAGTATCTTTCTAAGAGTATGTTTACCTGTTTAGCTCCAGTTGGTATCTGTTACTTGCAACCAAATGGAACTCAACTAGTATATTGTCTATTTGCATCATGCATATACATTTGTTTCCACATTGTAAATATTAATGCCATTTTATATTTCTCCTGCCTATTAACAACAAATATTTTTCTCCGAACATTTGTACTCAAATTAGAATATTTGCATTAACCATAATGAAACAAAATTTCAAGGATATACATATTAGAAAATCCACCTTTAATATTGCAGTTCGCTGAATATTGTTGACAAAATATGCCCTTAATCTAAACATACAGAAGATAATCCATCAAAACTAAGTAATTTAAATAAATTCAGTTATTATATTTTTGGATAACTATATTCCTAGAAATCTTATTTCTACTGCTCGGTACACGACCTTAATTTTTGCTAATTCAATGTTCTATCTAACGACACAATGTAAAAGATAGTTGTCAAAGGACACAGGGTAATAAAAATCATCTCAGCATTTTAAATAATGTTACATGTCTAGCAGAGCTTTTTAACAACATCGATTCTCTAAAATTATTCATAATTCTTTTTAAAATGTACAACCTCTTGCCATTCTACAAATCAGGAGTCAATATCAGCTTCCAAAGCAACCTTTAGGTAACATCAAAATAGCATTTTATAATGAGGAATCGAGTAAGTGATTCCCTGTCTCATTTACTACACACACACAAAAGCCACTTATGAAAACGTCATCTTATTCTTGGTGGATAAAGTAGCAGCTATTTTTGTCCTTTGCTCCCTTGTGTGATCGTTAGCTTTTTCTTATCGTGAAACAAATCTCCAATGCGTGTATTCAGTCTCAAGCTTATCATGGGTGCTCCATGAATATTGTTGAATGAAGATTTACCTCTCTGGGAGGCTAATGAAAGAACAGATGCAGGCAAAAACGAGATGCTGCAGCTAGAGGAGAACGCAGAAGCTACAAAACATTAGTGTGAACAGAGGGAATACAAGAAAAATACCAGTTGTCAGCTTAACTGGAGTCCGTGGATATAATTGAACAGCTGATAAAGTAGGTGGGAAAGAAACAGATGACCTGTAGTCTTATTTTCTTCCTTTAGGTTGCAGCTGTGATTCTTGTAGAAATAAAATGTGTTTCAGATTCACTCATAAGGAACACCAATCCTTATGGTCTTTGTAACAGTAGAAGCAGATACATAGAATGTTTGAGGCTTAGGCAGTAGGACAGTGTAGATCCACTATACTCAAGTTTAATAAGTAGAATGCTTGATTCTTTCTTTTTGGTTTTGTTAGTTTGTTTTGACATAGGTTTACAATGGATTAAATTTCAAATCCTGGTAATCATACCGATAAAATATTGTTCTTGGCTATACTTTTCACATTTTACACAATTTCACCAGTGACTGTAATTCCTGGAGCTTTAGGTAAAACATTCTCTCCCTCTCTTTTTTTTCCTTCCCTGTCTTTTCCTGTTCTGACATGTTTTTGTTTGTTTCTTTTTTCTATATACCTGCTGCCAAGCTAGAGAGGAAGTAGTAAGGATCCTGGGACAAAAGAGCCAGGCAATATATTTTTCAAAGGTAATTTGCCCAGATGATGAATTGCGGTCTCAATGATCCAATTGAGACCTACCAGTCAACTTACCCAGTTGTGCAAAACTCTGGTTATTGCTCATTGGAGAGTAGTGTAGCACCACTTTACTCACTAAAAATTGTTTGATTTGAATTGAATTATAAAATCCTCACGTGGTTATCTATCACTGAATATTTAGTTAGGAAGTGAGATCTTAAATTGTCATTCCCCCCAAATGTTTTCCTTAGAACATTGGAGCTGGCAGTGCTTCCTAAAGAAGTTTCCCTGGGTAGGTGAGTTTTTGAAATACTGCCTAGCACATCACACTCTTAGAGATGAAAAATTAAACTTGATAAATTGAAAAATTTAGATAAAATGCTAAAGTGTTAAAGGCTCTGAAAAATACTGCGGTAGAGAAATTTAGTTTATCCGTCACGTTCTTTTATATCTAACTCCCGAGAAACTGGTCTTTAAAGGAAGAAATTTTATGAAAATAAGATTTTAGTCAGTGAGTTTGAGACATATCTAGTAATTATACAATGTTATTCTTTAATTTCTTAACCTCTTCTGAGTCAAACCCAATTTAGAAATGGATGAGGACTATAAATGCTTTTAGCCAAAGACATGTGGACATTAAATTTTACATCAAGTTCAAAATTTTGCATATTATTTAAGGGTGATTCTTAAAAGTCACCACTGGTGCCACGTTAAGGAAACATGAACCTTTTGGTTCACTCGCAAATTAAGCTCCTCTTTGGGTACTACTACCATGAAGCATACTTAGCTATTGATAAAAGTTGTGCAGAGTTTTACTACTGCCCTTTATTCAACGGAATGTGCGCCTTTTGCCCTTGTCATGGCCATTTTGAATCACCTTCAAGTGGAAAGATACAGACATTATCAGAGCACTGCGAGCAAGGGAGCCAAGGTTGATTTTTTTCCCCCTTGTATATATTGTGAATTACAGTATTTAGAATATAAAATTTTAAATACCTTTCTTTAGCAGATAAAGTTCAGAGATATATTAGAATTTCCTTACTGCATTTGTGTTACTGATATTCAGAAGCATAATATTGAGGAGTTCAAGTCTGTAAAACATTTCTGAGCTTTGCTGTAGCCCAGGTAAAAAATGCATAATGTATTTTGTTAGTGTGAAGTCTATTTCAAATATATTTTTAATATTTTTCTATTATTTTCCTTTTCCTCCATGTAAGTTAGGATGATGTAAGTAAAAAAATAGATTTTCCTTTGCAATTTAATTTAAATTTCTTTGAATCAAAAGGCTTTTTAGAATTGAAAATTGCATTGATAATAAAGTTGAAAACTTTATTTCAAACATTTTTCCTTTGGTTTCTTTTGCCCTAAGTTCTTACTGGTCGAGGTTTTTTTTTTTTAACATCTTTATTGGAGTATAATTGCTTTACAATGGTATGTTAGTTTCTGCTTTATAACAAACTGAATCAGTTATACATATACAAATGTCCCCATATCTCTTCCCTCTTCCGTCTCCCTCCCACCATCCCTATCCCACCCCTCTAGGTGGTCACAAAGCACCGAGCTGATCTCCCTGTGCTATGCGGCTGCTTCCCACTAGCTATTTTACATTTGGTAGTGTATATATGTCCATGCCACTCTCTCACTTTGTCCGAGCTTACCCTTCCCCCTCCCCATATCCTCAAGTCCATTCTCTAGTAGGTCTGCGTCTTTATTCCCATCTTGCCCCTAGGTTCTTCATGACTTTTTTTTTTTTTTTAGATTCCATATATATGTGTTAGCATACGGTATTTGTTTTTCTCTTTCTGACTTACTTCCCTCTGTATGACAGACTCTAGGTCCATCCACCTCACTACAAATAACTCAATTTCATTTCTTTTTATGGCTGAGTAACATTCCATTGTATATATGTGTCACATCTTCTTTATCCATTCATCTGTTGATGGACACTTAGGTTGCTTCCATGTCCTGGCTATTGTAAATAGAGCTGCAATGAACATTTTGGTACATGACTCTTTTTGAATTATGGTTTTCTCAGGGTATATGCCCAGTAGTGGGATTGCTGAGTCGTATGGTAGTTCCATTTTTAGTTTTTTAAGGAACCTCCATGCTGTTCTCCATAGCGGCTCTATCAATTTACATTCCCACCAACAGTGCAAGAGGGTTCCCTTTTCTCCACACCCTCTCCAGCATTTATTGTTTGTAGTTTTTTGATGATGGCCATTCTGACCAGTGTGAGATGATATCTCATTGTAGTTTTGATTTACATTTCTCTAATGATTAATGATGTTGAGCATCCTTTCATGTGTTTGCTGGCAATCTGTATAACTTCTTTGGAGAAATGTCTATTTAGGTCTTCTGCCCATTTTTGGATTGGGTTGTTTGTTTCTTTGATATTCGGCTGCATGGGCTGCTTGTAAATTTTGGAGATTAATCCTTTGTCAGTTGCTTCATTTGCAAATATTTTCTCCCATTCTGAGGGTTGTCTTTTCGTCTTGTTTATTGTTTCCTTTGCTGTGCAAAAGCTTTTAAGTTTCATTAGGTCCCATTTGTCTAGTTTTGTTTTTATTTCCATTTTTCTAGGCGGTGGGTCAAAAAGGATCTTGCTGTGATTTATGTCATAGAGTGTTCTGCCTATGTTTTGCTCTAAGAGTTTGATAGTGTCTGGCTTTACATTTCGGTCTTTAATCCATTTTGAGTTTATTTTTGTGTATGGTGTTAGGGAGTGTTCTAATTTCATTCTTTTCCATGTAGCTGTCCAGTTTTCCCAGCACCATTTATTGAAGACACTGTCTTTTCTCCATTGTATATTCTTGCCTCCTTTGTCAAAGATAACGGGACCATATGTGCGTGGGTTTATCTCTCGGCTTTCTATCCTGTTCCATTGATCTATATTTCTGTTTTTGAACCAGTACTATACTGTCTTGATTACTGTAGCTTTGTATTATAGTCTGAAGTTAGGGAACCTGATTCCTCCAGCTCTGTTTTTCTTTCTCAAGATTGCTTTGCCTATTCAGGGTCTTTTGTGTTTCCATACAAATTGTGAAATTTTTTGTTCTAGTTCTGTGAAAAATGCCATTGGTAGTTTGATAGGGATTGCATTGAATCTGTAGATTGCTTTGGGTAGTATAGTCATTTTCACAATGTTGATTCTTCCAATCCAAGAACATGGTACATGTTCCCTCTATGCCTACTTTCTGGAGGGTTTTTATGATAAATGGGTGTTGAATTTTGTTGAAATCTTTCTCTGCATCTATTAAGATGATCATGTGGTTTTTCTCCTTCAATTTGTTAATGTGGTGTATCATGTTGATTGATTTGCATATATTGAAGAATCCTTGCATTCCTGGGATAAACCCCACTTGATCATAGTGTATGATCCTTTTAATGTGCTGCTGGATTCTGTTTGCTAGTATTTTGTTGAGGATTTTTGCATCTGTGTTCATCAGTGATATTGGCCTGTAGTTTTCTTTCTTTGTGACATCTTTGTCTGGTTTTGGTATCAGAGTGATGGTGGCCTCGTAGAATGAGTTTGGGAGTGTTACCCCCTCTGCTATATTTTGGAAGAGTTTGAGAAGGATAGGTGTTAGCTTTTCTCTAAATGTTTGATAGAATTCGCCTGTGAAGCCATCTGGTTCTGGGCTTTTGTTTGGTGGAAGATTTTTAATCACAGTTTCAATTTCAGTGCTTGTGATTGGTCTGTTCATATTTTCTATTTCTTCCTGGTTCAGTCTTGGAAAGTTGTGCATTTCTAAGAATTTGTCCATTTCTTCCAGGTTGTCCATTTTATTGGCATAGAGTTGCTTGTAGTAATCTCTCATGATCCTTTATATTTCTGCAGTGTCAGTTGTTACTTCTCCTTTTTCATTTCTAATTCTATTGATTTGAGTCTTCTCCCTTTTATTCTTGATAAGTCTGGCTAATGGTTTATCAATTTTGTTTATCTTCTCAAAGAACAAGCTTTTAGTTTTATTGATCTTTCCTATCATTTCCTTCATTTCTTTTTCATTTATTTCTGATCTGATCTTTATGATTTCTTTCCTTCTGCTAACTTTTGGGTTTTTTTGTTCTTCTTTCTCTATTTGCTTTAGGTGTAAGGTTAGGTTGTTTATTTGAGATGTTTCTTGTTTCTTAAGGTAGGATTGTATTGCTATAAACTTCCCTCTTAGAACTGCTATTACTGCATCCCATAGGTTTTGGGTCATCGTGTTTTCATTGTCATTTGTTTCTAGGTATTTTTTGATTTCCTCTTTGATTTCTTCAGTGATCTCTTGGTTATTAAGTAGTGTGTTGTTTAGCCTCCATGTGTTTGTATGTCTTACAGATTTTTTCCTGTAATTGCTACCTAGTGTCATAGTGTTGTGGTCAGAAAAGATACTTGATATGATTTCAATTTTCTTAAATTTACCAAGGCTTGATTTTTGACCCAAGATATGATCTATCCTGGAGAATGTTCCATGATCACCTGAGGAGAATGTGTATTCTGTTGTTTGTGGATGGAATGTCCTATAAATATCAATTAAGTCCATCTTTTTAAATGTATCATTAAAAGCTTGTGTTTCCTTATTTATTTTCATTTTGGATGATCTGTCCATTGGTGAAAGTGCCGTGTTACAGTCCCCTACTATGATTGTTTTACTGTCGATTTCCCCTTTTATGGCTGTTAGTATTTGCCTTATGTATTGAGGTGCTCCTATGTTGAGTGCATAAATATTTACAATTGTTACATCTTCTTCTTGGATTAATCCCTTGATCATTATGTAGTGTCCTTCTTTGTCTCTTGTAATAGTCTTTGTTTTAAAGTCTATTTTGTCTGATATGAGAATTGCTACTCGAGTAGCTTTCTTTTGATTTCCATTTGCATGGAATATCTTTTTCCATCCCCTCACTTTCAGTCTGTATGTGTCCCTAGGTCTGATGTGGGTCTCCTCTAGACAGCATATATATGGGTCTTGTTTTTGCATCCATTCAGCCAATCTCTGTCTTTTGGTTGGAGCACTTAATCCATTTACATTTAAGTTAATTATTGATATGTTAGTTCCTATTACCATTTTCTTAATTGTTTTGGATTTATTACTGTAGGTCTTTTCCTTCTTTTGTGTTTCCTGCCTAGAGAAATTCCTTTAGCATTTGTTGTAAAGCTGGTTTGGTGGTGCTGAATTCGCTTAGCTTTTGCTTGTCTGTAAACGTTTTAATTTCTTCATCAAATCTGAATGAGATCCTTGCTGGGTAGAGTAATCTTGGTTGTATGTTTTTCTCCTTCATCACTTTAAATATGTCCTGCCACTCCTTTCTGGCTTGCAGAGTTTCTGCTGAAAGATCAGTTGTTAACCTTATGGGGATTCCGTTATGTGTTACTTGTTGTTTTTCCCTTGCTGCTTTTAATATTTTTTCTTGGTATTGAATTTTTGATAGTTTGATTAATATGTGTCTTGGTGGGTTTCTCCTTGGATTTATCCTGTGTGGGACTCTCTGTGCTTCCTGGACTTGATTAACTATTTCCTCTCCCGTATCAGGGAAGTTTTCAACTATAATCTCTTCAAATATTTTCTCAGTCCCTTTCTTTTTCTCTTTTTCTTCTGGGACCCCTATAATTTGAATGTTGGTGCATTTAATGTTGTTCCAGAGGTCTCTGAGACTGTCCTCAATTCTTTTCATTCCTTTTTCTTTATTGTGCTCTGCAGTAGTTATTTCCACTATTTTATCTTCCAGATCACTTATCCGTTCTTCTGCCTCAGTTATTCTCCTATTGATCCCTTCTAGGGAATTTTTAATTTCATTTATTGTGTTGTTCATCACTGTTTGTTTGATCTTTAGTTGCTCTAGGTCCTGTTAAAAGTTTCTTGTATTTTCTCCATTCTATTTCCAAGATTTAGGATCATCTTTACTATCATTATTCTGAATTCTTTTTCAGGTACACTGCCTATTTCCTCTTCATTTGTTATGTCTGTTGGGTTTTTACCTTGCTCCTTCATCTGATGTGTGTTTCTCTGTCTTCTCATTTTGCTTAGCTTACTGTGTTTGGGGTCTCCTTTTCGCAGGCTGCAGGTTCATAGTTCCCATTGTTTTTGGTGTCTGTCCCCAGTGGCTAAGGTTGGTTTAGTGTTTTGTGTAGGCTTCCTGGTGGAGGGGACTAGTGCCTGTGTTCTGGTGGATGAGGCTGTATCTTGTCTTTCTGGTGGGGAGGTCCACGTCTGGTGGTGTGTTTTGGGGTGTCTGTGGCCTTATTATGATTTTAGGCAGCCTCTCTGCTAATGGGTGTGGTTGTGTTCCTGTCTTGCTAGTTGTTTGGCATAGGGTGTCTAGCACTGTACCTTGCTGGTTGTTGAGTGGAGCTGGGTCTTGGGGTTGAGATGGAGATCTCTGGGAGATTTTCGCCGTTTGGTATTACGTGGAGCTGGGAGGTCTCTTGGGGACCAGTGTCCTGAAGTTGGCTCTCCCACCTCAGAGGCACAGCCCTGATGCCTGGCTGGAGCACCAAGAGCCTGTCCTCCACACGGCTCAGAATAAAATGGAGAAATAAAAGAAAGAAAGAAAGAAAGAAGAAGATAAAATAAAATGAAATAAAGTAAAATGAAATAAAATAAAGTTATTAAAATAAAAAATTTTTAAGAAAAAAAATTTTTAAGTAAAAAAAAAAAAATAACAGAGAGAAACCTAGGACAAATGGTAAAAACAAAACTATTCAGACAAAATCACATGCAGAAGCATACACATACACACTCACAAAATGAGAGAAAGGGGAAAAAATATATATATCTTTGCTCCCAAAGTCCACCTCCTCAATTTGGGATGATTTGTTGTCTATTCAGTTATTCCACAGATGCAGGTACATCAAGTTGATTGTGGATTAATCCGCTGCTCCTGAGGCTGCTGGGAGAGATTTCCCTTTCTCTTCTTTGTTCACACAGCTCCTGGGGTTCAGCTTTGGATTTGGACCCGCCTCTGCGTGTAGGTCGCCTGAGGGCGTCTTTTCTTCACTCAGACAGGAGGGGCTAAAGGAGCAGCTGATTTGGGGGCTCTGGCTCACTCAGGCCAGGGGGAGGGAGGGGTAAGGATGCAGGGCGAGCCTGCGGCCATAGAGGCCGGCGTGACATTGCACCAGCCTGAGGCGCGCCATGCGTTCTCCCAGGGAAGTTGTCCCTGGGTCACGGGACCCTGGCCGTGGCGGGCTGCACAGGCTCCCGGGAGGGGCAGTGTGGAGAGTGACCTGTGCTCGCACACAGGCTTCTTGGTGGCGGCAGCAGCAGCCTTAGTGTCTCATGCCCGTCTCTGGGGTCCGCGCTGATAGCCGTGGCTCACACCCGTCTCTGGAGCTCGTTTAGGCGGCGCTCTGAATCCCCTCTCCTCGCGCACCAGGAAACAAAGAGGCAAGAAAAAGTCTCTTGCCACTTCGGCAGTTCCAGACTTTTTCCCGGACTCCCTCCCAGCTAGCCGTGGCGCACTAGCCCCTTCAGGCTGTGTTCACGCTGCCAACCCCAGTCCCCTCCCTGCGATCCGACCGAAGCCCGAGCCTCAGCTCCCAGCCCCGCCCCGCCCCGGCGGGTGAGCAGACAAGCCTCTTGGGCTGGTGAGTGCTGGTCTGCGCCTATCCTCTGTGCGGGAATCTCTCCGCTTTGCCCTCCACACCCCTGTGACTGCGCTCTCCTCTGTGGCTCCGAAGCTTCCCCCCTCCGCCACCCGCAGTCTCTGCCCGCGAAGGGCCTTCCTAGTGTGTGGACACCTTTCCTCCTTCACGGCTCCCTCCCACTGGTGCAGGTCCCGTCCCTATTCTTCTGTCTCTGTTCTTTCTTTTTTCTTTTGCCCTACCCAGGTACGTGGGGATTTTCTTGCCTTTTGGGAGGTCTGAGATCTTCTGCCAGTGTTCAGTAGGTGTTCTGTAGGAGCTGTTCCACGTGCAGATGTATTTCTGATGTATTTGTGGGGAGGAAGGTGACCTCCGTGTCTTACTTTTCCGCCATCTTGAAGCTCCTGTCCCTGGTCGAGGTTTTGTTTTTTTGTTTGGGGTTTGGGTTTTTTTCTTCTCTTTTTATAATATTCATCATAGTAGAATAAGGAATTGCTACATTTAAGCTCAAATGTGTATATTTATTTGGATAATATTTGTATCATTTTAATTCTATTACACCTTACTCTTAAAATTTTTACTTTTTTTTTATAACACTGAAGACAAGCAATGAAGAAATACTATATGTAATAAAGAGTAATTTAATTATAGTAGAGTTCATTTAATCTTTATAACCAAATATAGTAAATACCATTATTTCTAATTTACATCTAATTTTCAGAGATACAAATCTATTTCCTCGGATAACATAGCTAGCATGTGGTTGAGCTGTAACTTAAACCCAGGGATTCTGATTTTAAAATAGTCAGTATGTTTTTATTTTTAAAATAATTTCAAAATAACTGGCGGAACAAGTTTTGGGGATGAGGTTGTTGAAATAAATAAATATTTGCCTTTAGAGAAGCATATTCCTGTGGTTAAAGGCACAATAAGTATTGATTTAGTTTGTACAATAGACAGGGATATGTTTCTTCTTAATACTTTTGTGTCTAACTCTTACCTTTGTTTTTCCTTGCTTATATTCCCTGTCCTAGGATCTAGATCCATGGTATGTCATATAGAAAAACACTCTCATAATTTTTAATGCATTACACATACACACACACAATTTTATACCTTTTCTAAAGTATATCCAGTCCTTAACCTCAAATGTGAAAGGCCTTATGTAGCTGGCCTAGTTTGGAATCTTGTCTCTTGTATATTTGCTGAGTTCACACCTGCTGCTTCTCCATCTGCTACAATTTTAGATCAGTATAGAACCTTCTTGAAATACGTGGAAAATGTCAAACATACTCCCAAAAAAGTACTGTCTTTTTTAAAGCTGATGGTGTCCTGAGATGACTGAGGTTTTTCTTTTCCTAAAGATTAGCACTCCCCTCTTTTGTTTTCAATGATTTAGAGTTTAAAGGATTAAGAATTATTTAAACGATTATTTAAAGGATTAAGACAACTTGGTCATGGTTTAAAGAACAGAGAAATATCATTTTGAAAATAAACGTCATTCTACTTGATAGTAGCACTTGAAAGGTTATCTATGCTATAAGATATCAGTTTTATACTTGAATTATATAACAAGTTTTAGTCATGATTTCATATTTGGCAATTGTACAAATGGGTTTCTTTCCATCTCAGTCTTAATACATCCAGTACAAGATACTTGATGTTTAGAAATAACATCTAATAGCTTGAGTCTTTCATTCAGATATTTACTCTAAGCAAGTTTCTACCTGGAACTGTACTATGAAAGTTTAAAAATGTGTTCAGTAAGGAACTTGATGAAATTATATTTGTGTGGGTATACTGGGTCATTCTTAAATACTAAGTTCCTATTGTTTGTGCTTAAAATTTAGACATTGAATTTTGTGTTTATTTTCTTGTACACTTATATGTAAATTTATTATACTTAAATTACTTAAAAATTATATATTTTTCCCCACAAGCAATAAAGAAGTTGTTAGGAGTAATAATGGATATAGTGGTTTGGAGGAAGGAGATAGTGAATTCTAAGTCGGTTGTATAGGAGAATTGTCAAGGTTTCGAGGCATTATTATGCTTCCAGGGTACGTTAGGTTTTAGTGTTAATAACTTTTATCCTTTCTAGAGACATATACTAGAATATTGCCATGAGTTAGGGTGGATTTCACGTGGAATAGTTTTTGCAGCAATAAAGTATTATTGGTTGAAAGTTTATTTTAATTCTAGCCAAAATGGCAAGACCATGCAATCTTGGGTGTTTGCTTATTTATAAAAGGAAGGCATTGGACAATTATAAAGTGATTTTCTGATCCTTAGCCAATCCTCGGCTGTCAGGCAGAGTTTTTTATTAGTTTGTTTGTTTGTTTGTTTACCACTGGGAAGGTCGGATTGGGGAGGAAAGGTGGGATCAATCTTCTGCGAGAGCTGTCGGCACTAATTTGTTTGCTAGACTCTGATATACAGAACTCCTGAGATTGGTTAGTCTTCCTACATCTGTGTTAGATCCTAAATCTTGACTTGGTCTCACTCCTAATTTTTTGGTACCTTTTAACAATCTAGACTCTCTTGAACTGTTCTCTCTTTGCTACCACTTGGGGAATTTCACTATAGCAATCCCATTCCCAACTTCTGTCTGAACTTAACAGAATGAAGGCATCCACCGAAAAGAAAACTAACTAGATAACCACAGGCAACATAAATTCAGTCAAGAGTCCACCTAGGAATTTGAACTTTTTCAAATGTGTGCTTTGAGGATTTTCAGAAAGCACAATGCCAATCAATCAGATTCCTGGAATTCGTATGTTAGGAGGCTTTGATTTCTTTCCCCGAAAGAAAACAAAACAAAGAGTGAACTTCTGCAAAGTGAGTATTGTATCTCAGAGATTGTGAGGTCCAAATACATGAAAAGAATACATTTTTCATATTTTTGTTTTACCTCGGCCTAAGATATGTATGAAATCATTTGGTTCTGAACAAAATTCTCTATATAATCCTTCTTTAAAACTTTAAATTTTTCAAAGTATCAAGATCATGTAAGAACTTGGATTATTATTTTGCCAAACACCTCTGAGTCAAGGCTGACATTTTAGGCTACTGAGTTGACATGGTGATAAGGCATTTTAAGTAGAGCTTATTTTTATTCTCTTCAGAACTCCAGCCTTTTGATCTGTAGCCTGACCTTGGTCCTGCCAATTCACAGAAGGCTCCAGAATCCCGCTAAAGAACCCCTCCCTGGCTTTGGGTGGGAGTAGTGCTGCTGTGCTGTCAGAATTCCCTGATGCTTCCTGGATGGACCGTTAGTGCGTTATCATTTATTGGATAGTTTTTTCCCTATTGCCTATATATCTAGACTTCTTCCCAGCATTTACTTCTTCCCACAGATGTGTACATTTCAAAATGCTTTTTCTCCCAATATGTTCTGTACTACAAAGCATCTGAGCCTTCTATACCTGACTGTTGTGAGGTACCTTCACAATTTGTATCGATCACTCCACCGGGCCTTTCCCTTAAGGAAAAGTAATGTTTTTAATTCTGCCACTGCGTAGGCATCACTTGAGGCTTTTCCTTACTGCTCTAGAAACCTAGAAATTCTAAAAATTAAAACATCCATCTCTGTCTATTCTGGTCGTAATGTGGGCCTGCATTAAAGAGGGAGTCAGTGTAATTTGCCCAGTCACCCATCCTTAGGAGAGCCTGGGGCTTTGACTATTTCTTCCTTAGGAAAGAACTTGATTATGAATGTCTTTGACTATGGGGAGTTATGATTTGGAAGGGTTCCATTTGACTGTGTTACTTTTTTAAAAGAGCTGTTTGGTCATACATTTCTACTAGACATAAAATAGAAAAAAAATGGCTCTTCTGCCCCTCTGCAAAATTATAATAATAAAAATAATCACAAATAACAACAACAAAATATCTTCTTCCTGCAGGCACTGAAAGTTATACAGTCTTTGTGTTTCACGTTCAGATTTTGGCTATGAAGAAACTTAGATCTAAATGTAGGGTTTAAATGTATTGTTCCAGACCATAGTCTCAATAGGCTTATTTCTCCACTCTCTATAAGTGATGTCTCACTTTTTAAAAAATTTCAGCTTTAGTTTACAGTCCAGAGTGATTTTTTTACTTTGTTCATTGTTATTGTAAGTGAGGTCTGAATATTTTGGATATAGGTTAGATATGAACAAAAAATGCATTGAGAAATCAGAAACATTTTATAGATATTAACTGTTAAAGAACAAAGCATCGACAACTTCATATTGAATGCATTCCACAGTTAAATATGCAAGATTGCAAGACTGGTCTATCTTAAGCTGGTGATAGGTGTGTGTGGGAGTAGGGATGGAGAGGTTTATCCCTAAAGATAAAGGAATTCAAGGAATTCCTCCAGGAATTCAAGTCAATTGCAAACTGTCAATATGAATTGTCATCTATAAAAAGGTGACTATTATGTGGAAATTATTGTTATTCCAGAAAGAATTGCTTTGAGTAAACTGTCCCTAGGGCATCCAGGAATTGTTGGCATGAAAACGATGACTAAAAACTATGTCTAATGACCTGGAACTAGGTATGATAGTGAAAAACCAAGAGTGTTGGTTTGAGGCATTTGAATGTCTGTTCTCACTAAGGACAGTGACAAAGCAGCCAGATCAACACTCCTTAATATTGATTTGCAGAGCTGTTCTTAGACGTGACTGACATGGCTTTGAGTTGTACTAGAATCTTTTTCAGAATGACACCAACTATCCAACAATATTTCATCTCCAAACATTGCTCTGATAATCAGAACTCAGCATCAGTTATTAACAATATGTAATACACAAATGCTTTAAATCTTTTTTTTTTTTTTTTTGGTTTTGATGACATTAAGAAAATTATGGAAAAGGTTTTTATCTTAGCTTCATACTTTTACTCATCATTCTCAGGCAAATGGCCTAGCTAAAACCTTGGTACAAGCTGCTGGGGGTGCCCACGGCTGATTGCTGGGGAAGCATGCAAAGAAGACTTGCCAGATCTCTCATCATTCAACATGGCAGTCCATCTTCAACAGCAGGAGTCTGTCCTGCTGAACTACAAATGCTTGGCAGCCTCTCAAGACTTGCCCTGATCATTTCTCCTAGAGATCTGGGTGATGCCTTATATGACAAAAAAAATATGTTCTAGATGCTCATCTGTCTGGATTTTGTCCTTGGTTATTTTTACCCCAAGAGTTGATCATTGTTATAAAATGTAGTATTGAATAATAATTTTCTGCCACTCTAACTTTGTTCCCTAGGCTGTTTCAGACAGTCCGGTGGGTAAAAGGACAAGTGTGCTTTGTCCTACTGATTGATTTCTAAGCATGCTGCCGAGGATGATCTGACAGCACAGAACCCTGGCAAGCATCTTACCAGCTCACTTGCTTTTTTTTCAGCAGTGATCCTAGGGACTTGCTAAAGACAAAGAGGAAAGAAACAATGTTTTTCCATTGTGACTGTTGGTATTTCTGTTACCTCTCTTATAATGCAGACATTTTCATGTAAAATATTGCCTCCTTTTAGGTAAAAAATGAGAGTTACCAAGTGAGAGGAGTATGGGGGAAGATAATGGGAAATGAATGAGATTTGGGAAATAGATGGAAATTCAAGTGGCTGTTTTTCTCCTTTGTGGTTGATAATATCTGTTTTAGACTAGTGAGTTATATATATATATATATATATATATATATATATATATATATATATACATGCTTGTCTTTTTTTCTAGTGACCAGAACCAAAAATAGTGAACATATGAATATATCATATAAATATAAATATCAAACACATCTCACTTGGATGTGAAGATGTATGACTTGATGAGTATAGCTGGGTCTAAAGATAGATGTGTCCCATAAATACAGTGTTTGGATTTGGTACATATTTATCTCGTAGTGAGTAACTTTCTTTGATGCTAGGTGATATTCTGTGAATATTCATACTGGTTATTAAACCATTAAAATCCTCCCATAGCTATTAGTAAATAGACTCTGCTCAAGTCTCCAGAGTGGCTCTACCATCATCCTAATCCTGATTACTGTTTTATTTATGTATGATTTATTTATTTAGATATAATTGACATATAGTGTTATATTAGTTTCAGGTGTACAACATAAAGATTGATATTTGTATATGTTGTGAAATGATCACAATAAGTCTAGTTAACATTCATTACCACAATGTTTCTTCTTGTGATGAGAACTTTTAAGATCTGTTCTTTTAACAACTTTCAAATATACAATATACTATTATTAACTGTAGTCACCATGCTGTACGTTATATTCCCATGACTTAGTTTATTTTATAACTGGAAGGAAGTTTGTACATTTTGACTTCCTTCACCCATTCCACACCCCGCCACCCCCCCCCCCCCAGCAACTCACCACCTCTGGAAACCACCTATTTATTCTCTATGAGTTCCATTTTGGGGGTTATTTTTTAGATTCCACATATAAGTGAGATCATACCGTATTTGTCTTTGTCTGATATATTTCACTTAGCATAATACCCTCAAGTTCCATTCGTGTTGTCACAGATGGAAAGATTTCCTTCTTTTTATGGCTGAATGGTATGCCATTGTACATACAGTTGACCTTTGAACAATGCAAGGGTTAGGGGGTGCCCATCCTCTGCACAGTCAAGATTTTTATGCAACTTATAATCAAACCCTCCATATCCTCGATTCCATATCTGTGGATTCAACCAACTGTGGATCATGTAGTACTATAGTATTTACTATTGAAAAAAAAACTACATATAAGTGGATTCCCACAGTTCAAACCCATGTTGTTCAAGGGTCAACTGTATATACCAAATTTTCTTTATCCATTCATCTATTGATGGACACTTAGATTGCTTCCATATCTATGCTATTGTAAATGACTCTGCTATGAATGTGAAGATGCACCTATCTTTTTTTTTTCTTTTGGCTGCAGTGCCGCAGCTTGAGGGATCTTAGTTCCCTGACCAGGGATCGAACCCATGCCCCCTGCAGTGGAAGCGTGGAGTCTTAACCACTGGACCGCCAGAGAAGTCCTGCATCTATCTTTTTGAGTTAGTGTTTTTGTTTTCTTTGGGTAAATACCCAGAAGTGAGATTGCTGGATCATATGTCAGTTCTATTTTTAATTTTTTGAGGAACCTCCATACTGTTTTCCATAATGGCTACACCAGTTTACATTCCCACCAACAGTGCACAAGGGTTCCCTTTTCTCCATATCCTTGCCAACACTTGTTTTCTCTTGTCTTTTTGATAATAGCCATTCCAAGAAGTGTGAAGTGATATCTCCTTCTAGTTTTGATGCACATTTCCCTGATGATTAGTGATGTTGAATACCTTTTCATGTACATGTTGGCCAGCTGTATGTCTTCTTTGGAAAAATGCCTGTTCAGATTTCCTGCCAATTTTTCAATTGAATTATTTGCTATTGAGCTGTATGAATCTGTATATATTTTGGATATTAACCTCTTATCAGATATATGATTTGCAAATGTTTTCTCCAGTTCAGTAGATTGCTTTTTCATTTAGTTGATGGTTTCCTTTGCTGTGCAGAAGCTTTTTAGTTTGATGTGATCCCACTTGTTTATTTTTGCTTTTATTACCTTTGCTGTCAAATCCAAGGTATAATTGCCAAGACTGATGTCAAGGCCTTACTGCTTATGTTTTTTTCTAGGAATTTTATGGTTTCAGGTCTCACATTCAAGTCTTTCATCCATTTTGAGTTAGTTTTGGTGTATGGTGTCAGATGGTGGTCTAGTTTCATTCTTCTGCATATGGCTGTCCAGTTTTCCCAACACCATTAATTGAAGAGACTGTCCTTTCCCCATTGTATATTCTTGGCTTCTTTGTTGTAAATTAACTGACCCTATATGCATAGATTTATTTCTGGGCCCTCTATTCTGTTCCATTGATCTGTCTGTCTGTTTTTCTGCCAGTACCATACTGTTCTGACTACTATAGTTTTGTAATATAGCTTAAAATCAGGGGGTATGGTGCCTCCAGTTTTGCTCTTCTTTTTTAAGATTGCATTGGCTATTATAACTTTTATATTAGGATATATAAATGAATATATCTACACATTTAAAATATTTCTTATTTATCTTTAAAAATAGTGTTCTCTACTACTACTACTATCACCACTACCACCACCACTTGTACTAATACTACTAATAGCATCACTGACTCATTGATCACTTACCATAGGCAAGTCATAGTCTTAAGCATTCTACTTATATTAACTCATTTAATCCACACAACACTGCTACGAGGTACTATTATTGTCATCTGCATTTTTACAGACAAGGAAACAGAAACACCAAGAGATTAAGTAAATTGTTCAAAGTAACACAGGTAGTAAATGACATAACTGGGAGTCAAACCTACATAGTCTACTTTTAGAATCCAGGATCCTCACTACTACTCCTGCCAACCTAATTAAGCAAGCACCCCTGATTATTTTTGGAAAAGAATATTGTATTCTTTTCTAAGATAAACACATAGACTTGCTACTATATTTGTTTAGATTTGACTTTACTGGAGCCCAGTTTAGCTTTGACATTTACAGATGGGCTAGCTTTCATCTCACTGCAAGATATAAAGCAACCTGGTATTTAGTCTACCTGCAAAAGGCAGTTAGGAAGCCCTAGAGGAACCTATTTAAAATGCAGCACATTTCCAAGGCACTGTATCTTGCTGTGTTGCCATAGAAACAGTGGGAATTTCTGGTCACTGACCTTTAAGGGAGTCTGAGAATACATTTTCATAAGGTTCATAAGAAGAGCTAGCCCAGTGTATTAACTATAGTTGCAGGATCAACTTTGGAAATCCACTGTGCAATCCTTCCTGACTTTAGAAGTATATTATATCAGCAAAACCTACTAGAGGCTCAAACTGGACTTTCTGAAGGAATGCTTTTTAACTGCTTCCAATATACCATCTGTACCACTGGATCTTAAATAATCAAAGATAGTGTTGTAGCAGCAAAGAAACATTAAAGAAAATCTTAGATAATTATACAGGAGATATTGGAACTAAAATAATATTTAGAAATAGTTTTGGTGTTATAGCTATTCTATTGCATTTGGATTTCTGAAATCTAGGTTTACTCAAAGGATAAAATAGAGCATTACTATATCAAAAAATATACCTAGAAAATCAAGGCTTAATATAATTTAAAAATATAAATTATTATTTCATTCACTTTCCAGTTTATTCATTTATAAATTCAGCCATCACATTAATAAATATGTATAATTGAACAGTTTTATTTATACTTTATATATATGTATGTTTGTCATTTGACAGAAGCTAAGTACCCATGATGCAATAGGAAGATGAAAAAGCCTGCCTTACAGTGGACTACTGTTATTATGTTGATATTTTTATCTTCTACTGAAAATAAATAACTTAGTTCTAGCAACAGGATGTGCATAGTTTAGTTATAAGGAAGGATCATTCAGGGTAATCAGGAGCTGGCTAATTTCTCCTAGAATTAGAAATAAATGTCCGTATACATGAATATGACTTATTCTAGACATAGATGCCTGAAGAAGGCTAGAAATATACTAATAATTATATCTAGAAAAGCAAGGCTACGATCCCATTCTCTAGACTTCTGGGGGGTTACTGACATAGTTGTATGTCCTCACTCTGAGAGATGATGTGACCTAGGGGCTGAGAGCACAGACTCTGGCCCCATATTGATTGGACTTCTGTTTTGGCCACTTCTTAGCTCTGTGGCTATGAGAACATTACTTAGCCTGCAGGTGCCTCTGTTTGCTCATATATAAACTGAGGATAGTACTGGAACTTAGAGATGTTTTGAGAATTAAACAAGTTACTATTGATAAATCACTTACATCTATATTTGACACATAGTAATAAAAAAAAAAAAGTATCTCCAATTTAAATTCCAGGGACAGAGCAAACACGGAAGTACCAGCCCTGTTGTACTCCTGCCCAAGACAGAAACAACACAGTGGGATGAACTCATCCCAGATAAAAAGAGTGTGGTGTCAGTGTGGTGGACGGAGGAACCTGTCAAGTTTTCAGTTAGAACATTGCGTTTTTTTCTTCCGCAGTGTGGATGTGGAAAGCACTATCCCTGAGAGCTAATGGGTGTTCTGAAGCGTGTGTATGTGTCTGTGTGTGCCGATCCAATAGTTAGCCACTGGATGAGCCAGAAGGACAGGGAGTATATCTCATACTGGTGGGAGGTTTTGAAAAAGATCCGACTTGGAATGCCAAACCATGCATTAGACTGTTGTGCTGCCAATTGTGGCCAAAGCCCATCCTGACCTGTTTTGCTAAAGCCCCATGGAGCATATGAGGCTGAATAACTCAGACTTGGGGGGATGATGTCTGCAAAATAAGCCTGGGAGCAGACTAACCCTCAGGCCACTTGTCAGGTAGTTGTCTCCGCAGTGGCTGTGAGACAAGAATCCTGAAAAGGCTTACGTGCCTTGCACACATTTTGTTTAAGTGCTTGGTTCAAGACGACCACTACTGGTGTATATCTTCCCGTGGTATTTTCTATGCACATATTGGTACTGGAAGGCTTCTTGTACAGAAAGGCTGTAATTTTCCATGTGGTTTCCTCATGAATGTATCTAATGAAACAAGAGACTTAACCGCTTCTCTGCAGTTTAAGACTACATACACAGCAGCTTAACACTCTAGTCTCTTTCCAATTAGGCAAAAAACTAAGTTTCTGTGGTGATCATGCTGATAGTCATATTCATTCTGCCTTCCTTCCTTGCCAATGCCTAATATACATCAGATCACTCATGATTACATATGAGCTGCCTAGCACTTCTAGAATATTTTCTTAAAATTATACTTTCTGTTGGGGACTTTTTAAAGGGGCTATGCCATTTGTCTCCTGAATAATTAAAAAGCTAAAAAAAATTATTGATTTGTGTAGGTCTTTTGACATTCAAGTTTATTGTCAGCACCTATGGGGAATTAACAGATTTTCCCTAAGTAGAAAAACCTTTCCTAAAGAAATATCCTAGAATTCATATGTTTACCAGAATTTAAAGGAGTCCAAGAGATTTTTATAAATCTAGAGACATGAAGGCGATTCTCTGGTAGTTCCCAGAGATGTTTAAAGGTACTTCCTGGAAGGAAAAGATTTGATTTAAAAAAGGAAAATCCTGGGTTAAAGTTAAGCAGTTTCTCTCAGAGCCGTTAATGTGCTAACGTTAATGTGCCTTATGAATACCTAAAGAGGATGTAGTCAGTATCATTTCTTACACTTCTGTTTTCTATGGAACCCACTTTTTTGTTTTATTTATTGATTTATTGAAGTATAGTTGATTTTGATTTACAGTGTTGTTAATTTCTGCTGTACAGAAAAGTGATTCAGTTATACATATATATACATTCTTTTTCATATTCTTTTCCACTATGGTTTATCACAGGATATTGAATATAGATAGCTCCCTGTGCTATACAGTAGGACCTTGTTGTTTATCCATTCCGTATATAATAGTTTGCATCTGCAAACCCCAAATTCCCACTCTATCCCTCCCCACTCCTCCTCCCCCTTGGCAACCACAGGTCTGATCTCTATGTCTGTGAGTCTGTTTCTGTTTCGTAGATAGTTTCATTTGTGTCATATTTTAGATTCCACAAAATGATATCATATGTCTCTTTCTGACTTACTTCAGTTAGTATGATAATCTCTAGGTCCATCCTTGTTCCTGCAAATGGCATTATTTCACTCTGCTTTATGGCTGTGTATTGGGTTGGCCAAAAAGTTCATTTGTGAAAAACCCACACAAACATTTTGGCCAGCCCACTATATATGTACCACATCTTCTTTATCCATTCATCTGTCGATGGACATTTAGGTTGCTTCCAAGTCTTGGCTATTGTGAACAGTTGCTATAAACACAGGGGTGCATATATATCTTTCTTTTTGAATTATAGCTTTGTCTGGATATATGCCCAGGAGTGGGACTGCAGGATCATATGGTAGTTCTATTTTTAGTTTTTTGAGGAACCTCCATACTGTCTTCCATAGTGGCTGCACCAACTTACTTACATTTCCACTAACAGTGTAGGAGGGGAACCCACTTTTTTAGTAAGGCCTCTTAAGGTACTAGTGCACATCAGAACATATTTTGGGCAGTGCTGCTTCAGGGAATTCCCACAATAAAGGATTAATGTTTCATCTCGTCTTTTTAAACTCCTCTAAAATCTATCCTCCTACAAATGGCCATTAACAACTTTATATTTAAGTTAATTGTGTCAGTTCTCATTGCATGTTGTTTATAAGCATGGTTTTATTATTAAAGTGAGATGGGATAAAAATAAGATTTTTGTAATGAGAACATTTTATTTTAATTTTCACCATTTATATACAAACACAAGATAAGAAAACACATCACAAAACTAACATTTTATAGTTAATATTTATAGGTGCATAGTTTCATGCTCACGTATTTAAGTATTGTATGTATTAAATTTCACAATACATCAATATATTTAGAATCATTAAAAGACACCTTAAAATCTTATAGTATATGCTAGTAAATCACTCACAATTTTTCAACATCAGCAACAAAAAATTAGTGAAGATTTAGAAATAAGTGGTAGTCACTTAGGTGTTTTTAATTTAATTTAACATTTTAGATTTGAAGCCACAATATCCACAGCACACAGAGACCCTGCTATCATATATTAGGTGAGAGGGAAGCACCGAAATGCTGAGTTGGGGCAGGTACAGATACTCCAATCACTGCTGATGGAAGACTTCAAAACACACTGAAAACTTTGAGAAAATGTCATGACGGGGCACGCTGGAACTGAGCACTTGTACAGGGTGAAACATCTGTCAGCAGATCTCAGGAAACTGGGAGCAAAGATACTTCTTAGGCTTCAGGTTCGTAGTCCTGATACCCTTCCTAATAACAGGAAAATCGGAAAGACAACACGAAGTTTTAGTATAAGTGACCAGTAATCAGGGCTTTAGGGCAAATGAGATGGGACATGGCTTGCCACTTTGAATAAAGGTTATAGTCTTAACAGTTCTGGAACTATTCTGCTACATCCAGTATAATTTTCTTTTTAATAGTTTTGTCTTCCTGTCAAATATAAAAGTGAATTATTCTTCTTGTGGTCAGCGTTAGGGTGTCTGAATTTCTACTTCCACATGCACCATTTAATAATCATATGACCTAGTCCTGTAGGACACAGTAGCCGGTCTATCTTATCTGGCTCTCATTTTCTTCAACTAAAGTGTTTGTTAGTTTCTTTCTAAGAAATCACCTGATTGATTTGGTTCTACAACATTTAAAGGCAAGTCACATTTTCTCTCCTTTTACTTTCCCAGTTGGGAATATCATCATCTGTGGCTTCAATTATTACTATTTCAAAGCTCCTCCTCTCCCCCTATAATACTTGGGTAACATATACAATAAAAATATTGATGGTCTTAACCAAAGTGGCCAGATTAGTCCTCCTAAAAAACAACTCTAATAATATCAGAATCCTGCTTAAAAACATATTTTCAATAACTCAAGCTGCTTTCTGAATGAAGTACAAACTTAAATGGCCAGGTTTTTCCAGTACTTTACAATTTGTCTTTGACCCATCTCTGCAGCCTTCATCTGTCACTATTCTCAAAGCTTGAACCACATTAAATTACTCACTGTGCCTCAGACATATCCCCATGCACTCTCAGACATGCATGCCTTGGAGTTTTCCTTGTGTTAGAATGTCCTCCCTTCATTTTGGCCTATCAATCATATCTCCCACCCCTTCCCACGCAGATCACTACCACCTCTGCTATAAAACTTCTCCTGATTGACCTAAAGAAATCTTGTAAAATGTTAACCTTTTTTGTGCATCGTGTATATTTTTGCCCCTGTGATGCCTGGTGCATAAAAGGCAGTCAATAATGTTTGTTAAGGGTATCATGATGAATAAATGAAGGGATACACTTGTATTTGTTTTTCAAACCTACTAGACTGTAAACTCCTTGCATCCTGGTACTAGCAATTACTCTTCCTGTATTTCTATAGTGTTTATTAGCATCGTGCCATGTATAAAAAGACCCCCCAATATTGGTAAAATTAATTAGGCAAATAATTTAAGCTCAATTTCTGCAAATGGAATGATTATCAATATGCCTTTTAATAATGCCATGAAGAAGAAGAAAAACCTAACTACAACACACTTTAACTCAACTTTTAATGGTGATGTCTGGTTTTGATATCAGGGTAATATTGTTCTCATAGAATTGGTTAGGGAGTGCTCCCTCTTCTATTTTTTGGATGATAAGTTAATTGGCATTAACTGCAATTAGTGGTATTTCTTCTTCTTTAAATGTTTGGTTAAAATTCACCAGTGAAGCCATCTGGTCCTGGAATTCTCTCCCTGGCTGGGTTTTTTAATAATTCATTCTTTTTTAATTAGAAATCTATTCAGATTTTCTATTTCTTCCTGAGTCAGTTTCATTCATCTGAAAGTATTTTCTAATTTCTCTTGTGATACCTTTTCTATTAAAGAAACTTGCTTTCAAATTAAAGTATGCTGTTTACAATGCTGGACTGAAATGTATCCATTATTGCAAACTATGCATTTATCATATTTCTACTCTCTAATTTTTTTGAGTAACTTTTATTTTACTATGCAAACATCTCACTAGGAATGTATGGCAAATAATAATTACGACTTATGGCATTTAGTTGACTTCTCTAACTTTCCATTTTGGCATTTGTTTTAGAAGGTAAAGTTTCTAGTAAAATAATTCTTCAACGTAGGGGCCAGCAATCTCTTTCTGTAAAAGGCCAGGTTGTAAATATTTTAGGCTGTGTGGGCCACATACCGTCTCTATCCGTGCTGTTGCCTTTTTTTTTTTTTTTTTTAAACTCTTTACAAACGTAAAAACCATTCATAGCTTGAAAGGTGTCCACACAATACATGTCCTGGATGTGGCTAACTTGCGCATCTAGAGAGTAAGTCATTCTCTTTAAGGACAAACATAAGGGGAATCTGACAGTGACAGATTTGGGGTACTGATTATGGGACCCAACTCAAACTCTTATTTATTTTCGGAGTTGCATGTGTATAAACTCTTACCTCTGAAGGCATTTCATAAGCCTCATTGTCAGGATCTACAGGTGTATCTTCCAGAATTCCTTCCTGGGAGGCTCCTTCACTCTAGAATTTAAATGAAAAGCCTTCAAAGACTTTGAGGAGGTACCATTATTCACTTTTAAAAATCACAATCATATTTTGAAAAAATTCTAATATACAGTACTGGAAGGGATGTAATAAAAATGGCACTCCTTAGCATCACTGCTGGCATTCTAAACTATGCAGTGCCTTTGGTAAAACATCGAGGCAACAGGTGTTATTAACGCTAAAAATGTACAATTTTTTGGCCAAGTAATGCACCATTTGGGAAACAGTCCAAAGCTAGAGAACAAAGGTGTTTCTCACAGGATCAATGACAGCAGTAAAAATTGTTAACCTAAATACTCAATGGATGATGAAGGATTAGGAAAATTATCATTCAACAATTCAATAGATTATGAAAACATCTATTACTATGACATAAAAATTATATAAAAAATAAGAACCTCTTTATGATACAATGTTTAGTAGTATATAAATGTTGTTGTATATAGTATGGATACAGCCTAGGTAGAATTCAGATACAAAGGTGAAACAGATTGGAGGAAGGCACAACAAAATATTAAAAGTACTTTTTGTTGGGTAGCTATGCATGGTATTTTTACCTTTTTTGTAAGTTTTTAACTTATATAACCATTTATAATGTAAAAGCATACATATTTTATACTTTATTTCTAATAACGGCAAAGAAACAAATTTAAAAAACAAATTTCAAGACTGAAACCATACATATTTGGCAGAAGAAAACTCAACTATTCGGTCAGTTTTCCAATTATCTCTCCTTAGGATACCACAAATTCAACCTGTTGTGGTCATGGTTTTATTAGTGTTCTTCATTAAATACCTTTTGTTGCTTTGCATTTATTCCAGAAAAGGAATTGTAAAAAGAAGTGGTTGAAAATTAAAAGAGCAGGGAGGCAATGTGAGCCTATATGAACTTGCTCAAAGATATCAAACAGTCCCTCAGTCAATGTGGCTTCTGTTTAAAACTATGCCTGATGTAAATAACATCTCCCCATGTCTTCATCTTGAAAATACTGACAGGTAGGGAAAGGGATAAGGAAATGGATGACGGTGAGAAAACGTCAAACTAAAGCTCATTCTTACATTAGCTGGGCAGAGAAGCTTATAGATTGTCCTGCTCTGCCTAATTCCTGTTCTATAAATTTAAAAAGTCCAAGTTATTTATGAATTAAATAAGATATAAACCATCCCCAAAATACCTTACTTCTAAACATGGAGTAAA
Source organism: Balaenoptera acutorostrata (assembly GCF_949987535.1). Lineage (NCBI taxonomy): Eukaryota > Metazoa > Chordata > Mammalia > Artiodactyla > Balaenopteridae > Balaenoptera > Balaenoptera acutorostrata. Next base: position 10,726,330 of record NC_080068.1, read on the forward strand.
GGTACTGTTTTCAGTGTTTCACCTCTTGGTTCAAGTCAAGAACATAGGTTCTGCTGATTGGTGGCTAGACACCAGGGCTGTAATATCACAAGACTTGAGTTCAGATCCTAGCTTCTACAGAATCTAGATCTTTTGTGATGCTGAACAAGTTTCTTAAGCTTTCTCTAAGCATCAAATAGCCTTAGTGATAAAATGGGGCAGCAATACCTCTTTTAAATTGGGAGGAGCCAATGACATCATTAGTCCTCTCATTAGCATTTAGATAACTTTTAGTGATAGTCAAGTATGAGGAAAATAAGGTAAATTTCCTGTTTCTTTGCATTTTAAGCTTTTAGGGATTTATTTTTCTAACCAATTTGTTAAAAGATTTTGATATAGACTGGACAAGTAAATATGCAGAACTGACTTGCTTTCTATCACAAATGAGGTGCTAATTATACAACTAAGACTGGTGAATGTTATTGGATATGTGTGTGTTTGTGTATTTGGGTGTGTCTGTTGCATTCTTCAAAGGTCATCCAAGTAATGGTCAATGTTGCTGGTGAATTCTTTGGCTAGATTGATCATGTATTGGGATCAAGTGAAATCCATCCCTATTAATTTTAAACAATGACTTACTTAGGTTGCAAGTACATAATAACTGCTATTTTTAAAAGTATATGTATTTCTGAGCATGTATTTACCTAATCTTTAAAACCATACTCCAAATATCTACAGTTTATAAAGTAAAATATGTATCACTTGTGGGTAAGGATTTGAGAAGCCACAGAGGAAATGCTAATATAATATTTAAAAAGAAGTCAAATAAGTGATGAGACAGAAAGTCAGCTACAAAAGTAAAGACACATAAATAAATGGGAAAAAGAGGAAACAAGTGAAATATAAATACCAGGATGGTCAATAAGTATCAACATGTCACAAGAAGACGCCTATACTTTCAGGTATCTTTACTCACTAAATGAATGAATATGTGTTGCTTTCACAAGTTTGCTAGACTTTATGTGTTGTTCTCTGGTGAATGAGATTATTGATTTCATTAAGATAAAAATACATTAATATTAATAAACTATCATTAAGGTTTAAACTGTATTACATGAAGTGGAAATAGCTCATAGACCTCCCATGAGGCAGGCTATCCTTAGCCACATCTTGCCAAGGAAATTTGGCTTTAGAGGTTTAGTAATTTGCTCAAACTAGCAGAGGTGACTCCAGACTCTGCCCTTAACCACTATCCTGAGCTTCTTCCCCGAAAGAATTTTGGCATTCAGAATGTTTTCTTTAACTATCTATAAATTTCAGAAACTGAGAAATAGGACATTCTCTCACGTCCCTGACTATGCCTTGCCTATTCCTTTAAGACCCAGTTAAGAGTCTATTCCTACTAAACAAAATTATCTTATAATTTGATTGCTGAAACCCATCAAAGAAGTTTTTTCAGAAGCACTGTATGCTCTGTGGGGCCATTATACCTTTCATACTATCAAAGTTTACCCAGAAGGAAAAAACAAACAAAAAGCATTAGTTAAAGCACAGTGAGAATTGCCTTTGTTTATCAAAACACTGATGAATTCTCTAGTGTGTAGAAAGAAACCACCTCGAGGGCATGGCTAGAGAAACCAGTGAGGATTAAGGAAATAGTGGGGATGAAGTTGCAGAATAAAAGATAATTACTCAAAATCCTTTAAGAACAGGGGTGTATGATATTCAATTTCCTATTTTTCTATCCAGTCTTGTGCTGCAATATAATTTCACCATCCTACCATATCCTTCACACATAGCCTGTTGGCCCTAAATATTCACTGAAGTGCTACCCAGTGGTCAGAATAGGACGCTGCAGTATGAGGAAAGCACAGCATAGGTAGGAGATAGATTATATAATGGAAGCAAGAAACCAGAACCAGAACTGACCAGGAAAAATGTAATCACAGGAAAACCATCAAACATGTATCTTGCCTTTCCTATACAAACTGTACCTTAGCACGTCATTGGATGCAATCAGCAAATTTTGGACTGTGGGAAATGATACAGGACAAATAACTACTTCAACAAATAAACTGCAAGAAAAACAAAAGTTTGGGGAAACATATAGATTAAAGTGGACTTCAGAGAGCATTAGAAAATTACAACTTAAGCACCTTATTTCACTCTTATTTGGAATCCTGTTTTCAGAAAAGAGAAACAAATATGAGATGGGGGAATTTAAACACTGACTGGATATTTAATTAAAGAGTTACTGTTTACTTTTAAAATGTGATATTATATTTGGGTTTTACTTAAAGTCCATAAATTAAAAAAAATAATCAAATGTTTTTATATCAAATAAGATATCTAGGTATTGCTTTGAAATTATCCAGGTTTGGGTTGGGAGAAGTGAATAGGCTGTAGAAGAAACAGGAGTCTATGTGGTGGTGATTGGTTGCATTTGAAGGGGAGCATAGTAAGCACCCTAAAATGTGGCAGGTAGATTAATGTGAACTGAAGGCAATTGAGGCCCAGCAGACTCAGAAAGAGCTTTTTACATCCTCCATAACTGCCTAAAAGAACGTAGATTAGAGGCCTGTACCAGAAAGAGAGCTTTCACCAGAGAGAACTTTTTGTTTATCTGAAAGCGTCATCTACGTGGCAGGGAAAACATCTGATTACCAAAGATCTGCTCTTCTCATCTTCCTGTAATCGTCCTCCTCCCCTTTGAAGCTCTGGCCCCTATCCCATTCTTTAGCTCAGGGTAGTATATAAACCTCAATTGCCCGACTGCCTTTGAGTTCCATATCTTTGTGGGGCTCTCATACATATGAAATTAAATTTGTTTTTCTCCTGTTAATCTGTCTTATGTCAATTTAGTTACGAGACCAACCAAAGAACCTATAAGGAATGAAGGGAAAATTTTTCCTCCCCAATAGTTTGGTGCCGAATGTGGGGCTCTCCTTTGGCTGGACATTGCTTGTTCTGGGGTTGCTGCAGCTGAGAGATCCTGGAAGCTCTGGTAGAAGGTAAGAATCCTAACCACATCAGTCTCCTGGATCTCTGCCTGCAGGATCTGGTGGAAGCAAGAGTGGGGAGAATCCTTTTCCTTCTTCTAGATTTAGATTAGCAGGAGACATCATTTGTGTGAGTCAGTTCCTTTGGTATAGTGACTCTGGTAAAGATTTGTTATGAGTATTCTGGCTTTCTATTGATTCCTTTCCTCCTAGGTCATTGTTTTCTTTTGTCTTTTGTGTTGTTTGTCATAAGGAGGAAAATCATAGGGTTGAATACAGGCATAGGTCCTATAAGCTTGTTGTTTGAGCTAGCCTTACAGACTGCTGAGTTCGTGATTCTCACCAGACTGGCATCTCTTTAGACAAGCTTTGCTGTGGTCCCTATATTAAAGACAACAACAACAACAGAGATGAAGTATTCTTTTTGTCTTGTTCATCTGCCTGTTTTAACTTCCCTTTCCTGTTAAGATCTGCAGAAAGCACTGTCCAGATCACCAGGCCCAGGGTATAAAGATTACTTGTGTAACTCATGAAAGCCAGGAGGTGAATTTAGCAGAATCACTTGGGATGGGTGGTAGGGCTGGCTTCGCTGCCCCTTACAACTCCTTCTACTTTTCCATCTACTTTTCTGATTACAAGGCCCTGTAATCGGGTTCTGCCAGCTTCAGGTTTTCCTATGCAATGTCCCTTGCAAACGTTTTCTGGACCCCCAATGCAAGAATTAATGTCTATGGATGGCGGTAGTTCTATTAAATTACAAAACCCTTTTACCTCTACTTTCAGTTCCTACCAAATTTAGGGAAGAGTTAAAAAGATTAATGTACATTCACAATCCCACTTACAGCTGCCAAGGTGTGTTTTTCCCCTCCATAAAAATTATTTTGGTTTATATATAATAAAATTATGTTGTAGTTAACAGACAAAACAGACAGCTCCTGGCGGTGGCAGGGAACTCTCACAGAAGAAACAGATGACCCAGGCCCTCCTATAAATGATCAGGAAATGGATCAGCTTGAGGCCAATATTCAGGGGCTAATAGAAGCAACAGTAGAGGTTTTTTCCTCCTGAAGTGAACTGGTCCAAGACTGAATTGTACATTCAGGAAAAGGAAAACATTTGAAGGCCTTTGTTAAAGACTTTATCCAGACTTTTAAAAGGCATACTGCGTTAAACCCTGAAGCTCCAGAACATAGAAATCTTTTGATTTCCATCTTCTTTGGAAATCTCCCTGATATAAGGAAGCAAATTAAAGAGAATGTAGTTGGATGGGTGGGCCAGCCCCTTGATATTATTCAGGCTGCAACCCAATCTTTGAGGAATTAAAATCAACTGTCCTTATCTTGCAAACATTTGCAAAACCAGAAATGCAGCTCTAGAAACAATTCAAAACACACCTATCTTTACCATCCCCCAAGCCTCCCCTATTCATCTCAAAATGCTTGCACATATTGTAAAAAATCAGGACATTGGAACAGAAGTGTTCTAAAAAGAAGGAAAATAGTAATTACCCTAGACTTCTGATAATTATAGAGAAACATATTCCAAAACTCCTTGGAGACAACTCACATTCTTTCTTTGTCCCTTGAAGATGTAAATCTTCCATGTCTTTGAAATGTAAACACCCCAAGGATATAACTAATACACAGCCCACAATCCTCTGAGACTGAAGTAAACAAAAAGGGGGGCTGGGGGGAGAGGCTTTTTAAAATAAAACACAAACTGCTATAAAATTTCCCTTGCCGAAAATTTAATCCACAGCTTCCATAAGATTACTTATTTTGGACAAATAAAAGTCCTTGCCACAAAAATTAAAGCATTTTACTAGCCATTTGAGTGGTAACCTTCACTTGTTCCATCTTCCAGAAACACAATTTGGATTCAACTGTTATTTACGAACTAATGAGTTTTGTATTGTTGTACCTGATTCTTGGCTAAAATTTAGGGTCCCTGTTTGTATCTGTGTGTTTATATGTGTCTATGGATGTATGTTATGTATATGTGATATATTTCTACCTCTGGATGGTATGGCCAAAATTAGTTTGCCAAAAAAAAAAAAATTTAACTGACTTTGTTTAACTGGCTTAAAGAAAAACATGCACTTATCAATTTAAATATTTTTAAACAAACAATCTGAAATATAATAGACACTAACCCAAATGCTTTTCAAGTTCATGTGGTCTGGGACAATCTTTGGTAAATAAAAGCTAGTTTAAGTTTGTTGGTTTAATTAAAATTGGCATGTCTTTAGAGTTTTCAGCATTAAATATAATTTATTCTACCTAGGTTTACTAAAAGTCAAATAAGCTCATGTTGTCTCTGTTACAGAATTTGTCAGAAAGAAAAATAACCTAAGGTGATGGCTAGTTGCTTTAATGTCTCATGAAATTTTATGAGTAATCTAAATATGATGGTTAAGAACAAGTGAATTAAATAATTTTAGGGGAGATAAAAATTTTAAGTGAATTTTTCAAAAATAATTATGGTTTATGATATGTCTACTTAAATAGTTTTCTAAATCTCTTTGGTAATTTAGAGTTTTGCTATGTTAAGTTAAATGATGGAAATTCATTGAGGTCATTTCCAAATAAGATAAAATACAGAACATAGGTTTATCCACTTTTGGCTTCTTATTACAGAGAAACTAAAGATATTTGGATCTGTCAGTAAAATGTCTTGTGTCACATTAAAAAAAAATTGTACTATGAGAAAGCATATACTTCTAGAAATTATGAAATGTACTCCTAAATTTGCCAGTCTATGGAATGATAGTATGACAGTTCACAATTGCTTACTTAGTTTTCACTAGATATTAAAGTTTCCAAGAGTTAAGGATTCTAATTAATATACGTACGTAATTGAAACGACTAGAAATAAAAGAAAAAAACTCTGTATGCAAGGGAATAAGATGTGTTTTTGGCTAAGAAAAGGTATGAGGTATGGAGATATGTTTTTATTAAGAGAAAAAGACTAATTTTGTCCTAAAATAAAGTAACTAATTATTTCAGAATGAGAAAGCAGAAAATAAAAGACAAACTAAGTGGATATACAAAGTTGGGGAGAAAGGGAGGGAGGGAGGGAAGGAGAGGAAAAGAGAATTCTGCCTTGTGTAGTAGTCAAACTGGCTAAAATTGAATGAATTTATTATAAATATTTAATAAGCTTTAATAACAATAGTATACTTATATTTGTGTAAAACTAAAACTTAATTTTCTTTCATCTGCTAAAAGAACAAGATTTTCTTAGACTAGTTTGCTCTTCATAAGATTGTGAAAGGTTAAAGATTCTGTATTTTATCAAAATAATTTATTGTGTTTCATGTTCTCTTTATCAAGTCTTTGATTACTTAAGAAAACTGAGTCTTCTCTATTAAAAGAACTCATTTTTTTTTTAACAATTATGTAACTTTCTCTATCTGCCTGCAAAGTATTTTGTTGTCACTTTGGTTAAATGGATGACTAAATATTGTACCACAATGACCTATGATCCTATTTGAATCCCCCAAATCAAATTCTAAATGAAATCTTTTTGTCCTTGAAATAATTGGGATTTTCAAGCGGGTCCCTGGAACATCCCAAAAGATTGGTTCTCTCACCTTATATTTAAAAAAAAAAGGAGAGAGAGATGTTAAACTAGTTAAGTTTATTTGATGTTAAATTACATGGTAAGTATTGTCAGGCAAGAAGTAATACTAAACCTTCTTTATGTTGTATTTCTATGGATGTATGTTATTAATATGTGTTCCAGAAATTGTATAAAATTCCTAAAAATGGTATGTACTGTTTTCAGTCACAATTCCAGTTATTACTTAAAAATGTTGTATATCACAAAAATAATCAAATTTCCTTATCAACTGCATTATAATGAACTCTCATCAAATCTTTAACTGTGACTTTTCTTTTGTCATTAACAGACAGTTACTCTTTTACTCTGATGCTTTGGAAAAGGTTTCTTGCAAAAGTGCTTCACCTTCAAGAAACTCCTGGAAAGGAATCTAACAAGTACAGGTTTTTGATAACTTTCTGATCATACCACTAAACTGGGTAAGAATTTGCATTAATCTAATGGAGAAACTGACGGCTTCATAAAACTGCTAACAAAAGATCAGTATCAGTAAGAATTAATTACATGGGAGTGAATGACTGATGAGGATGAACAACTTTTATGACTTTTTGTTTGAAATATTCTTGGTTCCTTGGTTTTGTTTTTCTAGATTTAAGGAAACCTTTTTCTTTCTCTCTTAAGCTATTAGCAATTTGGTAAATATACCTTTGTGAACAAAGATACAACAATTACTTTTTCTCACTATCTGATCCCTCCAGAATTTGGAGACTCTTAGTGAGTATTATTTTCATGGCATTACAATTATTTGCATAAGTTCAATAGGAATCTGTCCTCATAACATGACACAATTGGAAACATTGGTTATACACCAAGGCTTTGACTGGAATGTCATATTTGAGAATGTGCACAGAGTCAGATATGACCAGACAGGTTTAAGGAACTAAGGTTGACTTTATGGAGCCAATAATAACCCCTTGAAAAACCAGCCTGGTACCCTCCTTACAGGGTTCCTGGCAGCCTTATCAGATGAGTAAGGAAAGTCACTTCCTGGCAGGTGCAGGAACCTCAAGATATCTTGGGGACCTCAAGAGGAGAAGAATTACCCCAAATATATAGGTACTGCAGGCAAAGTCTGATGGTAAGTCCTTGGCTTGGCTGCGTAGCCTCCAGAGGCGTTTAAAAGGTAAATCTGAGATTCCTTATGAAAGGTTCCAACAAAGCAGATTTAAAAGAGCCTATATGGTCAGCCACTATTCTTGTTGCACTTATGTAAATAATAAGGCCAAGTCTGTTGAAACTAGACGTAATTTGCAGAGACATTAGTCTTACCATGATTATCTTTGGTAGAAATGAAGCTAACTGTAGAGAGAAAAATCATGTCTCAGTAATATACCTTTGTGTGTATCATATTCTAGTGCTATTAATTGTCTTTGAGGTTTTGTTTTCTACCTGTTAACTGGACTGGATCTTGAATTCTTCTAGTTTCCTTCAATATTTGGCTAAAACTCTCCAAGCTCACATTTCCAACTTTTACCCACTTTTTGACTTGGAATCACTAAGAACAAAAACCGCTCTCTTCCTGAAGCTCTGCAAACTAAATGTGAACAACTTGATATAAACTTCCCAGAAATCATCACAGCAGCTCATGTATAGATAGTCTTTATGCCTGTTGCTGTGTGGGCCCCTCAGAAAGTTTACCTGAACACCCAGTGACATCAGAAATATTCAAACTGCAAAAGATGTTTTGGCCCTGACAGCTAAAAATCTTCTTAACTGGCTGCCCTTAGGACTCAAACTGGGTTTATAGTCTGCTCCAAACATTAACCTTTGCTTTTCTTTTATTTCCACAGAAATGCTTTTTTATTGAATATCTAATTGCTTGCACAATATAGGCCTAACTTTGGGAGCCCAATGGCATCACTGCCTTCTGAAATGAGACAGCTCTTTAACTGAATTGACCCATTCTCAGGACTCAGACACTGGTTCAGTGAGAGGAGCAATCTACCAGCTCAACTTCTGGACTGTGAAACTTCCTGGAGAAGTTTTAAAGGTGGGACTGAAGAGGAGCAGAATGGGCCACCCCAAAATGTGCTACTTTGGCAGGTAGATTATTTTAAGCTGAAAGCAGTTAAGGCCCAGCAGACTCAGAAGAGCTTTCTGCCCCTGCCCTTAACTGCCTAAAACAATTTAGACAGGGAGGGGAGGAGACAAGATGGTGGAGTTGGAAGGACGTGAGCTCACCCCCTCTCACAAAAACAGCAAAATCACAACTAACTGCTGAACAACCATCGACAAAAAAGACTGGAAACTACCGAAAAAGATATTCTACATCGAAAGACAAAGAAGAAGCCACAACAAGATGGTAGGAGGAGCACTTTCGTGATATAATCCAATCTCATACCTGCCAGTTGGGCAACCCACAAACTGGAAAATAATTGTATCACAGAGGTTCTCCCACTGGAGTGAGAGTTCTCAGCCCCACGTCAGGCTCCCCATTCTGAGGGTCTGGAATCGGGAGGAGGAGCCCCCAGAGCATTTTGCTTTGAAGGCCAGCGTGGCTTGAGTGCAGGAGCTCCACAGAACTGGGGGAAACAGAGACTCCACTCTTGGAGGGTGCACACAAGGTTTCACATGCACTGGGACCCAGGGAAAAGCAGTGACTCCACAGGAGCCTGGGCCAGGCCTACCTGCGAGTCCTGGATGCTCTCCCGGGGAGATGGGGGTCAACTGTGGCTCACTGTGGGGGCAGGGACACTGGTGGTGGAGGCCCCAGAGAATGATCATTGGCGTGATCTCTCCTGGAGGTCACCATTTTGGCACCGAGACCCAGCCCCACTCAACAGTCTGCAGACTCCAGTGCTGGGACACCTCAGGCCAAACAACTAATAGGGTGGGAACACAGCCCCACCCATCAGCAGACAGGCTGCCTAAAGTCATCCTGAGCCACAGCCACTTCTAACACACCACTTGACCCAGCCCTGCCCACCTGAGGGGCAAGACCCAGTTCCATCCACCAGTGAGCAGGCACCAGAAGCAAGAGGAACTACGATCCTGCAGCCAACAGAATGGAGACCACAAACACAAAGTTAGACAAAGTGAGATGGTAGAGAAATACGCTCCAGACGAATGAACAAGATAAAACTAAGTGAAGTGGAGAGAGGCAATCTACCTGAAAAAGAATTCAGAGTAGTAATAGTGAGGATGATCCAACATCTCGGAAAAAGAATGGAGTCACAGACCAAGAAAATACGGGAAATGTTTAACACATTATTGACTGGGGGATTTTTACAGAAACTAATGCCTGTGGCTGTAATACATCTCCAGTCAAAAATGTGTTAACAAAGAGCTAGAAGATTTAAAGAACAAACAGAGATGAACAATATGATAACTGAAATGAAATGAAAAATACACTAGAAGTTATCAATAGCAGAATAAATGAGGCAGAAGAACAAACAAGTGAGCTGGAAGAGATTGGTGGAAATCACTGCCATATGGTGCTGGCATGAAAACAGACATATAGATCAATGGAACAGGTTAGAAAGCCCAGAAATAAACCCATGCACCTATGGTCAATTAATCTACAACAAAGGAAGCAAGAATATACAATGGAGAAAAGACAGTCTCTTCAATAAGTGGTGCTGGGAAAACTGAACAGCTACATGTAAAAGAATGAAATTAGAACATTCTCTAACACCATACACAAAAATAAACTCAAAATGGATTAAAGACCTAAATATAAGACCGAATACTATAAAACTCATAGAGGAAAACATACACAGAACACTCTTTGACATAAATCACAGCAATATCTTTTTGAATCCACCTCCTACAGTAATGAAAATAAAAACAAAAATAAATAAATGGGACCTAACTAAACTTAAAAGCTTTTGCACAGCATAAACAAAATGAAAAGATAAACCACAGAATGGGAGAAAATATTTGCAAATGAAGCGACGGACAAGGGATTAATCTCCAAAATAGACAAACAGCTCACGCAGCTCAATATAAAAGAAAACAAAAAACAACCCAATCAAAAAATGGGCAGAAGGCCTAAATAGACATTTCTCCAAAGAAGACATACATATGGCCAATAGGCACATGAAAAGATGCTCAACAGAGCCAATTATTAGAGAAATGCAAATCAAAACTACAGTGAGGTATCACCTCACACTGGTCAGAATGGCCATCATCAAAAAGTATACAAATAATAAATGCTGGAGAGGATGTACAGAAAAGGGAACCCTCCTACACTGTTGCTGGAATGTAAGTTGGTGCAGCCACTATGGAGAACAGTATGGAGGTTCCTCCGAAAACTAAAAATAGAATGACCATATGATCCAGCAATCCCACTCCTGGGCATATATCCAGACAAAACTATAATTGAAAAAGATACATGCACCCCTATCTATGTTCATAGCAGCACTATTTACAATAGCCAGGACATGAAACCAACCAAAATGTCCATCAACAGATGAATGGATAAATAAGATGTGGTACATATATACAATGGAATACTACTCAGCCATAAAAAAGAATGAAATAATGCCATTTGCAGCAACATGGATGCAACTACAGATTATCATACTAAGTGAAGTAAGTCAGAAAGAGAAAGACAAATACCACATGATATCACTTATATGTGGAATCTAAAATATGGCACAAATGAACCTGTCTACAAAACAGAAACACACTCACAGACATAGAGAACAGACTTGCAGGTGCCAAGACGGGGTGGAGGAGGGATGGACTGGGAGTTTGGGGTTAGTAGATGCAAAGTATTTCATATAGAATGTATAAACAACAAGGTCCTATTGTATAGCACAGGGAATTATATTCAATATCCCAGGATAAACCATAATGGTAAAGAATATAAAAAAGAATGTATATATGTGTATAACTGAGTCACTCTGCTGTACAGCAGAGATTAACACAACATGGTAAATTAACTATGCTTCAATTAAGAAAATAATAAATTAAATAATTTAAAAACACAATCCCATTTTAATTAAATGATACTTTTAGAGAAACCAGTCTTATACAGAAATATGTATTTAGAAGCTATTCATGCTCTACTTTGGATAATCTGTTAGCATATTACTCATTTTCTTGCCTTTTGCTCTTCTAACTCTTTCTTTAGTCTAGGCAATCCCTTCAGAAAGAAAGAGGGAGAGAGAGGAAGATAAAGTGAACAGATGAAATGAGAACTAGTTTGACTGTTTTTAATAAAAGGTTTGGGATTGGGGGAGAGAGTAAAGCTAATACATTAAATCTATTTTAGCGTTATTTTTGGATGTTCTTTATCAGTATCCTTGAATCTAGTTTTAAATATATTCAGCCATAAATTATAAAATAACTAGTCTATTAATTGGTCTATAAATCAGGAATCAGTGTGAAATCATTTTTTAGAAGAAATTTTCATTATATAGCAAAGAAGTAGTATTCTATCGTAAATCTTTACCCTTGGTAAGCATAACAAGTACCTCAGTGACTGCCATATTTATGAAAGTGGCATATAATTAGCTGACTCACCTAATAAGACTTCACAGCAGAGCAAAAATTGCCAGCTTTTCTCATGTTACTTGGATATAGACCTAGTTGCAAATACTAATACACAGTAGGAAGTCTGGGGATAAAGTATTTTCAGTTTTCATGTCCAAAGATTAATCCTCCTCATCCATTAATAAAATAATATTATTATATATGTCTAAATATATATTTATATTTGCTTATTATTTAAGTTTGCATGGATAGGATTCTTGAAGATCAGCCCCTTGGCTAGTACTTGAATAAGATATCATCAAAGTGAAAGTGGGTCAGCCTGAGGAAGATCTACTCTTCTGTTGAGCCCAGAAGGAGACAGTTCTTTCATCTTTGCAAATGCATTGATATTTGGAGGCAAGTCTACAACTAGCAACTGGGGGAGGAATCAGTGGGGAGTGCAGGTTTTGACAAAGAGAGAGATAGCGAGTCTGCTTTCATATCTTAGGGAACCTAGGGAAAGCTGAAAGGCTCCTGGGAAGGAGGAAATTCCTGTGAAGAGCATAGTGAACCAAGGCTTCAGTGTCTGCTTTCAAAAACAAGTGGGAAACTGGTCTTAATACCTGACTGGGAGAAAATACTTCAGGCAAAACAAACTGCTCATACACGAAAGGGTGGATAGGACCCATAGGGCTCTGAAGCAGAGAGAGAAGGCAAGAGCTTCAAGATTGGTGCATGTGAAACCCAGAAAAAGAAGCTTAAAGAATGAGTAAAGATCTGCCTTCTTCATCTAAGAGAGGAAAGACTAGGAAAAGCTGTAAGAAAGGCAGAGTGGGAACACAGTACAGTCATGCACAGGTGGTAACCTGAGGTTCCAGGAGTCTCCATGCTACTGGGAACAGATGCCAGTCCAGTGTGAAGGGCTTTCAAGATGTGGAAGGAAAACTCTTCAAGAGGATCTCAGCCTTCAAGTTGGAATATCTTTGTTTAGCATCTAAGATGGGATGTGAAGGGAACAATGCCCCACAGACCACAGTAGTCAATTTCAATAGATGTTGCAGTTACTCTACCCTATAATTTCTACCATTGTTAAGTTCTTTTCACATTAATTGTGGTTGTTTCTTTTGGTTACCTAGAAAAGCTTTCCTCTATCCTTGTCTCAACAAATCTGAGATAAAACGGAATTTACTTAGAAGAGTATCAAGAAAGATAATGGGCTGGGTATATCCTCAGAAGATCATTCAAATGAAGTATTGTTAAGTATTGTTAAGCTTAATTTTCGATCTTACTCTTATATGGAATAACAATAAGAGGTAAGGTTCATTTAGTGTGTACTCTGTATTTGTACTGTTCCAAGAGTTTTACATGCATTATTTCATTTTAAAAACCAATTACAGGAGGAGCTTCAAGATGGCAGAAGAGTAAGATGCGGAGGTCACCTTCCTCTCCACAAATACATCAGAAATACATCTACATGTGGAACAACTCCTACAGAACACCTACTGAACGCTGGCAGAAGACCTCAGACCTCCCAAAAGGCAAGAAACTACCCTCGTACCTGGGTAGGGCAAAAAAAAAAAAAGAAAAAACAGAGACAGAAGAATAGGGACGGGACCTGCACCAGTGGGAGGGAGCTGTGAAGGAGGAAAGGTTTCCACGCACTAGGAAGCCCCTTCGCGGACGGAGACTGCGGGTGGCAGAGGGGGGAAGCTTCGGAGCCACGGAGGAGAGCGCAGCCACAGGGGTGCGGAGGGCACAGCGGAGAGATTCCCACACGGAGGATCGGTGCCGACCAGCACTCACCAGCCCGAGATGCTTGTCTGCTCACCCGCCAGGGCAGGCGGGGCTGGGAGCTGAGGCTCGGGCTTCGGTCGGATCGCAGGGAGAGGACTGGGGTTGGCAGCATGAACACAGCCTGAAGGGGTTAGTGTGCCATGGCTAGCCGGGAGGGAGTCCGGGAAAAGGTCTGCAGCTGCCGAAGAGGTAAGAGACTTTTTCTTACCTCTTTGTTTCCTGGTGCACGAGGAGAGGGGATTCAGAGCGCTGCCTAAATGAGCTCCAGAGACGGGCGCGAGCTGCGGCGATCAGCGCGGACCCCAGAGACGGGCCTGAGACGCTAAGGCTGCTGCTGCCGCCACCAAGAAGCCTGTGTGCGAGCACAGGTCACTATCCACACCTCCCCTCCCGGGAGCCTGTGCAACCCGCCACTGCCAGGCTCCCGTGATCCGGGGACAACTTCCCCGGGAGAACGCACGGCGCACCTCAGGCTGGTGCAACGTCACGACGCCTCTGACGCCGCAGGCGCGCCCCGCCTCCTCCGTACCGCTCCCTCCCCCCGCCTGAGTGAGCCAGAGCCCCCGAAGCAGCTGCCCCTTTAACCCCGTCCTGTCTGAGAGAAGAACAGATGCCAGAGGGCGACCTACACGCAGAGGCGGGTCCGAATCCAAAGCTGAACCCCGGGAGCTGTGCGAACAAAGAAGAGAAAAGGAAACCTCTCCCAGCAGCCTCAGGAGCAGCGGATTAAAGCTCCACAGTCAACTTGATGTACCCTGCATCAGTGGAATCCCTGAATAGACTACAAATCATCCCAATTTGAGGAGGTGGACTTTGGGAGCAAAGATATATGTATTTTTTCCCTTTTTCTCTTTTTGTGAGTGTGTATGTGGATGCTTCTGTGTGACTTGGTCTGTATAGCCTTGCTTTTACCATTTGTCCTAGGGTTCTGTCTGTCTGTATTTTTTTTTTTTTTACTTTAAAAAATTTTTTTCCTCATAATTATTTTTTACTTTAATAACTTCATTTTATTTTATCTTACTTTATTTTATTTTATCCTCTTTCTTTTTTTCTTTCTATTTTTTCTACCTTTTATTCTGAGCCATGTGGATGAAAGGCTCTTGGTGCTCCAGCCAGGCATCAGGGCTGTGCCTCTGAGGTGGGAGAGCCAACTTCAGGACACTGGTCCACAGGAGACCTCCCAGCTTCACGTAATACCAAATGGCGAAAATCTCCCAGGGATCTCCATCTCAACGCCAAGACGCAGCTTCACACAACGACTGGTAAGCTACAGTGCTGGACACCCTATGCCAAACAACTAGCAAGACAGGAACACAGCCCCATCCATTAGCAGAGAGGCTGCCAAAAATCATAATAAGGCCACAGACACCCCAAAATACACCACCAGACGTGGACCTGCCCACCAGAAACACAAGATCCAGCCTCATACACCAGAACACAGGCACCAGTCCCCTCCACCAGGAAGCCTACACAACCCACTGACCCAACCTTAGCCACTGGAGACAGACACCAAAAACAACAGGAACTACGAACCTGCAGCCTGCGAACAGGAGACCCCAAACACAGTAACTTAAGCAAAATGAGAAGACAGAAAAACACACAGCAGATGAAGGAGCAAGGTAAAAACCCACCAGTCCTAACAAATGAAGAAGAAATAGGCAGTCTACCTGAAAAAGAATTCAGCATAATGATAGTAAAGATGATCCAAAATCTTGGAAATCGAATAGAGAAAATATAAGAAACGTTTAACAAGAACCTAGAAGAACTAAAGAGCAACCAAACAATGATGAACAACACAATAAATGAAATTAAAAATTCTCTAGAAGGGATCAATAGCAGAATAACTGAGGCAGAAGAATGGATAAGTGACCTGGAAGATAAAATAGTGGAAATAACTACTGCAGAGCATAATAAAGAAAAAAGAATGAAAAGAATTGAGGACAGTCTCAGAGACCTCTGGGACAACATTAAACGCACCAACATTCAAATTATAGGGAAGAAGAAGAGAAAAGGAAAGGGCCTGAGAAAATATTTGAAGAGATTATAGTTGAAAACTTCCCTAATATGGGAAAGGAAACAGTTAATCAAGTCCAGGAAGCACAGAGAGTCCCATATAGGATAAATCCTAGGAGAAACACGCCAAGACACATATTAATGAAACTATCAAAAATTAAATACAAAGAAAAAATATTAAAAGCAGCAAGGGAAAAACAACAAATAACACACAAGGGAATCCCCATAAAGTTAACAGCTGATCTTTCAGCAGAAACTCTGCAAGCCAGCAGGGAGTGGCAGGACATATTTAAAGTGATGAAGGAGAAAAACCTACAACCAAGATTACTCTACCCAGCAAGGATCTCATTCAGATTTGATGGAGAAATTAAAACCTTTACAGACTAGCAAAAGCTAAGAGAATTCAGCACCACCAAACCAGCTTTAAAACAAACACTAAACGAACTTCTCTAGGGAGGAAACACAAGAGAAGGAAAAGACCTACAATAACAAACCCAGAATAATTAAGAAAATGGGAATAGGAACATACATATCAATAATTACCTTAAATGTAAATGGATTAAATGCTCCCACCAAAAGACACAGACTGGCTGAATGGATACAAAAACAAGACCCATATATATGCTGTCTACAAGGGACCCACTTCAGACCTAGGGACACCTACAGACTGAAAGTGAGGGGATGAAAAAGATATTCCATGCAAATGGAAATCAAAAGAAAGCTGGAGTAGCAATTCTCATATCAGACAAAATAGATTTTAAAATAACGACTATTACAAGAGACAAAGAAGGACACTACATAATGATCAAGGGATTGATCCAAGAAGAAGATATAACAAGTGTAAATATTTATGCACCCAACATAGGAGCACCTCAATACATAAGGCAAATACTAACAGCCATAAAGGTAAATCGACAGTAACACAATCATAGTAGGGGACTTTAACACCCCACTTTCACCAATGGACAGATCATCCAAAATGAAAATAAATAAGGAAACAGAACCTTTAAATGATACATTAAACAAGATGGATTTAATTGATATTTATAGGACATTCCACCCAAAAACAACAGAATACACTTTCTTCTCAAGTGCTCATGGAACATTCTCCAGGATAGATCATATCTTGGGTCACAATTCAAGCCTTGGTAAATTTAAGAAAATTGAAATCATATCAAGTATCTTTTCCAACCACAACACTATGACACTAGATATCAATTACAGTAAAATATGTGTAAGAAATACAAACACATGGAGGCTAAACAACACACTACTTAATAACCAAGAGCTCACTGAAGAAACCAAGGAGGAAATAAATTAAAAAAATACCTAGAAACAAATGAGAATGAAAACAAGATGACCCAAAACCTATGGGATGCAGCAAAAGCAGTTCTAAGAGGGAAGTTTCTAACAATACAATCCTACCTTAAGAAACAAGAAACGTCTCAAATAAACAACCTAACCTTACACCTAAAGCAATTAGAGAAAGAACAAAAAAACCCCAAAGTTAGCAGAAGGAAAGAAATCATAAAGATCTGATCAGAAATAAATGAAAAAGAAATGAAGGAAATGATAGAAAAGATCAATAAATCTAAGAGCTGCTTCTTTGAGAAGATAAACAAAATTGATAAACCATCAGCCAACTCATCAAGAAACAAAGGGAGAAGAGTCAAATCAATAAAATTAGAAATGAAAAAGGAGAAGTAACAGCTGACATTGCAGAAATACAAAGGATCATGAGAGATTACTACAAGCAACTCTATGCCAATAAAATGGACAACCTGGAAGAAATGGACAAATTCTTAGAAATGCACAACCTTCAGAGACTG
This sequence comes from Balaenoptera acutorostrata, assembly GCF_949987535.1. Classification (NCBI taxonomy): domain Eukaryota; kingdom Metazoa; phylum Chordata; class Mammalia; order Artiodactyla; family Balaenopteridae; genus Balaenoptera; species Balaenoptera acutorostrata. The sequence goes on from NC_080068.1 coordinate 10,743,983, forward strand.
AACCAGGAAGAAATAGAAAATATGAACAGACCAATCACAAGCACTGAAATTGAAACCGTGATTAAAAATCTTCCAACAAACAAAAGCCCAGGACCAGATGGCTTCACAGGCGAATTCTATCAAACATTTACAGAAGAGCTAACACCTATCCTTCTCAAACTCTTCCAAAATATAGCAGAGGGAGGAACACTCCCAAACTCATTCTACGAGGCCACCATCACCCTGATACCAAAACCAGACAAAGATGTCACAAAGAAAGAAAACTACAGGCCAATATCACTGATGAACACAGAAAAATCCTCAACAAAATACTAGCAAACAGAATCCAACAGCACATTAAAAGGATCATACACCATGATCAAGTGGGGTTTATCCCAGGAATGCAAGGATTCTTCAATATACGCAAATCAATCAATGTGATACACCATATTAACAAATTGAAGGAGATAAACCATATGATCATCTCAATAGATGCAGAGAAAGCTTTCGACAAAATTCAACACTGATTTATGATAAAAACCCTGCAGAAAGTAGGCATAGAGGGAACTTTCCTCAACATAATAAAGGCCATATATGACAAACCCACAGCCAACATTATCCTCAATGGTGAAAAACTGAAACCATTTCCGCTAAGATCGGGAACAAGAGAAGGTTGCGCACTGTCACCACTATTATTCAACATAGTTTTGGAAGTTATAGCCACAGCAATCAGAGAATAAACAGAAATAAAAGGAATCCAAATCAGAAAAGAAGAAGTAAAGTTGTCACTCTTTTCAGATGAGATGATACTATACAGAGAATCCTAAGGATGCTACCAGAAAACTACTAGAGCTAATCAATGAATTTGATAAAGTACCAGGATACAAAATTAATGCAGAAATCTCTAGCATTCCTATACACTAATGATGAAAAATCTGAAAGTGAAATTAAGAAAACACTCCCATTTACCACTGCAACAAAAAGAATAAAATATCTAGGAATTAACCTACCTAAGGAGACAAAAGACCTGTATGCAGAAAACTATAAGACAATGATGAAGGAAATTAAAGATGATACAAATAGATGGAGAGATATACCATGTTCTTGGATTGGAAGATCAACATTATGAAAATTACTCTACTACCCAAAGCAATCTACAGATTCAATGCAATCCCTATCAAACTACCACTGGCATTTTTCACAGAACTAGAACAAAAAATTTCACAATTTGTATGGAAACACAAAAGACCCCGAATAGCCAAAGCAATCTTGAGAAAGAAAAACGGAGCTGGAGGAATCAGGTTCCCTGACTTCAGACTATACTACAAAGCTACAGTAATCAAGACAGTATAGTACTGGTTCAAAAACAGAAATATAGATCAATGGAACAGCATAGAAAGCCCAGAGATAAACCCACGCACATATGGTCACCTTATCTTTGATAAAGGAGGCAAGAATATATAGTGGAGAAAAGACAGCCTCTTCAATAAGTGGTGCTGGGAAAACTGGACAGCTACATGTAAAAGTATGAAATTAGAACACTCCCTAACACCATACAGAAAAATAAACTCAAAATGGATTAAAGACCAAAATGTAAGGCCAGACACTATCAAACTCTTAGAGCAAAACATAGGCAGAACACTCTATGACATAAATCACAGCAAGATCCTTTTTGACTCACCACCTAGAGAAATGGAAATAAGAACACAAATAAACAAATGGGACCTAATGAAACTTAAAAGCTTTTGCACAGCAAAGGAAACCATAAACAAGACCAAAAGACAACCCTCAGAATGGGAGAAAATATTTGCAAATGAAGCAACTGACAAAGGATTAATCTCCAAGATTTACAAGCAGCTCATGCAGCTCAATAACAAAAAAACGAACAACCCAGTCCAAAAATGGGCAGAAGACCTAAATAGACATTTCTCCAAAGAAGATATACAGATTGCCAACAAACACATGAAAGGATGTTCAACATCATTAATCATTAGAGAAATGCAAATCAAAACTACAATGAGATATCATCTCACACCAGTCAGAATGGCCATCATCAAAAAAATCTACAAACAATAAATGCTGGAGAGGGTGTGGAGAAAAGGGAACCCTCTTGCACTGTTGGTGGGAATGTAAATTGATACAGCCACTATGGAGAAGAGTATGGAGATTTCTTAAAAAACTAAAAATAGAACTACCATACGACGCAGCAATCCCACTACTGGGCATATACCCTGAGAAAACCATAATTCAAAAAGAGTCATGTACCAAACTGTTCATTGCAGCTCTATTTACAATAGCCAGGACATGGAAGCAACCTAAGTGTCCATCAATAGATGAATGGATAAAGATGTGGCACATATGTACAATGGAATATTACTCAGCCATAAAGAGAAACGAAATTGAGTTATTTGTAGTGAGGTGGATGGACTTAGAGTCTGTCATACAGAGTGAAGTAAGTCAGAAAGAGAAAAACAAATACCATATGCTAACACATATATATGGAATCTAAGGAAAAAAAAAACGGTTATGAAGAACCTAGGGGCAAGACAGGAATAAAGACACAGATCTACTAGAGAATGGACCTGAGGATATGGGGAGGGGCAAGGGTAAGCTGTGACAAAGTGATAGAGTGGCATGGACATATATACACTACCATACGTAAAATAGATAGCTAGAGGGAAGCAGCAGCAGAGCACAGGGAGATCAGCTTGTGCTTTGTGACCACCTAGAGGGGTGGGATAGGGAGGGTGGGAGGGAAGGAGATGCAAGAGGGAAGAGATATGGGAACATATGTATATGTATAACTGATTCACTTTGTTATAAAGCAGAAACTAACACACCATTGTAAAGCAATTATACTCCAATAAAGATGTTAAAAAAAAAAAAGCAACTACAGTTATTTACTTTTTCAATTAATGAACAGACAGGCCGTGTAGCTCCAAAGCCTGAACTCCTAGCTACGATGCAATATTATTTATCAAATTTCTTGACAAAAACTTCTTACTAAAACATTAAGTTGAGCTGCTAACAGAAGATAAAATTCAGTTTTAAAAAATTAATACTCTCAATATGCAATGTAAAATATGTTATGAGTAAATATTGAGCTATCTCTACTATTATTTAAATGTTTGTCACCATTTTATCAGAAAAAAGTTAGAGGCTGAAAGAATTGTTGATATATATGTGAGTGGTATATTTACAAGAGCAAAAATCAGAGAGAATATCATTTTACCCACATGGTTATTAAATCTGCAAACACTAAACTGATTAACTTGTTACAGAGTAAAATAGCTTATTATGAATTCAATGCATAACATTTTTCAGGTTTAGACCTTTCCATTAGAGTGGTTCTTACAGAATATAATGATAAAATTGTCAGAAATAAATTGTTCATTTTTTCCCCTAAATATGTGGCACAGAAATTACAGTTTTCACAATGGTTTGAAACATCATCACTTGAGTTTCTTTCTTCACTCCTTTTGACCAATCAACGAAACTTATGCCTGGGGCACAGGCCTACTCTTCCTAGCTTTATACTGGAAATGGTCATCTCTCCCAATCCCCAGCAACAGAATTTATCATTCTCATGATAAAAAGTAATGATCCAGGGACTTCCCTGGTGGCACAGTGGTTAAGAATCCGCCTGCCAATGCAGGGGACACGGGTTCGATCCCTGGTCCGGGAAGATCCCACATGCCGCGGAGCAACTAAGCCCATGTGCCACGACTACTGAAGCCTGCGTGCCTAGAGCCCGTGCTCCGCAACAAGAGAGGCCGCGACAGTGAGAGGCCCGCGCACCGCGATGAAGAGTAGTCCCTGCTCAACGCAACTAGAGAAAGCCACGAGCAGCAGTGAAGACCCAATGCAGCCAAAAATAAATAAATAAATAAATATATTTTAAAAAAAAAACAGTAATGATCCAGTAAGTCTCTGGGCAGATGTTACACTTAGTTATGATGTTTTATTTACCCTGCATTATTCCATAGAGAATTTGGAGAGGAATAAAAGATTATTTCCTTATCACAACAAATGAATAGCCTTTGCTTTGTCTAACATTGTCTTTTTTCTACCTTCAATTAAGCACTAAATGTTTATTTGTGTTCTTTTAATTACTTTTAAAGCATCCATTATTTCTGGATTACACTATTGAACTCTCAGTAAATCAATATAGAGCTCTGTATTTTTTTCAACCATTCTCTCTTCTTTAATTTGGTTCATTTATATCTCCCTTTGGGTTTTTTTTGTTTTTGTTTTTTGAGTAGAACTCCTGATTTTTATGTCAGAGGGAGAAAAGACAAAGAACACACAGAATATTCTGTGTTTAAGATGCTGCAACTGTCTCAATGGTCTCAAGGAGTAGGTGGGGTGGGTACATGCTTGTGTGTGAGTGTTTGTATGAGTGTGTGTGTTGGAAAACTGTATACTGAGGATAATTCCTAATTCTAGTTCTGCTGAGAAACTGAAACTGGCTGCACAATCACTGTGAACACCTTGTACAATAGTCCCTTTCCTCTAACAACTGTATGTACTATTTGTAGTTTGGAAGCACAGAAGAAAATACGCTTTAAAGTGCATGGGATATGGTGGCAGACTGACCTAGTGGCAGATGATATCTGTGAGATTTTGAGCAATTTAGATGTCTCAACTGGAATATGGTAATGATAAAACCTTTCTCAGAGTGTTGTACTAAATGAGGTGATAAACATAAATTAGCCTATAATGACCACAGCACACAGTCATAGTACCAAATACTTAACTGAGCATCTACTAGGTGGCTAAACTGTTTTAAGTACTTTATTTTTGTTATCTAAATAGCCTAATAAATGCACATCATATATTGTCTCAATACATATTACCTATTGTTTTTGTTAGACTTTCACCTTCTTGCTAATTTTTTTTTTTTAATGCTTTTCTTGGAAAAGACTGAAACAAACAAAAACCTTAAGAATGACTGCTTTTCCCTTATCTGACTGGCCACCTTTGACTCCCCGGTGAACTGCAGTGTTTTGCTTTGCTCAAACTGGTGCACAGGCTCTCCTCTTTGTTCCCTTTCTCTCAGCTGCCTAGAAACACAGCCGAAAACTTTTGTACTAAATGATAGATGGGCCTGTTACACCCTGAGTACATCCTTGTGATTTAGATAAGAGGCAAATGCTACAGAACTATCAGTGCAAATGCTACAAGTACAATGTTCTAATTGTGTTTAACTGAAGACTTTGAAGCAGAAGCAGTGTTATATTTAGACCATATCAAGGGTGAGAAATATTCACAGAACCAGTACTTGAAGATAAATATATTTTTCTTGATATTTATAATGCTGGTAAAGAAACACGTCTTATCCTTGCAATAACTAGCTTCTCATAATTGAAGCAGAACAAGCTATATATTAAAATCCCTGACTTTTCCTTTGTAGACTCTTGGGTCAACCTCACAAAAGGGTCAGTACTGTACCTGTGAAACTCTAGACTGCTAGATCAGTCAATTATAACCTCGCCATAAAAAATAAAACACAGGGAAAATATAGAGAACTGAGATCTTAGAAGTGGCAAATACCAATAGTGTAACATTACTACAGATTTTCCTTGATGTACAACGGGGTTACAACCCAATAAACCCTACGTAAGTTGACAACCTCCTATATGGAAAATGCATTTAATACAACTAACCTACCCAACATCACAACTTAGCCTAGCCTACCTTAAATGTGTTCAGAACAATTACATTAGCCTACAGTGGGGCAAAATAATCTAACACAAAGCCTATCTTATAATATAGTATTAAATATCTCATGTAGCGTATTGAACGCTGTCATGAAAGTGAAAAACAGAATGAGTGTACAGCTATAGAACGGTTGTGTATTGGTTGTTTACCCTCCTAATCGCATGGCTGACTGAGAGCTGTGCTAGCTGCCACTGCCCAGCATCATGAGAGAGTATCATACTGCGTACTGCTGGCCTTGGAAAAGATCAAAATTCAGAATACGGTTTCTACTGAATGCATATCACTTTCACACCATCATAAAGTCAAAAAATCCTAAGTTGAAGCATCATAAGTCAGGGGCTGTGATATACTGTCATAAATACAATCACTGGTAGCGTTGTGACTTGCTTCCAAAAATGTGCAATATATTTGTGTTTAAAGGGCTATAAGATTTTGGAAGGCAACTTTAGAATTAAGTTGTTCTGTATTAAGAACTGACCTTAAAATGATGATTTCTGTCATACTGTTTATCCATGAGCACCTCCAAATTTTGATTGAAAACTATGATACAGAAAAATGTTTCTCTACAGCCTAATTCAGAGATAGAGATTCTATGTTTTGTGTTATATTACCAAATATGCAATCATATTGCCAATATTAACCTACTCAACTAATCAAAAGAAAGTAATTAGCAGTATAAATCCAATAAACATAATTATGTATAGTACTTATATCAGGAATCATAGAATGTACAATGCTATATAAATGCTAGATAAATAAAAAGTTAGATAAATAAAAGTAAAACACAAGGTAGTAAATGTGATAAAAGGGCATAAGGAAAGTTAAAGTAAAATGTTCAGAATGGGGTATGATGACTTCTGGCTAGAGGAAACATCATTAGAACTGGGTCTGAATATTCTGGTTAGACTGGGAACTTCAGGGAGAGGACACATCATGGACAAAACAGAGTGGCAGGGAAGTGAATCTGTCTGGCTGGAGAATAGGGTATGAAGATAGAGGAGTATCCTGATAGCCATTCAATAGGGTTTAAACATTCAAGAATCGTTCTGTGTATCACACAGAGAAGTTATATGGTACATATTTTGTTTGAAAAAGAATGTTCTGGAAACGATGTACAGAACAGTTTGGAAGGAAGGGAAGCAGAGATGGATGGATCACGTAGGGGATTAGTCACAGCAGTAATCCGGAGAGAGGTAATGAGATGACCAGAGGAACGGGAGTGGAAATGGAGCAAAGGGATTGGTGTTGAGAGCTACTGTAGAAGTTGAATGGACAGAATTTAGCAACTGTTATTTATGACTGTGATAACTCAGATTTTATCCTACTTGCAAGCTAACAAGTTAGCCTGCCACAGCTTTATGGATGCTGGCCAAAGACACAAGAGTCCTTGGCCAAAGGGACAGAGACAAATGACTTTATTCCTCATAAAAAAAGCAGTAGCCAGCGTATCATCATTTTCTTGACCAGATTCCCCAAGCCCTAATTCCCACAGAGAGGTTCAGGTAATGCCTACACAGCCAGTGGGTTGCATTATAGAAGAGGAATCCACGGCTTAGGCAACCTGAATCTTTTATAATCACCAGTTAACATGTCTTTCCTTTGCCCCAGAAAGAGACACTATCTCTAACCAAGGCTGTAAGCACATCCGCTCTTTGTTTTAGAGAGAGAAACTGTTTCTCTCTTCCAAGCTGTTCACTATACAAAAATCCTTGAAACATAGCCTCAAATACAAGGCACAAGGTGCCTTGCTTGCACAATGTGCAGAAATGTGAGCTACTTGTTCTCTCAGCACTGCTTGGATGTGGGCAAATGACATAGGACATGGGATAAAAACAACCAGGTTTTGAGTTTGACTGACTAGGAAAATGAGGACCATTATTATGGCAATATAGTAAAAGAGGAGGAAGTAGATTTTAAGGGCCAAGTCATTTTTTGCTATGTTGAGTCTGAGGTGCTTCCGTAAATATATGTTGAAAATGTGATACTAGAGTTAAGACTTCAGCAACATAGAGATATGTTTTGAATATTTACTCCATAGAGGTATTTGAGGAAGTTGTCAGGGCTCACAAAACTAAGAAACAGAGGCAAGTGAAGAAAAGACAAGCTGGCATCACATGAAGAACCTTCTGAGTTAGGAGGCATGGCAGGAAAAAGAGGGAAAAAGCTAAGGCAAAGTAAGAGATGGAGTATGAAAAACAGCTAGCAACAGTGTTTCAGCAGCTAAATGAAAAAGGCCTTTTACTAATGGGTTGGTACTACTGCTAGCAGTTTCAGGCAATGAAAAAAGAAAAGGAGGAAGAGAACCACATTACATGTACTTCCAGTATTAAGCATTTTTTGCTTGGGGGATGCATGTATGTTTATTAAACGTTTGTTTAAGTTTGTTGAATAGTCCAGAAAAAGATGGAGGAAAAAGTCAAATTTCAGGGGACAAAGAAATAAGCAAGACCACTGGAGGCCATGACAGCAGACAAAATTTTGTGAGGCTATGAGTAGGGAACGTTGTTGGGACATTTAATTTTGAGAGCAACAGAATTTGAGATGAGTAGGGTTTTTGATTTTTGTTTGCTATTCTAAAGAAATGAAGAGGCTTATTAACGATTTCAATAGGAGCAGAATTTCACAATACAAGGCAGAGAGGGGTTGGTTCATAGAATAAGATCTCAAAAGACAGAGAAAGGGATGGAGTCAAGAACACGGGTGATGTTTACTTTGGGAGAGGCAGGACACATTAACATGCAGAGACCTTTCTAGATGGAGACAAGGGAACTCAAAGGAGCCTGCAGCAAGAAGTCCCTATTTTCTAGGTAAAATAGTAATGAGATCACACAGATGAAATGCTTAGGGGTGGAAAAGACAGGGGAGGGGACTTATATTTATTAAATAATCTTGTAAAGTAGTCAGTCATCCCATTTTATTGATGATAAACATGAATGTCAAGAGATTACGTTTTTGCCTAAAGTCACAAAAAGATGATTAATAGTCAAGGTGGGTTCAAAACCTTATCAATCTTATGCTAAAGCTAAGTTTTTAATTGTTGTGGTCTTTAGGGAAGTGGACCACAATGGACTCTGAAAAATAAAATATCAATTAGAAAGAAATAAAACAACTGCTGAGAAGCTGGGAGTGCCAAGTGGAATCTGGGTATCATCACTTGTTAGTTGAATCAACCAGCCCAATATCCTGATTTTCTTTAGCCTAAATTTTGAGGCTTTCACATGGGCTGAAACAGTTCATTGTGAACTGTTTTACAGCAATAATGTAAGAGTGCTCAACAGATAAAGAAGTGAAAAACCACCACTGCCTCAGAGAGTTCTACTGCCAGTTTCTCCTCTAGGCTGACCTTCTGGGCCTTATAGCTAGTTTGTCAACAAAGAATCTGGCTGGCCCAGATTATCTGACATTAACTAAAAGCCAAATCTAAAACACATAAATAATACCATACGTGTCTACAAAACCACCTTCTAGTCAACCAAATTTCTAAATCATACAATAAAAATTTTTAAATAATTCCAAGTATTTGGAAACAAGAAAAAAGTCACTTTGACATAAAATTGACATATATAAAGGAGACTGTGCATAATGCATTTTTAAATGAAATTCAAACTTGAAATTTGATTTTTAAGATAAAAACAATTCAATATAAATCTATATTTAATTATTCTGAATGAATATTATATATGTTTTAACCTCCTTCTAAACAAACTTGTTTTGGTTACCTTCATTTTAGATTCCTCTTAATTTTGTTTTATTTTGATATCTCTGAAATTTAAGTCTAGGGAACTATTCCATCTTCTGTCACCCTAACCTTTCTAAGTGCTGGCATTCTTTTATTCTGTGTGGCTTTCCTATTTCCATTTTTTACATCTCAAAGCATAACTTGGTGTGGAGTGTCCATGAATCCCATCTCCGTGGAAACCAAGACATAGGCAGCAGAAAGGTGATTTTATAAGAAAGTCCACTAGAGCAGAAGAGCCAGTGCACACAATTTACTTTCCTAGCAGACTCAGCAACTTACCCTGGAAAAGAACGTCTGCCTCTGTTGAATTTTACTAGGCCAATGGAATATTTGAAAGCCGTTGGATGTTTCAAACAAAACAAAACAAAAGATAGAACTGTGCTGGTGTTCTCACGTGCTTATGCCCAGAAAGTAGCAGGCTGAGCTTCCCTGTGACTAATTGGTATCACAGTGCAATTCCTGCCCAGAACTGACAATCCAGTCATTTTAAACCTTTTCATCATCATCACAGTGTAATTGCTATAAAGTATAAAATAACTACTTTTTATAAGAAACTTAAAAAAAATCTCTGTGTAAACAGATAAAAGTGGTTCCTGCCCATCATTCCCTGTCCCCCAGTACCAGGGACTTAGGCATGTCAAAGGAATTCATGGAGCTCCTTGGAGCAGGTGTGAAAACCGCAATGATCAACTACATCAATGTTGCCCGCAAAAGAGAGATACCAACATTTTACTTCAGGAAAAAAAGCAGCCTGATATAATAGAATATCACTAGTTAAGAAACTTCTCGAAGCCACTTTCAAGGTACTGCTGGTAAGTTATCGTAATTTGACAGATTATCTAATCTATATGTCACCTGCATACCTGTAAAATGAGACTTTCAAAACACACATACCCACCAGTTACACACAGGTGTTTTAAAACAAGTGTTCCCCGAGTATCTAAATGTGAAAGCTTAGATCTTCAATTTTACGTTCTTCACGGACAAGCACAATATGTATTGAATGCATTAATAAATTAACGAACAAGATTGACATGGGTTAATCTGAATCACATTCAGAACAGAAATCATTTCCATAAATATTTAAAGATGAACCTGCACATCCATTCCCCTTAAACCTCTCTGTAACTGATATCCCAATTTCACTCTTAGTAGCTATTCAGCCTTAGGTGTTAAGCACACCTCTCTCCTCTGGTCTTCTCTTTCAATTTCACAGCTACTTCTGGCAGGAAAGACAACTGCCTTTGTGAGTGTGAATACATATCACCGTGGAGTGCAAGGCACCTGAGAAAAGAGGATGCCAAGATAGGGAAAAAGACAGGGAGCTGGAAATATAACATCTATGCATTTGTCTGCTTATAATCTAATTTATATGTCAGTCATTTTAAGAAGAATAGAAGGTGTTTAGAAAGTCAGTGTTGCCTCTGGCTGTACTTCATGCTGTGACCACTTAATACGAAGCAGTGTCCTTACTTGGTATCACAAAGGACAATTTAGAATCGAGAGCTCAATCTCTAAGGACGGTTTATGCACTCACTCTATCTTGAGGTACACCAAGGAGAGAGTTTATCATTTTCAGAAAACACTACCATTATTCAAGTTAGAAAGAGGGCTGATGGGAAATTTATTTTTCTTTTTAAGATTTAGAAAGATCATGAAGGCAAGCTGGCTTTTAACAAAAAATATTTTTATGCATTTCCTGAGTGACTGAATTTATAAAGTCCAGAAACTCAGCTGATAGCTTAAGCTTTTTTTTTTTTTTAAATTACAATGGGGGAAACCTGAATATTATTTGGACTATCAGTTGTGAAATTAAACAAAAGGGTAGTTTTGCTAATGGGTGATTTTAATATTCGTGAATGTGATGGTTCAGCGTTTTCTCCAATGTTTCCCCCAGCAAGACCACTAATTAATGATCATCTTTACGAACGGAACATGTCATTGAGAATATTTTTTTTCTTTGCCAAGAGTTAATACTTCTTATTTTGAATATGTTTCATTATTCCACTCCACTTTTCTCTGTTTATTTCCACCTGAAAATTTCTTGATTTTCTTTTCATTCAGCCCTCTTATTCTCACTACAGGATTTTTAAAAGCCTGGTTTACTATATTGAAATCCTCCAACTATGAAGTCAGCAATGTTTTGATTTGATCCATCTAACATTAGGCTGAATTTGTGAAGCTTAGACATCAACATGAAAGAAAAGATTTTTTAAATAAAATGCCTGAATCAAAATGAGAGGTCAAATTTTTACAGGGTGTTTTGCGTCTTGAAAATCTTCCTGCTGTAATTATCTGAAGCCCTTTGCTAATCATTAAGGGACTCTTGCAATTGTCCCTTTTCTCTACATTAATTAAGACAGGATCATTGGAGACACGTTGCTGTTCTGCATCTTTAAGTATTTTTAGTTCTTCATTATCAAAAGAGAAAAAAATGCATTAAGAAACAGTGTGCTTCTCAGCCAAATTTTCTGATATACAGATATTCTCAAAAAGGTCTCTGGAATGGGCGTTAATCTTATTTCTGCACTTTTTTTTTTAAAGAAGGTCATTATGAATTTTATATTTTTTAACCTGTAATGTACTTTTCTGATTTGATTTCAATTGAGCTAGTAAAGAAATAAGAATCAGGTGCTTGCTGCAATCAAGATGCCAAAGAAGTTATATTTACACTGTATCACAGCTTAGGTAGACAAGAAGAAAACTGATAATTGATTAGCCCCAGAGCAATTCAGATCTACCTAGAGGGGCCTTCCCCACTTAATGCAGTGATAGGAGATCCTGGCTCCTGGCTATAGGGATTCGAACCAGAGTACATCCAGTCCTAACCTTTGGAGGATGTCATTGCATTGTGCTGCATTAAAATAAAAATACAAACAAAAGCAAGCAAACTGAGTGATAAGAAGCTGCTTCATTTTCCTTCATGTCCTTAATTATTTTTTTCTAAGGCCAGCTCACATGCCCACTAGAAGAGAAAGGATCTGAGAGAAGTAACATAGAAGTCTTTTAAGCACCCTTAGATCCCAGAACAGGGCATGCACCTAGTACTTGCTTTGTAAATTTTCATCGAATGACTGTACCTCACCTATGAATTCTTCCATGATATCCTCTGTCAGAGCTAATCTCTCTCCTGGGTGCTCCCCTAAACACCTTCCCCGTAGAGGTAGTTCAGCAGAAGCTGCCCATTTCGAAACTATTGGTGTAGGCTGGTGTCCTCTACTGGGTTGTAAGTTCCCAAGAGCAGGGATGACATTATATTCATCTTTTCCTTCTACATTTCTTTGCCCAGTGCCTAGCAAATAATACCAAGTAAAAATTTTTTTAAAAAAAAATGAATAAATTAATGTATATAAAACACCAGTGGAGAAAACAGAAAATCAGAGTTACTAAAAAATTAACTCAATTTAGTTGTTTTAAAATAGGAATCCCTCAGTGATTTATATAGCAGAAATTAGGATTCAGATCCAAGTAAGAAGAGATACGATCACCCCATAAAGATAGCACAATTTGTTGTATAATATGTTAAAAATATATTGTGTGATACTACGTTTTTACACAATTTTAAAAACTTATTTACCTTTTATGTATAGTTAGTTATAAAACATTAACACCAATATGCATGGGTAACACCTGAGGTTCTCATTATAAATGCAGAGTCCCAGGCTTTTGCATACACATTGACTGGTAAGTCTCCTTTTTTTTGAGAAAAGGACCTTTTATCTGGGGAGAAAAAAAGATAATCAGCTTTTCTGAGAGAAAAGCCTTGATCCCTGTGGCTCTATCACCCAAGGCAGTGAGAGCGACCTTCACTCTTTAACCCTTACTCCCTTGCAAAGGAAACTCCCAAATCTCATTACACACGGTGCATTTTCTATTCCTGGTGTTATCTATGGGACTCCCACAGCAGCTTAGGAATCTGGATAAAGAAAGAACCAGTCTTAAAGTACTTAATAATAAAAAGAGCAGCCTTTCAGAATTACAAAAAATGAATGGGTATACACAATGTTTTAACTGAAAGTGTCTTGACAATAGAATGAAATTGTAGGCTAGATATTAATAGTATATAATATATATATTTTTAAAAATTTACCACTTGTTAGATACTTATTGGGGGCTTTACCATAACTGTAGGAGGTAGGTGCTAGGATGAGGTCCACTCTACAGACATAACTAGTTTACCCCACTTCTCTCAACTTCTAGGAAATGGAACCAGGAAGCTTGGCTGCAGAAGATATACTCTGAACTACCAGGCCGAATCGCCTCTCAAAACAAGCCTGGGTGTATGTGGGTGTGTGTTTAGGCATATATGCATACCTGGGAGCTATTTGTGTCAAAACCGTCTACTACTGTTTACCTTAATGGTTGGAATTCAGGCAAATGGGACAATATTTATACCTTGAATACCGTTAAAATTTTAGCAGAATTAGTTAACAGTTTTATCCCTGTGTATCTCAGCAGTACATTTAAAATATAACAGTTAGATGGGAACTTTTATAACTGTGTGATTCAAACACAAGTACAAGAAATATTGAAGAAAAAAAAAACTTGCTCCAATTACCATCTACTCCTAAGTCTCTCCTTCCCTCTGGATTTGATGTTAAATCGTGCCACATTTCTCAGAAACTAATATCTTACAACTGACTTCTAAGAAAGGGTTTAGAAAAAGAAAAAAAGAAGTTTGACTACAATGCAAGCCTCTATTATAATACTGTTTCATTCTCCTATTATCTCTCATTAGAGCATACCACCTGCTCTAAAATTAGTTAATAATGGTTTCTCGGCATATTTAGTTTTGTTAATACACAAATACACAAATGCATCTGTAAATATACACACACAAGCACACATACATATATATATATATATATATATATATATATATATATATATATATATATATCATAGACTAGAATGCTTTCTTGGAGGGGTTTTGGGGCCTATGTGATGTCTGTTATTTGAATTTTCATAGTACTTGCACACATGAGAAAAGTAAAAACTTGGGAATAAAGAAAGGAGATGTTTTAATAATCATTGGTGGCCTGTTAAAAATAACATTTAAATGTTCTTTAAATGATTATTAAAACATCTAAAAGAAAACATCTCAGTTAGACTGTGATTAACTATTTGATTTGAGCCCAAATACCTTGAAGTTGTAAATTAAGTTTTGTCCAGTAGAATACGTAATCCCAAAGGTTACAGCTTGTTTGGCCAGTAAAATATTAACTGGTTTTGTATTTATTAGCCAATTCATTTCAGAATTCCTTTGACTCACTGTTTCTATAATCTTTATTCCTCAAATTCTCCTTTGAACCAGCTTAGTGGTTCCCATATTAATTAGCCAGTTGAACAAAACCTTTGACATGCATTCATTTTATTTTTGTGTGAAACATTTTTTACTTTGTGAAAACTATACTTTAACACACTATAGAAAGACCAATTGCTAAGTTTACTTGAAGCATTGTTGAATCGTCTTTTTCCTTTTCAGTTTTAACATTCTGTATTATTTCAGATGATTTAAAAACTCAGAAAATATTTGGGGCTCATATTTATAGTCTTCCTAAGTAGTATAATCTGTTACCTAAATTAGGTTAAGTAAACTTCCTTGAACATTTTCATCCTTTAAAGGTAAATACATGAAAAAAGAGCTATGTTCCAAATCTCTAAGCCATACTCAATATTACTGACTCCTTACTTAGGAACTCAGCAAGAATAGGTGGATTTTTTTTAAAAAACATACATCCCATAGGGTGTTGCTGTGAATTATTTCTATAAATTATACTGTCTCTTTCATTTCCCTTTTTATCTGGAACGTATTACATACTCTGGTGGTTTCAGAGAAAGCATGTAGGTCATTCCAAGCATCTTTTCTGGAGAGTACAGGTGTGACAAAGTATGAACAAGAACAATGGCTACCCAACCAATCAAGTGGCCTCCGAAGGACAAAAACCGGAGCATCTAAAGCCATGAAGGCGTCTGACCACTGAGGAAGCCCTAGGAAAGCGGCCACTCCATTTCCTCCTTCGAAAGCTTTGCATATGGAACGTCTATCTGCTCTCCTACAGAGATGAGGGAACCCCCTGGACAACTCCTCCTCCTCCCCTCCACATTCCCCAGTTTACATACACACCCAAGGAGATTAATTAACACTTATTCCAGGAAGAAACACAGACACTAGCATCCGATATTGGAATAGTCCTTGGTGAATAACTATAACACTTACGGAGGGAGAGGGAGATATTTTGAGAGAGGAAACAAGCATTGGACTTTATTGCTTAAAGTCAAAAGACATTGGTATTTGTGGTAGAAGTATGAACAAAACATACCTTTTTTGAAAAACAGAAATATGAACAAAGCAATGTAATTTTGTACTAAGTATCTTACTGTTTTTGTGGCAATGGCCTGTCACGTTAAAAGGCTTACATAAAATGAACAATTGGATCTAAGACAGCTACTATTATAGCATGCTCTGAAGATCTGACCACCTTCAACAAATGGCTGGCTGTGATCCTACAGGCAGGCACGTAACTATAGATGCACAAGTAGAATGGTGTTCCTTTTAAGTATAATATAAATCATTTAATATCATATAGTTATAAACATATAGTTTGTTTTTTCAAAACAAAATACAGTCAGATTTAAAATTACTCTGAGACGAACACTTGACAATTTAAATTCAAGAGTCCTTGTTTTTTGAAGGAAACAATGAAAGCAAATGCTTTTGAGAACTTGGCTGTTATCCGAGCCATTTCAATAGTCAAATTCCACATTCACTTCTGAGTGATGACTTTGGAAGCTGTCAGGACATACCAGTTATAAGTTTTCTATTTATAGAGTTACTTTCTTCAAAGAAACAAAGTGTTTTATGTACATACCTAACAATTTCTTTCCAGGAAGATAAACTCAATAGGTATTGAGATGTTTCCCACTTGTTGAGTTGCATCCATGCAATAAATCCCATGTTTAGCAATGTTCCCCAATAAAGCTTAATATTTATAAACTCATGCATATCCAAATTTCCATGAGAAGATTTTTACATTGTGAAAATGGATATATAGCATTTTGTGGCCAAAAGCATCACACAGTTCCATTGTTGTTGTTGTTTCTTTTTTGTTTGTTTCTTTCTTTCTTGCACATTTTTTGGTCATAAATCACAGATGACATAAATAGGGCAATCTTAATTCCCTTTGCATAAAATTCCAATGCCTTCGCATAGCTTATACAGAAATCCAAACTGTTTCACCATAAGATCTGAAATATCTACAGCCTCTATCTCCTCCTTCCGCTCTCATATTCCCTATATTCTAGGTACTCTGGTCATTTCACACCATTAAAACCACCAGATTCTCCCACCCTCAGGGCTTTCACATGTCAGCTTGTTCTGCCCTATACTTCTGTCTCACATTCTAATCACCCCATCCCCAAACATTCTCTAGTCACATGGTTTACCCCTTCTTGCCTTTCTGATCTCAATTTAAATGTGACCTTCCTATATAAACTTTCCATAAACTGAACTGACTGAATCCAAATGGTTAATGGGTTTCCATTCTTATTACACATTCTCTGTGCATCTATTTTATAATGCTTTGGGAAAAAAATGAGAAGGAGGTGGTCTCAGGAGAACGGAAGTACTGGTGTAAAGGTGCAAAAGGGGAAACAGTATCTGTTCCGACACCTGGCTCTAGGGATCTTAAGGAGGGGAAGAGAGAGAGAAAACTGCAGCAAATGCTGAAGGTGCCCGTTTGATTGACGTAACTGAAGTACTCAGGGCACAAGAGGCAAGGTCACTGGCAAGGGTATCAGTGGCATGATTCCTCCCTTAGTAACTCAAGGGCAGCAGATTCCAAAAAGGAAAGGAAAGCAGATGAAAGTGAGCAGACTTGTTCTTGAGCACATGTGAGATACCCTTGGAGACTGCAATAAATCACTGGGAGACTGAGGGGAGGTTTAGGCCCTGCAGATGGAACTCTCCAATGGAGAGGAATATTGTTTATCCTCAGGCTGTTCAGATCCAAAGATACTTAGGTCAAGTAAATGACCCCTGGGATGGTAACTGTCAGCGATTATCTACAGTTACAGATCTGTCTCTATACTAAACCAGATAACAGCATCCAGGAATTATCAAAAGCCACAAATCAATCCCAGTGTCTTATCATGAGATCACATAGTGCTTTTCCCTTTCCTCATGGCTACTTAATGGATTCTGGTAAGCTGTCAAATAAACAAACAGAAGTGAGGATAAATGACGCTCCCCAAATATAAGGTGAGACATCAGTCAGACTTGGCATGGTCAGGGAATTTAGGCTGGTTTTTAGCTAGCTTTATTTTAGCACAGCCATAAATCTAGCTGTAATTAGTCTCTAACTTCAATGACTCAATACATTTAAACATTTCACTTGACTCTCAACCGTGAAAAACTGCAACTGATTTGACACTAGTAATGTGCTCTCACTCGCATGCATTACGATGCTGTCAGTACAACATGTGCTTTCAGTATCTGGACTTTTCCTTGTGATACTGATGGACTATCACGAACCATCTTATATCTCTCCTAGTTTCCTCTGGCCTAATAGGATGCATTTGAGGGGCAAGTGAACATGGTAGAGCCTGTGGCCATTGGTTAGATTTCTCCCTCAATATGAAACAAATTAGCTTCTACTGACACTCAACAGAGCATGGGAATAATTTTTATTATTTTTTAAATAAATTTACCTACTTGAAACGTCACCCCAGTCAATGAAGACACTGTATCTTCTATAACTGATCGTAAAGATTATTTTTAGCTGAGATATGACAAGCAGATTGCTGTTTTAATCACTGGGATTACCATTTAAAATAGATAGTAAGCATTTCCTTTTGAATCTGGAAACAAATTAAAGCAAATAGTATTTCATATCTAAATCACATTTAACGTGTTTTAAAATGGATAGTAATTTTTTTTTAAACTTTACAAATGTATTTGATATGTGTGGGTATTCCTGCACCTGAGCAAGATTTTCACTTCTCCAGGGATTTTTATTGACCCACAGAATCATAATAACAGGGCTGTGTAAAATTTCATCAAGTGCTAATTTAACATCTAAGTTTTTATTAATTGATTTGTAAAGGAGACAACAATGAGATTCAAAGGAAGAGGTACTATCTGTGGACAGCTCCATTTCCAGATCCAAGAAAACTATTAAAACATTTACAGCACTGAGAGTGAATCAGATGGGGGGATGTACTCGTCTGTGTGGCCATATTGCATAGCGGGGGGGGGTGGGGGGGGGTGTCAGGGTCATAAAGTTCAGTCATCCATTTAGTCTCCAGTTGGAGCTCAGGCAACTGTAATTTGTACTTATGATGATCAATTTCTGAAAACGATGCAGTTATTTGTAGACCATGTTAAAAATTATTCAGTGGAACTAGAAAATTACCTATTTTGAAAATAAAAATGCACATATATTCAAATGCAAGAGAAACTGGAAGATTTAAAATGCTTGTTTTAAATAGAATTATCATAAAATTTTGATAGAAAATAGCTCAGCATATATTTGTTAATATTATATACTATTTTCATTTCATCAGTTCTACTAAGGCAAATACATGATTTTTTGTATACAAAAAAAAAAAAAAAAAACCCTTCAGGAAGTATACTCTGACCACAGGGTAAAATTTTTTATGATTATTAGCATGGGGAAAGTGTAAACAGGTAGATACTTTTCATAATTTTAAATTATTAAATATATTTAATAGAAAGGAAATCTTATTTTACAAATAACTTGAAACCTTAAATATATATGTGACCTCAAAACACACAATGTTACTTTGTCCTGAGAATAACAGCTTTAAAAGAATTTAGGCTTAAATATTCTCCTAAATGCTTTGTCAGACTTAAACTATAGTCCCTCAGAGCTCTTGACAAAAGGGAATAGAAAGAAGCAAAGATTTTACAGAGCTCAGGGAAAGTTGAAAGATGGCCTGTGTCATCTATTCCTTACATTTTTAAAGAGTAAATGGTAGACGGTTTTCCAGAGAGCCTGCAAAATTGCTAAAATTAAATGTTTGGACGTAAATGTGGAATGCAGAATTAGCTACCCTATTTTTAATTTGGCATTTTCAAAGGCAAATTAAAAGGAAATATATATATTTTAAAGTACTCAACTGTAAAATGGATATTATAGGAGACCTAGACTTATAAGAATAATATGTTTTAAAGGCTCTAGATGTCACACAATATAAGTATATTTACAAATAACGATTTTGTTTTCCTTTTAAGTGTAATTGTCTAAAATTTTCAATACTCTCCCCCCTTTTGACCTGTGATATCTTGACATTCAGCAAATGGGTAAGCAAAAAATTAAGTGGAATAATTGGAAAGAACCATTAAATAATCAATATCTGATAACTTAGTAATGTGAGATAAGAATTTTATGCATTATTTGGGCTTATAAACTAGGTCCTTTTTATAGATATTTGCTCTTATTCTAGTCATTCTCCAAATAATTTTTAGGCACTAATTACAAAAGATGGCCAGAAATGGAAATTCTGTGTATATAATAAAGTCAGGTCGTCATTCAATAAAATCAGGTCTATATACCAGAAAAGACCTTTACCTTCAGGCTAAGGCAATCTGGACTGCACAAATATATTTCTTGTTGGAACCATTTCCGTCTATAGTCCTTAAACATTTCACACACATTTACTCTGGGGGTTTGGTTTATTACTTCTCTTCACTCCCAGTCTCTTAAGCACTGGTATCACACTTGCAGAAATATCTCTACATGAGACATTTTTGACGGAATGAGAAAGATTAAAATATAGATGTTTATTTCAGAGATGTTGAAATGGTTTATAAAAACTCTCTATGAGGAATACATGCATAATGTAATCTATCAGGAAAGAGCAATGCTATCTTTAAATAAAAACAGTATGTGTGTGTTCTGAAAGGTTGGACTTCACTGTTCTGTGTCACTTTTTTAAGGCGTGCTTGAATCAAAACTGACAGCTTTGGCTTGAAATAGGCTTTAAAACAATGTCTGTTTTAATGCAATGAATTCCGACATGAAATTTGCTGGAGCTGGCCAGGATACCTGCTACGAGTCAAAATGTTTATGGCAGGGAAGAAAGACCTGAAATGTAGGCATTTAGGGGGTTGCTATGATAGTTATTCTAAACAGTTGAGTTCAAAATTGTATTTGTCAATTCTATTATCAAATATTATAAAACATGAGGTAAAAATAGATGTTAGGTAATTGAAAAGACTACAATAAAACTTATTTCAGAAAACTGCTGGTTTCCTAATATATGCACAGTTTTCAGTGTCTTTGGAACTGTGAACTCTGCCAGTGAGATGAGCAGATGATGGGCAGATGGGTGGGTGATATCATCAATTACACAGGCAGAAATCAAAGTCTTCCTTTTCACTTTACAAGCTGTCTAGGAAGAAGGTGTGTGTGTGTGTGTGTGTGTGTGTGTGTGTGTGTGTGTGTGAGTGTGTGTGTGTGTGTGTGTGTGTGTGTGTGTGTAATGGGGAGCTGGAGGAGATTAACTTGTAAGCCAGTATCTGATGCAAAAACAGACATTTACTAAGTCATCTATGAGGAGACGTTTCAATAAGAGCTGAGCATTCATATAAATCTTCAGGGACCCAGATTCTCTCAAGTGTGACAGAATACTCATCTTAACTGCAAGCACCCCTATTTTAAAAGATTACATTTGGCAAATGGCTCTGGCGTTTTGAGTTCTGCTCAGTGCCAGGTTTGTTTTCAATCTGATTATCTAATGACAATAAAAAATGACCTGCAATTAAAACCCCTTTAAAATTTTCTATGTGAGTCCCACCATGGATGTTCTTTTTAAGAATGATCTCTAAAACACTTAAGATGATTATAGAAGAGATGTCTTGGAAGCCATAGAAAATAACCATTGTTCAATGCTGGTCTGTGCACCATTAGGAATACTACATGAGAGGACAAAAATTTATCCCAGAAAAAGGATATCATCTAGCCGCCAGAATCCAACTGGATTCGGTATAAGTCAGCAATGCATGAAACAGACTTGTGGTTTAAAACAGTGATGTGCAAGGTGCATAGGCTAAGGTCCTCACTCAATTAATTCCATTACCTAATCTGTTTGACATTTAATCTTTTTATAGTACAGTGTGTGAAAAAATCCCTGTTATAGGATTCTAGACATACATTATATAGTTCTCTAATTGTGCTTGTATAATCATAAACAAGTGGGCAAACCCCTTGCTGGGCTATATCAGCATCTCTACCTACACGTCCACACTGATTTTGTGAATTTTGCAGTAATTTATATTGGGAATGGCTCCCCCCATGTAGGGCCCTTGGAAATAAATAGTGCTGAATTAACTGAGACACTTTTCATATTCTCATGTAATAAGAAAATCTAACCAATAATCCTTCTTTTGAGGCATTCATACAGAAATGTTTGTAGAAAAAAAGTTATGTTGTTTACTTTGGCATTCTTTTTATGAGAAGAAAAAAAAAAAAACAAAGGTTATATCTACAGAGAGGGAACAATCTAAATCACAGACACATTTATTCGTATGTTTCCAGACCTGTGACTGAACTCATTTTAAATAATGCTTTCATTTATAATCTAGCCCCTCTCTTCTATAATAGGATGGTTTTATACAATTATACTATCATCATTTCCATTATTTATAGTTACACACATCTTCCACCTAATTTACCCTTTTAATCCTGTTTATTTGCTAATATTTTGGTATATTTATTATCTTTATATATAAATACAATTTACCAGCATTAGGCAGGAAATATTTAAGAGACCCCAAACTTTTTTATGCCAAGAAAGATAGTGGTTTGCCAAGAACCACAAGCTTTTTGAACTTAACTTTGATCTGTGCCAGCTGCAGGTTTGGGAGAGGGCTGTCTGAAGTGAAGAGAGGGCAAATGAATGGGTCAGTCGAATGTCCAGTGGGTTATTCTTTCTTGTGGCACCTGACCTAGAATTGTTGCCTTTCCTCATAAAACCATGACAGACAAACACCATGAACCTGGGTAGGCACAGCTTTCACAATCCTAAAAGACTAGTTGATATGTGTTATATGAATAGAGAACTAGAAGTGTTATCTGAACAGTATGGCCACAGTGGATAGAAATGAGAGTGGAGAGCAGACTGGATGTGTGTCTAGATATGGTTTGGAGCCAAAGGACAGCTATTAGAGGCACTCCTAAAACGGCATCTACTATTTGGGAACTGGGTCGAGAAAGCCTATAATTACATATCTACTCTGTCTACACAGCACTCATTCATCAGAGAGCTCTTCCAAGAAAAGAGAGGACAGTGCATAAAATTTCATTACTTTCTCAACCCCGAAGTACATAAAACTTGGCATGAGATATTTTCTAGCTAAAAAAACAGTCGTAAGTTCTAGCATCAGCTTTAATGTCTCCCACATCCATTTTCTGTGACAATAAAGGGATGAAGCCATTTGTACTTTATGCACATTTGTTACATCTTATTCTTTGTTTTTCATTTAGGCCTTTATACCCTAGGTACTATAGGAAATCCCAAAGCTCAGAAAACCACTAATGAGAGTGGAAGGAGTTAACCATCACGAAAGCTGAAGTCGCAGCTCCTCCGCAACACTGCTCAGGGTTCAGGTAACAGTGTCACCAGTGGAGCAGCTATTCAGTCAGCTTTATTGGAACCTGAGTCTCACATCCTAAATCTGAAATGTCTCTTCTTAACAAAGATGGTAACTTTATGCTTTGCAAAAAAAAAAAAAAAACAAGAAAAATCCTCAAACATTTTTTAAAAATGAATCAACCCTTTGTCTTTTCTCAGACCTTTTCTCTTCATCTTCTTAGGATCTTTGATAATATTTGAAGGATAAGCTACGTAACAGTGTAAACTCTAGGCTAAGTACAATGCCTTATACTTTGCAGGCACTCAAATATTTTTTCAGTAAATGAATAAGTGAAGTTTGAATAGGAAATTGTACTGTAAATCGTAAACTGAATTTAAAATGGGTTGAGAGTTAATCTCTAAATTAACTGAATTACATAGGGTTAAGCTCACTGATAAATTTTCACTACTAAATTTCACATTATTCATTAAGGAAAGGTGGTGTTGGAGAGTTATAGAGTTGATGGGTGAATTATCTATAGATCCTAATATACCCAGAGAACATGAGTTTTCCTAACATGTAACTTTTAAAATATAAATTCCAGAACATTTAAAGCTGTAACACTTTTGATTAGTCTTTTAAGAAACTTCAGATCAACTTCAATAGTTGCTTTCCATAAGGAAAAGCCTATTAATATGTACAACATAACAAAATTTATAAATCATATGTACTACTGCAAGAAATCTGTAAGAGTGAAATTATGGTTATAAAAATCAGCAGACCCAAACAAATGAATACATCTTTCAATAAAGCTTATAGGTACCAAAGGACATTCAGCTTCAGAAACCCTACCTGTGGAAAATAGAATGGAAAATGATAAAAGGACCAAAGCTGTAACTGGTAACATAATTGCTGCCTAACGACAAACTAATTTATTTTAATAGCTATGCTGGAACCAGTAAGTTGTCTTTTTTGACCTTAGCTAAAGAATATTTATACACACCTTGCTATGCAGAACTATCCTACACAAGATCATACCCTTGAAGAAAAAGGAACTGGGGAGATATGAAAAGTTCTCATTTTCTAATCCCAGCAGATACTATTTCATTGATATTCCATGTATGTATAAATTCACATAGAGCATGAATATTCCTTGTAGATCAGTTTTACTGACAATCAAATTGCACAAATCATTTTAGGGCTATGTGGTACCTAGAGATATTGTACTGTTAACTGGCATCATTAAATAACATTTTGAAATTGTGGTGAGTCTAAATGTACTAGCTGAAGGTTTGATTGGATACTGATAAATCACAGACTTGATCTCTAAAGAGATGAAATTCATATCTTAATAGGATTTATCCTTACATTATCTGTCACAAATTTGGAACCCATTTCTTTTAATTTGCAACTTATATTGGAAAATTAAACTACTATTTTAATAATTAACAGATGAGTTTGAAATTCAATGCTCCCCATGGTTGCCTCTGATCTTTTGGGCTTCTTATTGATTCTTTTTAGGGATAAGTATTCTGTGGAAACCAAATGCTATGGTTGCCCTAATTTTTAAATCCCAAATTTCTAATATGCATTTTGGCAAAAGAGGCCAAAAACCCAAGAATAGTCTTTTTGATCTGTCCTTCCCTTCTCCAAGATCCTGCAAGACCTGGGGCTGCATTCTTCCTCTCAGTAAAGGTTTACCCTTTACCATCATCTATTATTCTTCCATCACTGTCTTCAATCATCCTGTAGCCAATTCTTTCCAGGGCATTCTCTAACCTCTATTTTATAGCTATACCTCTCTGTCTATCAGAACATTTAAAACATGGATATAAAGTTAATAGTCTTCCTGTTCTTTAGGAGGAGGAGTCAAGATGGTGGTGTGGGAAGACGCGGAGTTAGCGTCTCTCCACAACTAGGGCGCCTGCCGGCAGCTGGTGGGGGACTCTGACCCCCAAGGAGAGGGGAGGAACCCCAGAGTGAACTGTAGGAGGTAGGGGGATCGAGGGGGGAGGAGAAGTGGAGGCCAGACAGGATGGGCGCCCCTGGGGCTGGGGAGATCAGGAGAGGCAGGCGGGAGGGGCCCTGTGGGAGAAGCAGGAGAGGAAAGAGGGTGATTGCCCAGCCCACTCAGGCCCAGGGCGTCTGCTGAGCTCCCAGGCCGATCCCCTGCCCTCCAAGCCCCCTCCAGGTCACGTGGGTGCTGGGGGCATAGGAAGGTGGCCGAGGGGAGATCAGGAGAGGCAGGCAGGAGGGGCCCTCCGGGAGGAGTTGGTGAGCAGAGGGTGATTGTCCCGCCCACTCGGGCCCGGGGAGCCTGCTGGGCTCCCAGGTGAGGTCCCCTGCCCTCTGAGACCAGGGCTGAGGGGCACGGCCCCAGGGCCTTTTCCAGCCCTGTGGGTCCTGAGCATTGGCCCCACCCACCACCCAAACCTCGCCCTTGCTTGGCGCAGCTCTCCACAGCCAAGGCCTTCCAGCCTCCCGCCCCCCCTTTTTTTTTTCCCTTCTCCTCTTTTTTACTATTGTGGTACTGATGTATCCAGTTGTTGATTCATCTATAATTTTATTTTTACATTCTTTCTAACATATCTGTTAGTTTCCTAGTCTAATTTCAGTTTTTACTTTGTTATTGTTCTTTTTTTTTTTTTTTTGGCCACCCCACTCGGCTTGCGGGATCTTGATTGGCGAGCCCGGGGTTGGGCGGAGGCTCCTGCGGTGGGAGCTCTGAGTCTGAACAACTGGACTAACAGAGAACCTCAGACCCCAGGGAATATTCATTGGAGTGAGGTCTCACAGAGTTCCTCATCTCAGCAACAAGACCCAGCTCTACCCAATAGCCTACAAACTCGAGTGTTGGAAGCCTCAGGCCAAACAATCAGTAGGACAGGAACACAATCCCACTCATCCAAAAAAAAAAAAAAAAATTGAGATGGGAAAAAAATATGTCACAGATGAAGGAGCAAGGTAAAAACCTACAAGACCAAATAAATGAAGAGGAAATAGGCAGTCTACCTGAAAAAGAATTCAGAGTAATGATAGTATAGATGATCCAGAATCTCAGAAATAGAATGGAAGCAGGGACTGAGAAAATACAAGAAATGTTTAACAAAGAACTAGAAGAACTAAAGAACAAACAGAGATGAACAACACAATAACTGAAATGAAAAATACACTAGAAGGAATCAATAACAGAATAACGGAGGCAGAAGAACGAATAAATGAGCTAGAAGACAAAATGGTGGAAATAACTGCCGAGAAGCAGAATAAAGAAAAAAGAATGAAAAGAATTGAGGACAATCTCAAGGACTTCTGGGACAACACTAAACACACCAACATTCGAATTATAGGGGTCCCAGAAGAAGGAGAAGAGAAAAAGAAAGGGTCTGAGAAAATATTTGAAGAGATTATAGTGGAAAACTTCCCTAACATGGGAAAGGAAATAGTCACCCAAGTCTAGGAAGCACAGAGAGTCCCATACAGGATAAACCCGAGGAAAAACACACCAAGACATATTAATCAAACTAACAAAAATTAAATTCAAACAAAAAATATTAAAAGCAGTAAGAGAAAAACAAAAAATAACATACAAAGGAATCCCCATAAGATTATCAGCTGATTTTTCAGTGGAAACTCTGCAGACCAGAAGGGAGTGGCAGGATATACTTAAAGTGATGAAAGAGAAAAACCTACAACCAAGATTACTCTAGCCAGCAAGGATCTCATTCAGATTTGACAGAGAAATTAAAACCTTTACAGACAAGCAAAAGCTAAGAGAATTCAGCACCACCAAACCAGCTTTACAACAAATGCCAAAGGAACTTCTCTAGGCAGGAAACACAATAGACAGAAAAGACACACAAAAACAAACCCCAAACAATTAAGAAAATGGTAATAGGAATATACATATCAATAATAACTTTGAATGTAAGTGGATTATATACTCCAACCAAAAGACACAGACTGGCTGAATGGATACAAAAACAAGACCCATATATATGCTGTCTACAAGAGACCCACTTCAGACCTAGGGACACATACAGACTGAAAGTGAAGGGATGTAAAAAGATATTCCATGCAAATGGAAATCAAAAGAAAGCTGGAATAGCAATAATCGTATCAGATAAAATAGACTTTAAAATAAAGACTGTTACAAGAGATAAGGAGGGACACTACATAATAATCAAAGGATCGATCCAAGAAGAAGATATAACGATTATAAATGTTTATGCACCCAACATAGGAGCACCTCAATACATAAGGCAAATGCTAACAACCATGAAAGGAGAAATCAACAGTAACATAATAATAGTAGGGGAATTTAACACCCCACTTACACCAATGGACAGATCATCCAAACAGAAATTTAAAAAGGAAACACAAGCTTTAAATGACACAATAGACCAGATAGGTCTAATTGATATTTATAGAACATTCCACCCAAAAGTGGCAGAATGCACTTTCTTCTCAAGTGCACATGGAACATTCTCCAGGACAGATCACATTTTGGGTTACAAATCAAGCCTTGGAAAATTTAAGAAAATTGAAATCATATCAAGCATCTTTTCTGACCACAGCACTATGAAATTGGAAATGAATTACAGGAAAAAAATTGTAAAAAACACAAATACATGGAGGCTAAACAGTGTGCTACTAAAAAACCAAGAGCTCACTGAAGAAATCAAAGAAGAAATCAAAAAATACATAGAAACAAATGACAGTGAAAACATGATGACCCAAAACCTATGGGATGTAGCAAAAGCAGTTCTAAGAGGGAAGTTTATAGAAACAAGAAAAATCTCAAATAAACAATCTAACTCTACACTTAAAACAACTAGAGAAAGAAAAACAAAGGAAACCCAAAGTCAGTAGAAGGAAAGAAATCATAAAGATCAGAGCAGAAATAAATGAAATAGAAACACAGAACACAATAGCAAAGATCAATAAAATTAAAAGCTAGTTCTTTGAGAAGATAAACAAAATTGATAAACCCTTAGCCAGACTCATCAAGAAAAAAAGGGAGAGGATGCAAATCAATAAAATTAGAAATGAAAAAGGAGAAATCACAACTGACACTGCAGAAATACAAAGGATTATAAAAGACTACTACAAACAACTATATGCCAATAAAATGGACAACCACAAAGAAATGGATAAATTCTTGGAAAGGTATAATTTTCCAAGACTGAACCAGGAAGAATTAGAAAATATAAACAGACCTATCACAAATAATGAAATTGAAACCGTAATTAAAATCTTCCAACAAACAAAAGTCCAGGACCAGATGGCTTCACAGCGAATTCTATCAAACATTTACAGAAGAGCTAACACCGATCCTTCTCAAATGCTTCCAAAAAATTGCAGAGGGAGAAACACTCCCAAATTCATTCTATGAAGCCACCATCACCCTGATACCAAAACCAGACAAAGACATCACAAAAAAAGAAAAGTATAGAACAATGTCACTGATGAACACAGATGCAAAAATCCTGAACAAAATACTAGCAAATGGAATCCAACAGCACATTGAAAGGATCATACACCATGATCAAGTGGGATTTATCCCAGGGATGCAAGGATTCTTCAATATATGCAAATCAATCAATGTGATACACCATATTAACAAATTGAAGAATGAAAACCATATGATCATCTCAATAGATGCAGAAAAAGCTTTTGACAAAATTCAACACCCATTTACGATAAAAACTCTCCAGAAAATGGGCATAGAGGGAACCTAACTCAACATAATAAAGGCCATATATGACAAACCCGCAGCAAGCATCATACTGAATGGTGAAAAACTGAAAGCATTCCCACTAGGATCAGGAACAAGACAAGGATGTCCACTCTCACCACTCTTATTCAACATAGTTTTGGAAGTCCTAGCCACAGCAATCAGAGAAGAAATAAAAGGAATACAAATTGGAAAAGAAGAAGAAAAACTGTCACTATTTGCCAATGACATGATACTATACATAGAAAATCCTAAAGATGCCACCAGAAAAGTACTAGAACTAACCAATGAATTTGGTAAGGTTGCAGGATACAAAATTAATGCACAGAAATCTCTGGCATTCCTATACGCCAACAACGAAAAGTCAGAAAGAGAAATTAAGGAAACAATCCCATTTACCATCACAATAAAAAGAATAAAATACCCAGGAATAAACCTACCTAAGGAGGCAAAAGACTTGCACACAGAAAACTATAAAACACTGATGAAAGAAATCAAAGATGACATAAACAGATGGAGAAATATGCCATGTTCTTGGATTGGAAGAATTAATATTGTGAAAATGACTCTACTACCCAAAGCAATCTACAGATTCAATGCAATCCCTATCAAACTACCAATGGCATTCTTCATGGAATTAGAACAAAAAACCTTACAATTTTTATGGAAACACAAAAGACCCCGAATAGCCAAAGCAATCTTGAGAAAGAAAAATGGAGTTGGAGGAATCAGGTTCCCCAACTTCAAAATATACCACAAAGCTACAGTAATCAAGACAGTATGGTCCTGGCACTAAAACAGAAATATAGATCAATGGTCCAGGATAGAATGCCCAGAGATAAACCCACGCATGTATGGGCACCTAATTTATGATAAAGGAGGCAAGAACATACAATGGAGAAAAGACAGCCTCTTCAATAAGTTGTGCTGGGAAAACTGGACAGCTACATGTAAAAGAATGAAATTAGAACACTACCTAACACCATACACAAAAATAAACTCAAAATGGATTAAAGACTTAAATGTAAGACCAGACACTATAAAACTTTTAGAGGAAAACATAGGAAAAACACTCTTTGACATAAACCACAGCAAGACTTTTTTCAACCCACCTCCTAGAGTAACAGAAATAAAAACAAAAATAAACAAATGGGAGTTAATTAAACTTAAAAGCTTTTGCACAGCAAAGGAAACCATAAACAAGACGAAAAGACAACCCTCAGAATGGGAGAAAATATTTGCAAATGAAACAACAAACAAAGGATTAATCTCCAAAATATACAAACAGCTCATGGAGCTCAATATCAAAAAAAACAAACAATCCAGTTAAAAAATGGGCAGAAGACCTAAATAGACATTTCACCAAGGAAGACATACAGATGGCCAAGAGGCACATGAAAAGATGCTCAGCATCACTAATCATTCGAGAAATGCAAATCAGAACTACAATGAGGTATCACCTCCCACTGGTCAGAATGGCCATCATCAAAAAAGCTAGAAACAATAAATGCTGGAAAGGGTGTGGTGAAAAGGGATCCCTCCTATACTGTTGGTGGGAATGTAAATTGATACAACCACTGTGGAAAACAGTATGGAGGTTCCTTAAAAAACTAAAAATAGAACTACCATACGACCCAGCAATCCCACTACTGGGCATATACCCTGAGAAAACCATAATTGAAAAAGAGACATGCACCACAATATTCACTGCAGCACTATTTACAATAGCCAGAATATGAAACCAACCTAAGTGCCCATCAACAGATGAATGGATAAAGAAGATGTGGTACATATATACAATGGAATATTACTCAGCCATGAAAAGAAACGAAATTGAGTTATTTGTAGTGAGGTGGATAGACCTAGAGTCTATCATACAGAATGAAGTAAGTGAGAAAGAGAAAAACAAATACCGTATGCTAACGCATATATGTGGAATCTAAAAAAAAAAAAAAAAAAAAAAAGGTAGTGATGAACGTAGTTGCAGGGCAGGAATAAAGAGGTAGGCATAGAGAATGGACTTGAGGACATGGGGTGGGAGGGTGAAGCTGGGGCGAAGGGAGAGTAGCATCGACATATATACGCTACCGAATGTGAAATAGTTGGCTGGTGGGAAGCAGCTGCATAGCACAGGGAGATCAGCTTGTTGCCTTGCAATGACCTAGAGGGGTGGGATAGGGAGGGTGGGAAGGAGGCTCAAGAGGAGGGGATATGGGGATGTTTATGCATATGGCTGATTCACTTTGTTGTGCAACAGAAACTAACACAGTATTGTGAAGCAATTATACTCCAATAAAGACCTATTAAAAAAATATAATCTGCCCTTTATAGTAATCACCACCACTGACTTTGCAGTTGTTACCCTAAACACTTATTTGGCACTTAGCAAGTGTACTATGCCACACTTTATTTAAATCCTATGAAGTAGGTGTCATTTTTATCCTCATCTCACACGTGAAGAAACTGAGGCACATAAAGATTAAGATACCTTGCCCAAAATCTCATAGCTGGCAAATGGTCTGACTGTAAAAATGAAGCTTTCACCCACTGTATCGTGAGACTTCCTGTGTATCACTATAAACCTTTCATTGCATGGTCATTACATTTGGGATCTTCCGCTTTAAATTTATTCATCATGCGCTCATGACACTACGTTCTCAATGGCATTGGAAGTCAATAGCAAAAAATTAGTCTGCGGCAGAAAATAAAGCTAGGCCTCGGGTACCTGACTGTGTTAACAAGAGGTGTGAGCTTTATTTTGCCTGGGGTGGCAAGTCACTGAGGGGTTCTAGCTAGGGACATGCAGACTCGCACTGTGGAGGACTCTGAGGCCACGGGAGAGGTGAGGGGGCCCTGAACGTCGTTAAGGTTGATACGCTTGGGAGGAGGGACAGCATCAGAAAACACCTGGAAAGGGACATCTTCTAGGCACCTGTGACTGCCTGGATGGAGGATGAGGGAGCTGTTGGCTGCTACACCCCAAACACTGAGGACGGTCATGGCCACAGCATCAGAGAAGTGGTCTTGCTTCTGGCCCTGCTCTCAGTGCCACTCTCGGCCTAGACCCACCGCCTTCCTACCCCCAGTGGCTGCCTCCCCACGCAACCGAACTCCAATTTCTCAGTCACCCAACGGATCTGGGTCGTAGAAACGGGAAAGAACATGGTTAAGGCTGAGGCTGCTGGGCTGTGAGCGATCAGGTAGTTCGGCTGTATGTTTGCTTATGTTTTGGTGAATATCTCAGTCATGGACAGATCTGTTCCAAATAATGTTCTTTACAACAAAAGTCTGGTCGAAAACAGGATTTAAATGGTTCCTTATATCTACAAGTAAAACTCTTCTTTGCATCAAAGCAGTCTTCAGAATAGCATAGATGCTGACCCAATTCAGGTAATTATCACAGTCATGCTTCTGTAACTTAAGGGGCTCCGTAAATTAAACATACACACACAAGTACTGTGTAATTAAAATCATGTGACTTGCAAGACACTTGCCTAGCTGCAAAAGTAAAATAGGTGTCATAACTCATTGACCTCTATTACTTCAGCAGAAAAGCTGATCTTAAAATGCATTTTTTTCCTAGCTCTACTTATGAAATCCTGTGACAAGCCATGCTTCATACCAGACAGGTGAGCCCCGGTTAGAAGAAGTCCAGAGTCACGTAAGTTAATGCTCAACTAGCTCAAGAAAGTATCAGGAGATCGGGTAAGAAGCAAAATGAACTAACTCAGGATGCAAAACAATAATATGAAAAACAACAACAAAAGAGTTAGGTACATAAGTATATTTGTCTATGTGCACATGAAGAAAAATTTCTGGAATGGTACCTGCAAAACTTATAGTAGTAGTTTTAATAAAATAAAATACGTATTTTGGATGAAAATATACTTTGTTTTAAAAAATGGTTTACTGCATATGTTTATGGTTTGGGCAGTAGGGGGAACAGAAGACAACAATATAAGAAAAGGCAGATCAAGCCAGGGGCGAGCACAGAGACCAGCACAGAGCAGGTAGTTCGTGAATAGCCTGGGAATGAAAGTCATGGTAGCAGCAGGTAGGGCTTTTATGCAAGTGACACACAAGTTGACTTGGCAAGATGCTGCATCTAAGTCGTGGCTTTGACCCAGGTGCTGACTTAGAATATTCCCGGGAAGCGCATGCCTATACAATAAAAACCTACTACACACAGAATTCCCTGGACTTACTATCTCTCCAAATCACAAGAATTTAGACTGCTTAGAGGGGAAAATTGCTTTCACTTAGCTAGGCACCTGGGCTGGATCAGGTGACTCTCAAAGCTGGGGCTGGAGGGTGTCTACATCCTTCAAGAAATTCTTTGCAGCCAAATAAAGGACTCTACCTCTTCCCCATCAGTGCATCTTTATCTCAACATGGAGGCAAGATGCCCTCTCATTTGAAGCTAGAGTGAAACAGTCATGTCCTAAAAACATCTGCCAAGACTCCAGAAAAGCTCTCTTAAACAGACTGGTAGTTTTTCCATTTCTGTCACTTAGGAGGATTTTAGGGACATAACTCTGATAATTCCACTCTTTACCTCCAGAAAGGTGATAAAATCCAATACTCACTGAATGCTCACTAACTGCCAGGCACTTTTCTAAACACTTTACACGTTACAGCTTGTTTATTTGGAGTATTCCTATTGTCCTTCACTTGGGAGATTTGGGAGAGAAGCACAGTGACTTGCCCAAGATGGCAGAGTTGGTAAATGCGAAAGCAGAAATCTAGCACCAGTAATGCAACCTGGAGACCCTTGTCTTAACACTTTTACTATATGCCTCCTAAGAAATCAGGGCAAATTAAAAGTACACCATGTCCTATTAAATTTGAAATAGGCAGAAGAAATCTTAGGAAAAAATAAATCTGATATTCAACAGAAACAGTAAGTATAAAACACAGTTTGTTTAAACAAAGTGGTCTTTTTATGAACTTGGCATGAAAAAATTTAAGTGTGCTTTGGTTATCATTTTTCCTAGTCTGTGACTGAGTGGCCTTTGTTCACTGAAATACTTCACATGCTTTCTCCCTCTGTTGTAGGTGTGTTTATTTCGATTCAGATACCACAGGCCTACAGGTATCTGCAAATTGTTTCATTTTGTTGTTGCATTTCACCATTGTGAAAAAGCACAGGAAATAGGTGTATCTGTAACCATGCCCTTCCATATCTATAAATAAGACCTTGTTATATAATGCGAAGAGATGAAACAATGCCATACTGGTTAATCTATAAACTAAGATAAAACCACCATTTGAAAATAAAGCTTAGTAAGTAGATACATGAGTAACACTAAGTTTATGACTTGCCTTTTAATGTTCGGATTGAAACTAAATTTGGGAGCTAATGTTCCGATTGCAAATAAAGTTTGGAGCTAATGGTTAAAAACATGAGCTTTGAGCTGGACATGTTGCGAATTCTAAATACTAGGTCTTTGATCAAAGGCAAGTTATTTTTAACTTCTCGAAATGCCTACATCCTAGGTTATTGTGAAGATTAAATGGAATAATACATGTAAAGGACATAATCCAGTGCCTGGTACATATTGAATGCTCAATATGTCAGTGATAATAATGATTTGCTAACAAGTCATAGTAAACTCAGTAGTTTAAAATACTGTGTTCCTTTGGTTCAATGACCCACAATTGTCCATATTTTTTTTGGCTTCTGATATTGGGATACATTTTTTAAATTAGTGTGCATATTCCCCTCTCTGTCCATCTCCTCAAATTCTTACAGTAATACTGTTAAGTCCATAGTATACATTATTATTAGGTGTCAGATTCAAGAACATATAGAATTAGTATTATGCTGTATGTTTGGTTCAATGGCAGAAATCTAAGGGCAGTTAACCAAGACATAAAGAGAGATTCTTGGTTGCTCTGAAGATTTACCCTTCAAAGCTGCTACGTATTTTGTTACATCACCTCCAACAAAACTAATTCTGTTCCTTGTACATATTCTTATTCAACTCTTCAGCAAACATCTGCCTTGTTACCAGCATAGCACAAAGTGTTGGAGATTCTGGGAAGAATAAGATGGTATCCCTGACCTTCAGGATCTTGAAGCCCAGTAGGGGTAACACACACATGAAGACAGTCTTACAACATAGTTGTTTTCTGTAGCAATAGATGGGGATCCAAGGAATGAAATTATTTGGAGGAGTGAGGGATCTCCTTGAGGAATTCTAGCTACATGTTTGAATATAATTAAAGTGTCTAGCCACTGGTAGATGACAAATTTATGATTTGGGAAGTCATGTGATCTCCTTGGTCTTAAAAGATATTGAGGGTCTTTCTCACTCAAATAGGGTGACACTGTTAATCCTTAAAGGGAAATTGCTCCCAATCACAAATTCCCTGCCTCCTAGAATCTCTCTGAGCCTCAGATGAGTGTGTGGAGGGAAGGACCTGCTGATCTAAGAATATCTCCAGTGTCAGAGAAGCAGAGAGACAAGCATAGACCAAGAGGCACAATCTTTAGACAGCTGTTGCCCATGTGGGTAAGAATCTTGACATTTGAAGTGTTCACTGAACTAAATTTCTTGCTGGATATTCCTCCCACAAAATCTGAGAAATAGAAAAATGGGTGTGGACCTATGTTTGAAAGTGATGAGAATTTACTGTAATTCATTTAATTCTTTGTAGATAACCTCTTTTAAGTTATCATTGCTTCTGTAGGTTTATATGCTTACAATTGATTAAGCAAGAACAGATTTGAAAATACAGAACAAAAAAAATTGTTTTAATTTCAGAAGTAGATTCTTCTCCTCCATGAACAATTGGCATTCTGTTTCTATTTCATCTTAGGCTGAAATTGCATTTTTGTCATTTGATTTCACATGCATTTTAATGCTTGCTGAAAGATTTAAACAAAAATATTGGGTAGTGAAATTGAGAAAGAAATAAAGTAAACAAATAGCTGGCTACAAAAATGACCTTATAAGTCTCCCAGTCTATTCAAAATATACCAGATATTTACATGGAGAAGCAACTGCTTTATAAAGTTATTTAAATTTAAAATAAAAATGCATAGCTATGAATGTATAGCTATAAACTGGTAAAAAAAAGTTTAGATATGTTTAACCCTTTTCTTGTTCTACTTATATATATGTATATAATACATATATATTATGTATATATTATATGGTTCTCTATCTTCAAATCTGCTCTTGCTTAATCAATTGTAAGCATCTTGAAGTTTCTATGCCTCTGAGCATAGATTATCTTTAAGATTCAAGATTCATGTTTATCTGGGTGGAGTTACAGAGTTGCCTTGGTAACAGCTACTTTCATCAAACTGAGAGTTAATAATGGAAAATTTTAAAAATGCAGATGCCAAAGTAGGGCAGTGTAGGGAAAAAAATGTTTTAAGTTACTTTTTTCCTATATCTATTTTACATTACAAAATTCGTTATTACTTCTAGAAATTTGTGAATGTTTAAAATATGTAGATATATGAAGTCCTTATTATTGAAATAATCAACTTAAAATTATGAAATGTAAAAACAAAAAACAAAAAACAGAATGGTATATGACCAAAAAGGCAAAGGACCCTTACTGTGAAAAACAAGAGGGGTCACATATAATCGTGATCATGCTTCTTGCTTCCTATTACTGGTGAATAGAATTCTATACCGAGAACCAGAACAGTTCTGGCATTTGGTCTAGAATCATTTTGAAGGGTAAGCCTGGAGCTGCGATACTAAGCACAGGCAATTTGGCATTTGGTTCCAAAAATATGCTCAGAATTTGTTATTTCTTCCCTCAGCAACAGGCTCTCAGCCAAATAATTTTTAACCAAATCTCAAAGCCCAATTTTTCTTCAACTACTGAGATCCTATTTCAAGTTGCTGTCAAGATATGGGGGAAAGTGAAATATCAATACCAACACTTGTGAGATCCCAAGACTAAATCCATACAAATCCTGTTTCTGCATTAAAAAATAAAAAAGATATTGAGGGAAGAAAGTGTGATATTATTGAGCCACTTAATCAGTTTCCTCCAACTTAAAGTCCAAACGGGTAAGTTTTTTTGGTTTCTTTGTTTTTAAATCTAGACTTGGTAGAAGACAAAGCATAGACATTTTAAACAACATATTAAAACTTCTACTATAGTGAATCACTTAAAATCTAAATCTTGGACTTTCCTTAGACTGAGTCTTCAATTCAGTTTTTATAAAAAGTAAAATTTGAATTTTATTTCTAAAAGGGGCAGGAGAAAGAAGTGAGTAAAAACACTTTGTCTCTTTCTTGCTTTTAATACTGATATTCAATTCTTTTGACACTATGTAAAAATTCTGTTTTTTCTTTCCAAATGATAGTAGAATGAAGCATTTTCCTTTAATGTATAACTGATAAAATTTAGAGTTACAAAGTATCTTCTACCTCCTGGTGTAACTGTGTAGCTGAATTTCTTTAAGCTTTTTTTCCCCCTCCAAATATGAAACTGTTCCACATCTTAGCTATGTCTTAAATTAGAAGTCAAGATCTAGTACTAACTTCAATTTAATCTCTTCTAAAATTTTAAATATAATAAATATGGTTTGATGCTCCAAACATGTCATGTTTGCTGGCCTATAACAGTTGTATTGAGTTTTCATTGAATAAAATATATATTTCCCTTAAAATTTTTTGTTTTTATAATCATGTCTCATAACCCACCTCTGAATCCATGAACATGTGTGTAGGTAGATAACACAAAGATCCATTAGAAAGACTTTCAGTGTGGTATGCTCTTTCTGTTTCTTTTTCAATAGCATTAACTTACATTTCAAATTATTATAATTCATTCTGTTTTTCACAATTCATCAAATAATACTTTATGAAATGAAAAGAGATCACCACATAGTTCACAGAACTACATTTTAAAAGTAATAATGAATTTTAAATTCCTATTTTGGCAACA
This sequence comes from Balaenoptera acutorostrata, assembly GCF_949987535.1. Taxonomy (NCBI): domain Eukaryota; kingdom Metazoa; phylum Chordata; class Mammalia; order Artiodactyla; family Balaenopteridae; genus Balaenoptera; species Balaenoptera acutorostrata. The sequence goes on from NC_080068.1 coordinate 10,781,672, forward strand.
AAACTCATAATCTTTTCTAAATTCTTTCAGTATTATGCCTACTTAATTTTCCTTTATGATTTTTAATTATATAGTTTCCTATTGCTGCTGTAACAAAATACCAAAAATGTAGTGGCTAAAACAACAGAAATGTGTATCTTACAGTTCTGCAGGTCAGAAGTCTGAAATGGGTCTCACCGGGTTAATATGAAGGTGTCAGCAGGGCTGCACTTCTTCGTAGAAGTTCTAGAGTAGAAACCATTTCCCGTGTGTTCCAGCTTCCTGAGTCTACCCACATTCCTTGGCATATGCCTCTTTTGGCGTATGGCTTTTCTTGGAAAGCCAGCAATGGCTGTTCGAGCCTTTCTCAAGCATCATCACTCTAACACTGACTCTTCTGCATCCCTCTCTCATTTTATAAGAACCCCTGTGATTACATTGGCCACACCTGGATAATCCTGGTACCCTCCCCATCGCTGGGTCAGCTGATTAGCAAACTTAATTCCATCTGCAACCTTATTTCCCTTTTTCGTAACATAAAACATTCACAGGTTCCAGGGATTAGGATGTGGACCTCTTTAGGGGGTGGGAAACCGGGAGGAGGGAGCATTAGTCTGCCCACAATATTAATATATCATTCTTAAAAGAAAGACAAAGTCTGTTTTGTAAATAATATTTTTTCTCGGTATTATGTCTTCCCTTCACTCAGGAATTTAGTTAGAAATTAAGATTAATAAATATTAATTAAATAGTAAAAAGTACCAGTACTAGCACTAAGTCATACAAACTGATCCTAATATTTTAATAATATTAAGTAATGGCACTTGTGTTGCATTTGATGCTAATTTACTATAGTTCTTACCTATCAGTAGATGATTTATATCTGGTTATCTTTTCTTAATTCCAGGTCTTTCCCACAAACACAGAGAAGAGTCTACTATGACACAAATTAAAAAGTCATCGTCTCACCATTTCTCTGTATTCTTTCTCTTCAACAGACTCCATGACTGGAACTATTACACTATAGTAAATCTAAAAATCACTGGGCCACCTTCTTTTGGAATTCTTTCCTTGTTTTTAATTAGTATAGAGTATAAATTTATGTTTTATCATATCTTCAAGTGACCAATATTCTACCTGAAGTGGTCAGGTAGACCCCAAATTATAAAAAATTATCCCCCAAATTATAAAAGTGTTCCAAGATTTCACCAAGGACTAATCATTGGAGATAGAAGTCTGCCTGTTTTTCTCTCTCATGCATTCTGCTAAAACAAACACACACACATACACACACCAGGTTCTGCTAATTATCATTTCTTTGGTTCCAAATCATCCCCCAATCCTACCAATCCTAAATCACCTGTGTCCACACCAATCTTTTTTTTTTTAACATCTTTATTGAAGTATAATTGCTTTACAATGTTGTGTTAGTTCCTGCTGTATAACAAAGTGAATCAGCTATATGTATACATATATCCCCATATCTCCTCCCTCTTGTGTCTCCCTCCCACCCTCCCTATCCCACCCCTCTAGGTGGTCACAAAGCACCAAGCTGATCTCCCTGTGCTATACAGCTGCTTCACACTAGCTATCTATTTTACATTTGGTAGTGTATGTATGTCGATGCTACTCTCTCACTTTGTCCCAGCTTACCCTTCCCCCTCCCCGTGTCCTCAAGTCCATTCTCTATGTCTGCGTCTTTATTCCTGTCCTGCCCCTAGGTTCATCAGAACCATTTTTTTTTTCTAGATTCCATATATATGTGTTAGCATACGGCATTTGTTTTTCTCTTTCTGATTTACTTCACTCTGTATGACAGACTCTAGGTCCATCCACCTCACTACAAATAACTCAATTTCATTCCTTTTTATGGCTGAGTAATATTCCATTGTATATATGTACCACATCTTCTTTATCCATTCATCTGTCAATGGGCATTTAGGTTGCTTCCGTGACCAGGCTATTGTAAATAGTGCTGCAATGACCATTGGGGTGCATGTGTCTTTTTGAATTATGGTCTTCTCAGGGTATATGCCCAGTAGTGGGATTGCTGGGTCGTATGGTAGTTCTATTTTTAGTTTTTAAGGAACCTCCATACTGTTCTCCATAGTGGCTGTATCTATTTACATTCCCACCAACAGTGCAAGAGGGTTCCCTTTTCTCCACACCCTCAAGTGGCAGGACATATTTAAAGTGATGAAAGGGAAAAACCTACAACCAAGATTACTCTACCCAGCAAGGATCTCATTCAGATTCAACGGAGAAATTAAAAACTTTACAGACAAGCAAAAGTTAAGAGAACTCAGCACCACCAAACCAGCTTTACAACAAATGTTATGGGAACATCTCTAGGCAGGAAACACAAGAGAAGGAAAAGACCTACAAAAACAAACCCAAAACAACTGAGAAAATGGTAATAGGAACATGCATATCGATAATTACCTTAAATGTAAATGGATTAAATGCTCCAACCAAAAGACATAGACTGGCCAAATGGATACAAAAACAAGACCCATATAAATGCCGTCCACACCAATCTTATTTGCCTACCAGTCCCTTGTCAAATTACTTCCTTCAATAGTACCTCCATTTACGATGTGCTGCTTTCCTGATGCATAGTAACAGATGAGATGTTGAGACAAAGGAGAGAAAGGGCATTACTCTCATCTGCCTGGAGAGCAAACAACCAGCAAATTGTCCCCCATTTAAGGGAAGCTGGCTTCACCTCAATATATTTTCAAGATATTTCAAAATTGCAACATATCGTGTTCAGTTATTTTGCTTTCATCCATTATAGAAAAGATCAACTTTTAGATTGAGGCAATACAAGCTGAGAAATTTTTACTGGGATGGCCTTCGTGTTTGAGAGCTGACTGCTGCTTCAACAACACTTCACCCATAACTCTTCCTCTGTATTCATTTAGGGAAGTTTGATTCTGAAACACATAAACAGCTGTGTTTCTCCTGAGCTACGACCACATTTATAGGTGGATAAATCATAGATTTTTCTCGATTTTGATGGCATTTTCTTCTTCATGCACTACATACTGGCCCTGAAGACTGCATGTTTTAAAATGTTCAGAATTATTTGGATCACTGATTTCTGATTGTAGAAAAGTAAACGGTAAAACATATAACAACACTAACACTAATTTGAAAGAGAAACATTTTCCAACTAGCAAAATATGAGTATAGATATAAAGATCATGGACAAAAGTCACAAAGCACACTGCCAGCAAAGAATTGAACCAAGTCTCGCCCGCCCGAAGAAATCTGCTTAGTGCTTTAAAAAAATGTTTATTCCTAATATTTATACTTGTTTACACACTTCCAAATATATAAAGGTTTATTTGTTTCATCTAAGAGACAAGTAGGAGGGACACCCAGAATTTTTTGATATAAGTATTTTAAAAGTTTATCCACACTCAGATGGAGGGGTGAGTAAAAAAAAAAGAAAAAAGGAGAGTAAACAATAAATAAACAATAAACTACTTCTTTTTTTCTCCCTCTCCTTTCATATCAAGTCTGTTAAATCCTCTTGATTATATATCATAAGCATCATGCATTGGTTTAAGATGACATTTTTCTCATACCTGCCTCATTATTCATCAGAATGGTCTTCTTGACTTTAGTTTTGCTGCCTGTAAGTCAGACCTCAGTATTGGTGGGAAGGCACCACTAAAACACAAATCTTAAGGCCCTTCAGGGGCTTCTCATCACCTGTGGGATAAAGTTAACTCTCTCTAACCGGAGATCTAGGCCCCCAACATTCTAATCTCAACTCCTGCCTCTCTTCCACATGCCTCCTCTTCCTAACTGACTCAGAGTCAGGAAAGGCACAACAGAGCTTACCTTTTCTTGAATTTAATTTGTGCTCTTTGCCGCCCATGCTTTTGTGCATGTTAATCCATTGGTCCAGCATGCCTTCACTAACCTGTGTACAAGGGGAACCATGGTTCAGAACAAAAGGAACATCAAGAGTGCCACTCCTCATAGCTGCTTGCCAGTTCCTCTGACGTCAGCCAGTGCCGGATGCACAATTTCTTAAGGGCTTTGATTCATTTTGTGCCAGCACCTTGCCTTAAGTAACGCCGTGCCTTCTCGCCTTCTGCCTAGGCGTTTCTCCAGCGCCAAAGCTAAGATGGGACCCCTGCAGAATTGCAGAGCTAATACCCTAATGGCAGCTCTCAAACAATGGGACACAGGACCTGATGGATAAATGTTTCTTCCTCTTTTCCTTCAGGTAGATAATTCAGGGAAGCTGTCTACATGGTTCTTGAGAGGCTGCCGAGACTTAAAGGCCCCACTGCATCCAACAGCGTACCTTCATACTGGCTTTTTCTCCTGACCTGCCACACTCTTTCCTTTTCCTTGGGATTACCACCCAAATCAACTACCTGCATTCGGCACTGTATATCGGACTCTGCTTTGGAAGAATCTGACAAAGCTAAGAGAAGGCCCAGAACACAACCTGCTTCTACGCTCCCAGGTCTCTGAACCTACTCCTATCACAGAACTTATCACAGAAATTTCTTTAAGTGTGAGGTTTCTCTCATTCGTCTTTGAATCTCTAGTGTTAATTCAGTCCCTGACGAACTACAAATGTTCAGTAAATGACGATTAAATGATGAACTCATAATTCTTATTCATGGACTTTCTGTTAAACTGCAAACTTTAGGAAACAGATACAGACCTGTAAAACACACCTGCAAGTGTTATAGCACCTAGTACTGACAACTCAAAAAAATATTTATGAAACAAAAGAAAATGAAGGAAGCTGACTCACCAAAAGAAGAGGCATGGTCAAAGTCTGGAGAAAAGATACATTGCCCCAGTGTAACTTCTGATAAGTTGTAAGAGAGAAAGAAAAACAAGACAGGTACCTTTTCTCAGCCTTCATATCTAGAGGTATTAACCTGGAGGGGGAAAAAGTGTGGTCTGAAGAAACAAGGGACTAAAGCAAGTGTGTCTTTCATCTCTCTCAGAGTCAGCCTTGCTGCAAAGCAGCCCCAAGACAGCCCTGCCTGGACAAATCACTAGCACTCTGACCATTTATATTTTTATTCTTCAAGATCCACGGCTATAAATATCTAGTGCTTCCCAAGTTGTCTTCTTAGTCTTTTAAAGTTTCAGGAAAACATTACAGGAGAGCATGGATACTGATGATTTGCTGGAACATGCATAGTTCAGGGTCCCTTTGACCCTCTGATTGCGCAGCCAGAGTGAATTGTTACTTGGGGTCTCCCTATAGGATAGTCACTAATCCACCTACGAAAGTTCATGAGATTTGTAATAATCAACCCAGAGTCTTCTGCCCATTCCTTTGTCGGCGTTCTGAAGGTTTGAAAATGAATTCTATACTTGTGTGATTGCACATAAAATACTATAAAACTTTTTACTTGAAGGTAAAATTCATGCATATTCTTACTACTATTTTAGCAATAGCCTTAAACTAATATCGTTTATTCAGATGTAAATGTAGATTCCAGTACAGTGGTTGGAGTGCACAGAAGTACGCCTTATCAAGGTTTGGAGAAAAGACCACTAGCAGTGGTACAAAAATGTGTAATTATGTGAATAGCATCATTATAAACACATAGAAGACAAAGTTGAAGTATTTTTATAATCATATCACATTTCAAATGACCTAAAATATTTTATATAATAAATATTTCAAAATTATAATTACTTAATTCCAAAAATATTTATTATAACATTTCTATTTTTTATGGAAAAAATAATTTTATCCAGTTGTAAATGTTTCAGGTTAGGGAAACAATTTATTTGCTTGAAGTATTTATGAAGATAAATGGTAATGGTAAAAATTTATTAAAACATAAGGTAAAAGTTCTACCCACACTTAGACATATGACTAGAGAAAAAAGTCAATAAACTTTTCATCTAGAGTTCTGGGGGTAAGTAGAATTCACTTGTTTTATTGGCCTAGGATTGTAGTGGAGTTTAGAGGCAATGAAACTGGCTGGACTACTCTTTTGTCAAATCAGGTATATGAAAAAGGTTGTGAAGATTTATATTTTTTACAGTCCTTGGCCGAAATGATAAGTTGCAAGCATTTTACTTTGTCCAAAAGCAAGTATTAGGCCTGATTAGCTCAAATACTCAAATTTTCATTCACTCCTAATGACACTTAGTCATTCTTCACACCTCTCATTCTCTCTCTCTCACCCTTCTCACACCCAAGTTGTTAACTTTTTTCTCTGTTCTCACATTTGCAATCTGGTTCAGACCTTCAGTGATCTCTCACCTATACTTGTGCTTACATTTCTTAATTGGAATTCCTATCTCTAGTCTCTTATTTCAATATGTGTCATCAGAGCTTTGTTTCTGAAATTGAATTTGATTTCACCACACCTCTGTTGAAAAATTGTCAATGTGCCCATATTCCTACTGGCTAGAGTTCAAATTCACATCACACAAAGAGTCACTCACCACGTGGCCCAAGCCACTTCCCAGGTTCACCTCTGGGTACCCCCTCTTGGGCTCTCAGCAAGCTGTTGAGGATACAAAAGTGAACGCAACAGCCATTGCTCTCAGTGAGCTCATAGTCTGACTCGGGAGATGAATAAGCAGATCACTGTAAAACAGTCTGGCAAGCGCAAGGTCAGGAGTGTGCACGTGGGAGCAAAGAGAAGGGATATATAGTAAGCCAGACTAGGAGGAGGAGAGGTTCAGGAGGACTTCCTGGAGAAGGCAATGCCTGCGGGAAGTTTGAAGTGCGGGGAAGAGTTGTTAAGAGAAGGGGAAAGAAGGCAAAGGAAAGCAGCACATGGCATCAAGGTAGGAAAAGCCTGGTTAGATGCAGTCTGGTGCTGCTAACGTTCAACAACCCTTCTGTTAAGCTTTTTACAATCTTCTCGTTCAGAGTTCAAATCTTGACTCTCAGAGTTCTCGCATCACTTTATACTTACTTCCATTATTGTACTCTCACATTTATTCTAATACTTTGAGATGCCATGACACCATTCATCGTTGTTTCTCAAACCCATAGTGTGAACCGCACAAGTGTTTTGTGCATGTAGAGGTTGCATAAGATTGGGTGGTTCAGTGGGTCTGGAAATTTAAAACCTTCTATTGTGGACTCATAGAGATCAAAGTCCCTGTTATTAAGACACACATGTTCATAAACTATCCTTGTAATTATATTAAATCTTGAAAATTATGTTTAAAAATCAGACGCTAAAAGATTAAAATCAAAAAACATATTCCCAAGAACTAAATATTTGGGGTCTCAAACTACTGTGAGATTAGCTATAATGAAAAACAAATGACCCCTCACCATTTCTCTGAAACTCCTGTAACTCCTGGACCCGCTGATTTCCCATGAGGTTTACCTACCTCTCAGTTTCCAAAACCAGCCTGACTTAAGGCTCTAGACAATTAAGCAGCTTCAAATGCCTACCTACGATATTTCTACTGATATATTGGATCTCTCCCCTATTTCTCTGTCCGTAATATGTCCTTAATTAACTTCTCTCTGTTGGAGTCAGACCTGGGAGGCATCAGACACCAGGTCCCCTTCCTATGAGGCTCATCATGCAAGTACCTGGGAACTGATCACTGGGCATCTACCTTTGTATCTCAGTCTCCTGGAATAATTATCTGTTTACAAGCTAATGATAAGCACCTGGCTCGCAGAATCATCTCCTTCCTATCTGTGTCCCGTAATACACATAAAAACCCCTGTATGGCATACAAGGTTCTGTCCCGAGAGGGTGCTCTTAAGCCTACATTCCAGAGACGTAGTTCCCCTGCCCGAGGTGCCTCAATTTGTACATCTAGGATCCTGCCTTGAATTCTGCTTCTCAATGCCAAGTACCCGTGCCCACTTATTAGGCTGGGTCCATGCCACGTTCCTGTGGAAATAGAAACCCACTCCTTAATGATCATCCAGGAGGTACTATCATGGCCCTCCCTCCCTGCTGCATAGATGTTTACTGGTGTGTGTGTGTGTGTGGTTTTCACTGGTTCCCTGAGGAAGACCTTTCATGGATCTCATCCACGTGCTTTGCCACCTTTTGGTAAACCCTAAGTGCAGAGTTCTGATGCCACTGAGTTTTCTGACCAATGCTACACATCTTAGACAATGGTTCTTTTTGCTGCCTATTATGAGATGTACATCCCTAGTTCAAACCTGAACACAAAGATAACAAATGTCAAAGATGACAAAAATTCTAAAGAGTTTTTAGGAAACATCTGAATGTACAGAACAGTCTGTGGTCAATACCTCAAAACCAATAACAAATATTTCACATATTATTTATAATGGGGACCTTAAGAAACACTACATCAGCTTATCATTTTGTAAAAGTCCATCAATGAGTATCATGCAAATTATTTTTCAGAAGTCTTTCTAAATCCATTTCATAAAATAGGAGAAATACTTTTTAAAAATTATCAATATTATGCATGGGCCATTGTTAGCAAAATTTTTTTATCTTAGAAGAAACAATTTTTTAATTATTTGACTGCCAGTTAGAATATGTAAATAATCACTCCAAAATCTAGAGATTTCAGATGAATCTATTACGGCCTTCAAATTATCATTCCTACCTCTAACTTCTCTCTCCAAAGCATTCTGTGTGTTGCCATCAGATTCATTATTTGAAAGCTTCAATTTCCTCATGTCATTTCTCTCATTAAAATTTTTCAAGGATCTGATCAAACTTCCCTATTGTATGTAGTTCCCAGACAAAAAAATCCTTTACTATAATTATTTATTTTTCTCCAAAATTATTGTTTATAACACTCACATATTTATTTTATTTATGAATGCACTGATTTTATTATTTATTAAATAATTAAAATATTAGTCATATTAAGGGATTTTAAAAAATTAATTCGTTCATTCATCTCGCCTTATCAATTAGACTATAAAGCCTTAAGGGCAGTTGAGTAGAGGCCCAAATGATTGCTGAATTCAATTATACTTCTTCATATAGAGAGCCTCACATATAGGGACTCCCATATGCACTTACAGAGCATACAAAATCAACAGCAAATCAGTTGATTGCTTCATCAACTGGCTATAGTTTGTAACGAGGCTTGCATTAACAATATCTTGTAGGAAAAGTGTGAAATACGTTTCACTATCCTGTAAAAATGCAACTGGAAGTCGTGTGGTTTCCTAGTTTATACTCTGTGTATAAAGTCAAAGCCTTTATTGACTCATAGCTTCACACCAGGTATCACTCTTCGACACAAGGGGAGAGCATCTCTAAGCCTGACTAGTTGCATTGCCACACAAACTGTGGTCACAAGAGAGGTAGATATCTCAGTGCCATTCAACACCACTCACAGAAAAAGCAAATTATATGTCCCAGTGAGTACAGAAACCTGATCATAGCTCACACTTAATGTTAAACAAGAGGCCCTCTTCTTATATTCTCAGTTAAATGGCTCTATAGTAAGACAATAGTGCAGTATTTTACCTAATGACAGCGGCACCCCACTTTCCTTCACTTTAGGATTATACACTGGCTTTAGGTATTTTTTAAAAATCCTTCACGCTTTGTTTCTAAACAAGCACATAAAAGGAAAACATTTCCTAATATTTATTTTATAAACTTAATTCGCAAAGGAGAGATTGCCAAATACCTGACTTTTGCTATTTTTCTTCCAGATACATGTCTTTTATAAACACTTAAAACTCATCAACTTAAGTAGCAAAAATGTCATTTGGTTCCTCTCTCCATCTCAGAAGGGAGTATTTCATTCGGAATTCATCATTAAAAATAATGATGTGGAAGGTGTTACTTTTACAGTTTTCTTGTCTTTAAATATGGTGACATTATTTTAGTAATGTGAGAATGAGTATAATCTAGAAAAGAGAAAACTCTTTAGATTTGAGAACAGATGGCTAATAATCACGACAGCAAAGAACATAACGAAGGTTAATGACCTACATGCTGAACTTCTTTTAATTTTTACAAGCCATTACCAACTGAAAATATCCGGTTTTAGATGAACCAACACTTACAAGCCTTTTAAAAAATTTCTTTAAACCTTTAGAACGGTACTCTTGCCACTGGTCTCTCTGGAGCGACAGCATGAACCCGTGTGGTTAGCCCTTTGTGAATACAAGGTGCATCCACACGGACTTGGTGGTTTCTGAATGCTTGGGAGACAGGTAATGTCAGACTAACACCTTAACTACAAATTCTTCTAGAATTATTTTATTTCTTATCATTCCAAGCCTACTTCTAATTGCCCTTGGACTAACTGCCCCCTCCATCAATGGTTAAATTATTATTTATCTGCTAACTAAGGCTACTCTAAGGTTCTATCATAAAGTGTTGGAAGAATCAGGTAAGACAAAAAATTATGCTTATGCCGGTTACCAACAGAATGTTAAGAAAGATTTTTAAGAATGAGAATGGTAGTTCCAGGCTCCAGTTGTTTGACATATTTCACCAGGGAACAGGAATGACAAACAGGTTGGGTCTGCAATGAAATTTCAAGGTCAGACTTCTACTCTGCTATTTAAATTTTTTTACAGAGGTGACTTGAGAAAATACACATTTCTCCCTAATCATTACATACATACTTTTGGTGGATCAGACACTCTTCCTTGAGCCTGGTGATCTCATATCATTACCTGTAATTATTGTTCTTATGGTCAAGTGAATGGGCCATTGGCAATCAAGCCAAACGAATTCTGCTTTCATACCCAGTTTTAGTATCTATAAGTGTGGCTTTTGAATGGCAGAAAAGATATCTTATATTTTCTAGAGTCTACATTTAGGTATAGTTAAGGTTACATTGCAGGAAAAACTTTTCAACATTTTTCATTCACAAAGGGGATGAAAAATAATTTAAACATTTCATTATCTCTAGCTTCAATATCTGCCTTTACCAAAATTTTTAAGTATTTCTTTTGAAGAAGAACAAATATTTGCATTCAATCTTAAAGGTCTAACATGTAAATGGATGCTTAGGAAAACATATTCTTAACTGTGCGTTTATAAACTGTATGAAGATACCTTTATTTAATAACAGGCCTTTTTCCAGGATAAATGTCTTAAGACAGCTATTTTTTCCTTTTTTTAACATTGATTTTCAGTATGGGGTGGGGAATAATAAAATCTACTTATTATTTATATGAGGCATATATTTTTCAATGTCTGTATTTGAAACACTTTAAACTATAAATTTGACATAGACAGTATTATAGATTATGGTCTATGATTTATAGTAATCTTTGGGTCATTTTTCTGAGTTACCTTCATAAGTGAAGAAACAAAGTTACCAAGAGAATAATCTATGGTACAGAAATAACTTTGAACAATAAGAAACTTGAAGTACAACAAAGAGGCCAGAGTCTGGGCTAGACAAGATAAAAGGAAATACACTAAAAAAGGAAGAAAAAGAAAAGAGTATGCTATGGCTCTCCCCAGATTCCTCCATGACAGAATGAGAGAAACTAAATCTAAGGGCAACTCAATAGCAGTCAGTAATCATCCGCTGAAGGAATGGATGGAAAGGTGGACGGATGGATGGATGGATGGATGGATGGATGGATGCTTGTGTCTGGTGACCCTTGGCCATCTTGCATAAGCAGTCCAAACCTCTTAGATAAATTCCATGTGACGTGCTTCTTTCACTTGTGAGTAAAATGGACATAAGCACAGGCATTAGGAGAACATGGGACTGCAACATTCAGATTGCTATAATAAGGGGAAGGGGAAAAAAACTTGAAAGTTCTTATTGAAGAAAAATTTTGTACACTTGATAATGTATAATATTTCTAATAATCAACAGAGAAAGCCTGCCTTGGAGAGAAATGTTTATACTGGATGTTGTCACTATCAATCATCTTGCAGCAAAAGGAGAGAGGATGACAATAATTTTTTTTTAAGGTCTCTGTAAGATGGGTTGGAAATGGGGGACAGAGGAATTGTATCTCCACTGCTTAAAAATATGAAACATCAAGGAAAGGACGTCTAGAGCAGAAAGGGTCTTCATTACTTTCAAAACAAAGAAGCCTTAGTAGTAAGACTATAGCATTAGGGAAAGCAATACTTATTCTAGCACCCATCCTACTACCTGCTAGTTTTATGACCTTGGCCAAGTCACTTGATTACTCTGGGTCTAAAAATGAATCTGAAGATGAGGGCCTGTGGTGGTCCATTCCAATGCTAAGACTGATAATTCTGCATTCACAGTTACATTTGAAAACTTCCCTGGTATTTCTGAAGCTTCCCAAGGCTATCAGGAATTTAGTATATGTTTATAAGATATTCATGGTAGTATTTTCTAAACATAACACTACCACGTGTGTAAAGAGATGTCTTCATTAAAATTTCTCTTAAGTTGTTCCTTCCCAAAGTAATGGAAGCTGAACAAATCTTAGAAACTCATTTAGAATTCGTGATCATTCTACTTGACTAAATTTAAGATTCCAACAATCTTCCTTTTAGAATAACAATATATTTTATTTTAAATATCTGAAAAGCAATTTAGTCATTTTCATCCATATGCATAAATTCACCTTAAAGTAACTCTTTTTTAGAAATATGGAATGGCACTATCAACAATATTTATCAAGCAATGTTTACTCTTCTAAGAGTGAGGGAAGAGAATGTGAAAGTCTAGCAACATAAAAGAGACTGATCCCACACATCATGTAATACAGATTTGGAAGATGGGGTGGCAACATTTTATTAGTAAAGAAACAACCTGTTCTTTAGAGCCAGAACATTGAATTCTCTGGTTTCCTCCTTCTAGTCCCACTATGCCTCTGGCATCATATAACTGCTGCCAATCAACTGCATCCAGAAGGTGGGATAAGATGCCAAATTACCCTTTCGGCAACATTCCAGAGATTCTCAGATGGCTCTTTCCTTTTCCCGCTTTAAAACAGCATCATATGAGCTAGGTTTATTTTGAAATGTCCATGAAAAACAAGTCAGATTTTTCCTGAAATTGGGCCCTCTTGGAGTTAAATGTTTTTGAAAATGCTTCGTATAAGTCCATTTGTTCATTTTATTATTTTTAATCTTGTTCATAAATCTGTCCTCTAAAAAGACCTTGAAAATTTCACCATGTTCTGACATTACTGTAGAAATATATCCTATTTATTGAAAGACAGAGGTCAATATATTTATTCATTAATTTTAAGAAATGTTAGAGGAAAACTAATAAAACCTGAAAGTGATACTAAAGGTCACTCAATGAAGTTGAGCATTTTATCACAAACTAACGATAATAATAAAAAATATATAGTGTTTTACCACTTGTAAACTGCATATGTTTTCATTTGATTCTCACAACCACTGTGCTAGATAGATAATATTATCCTCTTATAACACAGAAAATTTACGGAGGATAGTGTTTTGTCACTTGTAAAGTGCATATGTTTTCATTTGATTCCCACAACTACTGTGCTAGATAGATAATATTATCCTCTTATAACACAGAAAATTTACAGAGGGTAAATGGCATGAATGAAGTCAGAGAGCTCTCAAAATATGTGATAATTATAATTCCTAAATTATTTCTATAGGATCAGCTATTTCCTTTGATATCAAAAGATATATTCAATTACATGACTCTGTAAAATTCTGCTAATTCTTTAGTGACCTCGTATGTGTTTGTTCAGGAAACTACTGCAAAAACAAGAAGGTGAATACATTAAAAATGAGAAATATTTACTAAGTGTAATACATTTATTGTACATCAAAAATTTTTCAATATTTTTAGCAGCAGATATGCATCTTCAATATTCTCCAATCTCTTCTAAGGATTAATGAAGATATAAACAAAACTTTAAATTTAAAGATGTTCATCAAAACATTATTTATAGTACATAAAATTACAAATAAAGTGTGGTACTGTATTCATAAGTAAACTGAGACCCACGTAGTTTGATCATAGGCACAGTAGTAGTTAGGGACAGATCTGGAACTCAAATGTATGTTAGCCATCTCTAGATATAGAACTCTCTGTAACAGGACACTATTTATACTGCAGAACTGCAGAACTCTAACTGCATAACTGATGGTTTGCTTAATTGTTTGTTGGATATGGGTATGGATTTATGTGTAATTGTGATTAAAATTATTATTCTTTTAAGTTAAAAGAAAGGGGAGGGTAAACAGATTATAGCACAGCCATACAACAGTAGGTTGCTATGCTGCCACACGTACCAAATGCTAGATAATACATTTCATATTAAATATATTTTCAAGGTAGAGAAAAACTGTACCTCAACATAATAAAGTTTATATATGATAGGCCAACAGCTAACGTCATACTCAATCGTGAAAAACTGAGGCTTTCCCACAAAGGTCAGGAAAAAGACAAGTATGCCCACTCTCACCACTTCTATTCAACACAGCATAGAAATCCTAGCCAGAGCAGTTAGGCAAGGAAAAGAAATAAAAGGCATTCAAATTGGAAAGAAGATAAATTGCCTCCATTTGCAAACGGTATGATCTTATATATAGAAAACTCTAAAGACCACAAAAAAACTGTTAAAACTAATAAATAATTCGGTAAAGTTGCAGTTTACAAAATCAACATGCAAAATCAGTTGTGTTTATATACACTAACAACAACTATCCAAAAAATAAATTAAGAAAACTAACCCATTTACAATAGCATCAAAAAGAATAAAACACTTAGGAATAAATTTAATCAAGGAGGTGAACGATGTGTCCACTGAAAATTTCAAGGCACTGATGAAAAAACTTGAAGACAAATAAATGAAAGATATCCTGTGTTCACGGATTGAGAGAATTAATACTGTGAAGTGCTCCCCAAAGCAAGCTACAGATTCAATGTAATCCCTATTAAAATTCCAATGGCATTTTTCACAGAAATAGAAATAGAAAAATAATCCTAAATTTCCTATGAAATCACAAAAGGCCCTGACTAGCCAAAGCAATCTTAAGAAAGAACAAAGTTGGAAGCATCACACTTACAGATTTCAAACTATATTACAAAGCTATAGTAATTAAAACAGTATGCCACTGGAATTAAAAACAGACACATAGATCACTGGAACAGAATAAAGAGTCCAGAAATAAACCACCTCATATATGACCAAGTAATTTTTCACAGAGACCCCCAAGAACACACAATGGGGAAAGGATAGTCTCTTCAATAAATGGTGTTGGGAAAACTGGATATCCACATTCAAAGCAATGAAACTGGACTCCTATACTACTCAAAAAAAAAAAAAGAAAAAAGAAAAAAAACCACAAACAATATATGCTCTCCCTGCCCACCTACGTGTGTGTGTGTGTGTGTGTGTGTCTGGCATGGTGGTACATTAACCTAAATAGTCCAATATGTACATCCCCAAAACAAAAAGATTCTTCTACACTGACACAATACAACTCAAAAACAGGAAGTCAACAGTGATACAACACTACCATGAAGGCAGAGTATACTGAAATTATTATATACTTACTGTTTGCTCAAGTACTTGTTCAGTGTGACAAATATTATGATCATTCTGGCTGCATGTTTCACCCACCATCTCTGCACCCCTTCATCCCCTCTCCCACTTCTTTGGCTGCTGGGCACACCGCAGTTAACCCCTGCAGGGCAATCCCTTCCCGCAACCTTGCTCAGACATCCAGCACCCATGTTAACATGTCTCCATACCAAGAGGGAAGGGAAATGAGGGAAGGAAAGGAAAATGAGAAGAGCAAGGGAAGATGATGAATTAATTAATTTTTAATTAAAGCTTCATGAAAGGAAATGTTAGCAAGTGACATTTTTGAAAGTTAGTAGTAAAAACATCCCCCAGAGACTACCTAATGTGGACATGTATATTTCTTTCAAAATTCTATCTGAATTGAAAAGAAGAGCTGAAAGGACTGAGAAACCGGAATTGGCTGCCTGGACTTATAATTCTCTTTGATGACCAGCATCTTTTTACTACCTCTCTAAATAGCAGGATTAAGCACACAAAGATGAATGCTTCACTCAGATTGAAATCTAAATCTTTCTTCTTTTGTTCCCTTAATTGTAAAGTATGTTCCTGGGCTTGAGACAGTCTAAAGGTGGCATGAGGACACTGAACATTTTTTTTAATTGTCAAGTAGCATAACTCAGATGACCAACAAGATTCTAATTATGTGGACCTAATGTTTTCACCTTTTCATTTCCTTTATCACAAACCAAAACGCTGCTTACTTATAAAATATATGTGTAAGCCAACATGATTTTTTTGTCGAAACAAAGCTTTTCTCTGAAATCTAGCTACAGAAGAAAAGAGGTTTATAGGAGGTGTACAGTACACATGCAGAAACATTTTGCCTCATAAATGTTTGGTAAATGCTTCACTTCTATGTAGGAGGTATGAGATTCATGCTAAAAATACACTCCCTTCTTTGATTATTCACAATAGATGCCAAAAATTCTCACAAACAAAGACAGGGCTGACAGGACAGTATCTTGTTTAAGATGCAATAATCATTTAGATTTTATATACAATTTCAACATTTATCTATTATGTTGACTAATCTTATAAAAATCTCCTGATTAATGTACTACATACAAAATTTTATCAAGTACTTTGATAAATTAACAAAAAATACAAGTTTTCTTCAGTATCTGTAATACTACTACCAAACTGGGCTGAAAAGAACCAATACATGTGAGGATAAATAAGAAAACAAATTATGACTTAACAATTATAACAGGAAGAGAACACTGTTACCTAGGGCACTGTCTCCTCAATTATGAATGTGTCTCCTCAATTATGAATGTGTTTCCTCCAGAAATGTGTTTGTAAGTCATGTGCTGGAATGAAGACCTTATTTCCAACACAGGAATTAAATGAAGAGGATTTTTTAGTTCCCAAGGCAAATCCAAAACAGTCTCTCTTATTTATTATGTCATGAGACTATGACACTGTATTATTGGTACTACTATCTAACCAAGAAACCCAAAAGTTCATTCTCAAGACCCAGGTTTCTCTACTAGCTCTAGTTATCCTAGTTGTCCTAGTTCTCAGTAGTAAGTTTTTCTAGGTCTCAATAGGAAGATGAGAAGTCCCAAGGTTCTAGGCAGGAGGGGGGTCCCAGGGTAAAAGGAAAGATGCTGCAAATAGGGACTGAGTCTTCATGAGCAACCATGGGCAGTACCTGTGGTCTGGTTCTTGGTAGGTAGTGAATGCTACCTAAATCTCTGTGCGCTAGGTCTTTAGCAGCAGTTGGCAGGTAAAGGACCACATCTTTGATGACAAGTGATGGTCAAAGCAAAGTGAGAACTACAGGCAATGAATAAGGACAATGGAAGGGTGGAAGGATAATTCTAGCAGTAGCTTATGTGGATAACTGAATCCCAGCCTTGGGAAAATCACCTCTGCTGTGAATATACATACATACACACACACACACACACACACACACATGCACGCACACACCCATGCACACACACAGCAGGTATCAATTCAATACCCTAAATGGAACACTGCAAGCTAGTTCAAAATACTAGTTACTATTCAATATTTTTAACTGCCCTAATTCAGTATTTTATGCTATGCTCTCTGCCATTAGTGAGAATGATTTGTACTCTACGTATTTAAGTGATGCTTGGTGTATAATGCCTATTAAAGATTTTGTGCTAGGTAATATTTGTGGTCTTGTCTCACCTTTCTCAGGGGACTCACTGACAAAATTGAAACAGCTCAGCATGTCATATGGAAAAATCTCTTAGAAAATAAAGGTCAAAGATTAAGTACGATAGTCATCGAATTAATTTGTTTTTCTTAAGAGGAGTTACTCCACAGGTCAACACTAATGTCACTGACAGATATGTTTCTCATCTTGTTCTCCGGGTGTGAGGAGAACAAGTTGTTGATTTCCTTCAGTGGCAGTTTTCGTGTCTCAGAAGAATATATTCATAAATTCTGCACAGCTGTGATTTAGTAGTGTGACAAAAACGAAGAATGCGTTCCTTTTCCACAAAGAAAACAAAGTACAAATCTTCTCCCTTCATCACCCTCCCCCAACATAAATACTTAGCCTCGTGAAGGGTTTTTTACCCCAACCATTTGCAAAGGTAATGATATACTGCTGCCTCAAAATCATGCTGATTAAAATTTTCAAGCTTTGTGTAAATATACCTACTGCCGAATTGCTGGCTTCTATGTTATATGGCAATGGTTCCTACAGGTAAAATAACTTACAAACAAGTAATTTTGACCTGACTACCCTCAAACATAAATATTGAGCCCTCCAAATTGCTTTTATTTATAAAAATTAAAAGGGCTCAAAAATGAAAAGGGCTTTCCAACTTCAGGAAAACAAATCTTTCACTTGTACTAATACATCATAAAAATTTCTCACCTTTGGATGGTTTGTATTGTGGACACGTTTTGAAGAGAAATAGACATATAGAATCTGTTATCTGTGTTTACTTGTAGAATGCTTATTTTTTAATATTTTATTTTTTATTTTTATTCTTTTTTTTTCATTTTATTTATTTTATTTTTGACTGCACTGGGTCTTAGTTGCAGCACATGGGACCTTCGTTGCAGCATGCGGGATCTTTTGTTGTGGCGTGCATGCTTCTCTCTAGTTGTGACGTGCGGGTTTTTTTCTCTCTCTAGTTGTGGTGTGCGGGCTCCAGAGGATGTAGGCTCTGTAGTTTGCGGCACACAGGCTCTCTAGTTGAGGTGTGTGGGCTCAGTAGTTGTGGCGTGAGGGCTTAGTTGCCCCGCGGCATGTGGGATCTTGGTTCCCCAACCAGGGATTGAACCCGCGTCCCCTTCATTGGAAGGAGGATTCTTTACCATTGGACCACCAGGGAAGTCCCTATATTTAATGTTTTTTAAGTGAGTGTTTCCGATCTCATACATTTAGAATACTTGTATTGGGGTGGCCAAAAAGTTCGTTCAGGTTTTTCTGTAAGATGTTACAGAAAAATCCAAATGAACTTTTTGGCCAACCCAAATAATGTAACAGCAAATTTCCACTGTGGAGACAAGGAAAAGTTATACAATGTTACAGCTGGAAAGAACCTCAGAGATCCTGTAACACATGTCCTCATTTTTACAAATGGAAACAGGGTATGTGAGTCTGAGTGACCTGCTTAAGCCGTAAGCTAGCGGTATAACTGACTTATTAGGTCTATCTTGTTCAATTTCTCCCTGGTGAAATCTAGTGATGCAGTTCCTTCACAGCAGCCCAGCATCTGGCCAGAGAATCATTCTGTGGACACTCCCTGATATTAACACCACCTCCTTGGTTTACTTCTGGTATAGTTATTTATTCCCATTGCTAATTCCCTGGTCATGACCCTGTCACTTGTATAGAAAGTGTGTCAACCTATTCTCTTGATACTTCCATCATCTCTTTATTCTTATACACAGAGTAGTCAGAGTCTAATCTATCCTTTAGCTTGCATTTTCCTCTTAAAAGCCTACCATACATCTCGTATGGCCTTTTAAATTAGATTTAACCCAATAAGACATTCAGTTTTCCTTAATTTGACAGCTGTTATCTACCGTTATATCCTCTGTTATAACTTCTATTTCAGCAAGGAAATCTTCTTATACCTCCTTACGTGTATGCCATTTGTTTTAGTGCCTAAATTTTGATTATAATGATAATATTATAGCATCTATTACTTATGTCAAACACTGTTCTTAGTGCTTTGAATCCACTCACCTCTTTAGCATTTACAATAATACCATAGATATTATTTGTCACATTTACATTTTATTGTTCTATAATGTAAGTATTTTGTTAGAGTTTTACTCTATTGTGGCAGTAATGAATTATCACACATTCAGTGGCTTAAAACCACACATATTTATTAGCTTAGAGTTCTGTATAAATCTGACAGGCGTCTCACTGGGTTAAAACCAAGGTGTTGGCAGGGATGTGTTGATTTCTGGAGGCTCTAGGGGAGAATCTGCTTCCTTTTGCCTTTTCTAGCTTCTTAAGGCCATTCTTTGTTCTTATCATGACACAGTATCCCATATATTATACCTATTTTTTATTTATTGTTTGCCTAACCGCTGCGAAAATGTCAGTTCCTTAATGGCAGGACTTTTTATTTGTTCTGTTTGTAGCTGTATTCTAGTGCCTTAAAACAATGTCTGATACATAATGGGCACACAGTCTACATTTTGAATGAGCCAAAAGTTTTGTTCTGTCACTTAATAGCTATGTTATCTGGGGGAATACAGACTTTTAAAGCCTAATTTTCTCATATGTAAACTGGTGGTATTAACACCAAGATGGTGTTCTGAGGATTTATTGAGGTTATGTTTGTGAATTCCTGAAGCTTAGAGCCTGGCATATAGTACGAACAATTAGTATTATTATTATTAAGTAAAACAGCATTCTGTTTCATTTTCTTCAGAGCATCTACACCTATCCAAATTACTTTGTTTGTTTATTTCTTTACTCATTTATTAATTGTCGCATGAAAGCAGAATCTTATATGCTTTGCCTCTGTACCTCTAGTACCCAGAGTAGGAACTGGTACAAAGTAGGAGTTGAAGAATGTTGAATTAATGCTACTTGTGTAGGTAAAGAACCTTAGGGGCCTTTTATTCTACCACTTAAAGCTGTGTCCACTATTATGCTGACTTTGTTGTGTGTCCATACGGATTCAGTTTCAGAACCTAAAATCCGATGTAGAGCGGTGGTTGAGTTGACGGTGGGGATGGGAGAAGCTTTGAATTCTCCCTATTGTAAAAGTTCTTAATGTTTTATGTGTTACTTAACCCTAGTAGAACGTGATGAAAGCCATGAACACTTCCCTCAAATTTCACATCCCTACCACAGCACAGTATTTCGCATAAATGTCCAAAGGACCACTGAGGTCCTAAAGACTCTCCACTGATCAAACAGATGTTCACAAGTCTCAGATAAAGAACCTTAAAACAGGCTCTTACCTACAGGTTATAGTGTGTTACTAATACGATACAGTATGTTGATGTAGCAGGAATAGGCTATGGTGACAGAA
This sequence comes from Balaenoptera acutorostrata, assembly GCF_949987535.1. NCBI lineage: Eukaryota > Metazoa > Chordata > Mammalia > Artiodactyla > Balaenopteridae > Balaenoptera > Balaenoptera acutorostrata. The sequence goes on from NC_080068.1 coordinate 10,802,606, forward strand.
AGCAGGCAGCAAGTTATTATTATAGTCTAGGTGAAATATTCTGAAGACCTGAATTGACACTGTCATGGTGGAGTTAGAGAAAAGACTTAAGCAAAGTCAAGTCAGTGGTCTGAGTGCTCTGGAGAGCGAGGGAGAAAAAAATCGTCCCTGACTCCAACATTGCTCTCCTCCGCAGATCCGTATTTTGTATATTTTTTACTTAAAATGAAAACAGTTAACAATATTAGCTATAAGAAGAACTTCTGAATAAAGAAATAAAAGTTCAGGAGCATTTTAATGAACTTTTCCTCTATTTACTTCCCACATAATAAGCTTAAAGCTATTTTAGTTCTCATCACATTACAATCCAGGCCTCATTCACCACATGATTATTATTTGGGGATTCTTTGATCTATAAAGAGTGGACTTGACAACTGTTAAAAAAGTCCATAGGGCTTCCCTGGTGGCGCAGTGGTTGAGAATCTGCCTGCCAATGCAGGCGACATGGGTTCATTCCCTGGTCCGGGAAGATCCCACATGCCGCGGAGCAGCCAAGCCCGTGCACCACATTACTGAGCCTGCGCTCTAGAGCCCGCAAGCCACAACTACGGAGCCCGTGTGCCACAACTACTGAAGCCCGCGTGCCTAGAGCCCGTGCTCCGCAACAAGAGAAGCCACCGCAATGAGAAGCCTGCGCACCACAGTGAAGAGTAGTCCCTGCTCGCTGCAACTAGAGAAAGCCTGTACGCAGCAAGGAAGACCCAACACAGCCAAAAATAAATAAATAAAATTAATTAATTAAAAAAAAAGTCCATAATACATGCTCCCATGGAACTGCTTCAAGTAACACTGCAATACAGTATTATACCTAGAAATATCACCAAGTCATGCAATGAACATAGTATTCCTACTTCCATTGTCAGGGTGTCAGGAAGGACCCTGAGCTACTTGATCATCAGATAGAGGAAAAGTCAGCTGTTTCATTTCACTGGACATAGCCACTACTGCTTACAGGTCCGGGTAAGTCTTTTTCAATTTGGATGGGGGACTGACACTTAAAATTGCTTCTAATATACATCGGCTGGATAGACTAAAATTTTTTAAATTTCTCTTCTTTAATATTACAAGAGAAAATAACTCCTCACCACAGACAAAAAAGTCCAATTTGGAAGCTTCAATGAAACTAATTTACATTAAGATAAAAAAATCTAGCTTGATATCTGCCCCTATTAAAAGTGGAGAGATTCAAGTAACTTGTGAGCCTCATTCATCAAAATATCACTTCATGGAAAGATACTGAAGCTCTTAATTTTTTTCTCTTACTTTTCACCTAATGGAAAAATATTTAGGATGATTATTGAAAGACAAATTTTAGAAAGAAATACCTCCAGCTTTCCTAAAATTTATGTCAAACTCAGCATTATTTATTTTACAAAATAAAAAGTCATAACTTTTACTTTTTATTAAAAAACTATAAAGCAAAAGAGAAGTAACTCACTAAATAACAATTGATTTATTTCATTTGTGGCTCCTCTCTATCTAAGGACTTTGTAAAATGTTGTGGATTTTTCAAAAATGAGAAGGGTGCAACCCTTGCCTTCAGGAAGTTCCTTGTCAAATTTTGGAAATAAATTATTTAACAAAGTTACTATTTGTCAAAAGCCATAATATTTATGACAAGATATGTGGAGCACGCCCAGGGAGCACCAAGCAACCAGAGGGGAAAATGTGGGGCAACAGATGAGGCGGAGAGAAGGCCTGAACTGGCACACAGAGGGGCTTTTACAGCCAGGTTGATGCCTAGGAACGCATCCTGAATCTGAAGGAGAGACGTCCACGGGGGTTAAGCAGGTAACAACCCTGACAATTATGAGACATGGATTTGGATACAGCAGCAGACAGAAAAAAAGAGACGAGTTGGAAATACAATACTGTAATTGTCCACCTAAGAGATTTTGAAGTCTTAAGACTAATTCCAGAAATACGGTATCTACAAAGTAAAATCACAGAACGTTATGACTGACTAAGGTGAGAGAAGTGAGGGAGGGGAAGAGTTGAAGGTGACTGAAACAACAGACTGCAGGAGGAGGAGAGGGGAAAGTTAGGGGGAGGAAGATCAGTTCACCACAGGCCCAGTGATGGAAAATCACCCCTGCATTACCAACACAACCCTATTCCACATGTTCTGAAAGCTCAGTATCTCATCTAGCACAGAGATCCTTCCTAGTTTACTTGTTTAGACTCTTCAATAGATCTTCAAGGTTTTATTTCCCTGGACAAATCATCTAACCCTTTTGTAGATCCACTGTTTTTGTAGTTCCACTATTTTATAAAGGGAAAATACTGTAACCCTTTCAAAATGTATGCTATTAGTAGACCTTTTAAAGTTTATTAATTTAGGACAAGGTCCATCTTCTCCTCCCTTGCTAAATGTCACATGTTTCATTCATCTTCTTCAAGTTGACTTCTGCTGTGCTGATCACAGGGTAACTAATTTTTGGAAGGAAGGGTGATTTTAGATTGTTCTCATATATAAAGGAGAGTCTGTGACTTTAAAAGGTCAATTATATTGAGGTATAATTTGCCTACAATAATATACACACATTTTAAATGTACATTTCTAGAGTTTCGATGTATTAATAATCCCATATAACAACCAGCACACTGAAGAAATCATATATTTTCACTATCTCCCCAAAATTTCATTTATGTCTTTTGCTCGTTAATTCCCTCCCCCTACCTCCACGGTGGCCCAGTGTGGTAGTAATGAAGGTACAACTCTCAGGTCTCTACTCAAAAGTTTATTTGGGGCAAGGAGTGCTGTCAGTTTCCCACTGCAGCAGCAATGAGATCCACTGCAGTATAAGAACTAAGGCCAGGCTCCAGCCAATGACTGAGAACAGCAATAAAACTAGGATCTGGACATTTCTGCCCAGTGTATGACTCCTCAAAGAGCAATCTTTGTACCAGAGCTCCCCACTGGAAGCCAGGACATCCCCGGAGCTGCACTGCAGCCTGAGGCTCTTGTCGCCCAATTCTCCCTTCTGCCTCTTCTTAAACAGGTCACAAACCTACATGGTGGTCTCAAGGCGCTCCCAGCCTCCTTTTGCTCCCATTCTCCCTTTATCCTTCACAGGTATTGCCCCCAATAGATCTCTTGTAATTCTATCACCGTCTTAGCATGTGCTTCCTGGATGACTTCCCAAGGCTTCCTGCATTGACACTCCACCTCCAACAGCCACTGATCTACTTTCTGTCACTGAAGATGAGATGTGTGTTTTCCATGATTATAGTATGTACTCATTTGTGCTTGGCTTCTTTCACTCAGCATGACAATTTGGGGGCTTATCCGTCTTGCTGAGGTTATCAGGAGTTAATTCCATTTTTGTTGCTAAGTAGTATTCTACTGTGTGAATATAACAAAACTGTTGACTGACAATTGGGTTGTTACCAGTTGGAACTAGTAAGAGTGAAGCTGCCATGAACATTTCTGTATAAGTCTCTGTACGGACATATTTTTCATTAATCTTAGTTAAATACGTAGCAGTGAAACTACTGGTCATGAATTGTGTGTTCAACTTTATAGGAAACTGCTAACTGCTTTTCTAATGTTACTACAGCATTTTACAATCTCATCAGAAGTATGCAAAAATTCTAGTTGTTCCACATCTTTGACAACCTTGGTAATAATGGTTTTTTTCATTCTAGCTATTACAGTGGATATGTAGTGGTATCTCATTGTGGCTTTATCTTACATCTCTCTATTGACCAATGAAGGTGAGCATTATATGTCTTATTTTGCCCATTAAAATTTTTTTTTCATATTGAGTTGGAAGAGTCATTTAAATATTCTTCATACAAGTGTTTTACCAAGTCACACTTGGTAACTTTCCATTGTTTACCTACAAGTTTTATCTGAAATATTAACTTTAGCTTTATTGATAGAGAAGAAGCTAAGATTTTTAAAGGACCGAGATACCAATAGCAATACCTAACATTTTTTGAGAGCTTACTATGCACCATTTATATTCTAAGTGCTTAATCTCATTGAATCCTCATAGCAACACCCTGGAATTTATTATTATTATCACTTTTCAGATGAAGAACCAGAAGTACAGCATATATGTAACTTTGCACCAGAGGGCGGCACAGGCTTCCTGGCTCTAGATCCAACACTCTACACTGTATCACTCCTTATGGAAGAAGACCTATTTTTATTGAGCCATTTAGAGATTCCATAATGTTTCATCAAAGTGTTAACATTTAGGTTAAAAACAGCAAATGTTGGGACACAAACTCAAACACCCCAGGGATTTGAACTATTAGAAGAATAATGAGCACGTAATACATGCAATCAAACTGTGCAACATGCAGCACACAACCCAAAGTGTTCCTGGAAATTTCAGTGCCATAAAAAGGGAATTGTAGAAAACAAGGATATATTTGAATACTATGTATTCATTTTAAGGAAAATTTTTACTGAGACAGCAAATTAAAAGGAATATGAAGATGTATAAAGATGCTCAGAATTCTGCTCGTGAAAAAATTTCTTGAGTTAAGTATTCAGATAACTTGGGTCCTCTCCTGTAGCCTTACAAGTTAGTCCGAAGATGAAAACCTGTAACTAACCTGCACTCTCATATTACCATTGTTAAACAGATACACATGAGGAACAAGTTTAAAAATAAGGTACCATCAAGAAATATTAATATTTTATCTAATCACATCACTTGCAGTACACATTACTCATGTGCTTTATTGTCTAGGGCAACACTGCGCAATATAATTACCATGTGCGTCATATATGCAATTTAAAATTTTCTAATTGTCACCTTAAAATGTAAAAAGAAACAGATGAATTTTATATTTTGTTTAACATACCATTCAAAATATTACAGTCTTGACATGTAATCTACATAAAAATTCTTGAGAAATTTTATGGAGTTTTTTTCATACTAAGTCTTTGAAATCAAGTGTGCATTTTACACCTGCCTCTCAGTTCAGGCTGACTACATTTCAAGTGTTTAATAGCGACACGAGTTTAACGTCTACCGTATTGGACAGTGCAGGGGTAGAAATCAACAGGAAACATTTATTAAGTACCTATCATACGCAAAAAAAAAAAATTGTATTAGCTACTAAGGAAACCAAGAGGAAAAAAATCACAGTGCACCACTAAAGTAATTACAAGGAAGTTGAAAAAAAGATTTTGTACTGAAAAGATAATTGACACAATGCAGCCATCTCTGAGAAGTTCAGCAGAAGCAGTAGAGGGCAGGTTCTGTACGAACTTGTGGCAGGGATTTTTGAGATCCTGGGCAAAAGTGTGTCTTAAATATGTGAGATTTAAGAAAGGGTTTTAGGTATAGAAGATACACACATACACAGAAGTAGGAAAAGCCTGATATATCTGGTGACAGTGGATGAACCATCATTAGAGACTTCATAAGCTAGATATTGAACTTGGTGGGTGTTCAAAGGTTAGCCAGCTCTTAAGCATATGAATAAGCAAATGAAGAAAGATGTAACATTGGAACAAAAAAATGTAAACACTAAAATATCAGTCTAATGACATAAACGTTGGCTTCTAATGAATGAGGAGCCAGTTAAATGTGGCTGAATGGGATATGATGTGTGAGGTGGAACATAACGGCAGCTAAAACTTTACTGGGAGGAAAAGGAGAGCCCCAGGTTGATGAGCTGAGAGCCTAGTGCACTGATGTAGGCATAAGCTGATGAGAGTCTTATCCAAACCACAATGGAAGAGATGGGAGAAATAATGGAAAAGATAAGGATCCCAGAATCATTTTATGGCTAAATGTGGGAAAGATGGTACTATGAATACACCAAAGGTTTATATTGTGGGTCAAAGGGAAAATACTTGTGTCAGTGGTGAGAAATCAGTGGAGGGATTCCTTGTTTGCAATAAAGATTAAGTTCAACTTTAGAGTTGATGAAATCAAAGTGATGGTGTGATATCTAAGTAAATATGTTCAGTGGACAAAGACATATGAGAGTGTATATTAGGAAAGAGATCCTGCTAGAAACATGCAAAAAAATAGTCATGAGAATATCTGACATTGCTGAGAGAGAAAGAGCAAAACTCAGAGGACAGTGAGTCAGGAATCTATATAACATTAAAATAAAGGCCTTCACTGTGAAAATATGAGAAACAGTTTTTGTAGAGAATGTTCTAGGGAATAAACTAGAGAAGAAAAAAAAAAATGAATCCAATATCAGCTAGGTAGAAAGGCCATGCATATTGGTGTGTGCAAACATACAGTTGCATAAATGTCAAGTTTACTATCTTATGTGGCTATATTACTATGTACACGATAGCCTTTAACAGTACATAAATGAAAGCAATCGAGGATTGCCTGTGTAGTCATGAAATCCTTTGTTCTATTATATTCTTGTCCATGTTTTGTATATCATGACTGCCTGTAATCTGAGTACTGTGTGTGCTCTTTATTAATAAATCCTTGTATAAATCTCACAGGGATTTTTCTAAAGACAAACCTGGCCTGCCAAATATTATACACTCCAGGTTGAATTTTAATAAATTCCATAAAACGTTACCAAACATAGTTTTGAGACTTTTATATTTTCAGTGTTATTTCTTCCCATGTCTTCCATTTTTATTGGTTTCTTTTGTGGATATACTGGTTTCTTCCTTTTACCCTCCAGAAATTCTCTCCACCCTACTCTTATTCTGTGGTGATAATAATGTGATACATTATTATGACTAAAGTCCAGAGTTTACCTTAGGGTTTACTCTTTGTGTTGTATAGTTCTGTGAGTTCTAATAAATATATAAGGCCATGTATACATCATTACAGTATCATTAAACATAGTTTCACTTCCCTGAACATCCTCTGTTCTCTACCTATTCACTCATGCCTCTGTCCTTACCCCAACCTCTGGCAACCACTGGTCTTTTTACTGTTCTATACTTTTTTCTTTTCCAGAGTGTCATATGGTTGGAATCACATAGTATGTAGGCTTTTCAAACTGGCCTATTTCACTTAGAAATATGCATTTAAGGTTCGTCCATGTGTTTTGTGGCTTGATAGCTCATTTCTTTTTCTCACCACATAATCTTTCATTGTCTGAATGTACCAAAGTTTATCCATTTACCTACTGAAGGATGTCTTAGTTTTCCCCAAGTTTTGGGACTTATCTGTAAAGCTTCTAGAAACATCTATGGGCAGGATTTTGTGAGAATATATTTTCAACTCCGTTGGGTAAATGTCAAGGATAAGATTGCTGGATCACATGAGAAGAGTATGTTTAGTTTTGTAAGAAACAGCCAAACTGTCTTGCAAAGTGACTGCACCACTTTGCATTCCCAATGTTTTGGATTTTACTCATTCTAATAGGTGTGTAGTGGGCTTTACAGTTTGATAGCTATTTTGTGGATAGGCAAATGGCCAAGGAAAGATCAGGGTACCAAAGGTTCTGCTTTTCTATGATGGTGATGAGGAAATGTATTGAAATTATAAAAAGGCTGTATGCTAAATATAAAGAATTTTCTAACAGTTAAACTGTTTAGCTAAGGAGAGGTTGAAGAAAGCTGACTTAATGATGTACATAGGATATAAACCTTTCCCCGTGCATTCTTGCATTGATATCAATGTTTTATTTGGTGAAGATATAAGCACTAATGGCTGTCAGTACCTGCTAATTGTTAGCAAGTTTGAGTAGCAGGACACTTTTTCTGGTACATACGAATACACAGATGAGAATCATGTGATACAAGATGTGAAACTCTCCTGGGACATGCAACGATCTCTATGATGTAGTGGGGCAAGTGCTGAGCTTTGCATCACTGAGTTTCCGTTGGTTCCATCTGAGCCACTCACTAATCATGTAACCTTGGTTCACTTGATTTCTTCAAGCCTCAAAAATGAATTTGTAAAAAGGAAAATACATTCTTTTTTTCTACCCATCTTACTTTGAAGGTCTTGTAACAAAAACAACAAGCACTTAATAACTATGCTGTATGTCTGACACTAGGCGAACAACTGGAGAATCACAAAGCACCACGTATAAGATAAGGTCGTATCAGTGATGGTCTTTACCCTAAAGAGTTCACCGTGTGGCAGGGAAGTTCACAACTAAGTACAGCACAGTATGATCAGTGCTGTAGTTGTGGTACTACACATGTCCTCTGGAGCACTAAGGAAGAACGGGAGAGAACTATAAATATGAAACTCTCTTGTGCCAGGTTCTGGGCCCACATTTACCCCAGGTGGTCACCACATCTCTGAGATGTGAATTTTATTATTCTCATTTCATGCAAATGATGTGACTGAATAACAAAGCACTTTGTTCATGGTTACACAGCTAATGACTGTAGCGTAATTCCATTCTTCATGGAGAACTTGAGAAAGCTACATCATATATCCTGAACTGCAGTGGCCATTTCTAAAACTCAAATTTCTAGAACTCAAACTATACCACATACAATAGATTACTCTGTTGACAGTAGGAAAATGTGGGAACTCTTTACATGGCGATCCTTAAGGGCAAGATTCCTATTTACTCAAGAATTAGTTTTAGATATTGGCCCTGTGCTCATATTGCTGTTTTACGTTTTTCTCCTATCAACCAAAAAAAGAAAAGAAAAATAAAGAAAAATACACATAACAACAACCTCATTCTATTTGTGACCTTCATTACCAATCAAGAGTGAATAGAATATCAGGATAAATTTGTTGCAGATTTAGTATCTTCTCTGTCTCATTTTCATGGTTGCCCAGAAGCTAAGAGGCTTGGAATGATTCCAGCCTGATAAGGAGAAAAAGACATGGAACTCAGTGTCTAGAGTCTAAAATAGATCTGGGAAAACTATTCCTTTAGCGTTACTGAGATTTGTCAGAATAACTGTTACACAGAGATGGATGTTCTTTTTTCCTAAGATGTAAGAACATTTCTTGTTCATTCTTATATCCTAAAAGTTACCAAAGCATATGGCACTGCACAGAAATTCATTAAATATTAGTTGACTATTAGATGTGAAAAGAGGTAGTAATATAAATAGGACCTCATATAATTTGCATGGGCTCTTTAAGTTCTATATTTGCCTATAAGGTTGCTTTTTAAAGAGTTTTGCTGTTACAGTCATTACTGGTTGCGATCTAGGGAATCACCTTCAACCGTCATTGAAAATACAGTGTTTAAAAAGAATGAAAACTAAGAAAGCAAATTGTGTTTAACATAGACCACATGAAGGATCTGAAATGAGTACATAAAAAATGGCAAGTTTTAATATCTAGACAATAATTGGTTCTGAAAAGAAGAATTGACTGTACCAACTAGTGAGAAGTGTGCCTGAATAAAACCAAACAATGGTATTCTCAGAAACAATGCACCTTAGAAAAGTTAATATCAGCCAAGTACATTATAACAGTATCATGCCAACTTTTCTCCCAGTGAGATGTAGAGAAAACAACATATCTCTAACAGGAAAAACACCAATGTTATATTAACTGGGGACTGCATTTTAAATATTTTAAAACAGATTCCCTAAAGTAACAAATACAGCTCTAAAAAAATAACGAATAAAGCTTCTATCAATAATCTGAAAAGGAACACATAGAAAACACATTAAGAAAGAAATATTTAGAATTGAGAGAGAAGCTCATAGGTACTAACATTAAAAGCAAGTTGCAGGAGGGAGGCCCAAGAGGGAGGGGATATACGTATACATATGGCTTATTCACTTCATTGTACAGCAGAAACTAACACACCATTGTAAAGCAACTATATCCCAATTTAAAAAAGCAAGTTGTAAATCAATTTGAACAACAAATAATATAGACATATAATTAAAGTAAAAGGGAAGAAATCATGAAAAATAGTACATGAATACACCTTTTCAAAAGCACATTTTACCAAGTTTTTAAAATTCATTATTAAAAAAAAAGGAATTAACCGTGAGGGCAGCAAAAACCATCTCTTTCTATGTGTTTGGCTGATTTGGGTTCAAAGTTTGGGTAGAGATCAACTAAATGAACATCTTGGACTGAAATAATTCCACAAAAAATACAATGAATAAATCAAACAAAATTTGGCACACTGATTCACATAACCCATTTCCCAAAATGTTTGATGTGGCAGATAGTATGAGCTCCAAATGAATATCCAAATTTACCTGGGCATAAAAAAAGTACAGATGATCGCCATCACTATGGTTGCCATGACCTCTACCTTTGTGAGGCTGTATGGAGAGGGGCACAATGGGCTGCTCTCGGGCTCCTCAAATTTGACTCTATCAGTTAGAAGGGGTCTGGGCACAGGAAGTGAAAGGGGCTGTGGTCCTCAAGTCATCTTGCTCACACAATTTTCCCTGGCATCGAGATCTGAGAGATATATTTTGGATTAAGAAAGAGCAAATATATGCAAATTTTGCTTTGGCTGTGAAGCTAGTGGCCCTTACACATAATTTTCCTATAGATAGTTTATCTATTGATTCCCTCCTACAAAGGAGGAATTGTTAAACTAAAATGGTTTCAGCCAGATCAGACATTACAGAAGGCAGAATTTATCTGTGGTTTTCAATGAATCTTATTGACTGTAAAGAAAATCTATCACACCCAAAGATACACCCTGAAATTAGAATATTCTGGATAAACCAGTATAACCTAGAGAGAAAATAAGTTACAAAGCCTTTCTCTTGAATCTTGATCAAAATTCAGAGATGACTACTCCACATCACAAAAGCTATCTAATTCTTTTTTTTTTTTAACGTTTTTATTGGAGTATAATTGCTTTACAATGGTATGTTAGTTTCTGCTTTATAACAAAGTGAATCAGTTATACATATACATATATCCCCATATCTCTTCTCTCTTGCATCTCCCTTCCTCCCACCCTCCCTATCCCACCCCTCTAGGTGGTCACAAAGCACCGACCTGATCTCCCTGTGCTATGCGGCTACTTCCCACTAGCTAGCTATTTTACATTTGGTAGTGTATATATGTCCATGCCACTCTCTCACTTTGTCCCAGCTTACCCTTCCCCTTCCCCGTGTCCTCAAGTCCATTCTCTGGTAGGTCTGCGTCTTTAGTCCCGTCTTGCCCCTAGGTTCTTCATGACCTTTTTTTTTTTTTTTTTTGATTCCATATATATGTGTTAGCATACGGTATTTGTTTTTCTCTTTCTTACTTACTTCACTCTGTATGACAGACTCTAGGTCCATCCACCTCACTACAAATAACTCAATTTCATTCCTTTTTATGGCTGAGTAATATTCCATTGTATACATGTGCCACATCTTCTTTATCCATTCACCTGTCGATGGACACTTAGGTTGCTTCCATGTCCTGCCTATGGTAAATAGAGCTGCAATGAACATTGTGGTACATGACTCTTTTTGAATTATGGTTTTCTCAGGGTATATGCCCAATAGTGGGATTGCTGGGTCGTATGGTAGTTCTATTTTTAGTTTTTTAAGGAACCTCCATACTGTTCTCCATAGTGGCTGTATCAATTTACATTCCCACCAACAGTGTATGAGGGTTCCCTTTTCTCCACACCCTCTCCAGCATTTATTGTTTGTAGATTTTTTGATGATGGCCATTCTGACCGGTGTGAGATGATATCTCATTGTAGTTTTGATTTGCATTTCTCTAATGATTAATGATGTTGAGCATTCTTTCATGTGTTTGTTGGCAATCTGTATATCTTCTTTGGAGAAATGTCTATTTAGGTCTTCTGCCCATTTTTGGATTGGGTTGTTTATTTTTTTGATATTGAGCTGCATGAGCTGTTTATATATTTTGGAGTTTAATCCTTTGTCAGTTGCTTCATTTACAAATATTTTCTCCCATTCTCAGGGCTGTCTTTTCATCTTGTTTATGGTTTCCTTTGCTGTGCAAAAGCTTTTAAGTTTAGCTATCTAGTTCTTAATGTTTTTCTCTGCTCTTAGTGAAATCTGTATTGCTGAAGTATTCCAGAAGAAATAAGAAGTCTGTTGTCTCAGCCAGTACCGCTCAGAGTTCCACACGGCTGATGAATCCAGGCAGTGACAAATGACACCCTGTTCCTCAGTGTGCAGCCTTTTCCTCCCTCTCATTGTCTTGCGACTGAACACCGTCAAATTCCATACAGAGGAAAGACATTTCAGAGCTGTCATCCTTGCATAAAAGGCAAAAGCAGGGGGGAAGTTCCTTTTTCAATCTGCCTAAACATTTCACTTAATTATTTATATATCAGTTACCACGTGAAAGCTCTGAGTGTGTGTTTGGATATAAAACGTGGAAAGTTGTTTTGGAAGGCATTACTTTCAAAGGAAAACATATAGCGAAAAGTCAGAAGCAAAGGATCATCCCTTTTCAAGAGCAATGGGAAGCTTCCTGCCTTGTTGGTCTTAATCTTCTTTCTGGCATCTTATGCTCACCAACTGCTTAATATTGGATGCCTGTGGTTCTGCCCATCTGTTCAACAGTCGTTCTAATTTATGTGGTTTACTAAGAAAATGGTTATTGCAAAATGAATAATGTATAGTGATAAGCAGTTTTGAAATCTCCAGGATTTACCTTATAATTGAAATGGTTGCTTTGTTCTTGAGAAAGTTAATTTCATGTATCCATGTACCATCAACTAGAGTGGTTATAAAAGTATGGAAAAGCCAAAACTTTTGTGATAAGTATGAAGGATACAAGTCATTTCGTTAGAACAGGCTCATATTCTATAATATACCAAATTAATAATATGCACCAAAATCACATGGAAATCTGAAGGAGAGAATATCTGCCATTTCACACATTCTTTATTTTTTTTTAACATCTTTATTGGCGTATAATTGCTTTACAATGGTGTGTTAGTTTCTGCTTTATAACAAAGTGAATCAGTTATACATATACATATATCCCCATATCTCTTCCCTCTTGCGTCTCCCTCCCTCCCACCCCTCTAGGTGGTCACAAAGCACCGACCTGATCTCCCCATGCTATGTGGCTGCTTCCCACTAGCTATCTATTTTACGTTTGGTAGTGTATACATGTCCATGCCACTCTCTCACTTTGTCCCAGCTTACCCTTCCCCCTCCCCATATCCTCAAGTCCATTCTCTAGTAGGTCTGTGTCTTTATTCCTGTCTTGCCACTAGGTTCTTCATGACTTTTTTTTTTTTTTTTTTAGATTCCATATATATGTGTTAGCATACGGTATTTGTTTTTCTCTTTCTGACTTACTTCACTCTGTATGACAGATTCTAGGTCCTTCCACCTCACTACAAATAACTCAATTTCATTTCTTTTTATGGCTGAGTAATATTCCCTTGTATATATGTGTCACATCTTCTTTATCCATTCATCTGTCGATGGACATTTAGGTTGCTTCCATGTCCTGGCTATTGTAAATAGAGCTGCAATGAACATTGTGGTACATGACTCTTTTTGAATTATGGTTTTCTCAGGGTATATGCCCATAGTGGGATTGCTGGGTCATATGGTAGTTCTATTTTTAGTTTTTTAAGGAACCTCCATACTGTTCTCCATAGTGGCTGTATCAGTTTACATTCCCACAAACAGTGCAAGATGGTTCCCTTTTCTCCACACCCTCTCATTTCACACATTCTTACAGTTTGTCTTTTTAAAATTAGGATCAGAAATTCTGGGTAGTTGTTTTTTTTAAAGGAAACTGTAGCATTTGTATTTGCTTTTAGAAGAAGGAAACAGTTCATATTTAAATGAATAAAACTCATTTTACATGTATTTCGTGAGTATTGGAAATGTGCTTGGCAGGTCTGAAGAACAGCAAGAAGCCCAGTGTAGGTGGAGGGCAGTGTATAAGGGGTAAAGGGACAGGAAATGAAACTTAATGAAAACCAGACGACATAGGGCCTGTACCCAGAGGAAGGATCTGGATTCATTCTATGTGTGATGGGAGGCCACTGGGTGATTGAGAACAGGGGAGGGATGATTTGGTTTGTTTCAAAAGAATTACTGTGGTGAAGAACAGACTATCTAGGTTGTGTGAGTGGAATTAGGGAGATCAGTTAAGAAGCGAGGGAAGGAATGTAGGTGAGAAATGATAAGGGCCTGACCTAGGGTGGTGGCAGTGGAAAAGGGAGACATGGGGAGATCACGCATATATTTTGAAATACAGGTAAACTGATTAGCTAAAGGCCTGGATGGAGGATGTGAAAGGAAAAGAATCAAGGTTTTGGCCCAAGCAACCAAATATGTACGTTATATCTGCAAACGCTAAGAGGACTAAGTGAGGTGAAATTACTATGCGTTTCAGTAGTTAGGGAAAGTTTTTGGAGTTCCGAAGGCTTGAGCTGGACTTTTTAGCCTGGATAAAGTTCAGACAGGAGGTATAAAGCCCTCTCAAAGGTAAGGCAGAATTAAAAGTTACGTATTCTGTTAAGTAACTGGAAGGTATTTTGAAGACACTTGTCTGCCTTGACTGAAGAGTTTTCTTGAGTAATTGTGAAACATATGGTTGAAAAGAAAGGAAGGCTGGATAAAGAAGGGCCTTGAATAACAGGATTAGACCTTGGGGCTTCATTCTATGGGTAACGGACAGCCACTGGCTAACCTGGCTAGTAACTTTCAAATTTCCAGTATACTATATTAAAGGAAGTACTGCCAAAAGCCATTTCATGTATTCCAAAGATAGAGATTTATGGAGATGCATTTATAAAATGGTTGAATTCTGAGAAGCTCAGGAAGATTTCTAAAGAAAACGCTAGCATAAATCACATTTTACACACATACAATCCACACCCACATTCACACACACACACACACACACACACACACACACACACACACTCACTCTGAACCACCCGTCATAACATGAGCACCTCCCACCCCATAAGTCTTTGCAGTTTCTTTTTATAAAGGAATCAATTAGTTTCAAATAAGGAAAAGGAATGTGTAAAGGAGGAAAGAAATTTCATTCTTTCTATAAAGAATGAAAACACAAATATTTGTTAGATATAAGAAATATACTTTCTTTCTCAAATAGTTCCAGGATATTTATCACCTAAAAAATAGGCACTTTGTGGAATTTTTTACCCCCTTAAAGCCTTAATTTTTTTTCTTATAGTTGCTTATATTTTTTAAGTGTGAAAAACTAATTTCTATTTGCAACTGAATTCTACTTCCAAATACATACATTAATGGTTCAATCCTTGTTACATTTCAATAAACCTTAGGTCCAAAAATATAAATTTATTTCAAAATGTGACCCTAGGCATTTGGAATGATCAGATCTGCTAGTTACTATTAACCAAAGGCAGTACCTATTAACGAGATGATACTTGAGGTTATAGAGAGTCTAAAGAATGTAAGGTCCTCCCAGCCCAGGGACAAGGCCTTTGTTCCTATGTAAAATAAATTGAACACTGTGGATGGAGTTATCTAATTCCAATAGAAATAAACCGACTATAGTAAAAAGTCTATCAAAAAAGTGACACTTTTACAACTTCCTAGATATTATGAGACAGGTTAACAAAAACATTGAAAGGTTATTTGTAAGCTTGGGGATTTGGGCATGTTGTGGCTAAACCATATTGAAATGAGAAAGGCAAAGTTTTTATGATACATGAATATAAGAGGATGACAGCCTTCTCAGAGCCCAAAATATTTATAATCAGATTTTGTTATAATATTTGGCAAAGTCAGATTGTGAGTAAGGCCCTAAATGATCAGATATACTTGCCAAAAATGAGAGAACAAAGAAATGATTCAATTCACTTGGACAGAACACCCCATTACTCCTCGAAAATCTTTGTTAAAATTTATCTTGGAATTTGGATGTGGAAACCAATATTATTAGACAGCAGAATAGAATTGCTGAGATAGTATGTTAATTTGGTTTGATAACTGTGATCAAGAGGAATAAATGGAAGAAGTGTATTAAACCAGATATTTTGAGAAATAATAAGAGACTGTGAGTGCTATGATACCTCACTCAGAGACAGCTTTCCTTCAAACGTGAAGGGAAGAGAAGGAGGTTGGGGAAGAAATCTTCAAGCCGGGTCCACAATATTAATACACTAATAGACTCCTACATATACTCATCATGATTAACAGCTAGATGTCAATGCCTAGAGCATAAGAAATTGGTCTTATACATCTCTATATTTCTGATGATGCCTGGCACAGGAGTTTACACATAGCATAATTTTAATAAATATGAATCAGATGAATGGATGAATAAATAGACAGGTGAAGGATGAACAGGACATACTACAACTGTATTTTCAGTACCTATGAAGCTAAGATGATTTTTTTTTAATCAGTAGAACAAAGGTAAGCAGGAAGTAGGGCACTAGGAAAGAAATTAGTCTAAGTTCTCATTATGGTTAAAGCAGAAGAACGCTTAGTCACATAAACGTTGAATAGTGTGGAATAGTACAAACACCATTCCTTATGCTTTTGTTATGAATTCAATACATACTTATTAAAGGAAATTGAAGAAAGTGTAAGTAAGCAAAGGGAAACAATAAAATGACTACAATCCGTGACCCAGAAATAGTCACTCAGTTGCAGTGTTTCCTCAAGGAGGGCTTTTTGTGGTTGGCACAATGCCTGGGATGCACTACTGGTATTTAACAAGTAAGGCCCAGGGCTGGGAAACATCCCACAGTGAATGAGAGAGTTCCCCAAAGCAAAGAATTATCCAGCTAGAAATGCAAAGAGTGCTTCACCGGGATAAACTGAGAGCCGGGTGCATTCACCTCAGATCTTTGTACACACGTATAACACACACGGTTGTTTTTGATAAAAATAGGTTATACTATACAAACTGTTCATATTGTTTTATTATACGTTGTTTTCGCTTAATGCAGCAAGAGCTTCCTTCTTCTCCATCAATTATTCTTTTACACCAACATTTTGATGACTGCTCAGAGTAACCACAGTACGGATCAACCATAATGCATTTCACTAAGTCCCTACTGTCAACCTTCTAGCATTTTTTAAAAATTTAATATTATAGTCAATGATGAGGTGAGCATCCTTCTATTTAAGTTTATGATCATTTAAATTCTTTGAAATTGTTGATTTAAAGAATATGCATAATTTCAATGCTTTTAATAAAGATTTCCAACACGTCCTCAAGAATGATTTGTATCAGTTTTTCTCCAACCATATTGTTGGAAGGACATTCACCCAGGACATCAGTGGCTGTGTGGACTGAAAACCAGAACCCATCAAGAGCAAGGATATTCCTGCCCCCATCCCTTGTCCTTTCACCCTTTGCAGACCTACCATCCCATTTCAAGTGAACTTGGGGAGAGGGAACTTGGAGCTCATGTTAAGCTCTGGCAACAAATAAATCTTGAATTTGATTGAATATTTATACAAGGAGTCTGTTTTATACCAAAAATAACTAAAATAAGATTAAATACAAGTCCTTAAAGATTAAACTAGGCCTTAGCGCTTATCGTGAAGGTGCCAAAGTCAGATGAGCATGGGGTTGTTCCTCCTCTGGAACTGCTCCCATTCTAGAAAATTAGCTTGAGGAGAACCTCTCTGGCCTCTTCCCTTTGATGGACTTCCTCGCCTTTCAGTAAAAGGGAAAAGGGCCAAGAAGATGCCTCCGCCAATTTTCACAGTTGCAAGCTACTTAGACCTGCCCCCATCTGGGAGCTTTTTCAGGATTTGGTACCAAAGCTTCATATGAACAGAGTCCTTTCCTTGGCCTTGTCCCAAGGGATCTTATAGGAAATGGGTATAAAAGAAGAGGATTTGGACACACGGTGCTGAGTCCTGGTAATCTAAGTACCTCTAATCCAGAACCAAAAAACAAGGCTTATTAAGAAGAGGAGGGGGCTTCCCTGGTGGCGCAGTGGCTGAGAGTCTGCCTGCCAATGCAGGGCACACGGGTTCGAACCCTGGTCTGGGAGGATCCCGCATCCCGCAGAGCGGCTGGGCCCTTGAGCCACAATTGCTGAGCCTGTGCGTCTGGAGCCTGTGCTCCGCAACAAGAGAGGCCGTGATGGTGAGAGGCCCGCGCACCGCGATGAAGAGTGGCCCCCGCTTGCCGCAACTGGAGAAAGCCCTCACACAGAAACGAAGACCCAACACAGCCAAAAATTAAATTAATTAATTAATTAATTAAAAAAAAAAAAAAAAGCTTTCTCTAAAAAAAAAAAAAAAAAAAAAAGAAGAGGAGGAAAAGAGTGAGTGGGGACAGTTTCAGTTAGCCTGGGGCATCTCAAACCTGTGTTCCACAGAATACCCAGAACTACTCTCCATGGGTTTTGCATCAAAAAAGCAATAGGAAAGACAGCAACTATATCCCTAACACAACATATTAGGGCTCTAGATTTTCTTTAGTTTAAAAGAGATTTTTAACTTTGTTTACTCCAGTGTTTCCCAAAATTGTTTCTTTCTAATTATAACATGTATGTAATAATCAGTGGAACCGTACTGGGGAAATCGAACACAAAATAATAGTAGTATGACTTTATTTTATTTAGTAGACTGTTCAGTGAATGGTTTTTCCCTTTTTTGTGTTTACAATTTACTTGTTAAATATCATCAAAATATAAACAAATATAGAAGGAGACCTCCTATAATCATATATCTAACACAACTTAGAGAAAACGTAGGCTCCTCTTAGCAAAATGTTATAACTACAATGCATTGCAGTTGGTTGTTTATCTTTTGTCTGCCATACCTCATTTCATTCACACTCCGACTGTGTGCAGTGACTGGCCAGTTACAGATGAGTAGGTTTGGTTTAGAAAGGTTAAATGAGTTGCCAGAAGTCTGGCAATGCGGAATTGAACAAACTGGCCTAAAATTCAAGCCATTGAACACAGACTCAAAACATTTTGAACTCATTTAATCCGACACTGTTATTTCACAGAGGAGAAAATCCATGCTCAGAGGGGTAAAATGGCATCATCCAAAGAGATAAGACCAACTCCATGTTCCCTGACTTAAAGCACATGCCCTCTGCACTAAGCCATGCTTCTCCTATAGCTGACCAAATCCAATGGTGTGGGTAAACCAGGAACCCAGTACAAAGGTAGAGGCCAGCCAGCTATCATGGCGGATGAAACAACAGATAGAGAGCAGCTTTAGTCAGAACACTTGTGATCTGCGTCAAACACAAATGTTCGCTTCCCTTTGCAGGAAGAATACCATGGAAGAAGGATTGCTACTATAAGCAGTTATTAGTATTTAGTGGAGATTATTATTTTTAAAGGTACCTATTTTACATATGTTGCAATGTTAGAAATTAAAGGTGAAGTATTTTTAAAGACATTATATGCTTTGCGTGATAATTATATTAAGCCCCAAATTCAGGGACATAAGTAGGAAGCACATGCCGCCTCCATTTCTGCCACAGACAGTATATAATACACAAGCCACTGAGTAAAAACTGGGGCCTTAAGGCAAAGCTGTATGTACCAGAAAACCCGTGTGGCAAGAAATAGTACAGTGTATAATGAAAGGGCAATTTTCTGCTTTTTTGAGGATCCCCAACAATCAAATAGGATGAAATGTGTACACGTGTTAATTGGAGATGATTTGCTAATATGGCTTCTCAGACTTACATCATCCCCTTGTAAGCATAGACAGTTAAATTCTATGTGATTTTCTTAAATTATAAATTCACATTATTCTTCACAATCCCCAAAGCTGCAACTGAATTCATTCTTATGATGTGAGTTCCAAATACATTCATCATACTATGTAGTTGTGAAGAACACACAAGAAAAATAAGATAGCTTCCACCTCTAATCAGGAAGATAAAATATATATTCTTTCTATTCTTTTTTTGTTCATTCAATTGTTTATTTACTCAACAAACATAATTTCTGTCTCAGTGTTCTTTGTATTAATGTACACTATAGCTTTAATAAGAATTAAATAATACTTTTCTTAATACATCTGTTTAGTGACACCAGAATTACCTGGTAAAGAGGAATATTTAAATTGTAAGATATACAAATGTTTGGTAAAGTTTTAATAAAGTTTTTTTATAAAAGACTTACCTCATATTTGAGTTGACAAACTACTCATTTTCCGCTCATAGAAGAACAATTAGATTGATAAGATGAATCGCCCAACTCTAGCTCCCATAATTACGTATTCGCATGCACAATCGGAATCTCATTTATCTTATTTCTGTTCCTCTAAAATTCAAGTAAACATATTTTGTTCTAGATTTGTGTATATTTTGAATATTTTGAGAACCTAGGACCTCTTTTTCTATTGTCTCTTGATAAAGCAAACACCAACATCAAACATCTCCCTGAAAATTAGAAAACTAAAAGCCTTTCTTTCAAGGGACAAAAATATCAAATTATTCTTACTTTTTAGGAACACACAAGTCGATCATCATTGAAGTGTGGAATAAGATTACTGTATATCATAATAAATAAACACACCTTATTTCTTTTATTCCTGCCACTTAAAATTATTAATGTTACTAATGTTGTTTTTCATTGAATTACAAGGTGGAAATATGGCTCAGATGGTAATAGAGCTTTTTAAAAAACACCTAAATTTGAAATCATCTGACACATAATAGTATCTGATTAATGAAATACTATCAAAAATATCATGTCATCTTTGCATGTGAAGGGACGGTAGCAATACACGTTAGCCACAAGCGCAATGACAATGAGCTCATAAAAGTATGGGTATTGCTCTCACACTGCATTCAGCAAAATTGCAATCCATGTTAAGCATTTATGAAGGAATAAACCAATCACACAAATATGATTTAAAGCTATCTGTTGGTGTGCCTTGGAGCAGTTCTATCATACCCTTCTTATAATATATTTCTCTAACAAACAAAACTATCATCACAATTGGTTTTCTGAAGACTGAAATTGGATCTGTACTCATGTATGTATTGCAGGGTTGTAATGCTTACACATTATTGTTTTATGACAATTTTAAAATTTACTGTTTATTGTTGTATTACACAATGCTTACACTGGTCCTAGGATTCAGGTGGAAGTGTTTTATATTTTAGCTGTGTCTGAACAGCTAAAATATTGTAGCTCTTATCTCTGTGTGCAGTAATTTCACAGTCTACTGACAAAAACAAAATTTAAAGATAATATTTACTGAGAGGATAAGTCTCTCTCATTTCTAACAGAAAGCATTTTTTTCCCTATAATGGCTATACACTTGTTACAAATACATGTTCTCAAAGACCAGAGATGCTCGTTCTTCCCAGGGGTAAATACATCGGTCGCCTGCCTGGATTGCACATTTCCTGAAGGCAGGAGCCATTCACGTGTTATTCGCCTTTGTATTCCCCATAGTGCCCAGCTGGGCATCAGCACATACAAAGTACCCATTAAATGACTGAATGCTATTGAATTTTAATGAAAATTTATCCGTAAGCCTATGTCCCTTACAATCTTATATATAATTATAGGGTGCTTTCCTACTTACAACCTTACAAGATTAAGGGTCATTAAGAATCATGATTCATCCATCCTGAACCCAATGAAATATTATTAGATACACAGAAATCCCATCATAATAGACGAGTTTCTTAGTGGAAACAGTTTACGTAACACTAGTAGACTTTCATACGAGTATAGAATATTGACTTTTACATACCACACTGCAAACTATTACTGATCATATTCATTTTGAAACAAATCAACTAGGTCAATTCATTTTTTTCTTTATTTACCACATTATGCTTTCATCTAAGATTACAATGATATTAGCCATATACACTGCTTCCACCACAAACACAAATCAGGCAGAGCATTGTGCCTCAGAAGTTTTAGTTTAGGTTTAAATACAACTAACAGTCATGTTGGTTATGTTCTAAGGTCAAGCACAAGGCAAGACTCAAACTTCTAATTATTTGAGAAAATACATTGTATCAATCATTAATAAATATTAAAGGAAAAAGTTTACTGTAAATTAAAATACTTCACTAATATTGACATCTCTTATTACCTTCTTATAAACAATATTAAGATCACGTCCGTGATATGTGTATGCTTCTTCAAAGAAATCTGAAAGGTTACCTGTGACCTTTGGCTTATTTGTGAAATCAGCATCAAATGAGCTAGCTGATGCCAACATTCATCATCTGATTAATCATTTAATTAGAAGGTCCGTAACACTCAAGTGTTTAAAAATAAATTTGCATCAAGCTAAACACAATAGCTCTGGTAAGTCAAAGGAAATAAGGACACTTAAATGTTATAGATCACAATGTCAAATCGGAAATTTTTCATTTCTGCTTTGTTTTAGTCACCTAGCACACATTTGGTGAGCTATCCTCTTACAAATTAAGGCAGGATTACAGATTATGCATGCTTCTATACATTTGACATCAATATTTTCTGGGTAACTGTGCTGGGGATATTAAAAATTGTTTATAATATGATCTAATTTTTCCAAAATGGCACTGTTTAGGAACTTTATTACGATTCTGAAGAAAAAAATAAACAGATGAAACCTGAATATTTCAAGTATCTGAGGCCATAAATATTTCAAGCTTATTTCCTCCATAAAACCTATTCATCTCCATGTAGATAGGGCAGTGCCTAAATGGGATGTGATAATGAAGTTGACTGCTGTACTATTTGTCAGGCAGTGGCTTTATAGCTTATTCAGAGCTTTCACTCTCCACATGTGCAGAAAATTACAAAAATATAAACCTCAGGGACACCGAGGATCCAACTGTTCTAGGGCATTCCAGATAGCATTAAAGAGATGCTCATGTATTCAGTAAGGATTTATTTGAGCAGCAAACACATGCAGAGCACCATTGAGGGGTTGGAATGGAGCAAATGCCGTAGTGAACTGCTGTATATTGTAAACACAGACGCACTACATAATAACTCTTACTCAAATGCCTTTCTTTTATAATATTCTTGGTACAAGAAGATCATTTGTTCTCAATAGAAGTGGGAAACATAAATTTTATTTATATAACATCACTGTTTGTTTGAACTTAAAACTTGAATACCTCTGCCAATGCATTTGTAGCTTGTTTCTACTGTGCTAATCAGGTGAATGAGCTTCAGGAAATGAATTGTATGGCTGGTAACCTCTTGTGTGTACATAGGTGAAAACAGAGATCAGTAGATGTATTATTCTGATGTATTAAATAAAGAAGCTAATAATACTTGATTACAAAAAATTCTTAAAATTCGGGACATCTTATTTGTCCTTTAATCTAGTATCTTATATTTAGAAATTATTACTAAGGGTGGCTTCATTCATATGATCAAATTCACAAAAACACTTAGGTATCTGTGGTCATACCTCTCATCAAAAAGAGATGAGTACACCAGAACAAGCATTCCCGAAGAGATGAATTTAGCAAACAGAAAGAGAAAAATAAAAATGAGTACTAGAGCTCTTGGTTTAAAAAAAACACAAGAAAACACAAAAGGCAGGAAAGAAAGAAAAGAGAAAGGAAAGGGAGGGAGGGAGGGAGGAAGGGAAAGAGAAAGAGAAAGAGAAAGAGGGAAAGAAAGAAAAAGAAAGAAAGAAAGAAAGAAAGAAAGAAAGAAAGAAAGAAAGAAAGAAAGAAAGAAGGAAGGAAGGAAGGAAAGAAGGAAGGAAGGAAGGGAGGGAGAAAGGCAGGAAGGAAGGAAGGAAGGGAGGGAGGAAGGGAGGAAGGGAGGAAGGAAGGGAGGGAGGGAGAAAGGAAGGAAGATTTGTCCCCTCATCAATCTGGGAATGATGGGCCAAATACCCTCAAATGACATGCGGGCTGAACACCAAAGCAGCCAGTCCTTTTGCAGTGTTCCTGATATTCAAAGGGAGAAACCAATGACCAAGAGAACGGCACAGCCACTAAGCCACTTCAACACTAGTAGCCCTGCTTATCACATTCCTCTTCCACCAAGCCGTGTGAAATGCATCACTGAATCTCGCTGATATTACTTCCTGTGTAGTCTTTGAATTAATCCATTTCTTTCTTTTTCCCTGACCAACACCTTGGTATTCACAATCATCTCCTCTTTCTATCATAGCCCACTAACTGGTCCCTGGTTTCCTCTCTTTCCTCTTTTTAATCTGTTTCCCACCCTACAGGCAGAGACATCATTTCCACAGGCAAATTTATAACCTGACATCCAGATTAAGTGTTTAAAATGCTTTAATAGGTTCCTTTATTTTTAGAACAAAGAACAATATTTTTATCATGGCCAACTGTGACGTGACCCGGCTACATCCTTATTTTCTCTGGTCCCAGCTGTCCTCTTTGATTTGCCATGCTCCCCTCCTACCACATTAGATTTCCTCTTGCTGATGCTTTTGCCTGGAATGCTTTTCCTCTAACTCTCACTTCTGAAAATTGCTAGTCATTTTTTGGATCTCAGTTCAAACATCACTTCCCCAGGGAAGCCTTTGTATTGCCCTCCCCCTCACCCTTACCCTGCAGTAGCTGGGTCAGGTCTCTAGTTAGATATTCTTGGCATTGTGTACTCCATTGCATTTATCACAGTTTATAACTACACATTTACTGTGTGGTGATTAGATGATTACTACTGATTTCTGTCACTAGACTATAAGCACAACGAAGAGAAAAACTGTATGGTTTTCTCATCATTTTAACCTCAATATCTAGCAAGGTTTCTGGCACACAGCAAGCATTATTTCTTCAATGAATAATGAGTGTCAAAATGGGGGTCACTAACAAGTGGTTAAAGCAACAAATAAAGTGCTTATTTCCATTCACCAGCATCACTTTGATAAGAGTTTGAAGGATTAAATTATTTCAAATTTCATAACGAACAAATTCAACAATTTTGTTTAAATTCGGGAATTTTTGGCATCCCGTAGATGTGGCCAAAATGAAAGTTTAGTAGCATCCTCCTTGAATTATTACAGAAACTCAGAACTTTATTGCTAAATTGGGATTTAACAATTTTCTAGTATATCCCTCATTATACAAGAAAGAGTCTTATGAGATCTTCAAAAGGTCATTTAGCCTGTTCGTGACAGAGCAGGGATGAAAATCAGCCATTTAAACTCCCAGTTCAATTTTTTTTTTGCTACAGCTACGCTGTAATTTCTAGGTTTATGGCTTCATTTTCATATTAGAAATTTGTAAGACCCTACAAGTACCCGTAAGAGAAATATCTCCAAATGGTTAATTTTGTCACATCATTTAGATTTCTGCTTTAAAAAACATTAAAATAAAGAGCAATATTTTTAGAAAGGTAAAAAGCAAGCCCAATTTTGTAAGAAATGAAACATTTTCATGCCTTATTTGCAATTCACATTGTACGCCTTAAATGAGGGTGAGATGCAGACGGTACATGTTTCCCTGGTTTCTTAATATTCTGAAGTAAAGAATTTTCCCAGTTAAACCTGGTTGTCCAAATTTCACTTATGAAAAACCAAAAGGAAGGTAAATTTTGACGAAGGGGTTGGAGAAATGACATTAGTAGATGGAAAAGCACTGCTGGTATCCAGTCTATTACAATTGGCTATGTGACCTTGGACTGCTTACTTCCTCTCTGTAAATTTCCTCATTTGTACAATCAGGAAACTGATCTAAATCATGGGCTCTGTCTGTTGATGGGCTTCCATGATCCCACTAAGCCCTTTGGTGTGTGTATGTGAGTGTACATTTTTCTGGGAAGAGGGTCCATAGTTTCTATTATGTTGGCAAGGATCTGGGACACAAAACACATTAACTGCCTTTGTGCTAAAATCTGAGGGTCCCTCTGAACTTTGGAAATGGAATAAAGCTGTACATAGAATTATAATTTCAGATGGAAACAGGAATTAGTATAATTATTAGCATGAGTAATAAGATAGTTTGAAAAGCATAGTCTGTACAAAGGAATACTGCTATCATCAACCATACATTCAAGTATTAGCTGAAGAACTTCACTGGAAGCCCAGTCCAGTTTTCCAGAGGTAGCATCAATTGTCCCAGACAATGTAACTACATGTGATAATATCTCAATATGTCACAGGTTTTCAGTCCTTCCTTTTTATTGACATTTTAATGATCCATCAAGGTAGGCCTGCTACATAGGATTACATGGAGTGGAAACAATCCAGTGTAGTCTGTCAGCAAATAAAGATACTTTGTTATAGCTTTCAGGATATCTATTCCAAAACATTTTGATGATAATTTTTGGGTGGTTGAAGAGCCATGGTTGCTATAGTACACAGATATTTACTAAAGACACAGAAATACAAGTCACTCTGCTTATCACTGATTTCCTTCCTTCTTTTCCTTCTTAATGTAATAAATATTCCTTAATTGTCTCCTATGTGTCAGGGCACTCTTCTAGACACTTGTGAAATATCAGTGAACAAACTAATATCTTCTACTTTCATGGTGCTTACATTTCAGAACGGGAGAAATAAAATAAACGATATGCATAAAAATAAGTTAGCTATTATTTTTAAAGGTGATAAATGCTTTGGCCAAAAAAATAAAAAAAGAAAGAATAGGGAAATTAGGAATACCAGAGATGAGGAGAATGGTTCCAATTTTAAATAGGTCAGAGTAGGCCTCACTGAGAAGGTGTTGATGAGTGAAGACCTGAGGAGATGAGGGAGTGAGGCAAAGGTATAATCTTGGGGAAGAGCTTTCCAGACAGTGGGAAGAGTCAAGGCAAGGGTATGCTTGATGTGTTCGAGGAATAGCAAGGAGGCACTTTGGCAGGGAAAAAGCAAAACTCATTCTGCTGCTAATCATACTACTGACAACGGTTTAATCTCCAAAATATAAAAACAGCTCATACAACTCAAGAACAACAACAAAAAACAAACAACCCAATCAAAAAATGGGCAGAAGACCTTAATAGTCATTTCTCCAAAGAAGATCTATGGCCAGTAGGCACATGAAAAGATGCTCTACATCACTAATTATTAGAGAAATGCAAATCAAAACTATAATGAGGTATCACCTTACACCAGCCAGAATGGCCATCATTAAAAAGTCTACAAATAACAAATGCTGGAGAGGGTGTGGAGAAAAGGGAACCCTCCTACACTGTTGGTGGGAATGTAAGTTGGTGCAGCCACTATGGAAAACAGTGTGGAGGTTCCTCAGAAAACTAAAAATAGAATGACCATATGATCCAGCAATCCCACTCCTGGGCATATACCCAGACAAAATTATAATTCAAAAATATTACATGCACCCCTATATTCATAACAGCACTCTTCACCACAGCCAAAACATGGAAACAACCTAAATGTCCATCAACAGATGAATGGATAAAGAAGACGTGGTACCTATATACAATGGAATACTACTCTGTCATAAAAAAGAACGAAATAATGCCATTTGCAGCAACATGGATGTAACTAGAGATTATCATACTAAGTGAAGTAAGTCAGAAAGAGAAAGACAAATACCATATGATATCACTTATATGTGGAATGTAAAATATGGCACGAATGAACCCATCTACAAAACAGAAACAAACTCACAGACATAGAGAACAGACTTGTGGTTGCCAAGGGAGAGGTGGGGAGGGAGAGGGATGCACTAGGAGTCTGGGGTTGGTAAGTGAAAACTATCGCATTAAGAATGGATAAACAACAAGGTCCTACTGTATAGCACAGGGAACTATATCCAATCTCTTGGGATAAACCATAATGGAAAAGAGGATTAAAAAAGAATGTATTTATGGATATAACTGAGTCACTCTGCCGTACAGCAGAGATTGCCACAGCATTGTAAATCAACTACACTTCAGTTAAAAAAAGAATCATTCTGCTGCTGTGGTCAGGAAATTTGTAAAATTTCATCTTCCAGTTGACACTTCATTTTCTATTGCTTACTTGTTTAAAATGAAAGTCATAATAACTATTGAATAATCTTCCTAGAGTCTCACATTTGTCAAGAAAGGCAAAGTCAGAATTCTTCTGAGAATTTAAAAACCACCCCAAAACAAGGATCTCTGGTTGGTAATGTAGTTTAAGTCTCTCAGTTTCCACAGACATATATTTGGCAATGAACTGTTATGTAATAAGCAAATCTGCCCTTTAATAAGAGATGATGTCACTATAAAGAAATCAAGTGAAAGATCTTCATTTTTGAACATTTAGGGATTGGGCACAAAGCATTTGCTATATTCCAACAAAGGGAAATTCCAAGATTCATAGCTAACATAAAAGCACCCATTCTTTCTGAATGTCACTGTTCTTTCGGGCATTTGTTAAACTGTCCATTTCATTAACTTTTTTCCAGAAAATAAAACAATCATGATTATTGTACAATTTTCATGGCATTTATCTGGGTGAATACCTCCAAAAAGAACACACATATAAAGATAGTACATTTTTATAAGGGAAGGTCAGTCAGCCCTCCCACAAGTAAGCATCTTATTCCTGCCTAGCGCCTTGCCTGAAAACTCACCGCGATCCACAAGCTTACATATAAAACAAAAAAATGTACACAGCCATACCTTGCCCAGCTGATCCTTTTTGCCAAAGCCAGTGGCAGCTGCAATGCTCCCTGCTCCTTCCACTGTCTTCTGTGCTACTGCAGTCACCCCTGTCACCACTGCCTCTCCAACATTTGTCACTTGCTCTTTGGTCTTCTCAGCCACTGGAATAAATCAAGAATGACAGATTAAGGGATGATGGACCGATCGCCACTTAAAATAATTTCATTTCCACTAGACATCAACTTCTAAAGGCCTATATTTGCACACGTAGATAACTAAAGAGTCAGAAGAAATAAAAGCTACCGAGATTTCTAAGTGAGCGTGGCTTAGCCAAACATATCAATAGAATCTTTGCTAAGATAGTCTGTTGTAATCATGCAGATATTAAGTGGTGTTTCAAGCTAAATGATCACAAATTTAGAACCACAAGCAATTTCAGTTTGGTTTACTTTTTATTAAGGAAAGTTTACAGAAAGCAATGCTTACAGGGGCAGTTGTATCAAACTTAGCATGAAATTTATTTCTTTATTTCAATTTCAATGCCAATTCTTTGATCTCACTCAGCATGTTTGTTTCATCACACCTTCTAAGTCACAGCTCTCACACGTCAGAAATAAACAAGAGTAAGGGAAGATTAGGAAGGAACTTTGATCCTTTTATGAAACATCAGGTAGTTGAAACAGAAGGGGTTTTAGTGATGAGATTGATTTTCAACCATTTTAATGGGAACAAAAGAGCTAGACATTAAGTATGAAAATGAAATGGTTTGTTGAGCACACTTACAAGTTCTTTTCATTAAAAAAATATAATATAGGGGGCTTCCCTGGTGGCGCAGTGGTTGAGAATCTGCCTGCTAATGCAGGGGACACGGGTTCGAGCCCTGGTCTGGGAAGATCCCACATGCCGCGGAGCAACTAGGCCCGTGAGCCACAACTACTGAGCCTGCGCGTCTGGAGCCTGTGCTCCACAACAAGAGAGGCCGCGACAGTGAGAGGCCCGCGCACTGCGATGAAGAGTGGCCCCCACTTGCCACAACTAGAGAAAGCCCTCGCACAGAAACGAAGACCCAACACAGCCAAAAATAAATAAATAAATAAATAATTAAAAAAATATATATATATAATATGGGGACTTCCCTGGTGGCACAGTGGTTAAGAATCCACCTGCCAATGCAGGGGACACGGGTTCGAGCCCTGGTCCGGGAAGATCCCACATGCCGCGGAGCAACTAAGCCCGTGCGCCACAGCTACTGAGCCTGCGTTCTAGAGCCTGCGAGCCACCACTACTGAGCCTACATGCCACAACTACTGAAGCCTGTGCGCCTAGAGCCCGTGCTCCACAACAAGAGAAGCCACCGCAATGAGAAGTCCACACACCGCAATGAAGAGTAGCCCCTGCTTGCCACAACTAGAGAAAGCCTGTGCGCAGCAACAAAGACCCAATGCAGTCAAAAATAAATAAATAAATAAATAAATAAATTTATTTTAAAAAATTATATATATATATATATGGTGATTCAGCAGGTTTTTAAAAATAAGTTAAAATTTTAAGAGGGTATAAACAGTTTGGGATTAGACTTAGAAGAGATTTAATCTCACATCAAAAATTCTCTAAGACTATATCTGATATAACTGTTGATTTAATCTTTCTATATTACCTCCATACAAATAATAAAGGAAGTTGCAATTAAAAAGTTTGTTTCAATTAAATGAAGAGTTTTATGAAAAAGAGGTAAAAGATGAGATTCTGCACTGTTAACAATTTCAAGGTCAAGAGAGAAACAAAACAACCCTTCACCTAAACTTTATAACATTTATACTCATAAAGCCTGGGTCTTGCATTCTTACCTTTATCTATGTAATGTTTGCCATCTTTTCTGAGGAATCCGATGAGTTGCACTACGTTAGCTGTTAAGTGTTATGGGCTAGTCACATGATTACTGTACAGATTTCATGTCACCAGTTGGGAGAGGCCAATGATTAAACAGTAATCGTGTGGACAAAACAACTGGGTTCTGAAAACACTATGTAGGTCAAGGAAGCTGAAGAGGTCTGTACGGACAAAGAGTCTCACTCCTCAGTCTAGGCAATGTGGGGAAGCAGAAGTGACCCTAGAGTCTAAAACCAGGACGAGTTCACAACAGGTGATATGGTTGATGCTTGCTAACTAGTCATGGCTATTTTCAATGCAAAGTTCAGTTTAAATGCCGGTGAAAAGCTGTACTGGAAATCTCATGTTTTTAAACATTTACAGAATGTTGATGCTTTAAAAATAGTGAATTATGGGCTTTAAGTTTTCATTTTTTTCTTTTCTAAGAACATGAATAGAAAATTTTACTTGAAAATGAACATTTCTTGTTACAAAATCACAAAGACAAATATAAATTTTGATCTTTTTACAGACTCATGTTTCTGCCAGCCACGAAAGTTTATTTTTATAATTCTAGATTTACATACATATACACTTTTTTAATGCACATAAACTGCACAGTAAAATGCACTTTGTACTTCATAATAATTTTATTAGATTTTATCACTGTAAGAATAAGTAAATTAGTTACATTACAAAATGGCAGAGTTTACATAAAGCAATGATAGACACATTTTAAAAGACTGCTGTAGGACTTGATTTATCTAGTGGATTATTCACTGACCTTGAACTCCTTTGTTAAAAGCCACCTCAAATGTCAACCTCCATGTTAAAAACCTCTCCTCCCAACAAATGTCCTTGTTCCTCCTCCTGTGATCCCATAAAATTTTAGGCATATCTTTACTACTGAACTGTTGTTTTGCACCATAATTGTTCCTTGCCCAGTATGTCTCTCCACCTCCAGCATGCACATACGTGCGTGCGTGTACACATACACACACGAACCCCAAAACCCATGTTTACATTTTGTCATTCTGGAGAAGACTCGAAAATTCTGACTTTGTCAACAGTTATCCTTGCAGCGCATCACCACAGTCTCCATTAGATGGTAGTATTAGTTGTATTCTTTAATTTTTACCACAGGCTCTGAACCTTGAAACGTGCTTATCTGCTTTCTCAACCACATGGATTCTCTTTCAACTATTAAAATGGAAAGCTGTTACTATACATAGGCTCCCTTCATACAGCATAGTCTACAACTGTCTGATATCCATTTCTTACAAAAATCATACTTCATAACATCCCATTTAGAGAAGGTCCCTAGAGGGCAGTTTATATATATCTTGGATTGCAACAGAGCAAACCTAAGCTGAATACTTTTTTTTTTATTTGATGATTAACTTAATTTTTTTAACACCTTTATTGGAGTATAATTGCTTTACAATGTTGTGTTAGTTTCTGCTGTATAAAAAAGTGAATCAGCTATACATATACATATATCCCCATATCTCCTCCCTCTTGCGTCTCCCTCCCACCCTCCCTATCCCACTCCTCTAGGTGGTCACAAAGCACAGAGCTGATCTCCCTGTGCTATGCGGCTACTTCCCACTAGCTATCTATTTTACATTTGGTAGTGTATATATGTCCATGCCACTCTCTCACTTCATCCTAGCTTACCCTTCTCGCTCCCCGTGTCCTCAAGTCCATTCTTGAGGTCGGCGTCTTTATTTCTGTCCTGCCCCGAGGTTCTTCAGAACCATTCTTTTTAGATTCCATATATATGTGTTAGCATACAGTATTTGTTTTTCTCTTTCTGACTTACTTCACTCTGTATGACAGACTCTAGGTCCATCCACCTCACTACAAATAATTCAATTTCATTTCTTTTTATGGCTGAGTAATATTCCATTGTATATATGTGCCACATCTCCTTTATCCATTCATCTGTCGATGGACACTTAGGTTGCTTCCATGTCCTGGCTATTGTAAATAGTTCTGTAATGAACAATGTGGTACATGACTCTTTTTGAATTATGGTTTTCTCAGGGTATATGCCCAGTAGTGGGATTGCTGGGTTGCATGGGAGTTCTATTTTTAGTTTTGTAACGAACCTCCATACTGTTCTCCATAGTGGCTGTATCAATTTACATTCCCACCAACAGTGCAAGAGGGTTCCCTCTTCTCCACACCCTCTCCAGCATGTATTGTTTGTAGATTTTTTGATGATGGCCATTCTGACCGGTGTGAGGTGATACCTCATTGTAGTTTTGATTTGCATTTCTCTAATGATTAGTGATGTTTAGCATCCTTTCATGTGTTTGTTGACAATCTGTATATCTTCTTTGGAGAAATGTCGATTTAAGTCTTCTGCCCGTTTTTGGATTGGGTTGTTTGTTTTTTTGATATTGAGCTGCATGAGCTACCTGTATATTTTGGAGATTAATCCTTTGTCAGTTGTTTCATTTGCAAATATTTTCTCCCATTATGAGGGTTGTCTTTTTGTCTTGTTTATGGTTTCCTTTGCTGTACAAAAGCTTTTAAGTTTCATTAGGTCCCATTTTTATTTTTGTTTTATTTTCATTTCTCTAGGCGGTGGGTCAAAAAGGATCTTGCTGTGATTTATGTCATAGAGTGTTCTGCCTATGTTTTCCTCTAAGAATTTTATAGTGTCTGGCCTTACATTTAGGTCTTTAAGCCATTTGGAGTTTATTTTTCTGTATGGTGTTAGGGAGTGTTGTAATTTCCTTCTTTTACATGTAGCTGTCCAGTTTTCCCAGCAACACTTATTGAAGAGGCTGTCTTTTCTCCATTGTATATGCTTGCCTTCTTTATCAAGAATAAGATGACCATATGTGCGTGGGTTTATCTCTGGGTTTTCTATCTTGTTCCATTGATCTATATTTCTGTTTTTGTGCCAGTACCATACTGTCTTGATTACTGTAGCTTTGTAGTATAGTCAGAAGTCCAGGAGCCTGATTCCTCCAGCTCCATTTTTCTTTCTCAAGATTGTTTTGGCTATTTGGGGTCTTTTGTGTTTCCATACAAATTGTGAAATATTTTGTTCTAGTTCTGTGAAAAATGCCATTGGTAGTTTGATATGGATTGCATTGAATCTGTAGATTGCTTTGGGTAGTAGAGTCATTTTCACAATGTTGATTCTTCCAATCCAAGAACATGGTATATGTCTCCATCTGTTTGAATCATTAATTTCTTTCATCAGTGTCTTATAGTTTTCTGCATACAGGTCTTTTGTCTCCTTAGGTAGGTTTAATCCTAGGTATTTTGTTCTTTTTGTTGCAATGGTAAATGGGAGTGTTTCCTTAATATCTCTTTCAGATTATTCGTCGTTAGAAAATAGGAATGCAAGAGATTTCTGTGCATTAATTTTGTTTCCTGCTACTTCACCAAATTCATTGATTAGCTCTAGTAGTTTTCTGGTGGCATCTTTAGGATCCTCTATGTATAGTATCATGTCATCTGCAAACAGTGACAGTTTTACTTCTTCTTTTCCAATTTGGATTCCTTTTATTTCTTTTTCTTCTCCGATTGCTGTGGCTAAAACTTCCAAAAACTATGTTGAATGATAGTGGTGAGAGTGAGCAACCTTGTTTTGTTCCTGATCTTAGTGGAAATGCTTTCAGTTTTTCACCATTGAGAACGATGTTGCCTGTGGGTTTGTCATATATGCCCTTTATTATGTTGAGCTAAGTTCTCTCTATGCCTACTTTCTGGAAAGTTTTTATCATAAATGGGTGTTGAATTTTGTCAAAAGCTTTTTCTTCATCTATTGAGGTTATCATATGGTTTTTATCCTTCAATTTGTTAATATGGTGTATCACATTGATTGATTTGCGTATATTGATGAATCCTTGCATTCCTGGGATAAACCCCACTTGATCATGGTGTATGATCCTTCTAATGTGCTGTTGGATTCTGTTTGCTAGTATTTTGTTGAGGATTTTTGCATCTGTGTTCATCAGTGATATTGGCCTGTAGTTTTCTTTTTTTGTGACAGCTTTGTCTGGTTTTGGTATCAGTGTGATGGTGGCCTCAAAGAATGAGTTTGGCAGTGTTCCTCCCTCTACTATATTTTGGAAGAGTTTGAGATGGATAGATGTTAGCTCTTCTCTAAATGTTTGACAGAATTCGCCTGTGAAACCATCTGGTCCTGGGCTTTTGTTTGTTGGAAGATTTTTAATCACAATCTATTTCATTGCTTGTGATTAGTCTGTTTATATTTTCTATTTCTTCCTGGTTCAGTCTCAGAAGGTTGTGCTTGTCTAAGAATTTGTCCATTTCTTCCAGGTTGTCCATTTTATTGGCATATAGTTGCTTGTAGTAATCTCTCATGATCCTTTGTGTTTCTGCAGTTCAGTTGTTACTTCTCCTTTTTCATTTCTAATTTTACTGGTTTGAGTTTTCTCCCCTTTTTTCTTGATGAGTCTGTCTAATGGTTTATTAATTTTGTTGATCTTCTTAAAGAACCAGCTTTTAGTTTTATTGATCTTTGCTACTGTTTCCTTCATATCTTTTTCATTTATTTTTGATCTGATCTTTATGATTTCTTTCCTTCTACTAACTTTGGGTTTTTTTTTTGGTTCTTCTTTCTCTAATTGCTTTAGGTGTAAGGTTAGGTTGTTTAATTGAGATGTTTCTTGTTTCTTGAGGAAGGACTGTATTGCTATAAACTTCCCTCTCAGAACTGCTTCTGCTTCATCCCATAGGTTTTGGGTCATTGTGTTTTCATTGTCATTTGTTTCTAGGTATTTTTTGCCTTCCTCTTTGATTTCTTCAGTGGTCTCTTGGTTATTTATAGCATATTGTTTAGCCTCCATGTGTTTGTATTTTTTATAGTTTTCTTCCTGTAATTGATATCTAGTCTCATAGCGTTGTGGTCAGAAAAGATACTTGATACGATTTCAATTTTCTTAAATTTACCAAGGCTTGATTTGTGACCCAAGATATGATCTATCCTGGAGAATGTTCCATGAGCACTTGAGAAGAATGTGTACTCTGCTGTTTTTGGATGGAATGTCCTATAAATATCAATTAAGTCCATCTTGTTTAACGTGTCATTTAAAGCTTGTGTTTCCTTATTTCTTTTCATTTTGATCTGTCCATTGGTGACAGTGGGGTGTTAAAGTCCCCTACTATGATTGTGTTACTGTCGATTTCCCCTTTTATGGCTGTTAGCATTTGCCTTATGTATTGAGGTGCTCCTATATTGGCTGCATAAATATTTACAACTGTTCTATCTTCTTCTTGGATTGATCCCTTGATCATTATGTAGTGTCCTTCTTGGTCTCTTGTAATAGTCTTTATTTTAAAGTCTATTTTGTCTGATGTGAGAATTGCTACTTCAGCTTTCTTTTGATTTTGCATGGAATATCTTTTTCCATCCCCTCACTTTCAGTCTGTAGGTGTCCCTAGGTCTGAAGTGGGTCTCTTGTAGACAGCATATGTACGTGTCTTGTTTTTGTATCCATTCAGCCAGTCTATGTCTTTTTGTTTGAGCATTTAATCCATTTACATATAAGGTAGTTTTCAATATGCAAGTTCCTGTTACCATTTTCTTATCGTTTTTCGTTTGTTATTGTAGGTCTTTTCCTTCTCTTGTGTTTCCTGCCTAGAGAAGTTCCTTTAGCATTTGCTGTAAAGTTGGTTTGGTGGTGCTGAATTCTCTTAGCTTTTCCTTGTCTGTAAAATTTTAATTTCTCCATCGAATCTGAATGAGATCCTTGCTGGGTAGTGTTGGTTGTATGTTTTTCCATTTCATCACTTAAATATTTTCTGCCACTCCCTTCTGGCTTGCAGAGTTTCTGCTGAAAGATCAGCTGTTAACCTTATGGGGATTCACTTTTATGTTATTTGTTGCTTTTCCCTTGTTGCTTTTAATATTTTTTCTTTGTGTTTAATTTTTGATAGTTTGATTAGTATGTGTCTCAGCGTGTTTCTCCTTGGATTTATCCTGTAAAGCGCAGGGATTCTCTGCGCTTTCTGGACTTGATTGACTACTTCCTTTCCCATTTTAGGGAAGTTTTCAACTATAATCTCTTCAAATATCGTCTCAGTCCCTTTCTTTTTCTCTTCTTCTCCTGGGACCCCTGTAGTTCGAATGTTGGTGTGTTTAATGTTGTCCCAGAGGTCTCTGAGACTGTCTTTAATTCTTTTCATTCTTTTTTCTTTATTCTGCTCTGCGGTAGTTATTTCTACTATTTAATCTTCCAGGTCACTTATCCGTTCTTCTGTCACAGTTATTCTGCTATTGATTCTTTGTAGAGAATATTTTATTTCATTTATTGTGTTGTTCATCATTGTTTGATCTTTAGTTCATCTAGGTCCTCATTAAACATTACTTGTATTTTCTCCATTCTATTTCCAAGATTTTGGATCATCTCTACTATCATTACTCTGAATTCTTTTTCAGGTAGACTGCCTATTACCTCTGCATTTGTTTGGTCTGGTGGGTTTTTACTTTGCTCCTTCATCTGCTGCGTATTTCTCTGTCTTCTCATTTTGCTTAACTTACTGTGTTTGGGGTCTCCTTTTCACACGCTACAGGTTCATAGTTCCTGTTGTTTTTGGTGTCTGCCCCCCGTGGGTAAGATTGGTTCAGTGGCTTATGTAGGCTACCTGGTGGAGGGGACTGGTGCCTGTGTTCCGGTGGGTTAGGCTGGATCTTGTCTTTCTGGTGGGTAGGACCGCATCTGATGGTGTGTTTTGGGGTGTCTGTGAACTTATTATGATTTTAGGCAGCCTCTGTGCTAATGGGTGGGGTTGTGTTCCTGTCTTGCTAGTTGTTTTGCATGGGGTGTCCAGCACTGGAGCCTGCTGGTCACTGAATGGAGCTGGGTCTTAGCATTGAGATGGAGATCTCTGGGAGAGCTCTCACCAATTGATATTACGTGGGGCCAGGAGGTCTCTGGTGGACCAATGTCCTGAACTCGGCTCTCCCACCTCAGAGGCTCAGGCCTGACACCAGGCCGGAGCACTAAGACCCTGTCAGCCACCCGGCTCAGAAGAAAAGGGAGGGAAAAAAAAGAAAGAAAGAAAAAAAATAAAATAAAATAAAATGAAGTTATTAAAATAAAATATAAAGTAATATTAAAATTTTTTAAAAAGTAAAAAAAAAAATAAAGAGAGCAACCATACCAATAAACAAATCCACCAATGATAACAAGCGCTAAAAACTATACTAAGATAAACATAAAAATCAAAAACTAGTCAGTAGCATACAGCAAACCCCAAGTCTACATTTGCTCCCAAAGTCCACAGCCTCGATTTTGGGAATCCTAACCACAAGGCCACCAGGGAACTCCCTGTTTTAATTTTATACCCTAATTTTTTATCAAAAATATGTATAAAATAGTCATATAAATACTTTTCTCCACTAGCTGCAAAAATGTAGCTCAAGATAGATCCACTATAAAGTGATAGTA
Organism: Balaenoptera acutorostrata; assembly: GCF_949987535.1. Taxonomy (NCBI): domain Eukaryota; kingdom Metazoa; phylum Chordata; class Mammalia; order Artiodactyla; family Balaenopteridae; genus Balaenoptera; species Balaenoptera acutorostrata. Next base: position 10,840,231 of record NC_080068.1, read on the forward strand.
AGTAACACCTAGATAATATATACTATTTGCCTTCAGTATTCTATGTATTTATATATATTCATTCACTGAATTCTTTTACAGATGAGGAAACTGAATCACATAGAGGTTATGAATCTTGCAGAAAAATCACACAGCTAGTAAGGGGTAAGCAGAAATTCGAACTAAAGAGGTCTTGCTCCAGTGTTTATGGCCTTAACCACAATACTGTATTAATATTCCCGTTTGATTTTCCCAATTTCTATTTTATAATTTATCAATAGGAGCATGTTATTTTTCTGAAGCCTTGTTATGTTTACTGTTTTCTGATGATATGAATTATATTTCTGATTATATCTCTTGTTTTACCACACCTGTCAGAAAGCTTGGAGTACGTACAAAATGAAACTCAATCACAGCAAGTCTGTGGGCTTTTAAAGTTGTTAAACTGTGATTTTTCCCTTGATTTTTCTATTTCTATCATTATCCTCCTCCTCTTCCTCATTATCACCACCATAATTTTCATAATTTTTGCTATTCATTTATTGTAATCTTCTTACAGACTTATTCAGAATCTTGGTGAAATTAGGCCAAACAGAGATAAATACAATAAGTAATTTACTGATCATCCCAAGGGTGTTTCCTAAAATGTCTTCTGAATCATCAAGGAAATGTTATAATTCGTATATTGTAGTGTCAGAATATTTCATTATACACTACAGAAAATTTAAATTCATTCCTTGAAAATGGCAATCCTTATATGATATTTATGCTATCGGTTTGCCAAGAACACTAAGCTGGTCTGAATACTCAAATCTACACTACTATAAATTAAACAATTAAACTGGTTAATTCAGTCATCATTCTTGACAGTTACACACATTGTGCTTTATTTATTTACAACAAATACTTAAACTATTTAAAAATATTTAATAAAGAATCAAGATTTTAAAAAAAGATTAAAAAAAAAAAATCAAGATTAAACAAAGCTGATGTTCCCTAGAATGCTCCTCTCTGGGCAGAGTGGTTATTTACAATTACATTCTGAATGATCAATGCTAGGGCTATACCGCTTACTAGATATTTTCAATATCATCCCTGGATATAAGCTCCACGAAGCTTACCTGTTGTCACACCATGAACCACTCCTTCCTTAGTTTTGGATCCTATAAAAACAAACAAATTGAAACCATAAGTCTCAAAGTCGCCTTTACTGCTAATGAGCTACTTTGAAATGCATCTAATGGAAAAACAGTATCTCAATCTTCAGAAGCCCATGTGTTAAGATATCCTCAGGGGGGCAAAAAATCTAAAACAAAGAAATCCAGCAATCACTACAACAAGTAGAAGAAAGCAAAGCTAACAGGATACTTTCCAATTACGATTTTAGCACACGATGATGACTTTTCAACCCGTGTCCCACTTCACACATCAACTTACAGAAGGGGAAAAAAATGGTGAGATAACACTGGGGCTGGGTGGGAAGGTGATTTTGGATTCAGAACTGCAGAAGCTCTACCAAAGTACAATACAAAAGAGAGATTAGGTAACCCATGAAACATAAACAGATGGGGGAGGGAGAGGAGGAATTCACATTTGTTGAACATCTATTATGTAAAAGGTATTTTACATCTCATCTCATTTAAGCTTTGTAATACCCATTTCATATCATGCCCATTTTATTCCATACGCAGCAATTACAAATTAAAGTTAAATGATTTGCCTAAAATCACATAGGTAATAATTGGCTACAACCACATTCAAATTAAGGGGTCTATGACCCTAAGCCCATATTTCCTACGAAGCCAGGCAAACCTTTAGAAGGAATGCAGTATTTTATCATTCAAGTATGATTAATGCCAGCTTCAAGAAGTGGCAAGATAGGAATTTTCCCCAAATCTTGACCATTACTAAGCTTTTACACAAGTAATTTATTAATATGTGTCATTATAACTAAGTTTGTGAACAATTTTATTCATAAGCCCTTTAATGTTGGATTTTTTAGTGTAATTGATACCAGCTTTTTCACAAAATGTTTTTGAAGAAAATAACAACAAAATGAAGATTCATTTGAAAACTACCCTATAAGTCAAATAAAGTAGTTCTATTAGACAGAGAAGAATGTAAGGAAATTAGGACATAATAACTTGGAAATGATTTAAACCTATATTTGGATATTAAGATAGTCACCAATCTTCAGTTTAAAAATGCACTGACTTATAAACCCTTACTGAGTATACTAGAAATAACTGTAAACACATTTTACAACAGGAAAAAAGGGTAAGAGAGCCTCAATTCCTTATCAAATAAAAATCCTTACCAATAAAATTAATATATAAGATTAATTAAATAATCTCTAAGAAGCTGGTTCTTAAACTGGAGAGTGCAGCAGAATCAATTAAGTGGAAGCAAGGTTAAAAAATGTTGACTATTGAGTCAGAGTTTCAATATTCAGTAAATATCAGGTACAGATATTTGCATTTTTAATAATCCTCATGATCTAATGCAGGTAATACACGGATCAAATTTGAGAAACACTGGTCTGAGGCAGTTTCTAGTTCCAAATTTATTTAGAAGTACATATCAATGATATAAATAATATGATGATCAATAAGATGATTTAAATAAATATACATGATCATATTGAAAATTTTCATTGAATTTTTTAATAAAAATATATAAATAAGGCATTAAGTATAACTTGCATGCATTATATTTAAACTTGCACTGTACAAAAGAGTCCAGCTAAGTTTCTACATTTAATAAAGCAATTTAAGTATATTTAAGAACTTCCAATTTGCATGTATTTAAGGACCTCTAATAAATATACAGCATAAAATGAAATACAGCCTTGTAGTTAAGAAAGTGAGCTCTGGATTCTGATTTTCTGGATTTAAATCTTCACTTCACTACATAATAAACAAATACACATCACACGATCAACATGAAGATCAAAGCAAATAATACATGTACAGGTCTTAAAACAGTGTTTAGTACACAGTAGTTAGTAAGTGATAATTGTTATTATTTTTCTTATATAATATTTGTAAAGAGATTTTCAGTTTAAAACACAGGACAAATCACCATATCATAAACTCATATAAATGAAATTGTGCAGTTGTTAAATATGTTAAAGGTTACAGGATAGTATTTTACATATATGCAATATGAAGTGTGTGTGTGTGTGTGTGTGTGTGTGTGTATTTTTCAGGCAATGATCACTTGGCATAGTATTGTGGAATCATAAAATGACTGCACACAAGCTGAGGTGAAGCTATAGAAAGTGATCTCAATAATCAATGAGGAAAATTCTGATTCATCAGTGACAGAAATGACTGTTGTTCCATGACCTTTAAAATTTTCTGTCAAAACATTAAAAATTCTTCTAGTCATTTAAAAATGTACAGGGAAATTAAAAACTAAGTAAAGTAATATTTATTTTGTGTACTGTAATTTAAAACATTGAAAAGTGTTCTATTTCTCTGTAAAAAACTTATGAGTGGTTTAAACAGTGCTTGTCTTCTCCCCATTGTATAACTTTCAATATTGAGCTGAGCATCTTTTCTAGGTCTTAGAAAACTGTCACACTCCTTCGTAAGTTTGGGTCCGTTTCCGAAATCTTAGCTTTTGTATTTTTAACGTCATGATGTATCTCTGATGGTTTCTTTCATGTCAGGTGTTCACATGCTACCACCTCCTCTGGGACAGCTTCAGCCTACTCACCACAAACACATTTTCCATTTATGTTGATACCTTCACCTTCGAGAAGTTCCTCTGGCTGCGTATCAAGAGTCTCCTGAATGGCAGCAGTATCCACATGCTCACAGTCAGCTATTTCTTCTACAAATACATTTATGTCTGATTCAAATTTTACTTTCAGCATTTTTCACTTCATTTCTTTGCTGACATTCACTCCTTTGGTCAATTTCCTCTTTCAATCATGAATTTTTGTAAAATATCATCTGTGTTTATCATTGGGACGCAAGGAGGTAACATACCTATGGGCTTTGCTGTCTGTACGAACTGAATAACAGATCATACAGCCACTGTATGTTACAGCGGACTGATCACAAATAAACTTTGAAAGAAGTCATGTGATTTGGCCACGGATCATAATGAGTTTCTGTTACTTATGTAGTGATTGTGGGCTAAAGAGCTAGGAGCAAAGTTTGTACTTTATGTAATAACTCACAGTTTATGTATTGAGGTGATAGAAATTTGAACTGTATTGTTAGGGACTGGTTTTATTTAACTGACTGTGGTAACTGAAGTTCATGTATACTGGAACTATGCAAAGTGAGAAAAACCTGTATTTAAGAGAATATTTCTTATCACTACCCACCTGCCACTCCTTGAACCCCTTATTTCAAAAAATGACTAGTAAAAAGAAATTTTTAATAGTTGGCCTGTGGTCTTTCCTCTCTACCTCAGTTATAACTGATAATTTGATCTTTGGCTAAATCATGGAATGTATCCTGAATTAAAGATACGTGAAAGTCTTGATGAGGTTGCTTTGCATCAAACCAATCACCTTTTTTTGCTGTCATAATTCTTCATTAGTATATGTTATTGATGATTAACCTTTAATTGATGAGTAATCTGTAATTGAAAAGATATAGCTACAAAATAGGTGCCAAGTGGCTATGTGACTAGTAACATAGATGGATAGATAGACAGATAGATAGATAGATAGATAAGTAGATCTCATAATAGATACAGCTGAAGGGACACTAGATCTGATGGCTTCCCTGAGCTGAGGTGGCCCACACCCATTCCCCTCTTGTCTGTCAGGACTTCACAAAGCTACAGAGTGGAGAAGGTCAGAGTAATGCCTAATCTTTGCAAGGACTCAGTTATGCTCTTGTGCATGTTATGTTGACTATCTGAATACAGTGGATGTGAAGCATATTGTGACTTGGGAGTTGATATCAATCCACAGTCTTGACAACTGCTACCTACTGAGCAGAATGTCATTGGAAGGGTTTTGAAGATCATTTTCTTGCCTTTACTGTTACAATACTTGACATTATATAAAAAGAACTATTTTTTTTTTTTGCTTTTGAATTTGACTCTCAATTTATAATTTCTAAGCTATTTGATTGAGAATTTTTTTGTCCATTAAATTGAAGTAAGTTGATTGAAAATTTATGTACAAAGATATCATAAAAGGAGAAAAAAATCACAAATATAACACTGATTCTTATGGTGTTTCTTCAATTAGTTAAAAGATAGTTGTCAAAAGTATAATATTGTAAAGGAATGAGGTTACTTTTCTCATGAGGCTTAAGAAAACCATGTGCCAAACTTCTTCAGCCATAAGTGAAATTAGAAAAATTTCCTTAGGCATTTCTAATCTTTCAAGCTAGTTATTGATAATAGTTCTTGTAATGAAGGATGAAATGATAGAAAGAAAATATATTGACAAAGTAATTATTCTGTTACAGAGTTTATCTGACAGTAATAACCATGGCTCCTATATATAAAAGTGTGCTTTACAAAAATTCTCAATGAAATATTAACAAATCAAACCCAACAATGTATAAAAAGAATTATATACCACAGTCAAGTGGGATGTATCATAGGTATGAAAGGCTGGTTCAGCGTTTGAAAGTCAATAAAGTAATTCATCACATCAGCAGGCTTAAAAAGACAAATCACATGATCACATTAATAGATGCAGAAAGAGCATTTGACAAAATCCAACACTTATCTGTGATTAAAAAAACTCCAGTAAACTAGAAATAGTGGGGAACTTTCTCAACTTGATAAAGAATATCTACCAAAATACCTACAGCTAACATCATATTTCATGGTGAGACACTAGAAGCTTTCCTACTAAGACCAAGAACAAAGCAAGAATATCCCCTTTCACCACTTCTTTCAACATCGTACAGGAAGCCCTAGCTAATGCAATAAAACAAGGAAATATAAGGTATCAGATTGGGAAAGAAGAAATGAAAATGTCAAGAATCAACAAAAAAATCCCCTGGAGCTAATAAGTTACTACATAAAGGTTGCAGGATACAAGGTTAAAAAGTCAATCACCTTCCTATCTACCAGTAATGAACAAGTAGAATTTGAAATTAAAAACACAATACCATTTAACATTAGCACCAAAAAAAATAAAATGCCTGCATATAAATTTAACAGAATATATACAAGATCTATATGAGAAAAACTACAACGCTCTGATAACAAAATCAAAGAACTATATAAATGGAGAGCTAGCTATTCCATGTTCATGGATAAAAGATACAATATTATCAAGATGTCAGCTCTTCCCAACTTGAGTTATAGTTCAATGTAATCTTAATCAAAATCCTAGCAAGTTATTTTGTGAATGTTGACAAACTGATTCTAAAGTTTGTGTGGAGAGGCAAAAGGTCAAAAATAGCCAAAATGGTATTGAAGAAGAACAAAATTAGAGGACTGACACTACCAAACTTCAAGACTTACTATAAAGCTACAGTAATGAAGACAATGTGATATTGGTAAAAGAATAAACAAATAGATCAAGGGAGCAGAAAAGAGAGCCCAGAAATACACCGACATAAATATAATCAATGGTGTTTTGACAAAGGAAAAAAGGCAATAAAATGGAGCAAAGACAGTCTTTTAAACAAACGGTGCTAGAACAACTGGACATCTACATGCAAAAAATAATTTTATACACCAACTTTACACCCTTCACAAACAAAAAACCCAGTATAGATCACAGCCTTAAATGTAAAACGTGAAACTATAAAACTCCTAGAAGATCACATAGGAAAAAATCTACATAACCTTGAGTATGGCAATGACATTTTAGCTATAACACCACAAAGACATGCTTCATGAAATAAATCATTAATAAGCTGGAACTCATTTAAATTAAAAACTTCTGGAAAGACAACGTCAAGAGAATGGGAAAACAATCTACAGACAGGAAAATATTCATGAAAGATATATCTGAAAAAGAACTGTTATCCAAAATAGACAAAGAACTCTTAAAAATCAACAAGAAAGCAAATAACCTGATTAAAAAATGGACCAAAGATCTTAACAGACACCTCATCAAACAAGATGTGCAGGTGGCAGAGAAGCATTTGAAAAGATGCTCCACATCCTATGTCATCAAGGAAATGCAAATTAAAATAACAATGAGATGCCGCTACAGACGTATTAGCATGGCCAAAATCCAGAACACTGACAACATCAAATATTGCTGGGCAAGTAGAGCAACAGGAACTGTCATTAATTGCTGGTGGGCATGCAAAACGGTGCAGCCCCTGCAGAAGACAGTTTGATGGTTTCTTTAAAAACTAAACATATTTTTACCATATGACCCAGCAACTGTGCTCCTTGGTATTTACCCAAACGAGCTGAAAACTTAGGTCCACACAAAAACCTGCACAGCAGATTTATTCATAATTGCCAAAACTTGGAAGCAACCAGATGTCCTTCAGAAGGTGAATGGATAGACAAACTGTGATACATTGAGACAATAGAATATTATTTGGCACTAAAAAGAAATGAGCCATTAAAAGACATGGAAGCCTTCTCGGGCGGAGACTGCAGGTGGCAGAGGGGGGGAAGCTTTGGAGCCACGGAGGAGAGCGCAGCCACAGAGGTGCGGAGGGCAAAGCGGAGAGGTTCCCGCACGGAGGAGCAGTGCCGACCAGCACTCACCAGCCCGAGAGGCTTGTCTGCTCACCCGCCGGGGCGGGCGGGGCTGGGAGCTGAGGCTCGGCTTTGGTCAGATCGCAGGGAGAGGACTGGGGTTGGCGGCGTGAACACAGCCTGAAGGGGTTAGCGCACCACAGCTAGCCGGGAGGGAGTTCGGGAAAAAGTCTGCAGCTGCCAAAGAGGCAAGAGACTTTTTCTTGCCTCTTTGTTTCGCGGCGGGCAAGGAGAGAGGATTCAGAGCGCCGCCTAAACGAACTCCAGAGAAGGGCGCGAGCCGCGGCGATCAGCGCGGATCCCACAGCAACAGGGGCGCAGAGGGAAAAACGGAGAGACTCCCGCACAGAGGCTCGGCGCCGAGCAGCGCTCACCAGCCCGAGAGGCTTGTCTGCTCCCCGGCCGGGGCGGGTGGGGATGGGAGCTGAGGCGCGGGCTTCAGTCGGATCGCAGGGAGAGGACTGGGGCTGGCGGCGTGAACACAGCCTGAAGGGGCTAGTGCGCCACGGCGAGCCGGGAGGGAGTCCGGGGAAAAAGTCTGCAGCTGCCGAAGAGGCAAGAGACTTTTTCTTGCCTCTTAGTTTCGCTGCGCGCAAGGAGAGGGGATTCAGAGCGCCGCCTAAACGAACTCCAGAGACGGGCGCAAGCCACGGCGATCAGCACGGACCCCAGAGACGGGCGTGAGACGCTGGGGCTGCTGCTGCCGCCTCCAAAAAGCCTGTGTGTGAGCACAGGTCACTCTCCACACCGCCCCTCCCGGTAGCCTGTGCAGCCTGCCACTGCCAGGGTCCCGTGATCCGGGGACAACTTGCCCGGGAGAACGCACTGCGTGCCTCACGCTGGTGCAACGTCACAACGCCTCTGACGCCGCAGGCTCGCCCCGCCTCCTCTGTACCCCTCCCTCCCTGCGGCCTGGGTGAGCCAGAGCCCCCGAAGCAGCTGCTCCTTTAACCCCGTCCTGTCTGGGCGGGGAACAGACGCCCTCAGGCGACCTACACGCAGAGGCGGGTCCAAATCCAAAGCTGAACCCCAGGAGCTGTGCGAACAGGGAAGAGAAGGGGAAATCTCTCCCAGCAGCCTCAGAAGCAGCGGATTAAATCTCCACCATCAACTGGATGTACCTGCATCTGTGGAATACCTGAATAGACAATGAATCATCCCAAATTCAGGAGGTGGACTCTGGGAGCAGGAGATATTAATTTTTCCCCTTTTCCTTTTTTTGTGAGTGTATATGTAAATGCTTCTGGGTGAGATTTTGTCTGTATAGCTTTGCTTTACAATAGCTTTATTTTACTTCACTATATTATAGCCTCTTTCTTTCTTTCTTTCTATTTTTTCTCCCTTTTACTCTGAGCCGTGTGGACGAAAGGCTCTTGGTGCTCCAGCCAGGCATCAGGGCCGTGCCTCTGAGGTGGGAGAGCCAGCTTCAGAACACTGGTCCACAAGAGACCTCCCAGCTCCACGTAATACCAAAAGGCAAAAATCTCCCAGAGATTTCCATCTCAACATCAAGACCCAGCTTCACTCAACGACCAGCAAGCTACAGTGTGGGACACCCTATGCCAAACAACTAGCTAGACAGGAACACAACCCCATCCATTAGCAGAGAGGCTGCCTAAAATCATAATAAGGCCACAGACACCCCAAAATACACCACCAGACGTGGACGTGCCCACCAGAAAGACAAGATCTAGCCTCATCCACCAGAACTCAGGCACTAGTTCCCTCCACCAGGAAGCCTACACAACCCACTGAACCAACCTTAGCCGCTGGGGACAGATACCAAAAACAACGGGAACTACGAACCTGCAGCCTGTGAAAAGGAGACCCCAAACACAGTAAGATAGGCAAAATGAGACGACAGAAAAACACACAGCAGATGAAGGAGCAGGCTCAAAACACACTGGACTTAACAAATGAAGAGGAAATAGGTAGTCTACCTGAAAAAGAATTCAGAATAATGATAGTAAGGATGATCCAAAATCTTGGAAATAGAATAGACAAAATGCAAGAAACATTTAACAAGGATGTAGAAGAACTAAAGAGGAACCAAGCAATGATGAAAAACACAATAAATGAAATTAAAAATACTCTAGATGGGATCAATAGTAGAATAACTGAGGCAGAAGAAAGGATAAGTGACCTGGAAGATAAAATGGTGGAAATAACTACTACAGAGCAGGATAAAGAAAAAAGAATGAAAAGAACTGAGGACAGTCTCAGGGACCTCTGGGACAACATTAAACACGCCAACATTCGAATTATAGGGGTACCAGAAGAAGAAGAGGAAAAGAAAGGGACTGAGAAAATTTTTGAAGAGATTATAGTTGAAAACTTCCCTAATATGGGAAAGGAAATAGTTAATCAAGTCCTGGAAGCACAGAGAGTCCCATACAGGATAAACCCAAGGAGGAACACGCCAAGACACATATTAATCAAACTGTCAAAAATTAAATATAAGGAAAACATATTAAAGGCAGCAAGGGAAAAACAACAAATAACACACAAGGGAATCCCCATAAGGTTAACATCTGATCTATCAGCAGAAACTCTGCAAGCCAGAAGGGAGTGGCAGGATATACTTAAAGTGATGAAGGAGAAAAACCTACAACCAAGATTACTCTACCCAGCAAGGATCTCATTCAGATTCGATGGAGAAATTAAAACCTTTACAGACAAGCAAAAGCTGAGAGAGTTCAGCACCACCAAACCAGCTTTACAACAAATGCTAAAGGAAATTCTCTAGGCAAGAAACACAAGAGAAGGAAAACACCTACAATAACAAACCCAATACATTTAAGAAAATGGGAATAGGAACATACATATCGATAATTACCTTGAATGTAAATGGATTAAATGCTCCCACCAAAAGACACAGGCTGGCTGAATGGATACAAAAACAAGATCCATATATATGCTGTCTACAAGAGACCCACTTCAGACCTAGAGACACATACAGACTGAAAGTGAGGGGATGGAAAAAGATATTCCATGCAAATGGAAATCAAAAGAAAGCTGGAGTAGCAATTCTCATATCAGACAAAATAGACTTTAAAATAAAGACTATTACAAGAGACAAAGAAGGACACTATATAATGATCAAGGGATCGATCCAAGAGGAAGGTATAACAATTGTAAATATTTATGCACCCAACATAGGAGCACCTCAATACATAAGGCAAATACTAACAGCCATAAAAGGGGAAATCGACAGCAACACAATCATAGTAGGGGACTTTAACACCCCACTTTCACCAATGGACAGATCATCCAAAATGAAAATAAATAAGGAAACACAAGCTTTAAATGATACATTAAACAATATGGACTTAATTGATATTTATAGGACATTCCACCCAAAAACAACAGAATACACATTTTTCTCAAGTGCTCATGGAACATTCTCCAGGATAGATCATATCTTGGGTCACAAATCAAGCCTTGGTAAATTTAAGAAAATTGAAATCGTATCAAGTATCTTTTCCGACCACAACGCTATGAGACTAGATATCAATTACAGGAAAAGATCTGTAAAAAATACAAACACATGGAGGATACACAATACATTACTTAATAACGAAGTGATTACTGAAGAAATCAAAGGGGAAATCAAAAAATACCTAGAAACAAATGACAATGGAGACACGACGACCCAAAACCTATGGGACGCAGCAAAAGCAGTGCTAAGAGGGAAGTTTATAGCAATACAAGCCTACCTCAAGAAACAGGAAACATCTCGAATAAACAACCTAACCTTACACCTAAAGCAATTAGAGAAAGAAGAACAAAAAAACCCCAAAGCCAGCAGAAGGAAAGAAATTATAAAGATCAGGTCAGAAATAAATGAAAAAGAAATGAAGGAAACAATAGCAAAAATCAATGAAACTAAAAGCTGGTTCTTTGAGAAGATAAACAAAATTGATAAACCATTAGCCAGACTCATCAAGAGAAAAAGGGAGAAGACTCAGATCAATAGAATTAGAAATGAAAAAGGAGAAGTAACCACTGACACTGCAGAAATACAAAAGATCATGAGAGATTACTACAAGCAACTCTATGCCAATAAAATGGACAACCTGGAAGAAATGGACAGATTCTTAGAAATGCACAAACTGCCAAGACTGAACCAGGAAGAAATAGAAAATATGAACAGACCAATCACAAGCACTGAAATTGAAACTGTGATTAAAAACCTTCCAACAAACAAAAGCCCAGGACCAGATGGCTTCACAGGTGAATTCTATCAAACATTTAGAGAAGAGCTAACACCTGTCCTTCTCAAACTCTTCCAAAATATTGCAGAGGGAGGAACACTCCCAAACTCATTCTACGAGACCACCATCACCCTGATACCAAAACCAGACAAAGATGTCACAAAGAAAGAAAACTACAGGCCAATATCACTGATGAACATAGATGCAAAAATCCTCAACAAAATACTAGCAAACAGAATCCAACAGCACATTAAAAGGATCATACACCATGATCAAGTGGGGTTTATCCCAGGAATGCAAGGATTCTTCAATATACGCAAATCAATCAATGTGATACACCATATTAACAAATTGAAGGAGAAAAACCATATGATCATCTCAATAGATGCAGAGAAAGCTTTCGACAAAATTCAACACCCATTTATGATAAAAGCCCTGCAGAAAGTAGGCATAGAGGGAACTTTCCTCAACATAATAAAGGCCATATATGACAAACCCACAGCCAACATTGTCCTCAATGGTGAAAAATTGAAACCATTTCCACTAAGATCAGGAACAAGACAAGGTTGCCCACTCTCACCACTATTATTCAACATAGTTTTGGAAGTGTTAGCCACAGCAATCAGAGAAGACAAAGAAATAAAAGGAATCCAAATCGGAAAAGAAGAAGTAAAGCTGTCACTATTTGCAGATGACATGATACTATACATAGAGAATCCTAAAGATGCTACCAGAAAACTCCTAGAGCTAATCAATGAATTTGGTAAAGTAGCAGGATACAAAATTAATGCACAGAAATCTCCTGCATTTCTATACACTAATGACGAAAAATCTGAAAGTGAAATTAAGAAAACACTCCCATTTACCATTGCAACAAAAAGAATAAAATATCTAGGAATAAACCTACCTAAGGAGACAAAAGACCTGTATGCAGAAAATTATAAGACACTGATGAAAGAAATTAAAGATGATACAAATAGATGGAGAGATATACCATGTTCCTGGATTGGAAGAATCAACATTGTGAAAATGACTCTACTACCCAAAGCAATTTACAGATTCAATGCAATCCCTATCAAACTACCACTGGCATTTTTCACAGAACTAGAACAAAAAATTTCACAATTTGTATGGAAACACAAAAGACCCCGAATAGCCAAAGCAATCTTGAGAACGAAAAATGGAGCTGGGGGAATCAGGCTCCCTGACTTCAGACTATATTACAAAGCTTCAGTAATCAAGACAGTTTGGTACTGGCACAAAAACAGAAATATAGATCAATGGAACAGGATAGAAAGCCCAGAGATAAACCCACACACATATGGTCAACTTATCTTTGATAAAGGAGGCAAGCATATACAGTGGAGAAAAGACAGCCTCTTCAATAAGTGGTGCTGGGAAAATTGGACAGGAACATGTAAAAGTATGAAATTAGAACACTCCCTGACACCATGCACAAAAATAAACTCAAAATGGATTAAAGACCTAAGTGTAAGGGCACACACTATCAAACTCTTAGAGGAAAACATAGGCAGAACAGTCTATGACATACATCACAGCAAGATTCTTTTTGACCCAGCTCCCAGAGAAATGGAAATAAGAACACAAATAAACAAATGGGACCTAATGAAACTGAAAAGCTTTTGCACAGCAAAGGAAACCATAAACAAGACCAAAAGACAACCCTCAGAATGGGAGAAAATATTTGCAAATGAAGCAACTGACAAAGGATTAATCTCCAAGATTTACAAGCAGCTCATGCAGCTCAATAACAAAAAAACGAACAACCCAATCCAAAAATGGGCAGAAGATCTAAATAGACATTTCTCCAAAGAAGATATACAGATGGCCTACAGACACATGAAAGAATGCTCAACATCATTAATCATTAGAGAAATGCAAATCAAAACTACAATGAGATATCATCTCACACCGGTCAGAATGGCCATCATCAAAAAATCTAGAAACAATAAATGCTGGAGAGGGTGTGGAGGAAAGGGAACCCTCTTGCACTGTTGGTGGGAATGTAAATTGATACAGCCACTATGGAGAACAGTATGGAGGTTCCTTAAAAAACTACAAATAGAACTACCATACGACCCAGCAATCCCACTACTGGGCATATACCCTGAGAAAACCATAGGTCAAAAAGAGTCATGTACCAAAATGTTCATTGCAGCTCTATTTACAATAGCCAGGACATGGAAGCAACCTAAGTGTCCATCGACAGATGAATGGATAAAGAAGCTGTGGCACATATATACAATGGAATATTACTCAGCCATAAAAAGAAACGAAATGGAGGTATTTGTAATGAGGTGGATGGAGTTAGAGTCTGTCATACAGAGTGAAGTAAGTCAGAAAGAGAAAAACAAATACAGTATGCTAACACATATATACGGAATCTAAGGGAAAAAAAAAAAAAAAAGGCCATGAAGAACCTAGTGGCAAGACGGGAATAAAGACACAGACCTACTAGAGAATGGACTTGAGGATATGGGGAGGGGGTGGGGTGAGATGTGACAGGGTAAGAGAGTGTCATGGACATATATACACTACCAAATGTAAAATAGATAACTAGTGGGAAGCAGCTGCATAGCACAGGGAGATCAACTCGGTGCTTTGTGACCACCTAGAGGGGTGGGATGGGGAGGGTGGGAGGGAGGGAGATGCAAGAGGGAAGAGAAATGGGAACATATTGTATATGTATAACTGATTCACTTTGTTATAAAGCAGAAGCTAACACACTATTGTAAGGCAATTATACTTCAATAAAGATGTTTAAAAAAAATAAATAAATAAAATGTAGAAAAAGAATTAAAAAAAAAAAAAAAAAGACATGGAAGAACTTTAAATGCATACTATTAAGTGAAAGAAGCCAATCTGAACAGATAACATAATATATGATTCCAATGATATGACATTTTGGAAAAGGCAAAACTATGGAAAGAAAAAGATCAGTGGTTGCCTGGGGCTGGGGGACACTGAAAATATTCTATAAGATACTATAATGATGAATACATATCATGATACATTTGTCCAAACTCACAGAATATACTATACCAAGAGCAAACCCGAATGGAAACTATGGACTTTGGATGATTATGATGTGTCAGTGTAGGTCCATCAGTTGTAACAAATGTACCATCTAGTGAAGGATGTCAGTAATGGGAGAGGCTATGAAAGTATGGGGGGAGGGGGTACATGGGAAACCTCTGTATCTTCATCTCAATTTCTCTGTTAACTTAAAAACTGCTATAAAAAATAAAGTCTTTAACTTTTTAAAAGTATATGTTATTATTCATATGTTCTGCTTTATTATGATATTCTCGCAAAAACTCTGCAAGGTAGTTAGTTGTATTTATCCATATCATATTTTTACAAATGAGGAAAGTGATGCTCAGATATGTTAAGTTACTTCCCCAGTATCCTAGAGGTAATAAGTGGTGTAGCCTGCAGTGGAATTTAAGTTTGACGTCAAATCTATGTTTTTTTCTCCTTTATCAGGAGTCAGCAAACTACAGCCTATGAGCCAAATAAGCTCCCCAGCTGTTTTAGTAAGTAACGTTTTATTGGAACATAGCCACCCTAATTTTTGTCTATGGCTGCTTTCACACTATAAGAGCAAAGTTGAGCAGATGAAACATGTATCATAGCCTACAATATTCACTATCTACCCCTTTAAGGAAAAAGCTTGACAACACCTGAACTATATTACTATGTCTTCACATGGTCACTCTTCGTCCTGAATCCTGTATTTGTATTCAACTTTTAATTGACTTTAAAACATAACTGATAAACAGTTTATAGAATGCACCATGTGTTAAATACCAAAATAAACATTGAAGATGATTTTTAAAAAACACGTGTCACATAAACAAATTAAAACTTCATATAATAATCTCAGAACAAATTAATCTCTAAAAAGTAAAATAATTTTATTTGCCCAAACTCATAGTTGACAATGAAAACAAATACACTTCCCAGATGATAATCCTGCTTATTACCTGGAAAACTGCAATGTATTAATTTAATATTCAGTATTTTCTGGGCTCCTTAAAAACTAATAAAGTGGATATTATCATACTAAAAAAATCTTTAAAGTTAGTAAGTTATAAAGTAACTGAAATCAAAGAATAGTTGCAAGCATGCACTTGCACAACTTGGAAAACTGAGGACAAATATAAAGATATTGATTATCTGCATGTCACTGATTCAGTACCCCAAATTCCATCTAAAAAGATATAATCCGCACTTCACAAAAAAACTTGAAGTTAACTCATCAATGTTTTCCCTCTTGTAACATCTTTTAATCCAATGAAGATATGTTTTAAGGTAAAGAGTAATTTAACTAGAGATTTGTGGTAAGATTAAGCCAACGTAAAAAGAGTTTATGAACAGTGAGAAAAAAATATGAGAAGGATTCATAAAAATCGTTCCAAGTATAACTTTTCTCCAGCCCGTCGATGCTGGAGAGACGGTGTAGCTTTCTTTCACCCCACAGACACAGGCAGAGTATTCTAAATATGTTCATCCTCCACTTTATTGCTCATCCTTTGGCTACCGTTGCTACAGCTGCTGCCAGAGAATGTGGAAGAGCTCAGAGGAGAAAGAGGAGAGGCAGAATGGGCAGTGGGTGAGTGTATGTGTGTGCATGTGTCTATTCCTATGCATTAGTGTGTGCCTACTTCTTCCCCAAAGAGTTTGAGGTGATTTGTAAAATAACACCCAACCTAACACGGTTCATGAGAGTCAGGGTCTGTAAGAATACTCCAAGGTGGGAATTTATAAACAAGTAGAAATAATAAGCATCAATCTCATCATTTATTGTGTGTATCGCTTGATAAATGAAATATATAAACGTCTCGGAGATATCAGCAGCCTTCAAGCACTTTCTTGAGCTTAGTCCCCAGCTTACCAAGTGGTAGCAAGAAGTAACTCCACCAAAGACTTTTTTGCCCTTTCCTTATTAGGGCCACAGAAGGTCTCTCTTTACATATCTCAAGGTCATATCAAAGTCTTATTTTTAAATTGGAATACACTAAAATTAGCATATATTATACATGATGATAAAAGAAATCAAAAGCCCATGGATGAGTTTGATTCTTAAAATAGTCTCGATTATTTTTTAAGACTGAGTTTTAAAAACTGTCCTCGGAGCTATAGTTACTTATGCATAGAAACATTCATTTTAAAAAAGAAACCAAGTCCTAAGTATTATTGCAAAATTAAATAATCTGGAGAAACAAAATAGCCCCACTTTTTACTGTAGCCCAAACATACACACACATTCACCTACCTACACATACCTCTGATTCAGTCCATCATTTTGACAAGTGAAGATGCAGAACTGAATCAAGTGGGAAACACCAGCATTTAAAACATGAGTCATCCTAACGCATCAGTCATAAATAACGAAGTGACACTTGGGTCTTACCTACCTACGTAGAGAACACCCTCTTTTGTCTTTTCCGCTGCTTCTGCTACACCCTGCTTGGTTTTTTCAGCAGCGGCCACGACTCCCTCCTTGGCCTTTGAAAGTCCTTTCATGAATACATCCATGGCTATTGAATTCCTTTACACCGCACTGGAGAACACAAAATACACTTTGAGAACTTCTGGGTAAAACCAAACGAAATTAGAACCACCCAAGGTAAAAACCACTGAAAGATCAGTAGGCTCCCCAAAAGTGTGGGATTCTTTTAAGTGTACCTCCATTTCCACCATCGGACAAAGCAGCCTTTTTTTTTTTTTTTTTTTTTTTTTAGCTTTTGCATTAAAAATGTAGCATCTCTCATCCATCTTGGCTGGTAAAAGTCTAGCCGCCTAAACATGGATTAGGATGAATCATCTGAGCTGTTCTTACAGCCTTTCCGAAGTGGAATTACATGAAAAGATGGGCCCCTCTTTTAACTTCCCAGGGTCCAAATGGTAACAGTGTAACTTAGAAGTGCGTTTAGAAGACAGGTCACAGAAAAAGCAAAGGGAGCTGGAGGCACGGGGTCAGGGACACTCTTAAAATAAATTCCCGAAGGCGGCTAACAGGTCAAACGTGAAGAGGGCAAGGGAGGGAACTGCTCACTCTGGGCGTGGCTGAACCTCAGCCCCCGCCCCCCCCCCGCCCCGCACCCTAATCCAGCCCACCACGCACCCTAATCCAGCCCACCACGCACCCTGCCCTCGGCCATCGGCCCTGCGCACGCAGGCGCGCGTTCACACCCGCGGGCAGCCTCGGGACGCGCGCCAGCTCCCCGAGGGGGCGTCCTCCGCGCGCTGCACCCGCCAGCCACCCGGCGCCCGCACCTGTTAACCCCTTACCACCTGCTGGCTTGCCCTCTTTGCTCTTGCGTTTAATGATCTGCCAAACACAGCTTGTCTACTTAACAGAGAGAACGGATTGCGGGATTTAAGGAAAGCGGAAAATAAAAGTTGAATACTCATACTCCATCGGGCATCCTCGCCTTTCCCAGAGAAACAGCTTACCCCTGAGAATCCGGACCTCTCAGCCTCTGAGGACGAGAAGCGGGGAGTTCCGGAGGCAGAAGGCAAGCCAGGTGAATTTACTTTCCGCAAGCTCACCGTTAGGGGTAAGAACCCACCTCCGCGAGGGACTCGACTACGGCGGGTCCTCACTGCAGCAGCACCAACCCCGCCTCCCGGGCGTTCGCAATGACTCTTCTCCCACCAGGTTTTCTCCATGATTTCCCAAGCTGCCCGTTTAGATCCACAGGTACTTACCTGATTCCCTCCGCTCCTCAGAACTCGGATTCTTCCCCCACCCGCACTTTTAAAAAATGTAAAACAATTCCCAAATATTATTTAAGTGGGAAGAGGGAGGATGCAGAGCGCGCAGGAAGGGTGGAGGTGGCACCAGAAGAGGGGTGGTCCCCAGAGGAGGCGGCTGTCAGCATAACCGTGCGAGGAGAGGCTGGGGGCGTGGGACGCCAGCCCGCAAACCCGGCGTCGAATTGCCACTCCCCGTCCCCCGCACGGGAGGATCCGGGAGAAGAAGACAGGAGGTCGCAAGGGAAGGCAGGGGAAAAGAGCGCCAAGGACGCTAAAGGCAGGGCTCGGTCCCCGGCTCAGCTCGAAGGCCGGCACACAGCTCACCCCGCGTGGCCGCGCTCGCTCGCTCGCCCCCTCTCCTTCTCCTCCTCGCGGTCCTTCCTTCTCCTCCCCCTCGTCCTCCTCCTCCTCCTCCTCCTGCGCTCGCCGCCCCCGCAGCTGATTTGTCAGCTCCTCGCCCCGCCCCTCACCGGCGCTCGCCGCTTTCCGCGCCGCGTGCTCTTCCCTCCGCTTCTCGGCTGGCGATGGGGGGCGGAGGAAGGTGGTCCCTCCAACTCCAGCAGCCCGCCAGGTCCTGGGAGACGGGAAGGTGGGGCGTGCTGGGGCTCACTGCAAGTCCGGGGTCACGGGGGCTCTTGCGGAGACTCGGACCGGTTAGGCTTGGACTGATGTCTCTCCCTCTTTCCCATCCCCCCCCCCTCCTTCCCCATCTCCGCCTTTCCCTCTGGCTCCTCACGGGACCCCCACGTCAGAACCAGCCTGGGGAAGTGCAAGTCTGGGGAAATCGACCCCCAAAGATAGAGGCAGCCTCTCGGGGAGCTGCGGAAGGAGACAGGCAGCTTAGGAAAGGTGCTCCCACCGGCCCTGCCAAGAGCACGTTTCCCGCGGGTCGCTGCAATCTGATTAATGGTCGTAGGACACAGCGTTAACGATGCTTTTGTTTAAAGAGCCTCCAGATGTACGCTTGCTCTTAACCTCTCATGAGCCCGAAATGGTCTCGCGGGTGGAGAGAAGACTAGTAAAGAAGAGTTACAGGTTGAAGAGGCGGGAGGAGGCTCGTCAAATCCTCTTCCCGCCCCACTCTCACCATTTGCTTTTCCACCAACCAGCGGCTGCCAGACGCTGCTTTTCCCATCAGGGGAACAAGGAAGGAATAGTCCCCAGCCGTCGAAACCAAGCGGCTGTAAGGCTTTTCGTTCTCAGAATGGAATTTACTTTACAGATTCGAGGACCTGGCTGGAAGGGACAAAGCCAGCGTGATTGAGTCGCCTGACCCAGCAGATCCAATTTCTTCCGCCCCTTCTGCAAAGGGAGATGCTTACACACCACTCACCTTTCCGGTTTCTGATTCCCGTTGTCCTCGGTGCTGACACGCTACCGCATCCCACACACAGACACACAGGCAGACACTCGCACGGGTTTCAAGACAATTTTTGCATTGCTTAACAGTTTCACCTTTCAGAGCTGGAGGGAAAACAGCTGTTCTGGATCACACCGGAACGGAGACCCAAGCGCCTCCCCGTAACAGATCTGCCTCTGCTTTTTTTGCCTGGAATGGGAGGGTGCTTTTAGAACTGGAAGGGGAAAAGAAGTCTTTGCTGTATGTTTTTTTGTTTGTGCTGTGTTTATTTTTTGTAGGAAAAAAAAAAAAAGCTTTCTCTGATCCTTGCACTCACATTCTGAAATGTGAGTAAAAAGGAATTTAAATCTACAAAACAACCATTTGAAACCAAAAGAGACTGGAAGCAAGTGTATTTGTTGCTTAAACAACTCCTTGCGCTATCGGTGGGCCCATTTGAAAAGCAGCCTTTCCAGAACGCTCATATTTTGTTTCCTTGGGATCAGAGAAAGTAGGTTAAACTTGGGACTTGGTTTGCTTTCTGGCTTTGAGAGCTGGAACAAGTTATGTCCTTCTTCTGTTCAGTTTTCTCTTGTGAAGGGAGATGAACCAAAATGATCCCTCTTTTTTCAACTTTTTCTTATGGGAAATGTTCAAACATAGACAAAAGTAGAGAGAACAAAGAACTCTCAGTGGAATATCACCCAACTTCCACTATTTTCCAATGCACGATTCATCTATATTCTCAGCCACTCCCCATTTTTACCACTACTCCCTTCCCCCATTTTTCTTTACTAAATCCCCAAAATTGCATGTATCTTTTCATCTGTAAGCAATTAAGCATGCATCCATAAAATATAAGAACTATTTTTAAATAAACACAATAATGTTTCGATGGCCTTTTTTAAAATATAAGTGAAATTTACATTCAGTCATATGGTCATCTCTTTAGTGTTCCTTTAAATCAGTTTTGAAAAATATATGCATTAGTGTTACCCTCACCATTGTGAAGAAATAAAATATTTTCGTCCCCCAGAAAGTTCCCTCACGCCCCTTTTAGTTGTACATATTCTAGAATTTCATAAAAATAAGACCATACATTATGAACATTTTTTGTGTGTCTCTGGCTCCTTTCACTCAGCCTAATACCTGTGAAGTTCATTCATGTTGTTGCGTGAATCAATAATGTTTCTTTTTATTGCTTCCAAATGTTTCTTTTTGTTACTGCCAATAATAAATGTTTTCCATTGTGACCCATCACAACTAGCTATTTAATATAAATATTTGATGAATATTTAATATTCAATTATATGACATATTTATAGGTTAACAGAGACCTCCTTGAGAAGTCAAAGGGGTGAATAAAGTGACAGATATTTTAGGCCCTGTGCAGACCAATGAGAGAATTATTTTCAAGCAGTTGTTACATTTTTGTGCTTCTTATAGGTATGATTCCACACCCTTATATGATACATTATGCTTGGCAAAGGACTAATGTATGATCATTTAATCATAACGAGTAAGTTAAATTTTATTATGTATCTTTTGTAGACAGGGAATCTGAAGCTCAAAGAATTTTGGTAAAACGCAGAAATTGCATAGCTCTTAAGTGGCAAAGCTGAGATAATCCAGCAGGAACTGTTCCAAAAGGCACAACTGTCTCCTGAATTGGCAGTAATCCCTGAAACCCTGCAGATTGGGCATGGCATAGGGTGGGAGGTAAAAAGTGGTACCCAGTTCTGTTAGAAATAGCATTTGAATTTGGAGGTGACAATGGAAATCAAGGAGAATTTATGTTCTAAAACATTGCATTCATATTTGAAATGTTGCCATTTCTATATCGGTAATTATAGGGGAAGATGACTCCTCATCACCCACACACAAAAAAAGAAAATTATAAATTAATTTTTTGTCATTTAAAATTTTAAGTCTATGTTTTACTCCTCTTTTTTTTTACCTTTCAAAACTCTTCATATTATTATTTTTTAACATCTTTATTAGAGTATAATTGCTTTACAATGGTGTGTTAGTTTCTGCTTTAAAACAAAGTGAATCAGTTATACATTTACATATGTCCCCGTATCTCTTCCTTCTTGCGTACTCCTCTTTTTATCCCTCAAAGTGCCTTGAACAAGTAAGCATTCAATAAACTTTTAATTACTGGTGATATTAATAGCGACATTTCTTATATTCTACCTGTATTCTCTTAGCTCAGTATTCCTAAGGAGGCAGAACAACTCAAGGACAAAGAAGGGAACCGAAAGTTAATAGATTTTTTTTTCTTTTCATCATTAGGTGACAACATAGCCTTGAGAAAATTTGTAACTGTTTGAATATAACTTTAAAATTTAAACTACAAAAAAACCAAAATTAACTCATTGAATGGCCTGTACCTCATAAGGAATATGGAAGGATAACCTATTGGGAGGCATTACTGATGTGCATATTTGGTTAATGACTACACTCATGTTTGGTTTTCTCTTTGACAAATGAAATCTAAATATTTTGCTACTTTTTAATAGGATTGTTTTATCTGAGTTTAATAGAGTAATTTAGCTAAAGATTAACAGTCTATGAAATGCATGATTAACCTAGGCTCTCTTTGTCTTCCCCATAAAACAACTGATTTTTTAGGTGTTCCATGTGGTAAGCTTGAGCTGAAAAGTGGAACGACATAAAAAATAAGGAAGCTTCCCGTGACCATATACTAAAGGAAGGATAAGAATTGATTTAATGTGCTTAAGTAAGGAAAATACAGTCTTTACTATCTTTGAATAATATTCCATATTTGTTGTGAACACAAGGAGCAATGTAATGTCGATCCTTGGGCCCCTTGTTTCTTATTCTCTGTCTGTACCTTCCTCTCATCTTCAGTAGATGTATGGAAAACAGGAGGTAGTGAGATCTTGGTAGGCTTCTCTTGTAATTTCATAGTGGGCACAGAAGGGAAAGCCTAATGCATACAGTTGGGATGGCATTGTGTGTGATTTTGGAAAGGGGTTGCACTTGAGACAGGGTTACTCCAAAGAAATATGAAAAACAATAAAGAAGACATAGAGGGTTCAGAGAAGATTATTTAATTTGACCCCATGGACAACTTCATGTTGTTTCTACAGTACCACATGCAACAAAAAATAATGGACATTTATTCCAGCACAATGTATTTATCATATTTATTAATACTGTAGTATATCCTCAATAATGTCGAATAACCATAAATTGTAACCACAAGAAAGTGCCATGTGAAATATGTAAAATTCAGTTGGACATCACTTTAAACATCCTTGTGGTTTTTGGTGCTAAGAATATTAAGACATGCAAGATTCTATGATTAAAGACTTTAAAGCTAGATAGAAAAGATGTTTAAATATTTGGGGATCCAAAAGTTCAAGTAGATGGCCAACAGGCACATGAACAAATGCTCAACATCACTAATTATTAGAGAAATGCAAATCAAAACCACAATGAGGTACCATCTCACACTGGTCAGAATGGCCATCATCTAAAAGTGTATAAATAATAAATGCTGGAGAGAGTGTGGAGAAAAGGGAACCCTCCTACCCTGTTGGTGGGAATGTAACTTGGTGCAGCCACTATGGAAAACAGTATGGAGGTTCCTTTAAAAACTAAAAATAGAGTTGCCATATGATCCAGCAATTCCAGTTTTGGGCATATATCCAGAAAAGACGAAAACACTAATTTGGAAAGATACACACACCCTAATGTTCATAGCAGCAATATTTACAATAGCCAAGGCATGGAAGCAGCCCAAATGTCCATCGACATATATATACAATGGAATACTACTCAGTCATAAAAATGAATGAAATAATGCCATTTGCAGCAA
Source organism: Balaenoptera acutorostrata (assembly GCF_949987535.1). Lineage (NCBI taxonomy): Eukaryota > Metazoa > Chordata > Mammalia > Artiodactyla > Balaenopteridae > Balaenoptera > Balaenoptera acutorostrata. The sequence continues at coordinate 10,864,052 of NC_080068.1, forward strand.
CATGGATAGACCTAGACAGTATCATACTAAGTAAGTCAGACAAAGACAAATATCATATAATATCACTTATATGTGGAATCTAAAAAAATGATGCAAATGAACTTATTTATGAAACAGAAATAGACTCGCAGACATAGAAAATGAACTTATGGTTATCAAAGGGGAAAGGCAGAGGGAGGGATAAATTGGAAATTTGAGATTAACATATACACACTACTATATATAAAATAGATTAAAAAAACAAGGATCTACTGTATAGCACAGGGAACTATATTCAATATCATGTAATAATCCATAATGGAAAAGGAATCTGAAAAAGAATATATATATTCTGAATCACTTTGCTGTAGACCTGAAACATTGTAAATCAACTATACTTCAATTTAAAATTTTTTTTAATTAAAAATGAAACAAACAAAAAATTCAAATAAGTTTAATATTTGAAGGGAAAACATACTTATGAACTCAAGAAGTGAGTAAGCATGGTAGACTTCAGAAAGTAGAGGAACTGGGTACAGGTTAAATGCAGGGACTTATCTAGGCTCTACTGCTTGGTAGCAGGACTGAGAGCAAGTATCCAAACTCTCTAGCCTCTAATTTTCTTATCTGTAAAATGGGGATGACATCTTGTGTGATTGTTGTAAGGAATAAATAACATGCTTTTTAGGAAAGAACCACGCACAGTGGAATCTCTCAATACAAGTAGCCATTATTGTTATCTAGCCTCTATATTTTAGGGTACCCTAGGAAACACTTTTTTCCTTGCAGTAGTTTTCAGCATTATTCCCAGCCCTCCCCAACCTCCCTTCCCACCACAACACGTCTGAGGTATCTGATGCCTCCCCATCAATAACTTTGCCTTACTATGGCAAGTAAAACATTTCCAACCAGGGATGGAAGTTGTGGGGAGATTAGCGTGTGGGGAGTCAAGAGACAGTGATAGAGGTCATTAGCGGAAAATCTGCCAATATCTCTTATCTCTCCTTAATGTGTAGATTACAGTAACAACATCACTCATGGTAATTTGCTTCAGGAGCCTGAAAAAATAGAGAAATAGAAATATATCACTGTCTTTACTGATAGTTTTACATTCTTGGAACCTGGTTTCTTTAGAGGGGTGGTGGCAGAGTTCTGTATGAATTATGTTAATTTTCTAAGGGAGAAAAATAAAATGATACAACGAATGGTGTTCCAAGTTTGCCAGACTCATTGTGACAGCAACCCTGAAGGCTTCAGAATGAATATCCAGTTCAGAGATAACCTCAGCCTCTAATGTTCCACCTGAGTGAAGAATGGACAGACTGATGGGACAGTGACAGATCGACTTAGACTTTTCAACAGCATCTGTGTGCAGAAAGGCACAAAATAAATGGATGAAGAAACATTTCAGGAAAATTTATAATGTTTTTGTATGATGTGTTAAACTGAAGTTATAATGCCTTCATAAACAGAAAAATCATAACAAATTAGCAAAAGGACTATGTTTCTTATAATACCATAATTATCAAGGCATCTGATATACTTTCCTCTGTAGATAATTTAACAGTATGAAGTGACATTTAAGAAATTTTCTTCAACACTATATAAAAAGCACATCACTAATGTTTTGAAAGCTAGTTATCCCACCTAAAATTGGAAATTTGAGAGTAAGACCAGAAAAAAAGAAATTATTTCTTAATGGTTACTTGATAAGTACGTTAACATCAAAACATATCCATGTAAATAAACAGAGAGTTGTAATATCACTTTGCCTAAATATATTACACTGTATCATGTATTTAATCAATTGTCTAATTTTAATTTATTTTTGTTACTTTTTATAAATATAACGAGTTTTTTTCTATTATCTTCACAAAAGAAGGACAAGAACTTGTCTATATATTCAGTCTAATAATTTTTTCATATATAAAGTATTATGAATGAGTTCCTTTTAAATCAACTTCTCTATGGTAAACAATGATTGTTCTTTAAGTCACAACTTCTTTTCTGAGCCTATTTCCATTTAAATTCCCCTTAACTTTCCTCCTTAAAATATTGGACTAAATGCTTTCAGTTTCTGTTTTAGTTTTTTAGATCAGGATAAGAAGAAACTCCAAGTAATCAGATTACCACAAAGAAGGATTTTTTAAATATTACTGGCTATTAAACTTATGAAAATGATTAAAAAACAAAGTTGTGTATTTTTATTTTACATTACCAAAATTTAAAGTGCAGAAATAGACTGCCTAAATATGTAAATCTCCAATTTCTACAGGAAATCTAGATGTTTCATAGATATGTCTTCAAATACATGTCTAAGAAAGAAAAAAATAATATTCAGACATCTTCACATAATGTAATCATCAAAAGGAAAAACTGATTTATATAAAAAATTTAACTGATATTACTCAAATGTGTGCAGCTGATTTTCAAGTAAGGAAATAGCATATACTTACAAGATCATCAAGATGTAGACAAAAAAATATAATACACAAACACATACACACATATACACATATGCAGATGTTATATACAGTAAAGAAAGAATAGTAGTCAAGTGCCAGGTGCTTTCAATATAAAAGGGACCTCTGTTTAATGTCTTAGTTTATCTCTGTATGAGAGTCTTTGGCAACAATCAATTAATTGAGAATTCAATCTTCTTGATCATCTTGGATTATGGTCTTAACCTGCAGGAAACATTTAAATAATTAAAAAACACTCTCAACATATGTTAAAAATCAATGGATTGCCATGACAGGACAGACTGAAATGACAGTCTATAAATATAATTCTCCTTTATTTTTTGTTGTTACATGAAAAGTATATGCTCATTAAAGAAAAGTACATAAATGCATATAAGAAAAAGGAAAAAAATAAAATATCAGTATGTCCAGCAACATGAGATAACCTGTTGACTCTCCTATTAAAAATTACCTTTTATAAAAAAATTTTTAAATATATATATATATCAAAACCATTCAATATGTCCATACCTTTGACTGCAATTCACTGCTAGAAATACATTCTTAGAAAAAAAGAAGTCATATTCTCAAAGAAATGTATCTTATGCTGTTTTATGCAGCTGTATGAATGTTCCTGCATTTTACACAAAAAGATTTACCAATGCCATTTTCCAAGTTAAATTTCTGATGAGGTAGTTATCTAAGGTCACTTCCTCTTTATGTGATATGTAACACAACTAGTAAACGATGAGCTATGTTGTCTCCATATTCTTTCTTCTTAAGCAGCACACAATGCAGCCCCAAATGCTTGCTGTTGACCTTTTTCTCTGCTTGCTCTTTGCTCTTGAAAAGATAAGGGTTATCTATACCAACCTCACAACTTGGTGGAAATGGATTGAAATAATGTATATAAATAATTATTTTGATGGTATGTGAAAGAACTGATTCTACTTAACTTATAAAGCATATTTTAGGGGGAAAAAAAAAGCAGGCTAATCAATCATTTTACTGCTCTTCTCCTGAGACAAATGCTGCATATGGTGAAATCATGCGTGCAGAAGTGAGGGATAGATTTTAGTTCTGGACATAGAAGAGCTACTAACTTTAGGAAAAAGACAATGAGGTTATAAAAACTTTTCCAGTTAAGCAGAAAAACACCAAGACAAAGGTCAAGCAACAAAAAAAATTTTTTTTTACTTAGAAGCAAAGGAGAATTGGCCCAAGAGTATCTTGTATATATTACTAATTTCTCAAAATAATTTATTTAAAACCATTCAATTTTATTGTCTGTAAAATTAAAATTTTAAGAAATGATTGGCATCAAGAAGTGAAGCTGAAGGAGTTCGAGTCAGCCATTCACAACATATACATAGTATATGCTGTTGTATTTTAAACTAGACATCTAAGGAAGTTTGAAAATTTGAAACAAATTAGAAGAGCCAAAAGTTGTCAGAGATGAAAATATTTAAAGACATTAAAAATTATTTTGTCCAAGACAATTCTCTTCCCTTCCCTTTCATTAAAGTCACCTCTATTAGAATAGCTTCCCCCAAAATCTATCAAATTGCATCAGTACTGCCAGCTGTATCTTGGGGGCCATCAGTTGAAACAGCTGAAGAGCTTTCAACGTTGTTTGCATATATGCAATATCTAGTTAATAATCATATATATATATATGTCTGTCATTAAAAGAGTTGTTTAACATTAAGTGTATTTAAAATATACTGTTTTTCTTCAGGAAATTTAAAATCTTGACTGAGAATCTTGCCAGTGGTGAGGAGGGTCCCCTATCTTTATTACAAAGCTATGGGATGCATGTTGCAATGGTACACAGAGACTTATCTGAAGATGAACAGAGTTTCTCAGGCATCTTTTATTATCATGGCCTAAAAATGACCTAGCAGAGCGGCAGAGGAGAGCAGTAGTGAAGCAAGGCAAGTGCTTCTCTCCATTGTGGAAAGGGTCAGAATCTGAGAGACCGCTCTCCAAGGAGAAACGTCTAGATAAAGTCACTTGTCCCTATCAGAAAGGAGCATAGTCTTTAACTCCTACCCAAACAAAAGGACACTGCAGAACATGTATTCTATTGATTCCTGCTTATAAGAACTAATAACGTCCATGGAATTATTTTTTGCATGATATTTTTTTCTATAAAAGTATTGGTTTTTTGGCCTGGATGATTTATGCCCTCATGATTACTATAATCCTACTTCTAAAGATTTCTTCCACATCGTTCCTCTCCCCGAGAAAAAATGAATTTAACACCTTTCTGAGTAGAGCTTAATTGCATAGAAAGAAAGTTACACCTTTTAGAGTGCTAATTAGAGATGGGAATAATATGACAGGTCTCATCTAAAATCCTTTCGAATTATTCTATCAGTGCTGGAATGGTGTTGAGCTTCTGCACGCTTGCCAGATATGAACATTTAGTTTTTCTATGGATTTAGAGAAGGCATCATGAAGAAATTTCCCATATGTGAACTGTGTATCCTGATTGACATATTGAGACCTTTAATGAAGGTAGAGCAATAAAGAAATCTCTCTGAATACGTAGAGGATAGAATGCAGAAGCTTTACATAATTAGGCAGCCTGTCATTTAGTCAGGATTTTTCTTTCCCTCTTTTCACCCTAACCTTTCCCTCTTTCAGTTTTGTCTTTTTATTTCTCATGACTTTCTCTTTCTAAAATACTGGTCTTCATTTACCAAGGCACTAACAGGTAGTAGAATTAATATCCCAAGTGTTATGGGCTGAATCATGTCCCTCCCAAACTTGTATGTGGAAGTCTTAACCTCCAGCACTTCAGAATATGACTGTAGTTGGAAAGAGCATCTCGAAAGAGGTAACTAAGTTTAAATGAGGTCACTGAAGTGGGCTTGATCCAATATAACTGGTGGCCTTATTAGAAGAAGAGGTTAGGATACAAACACACACACAGGGAAGACAATGTGAGGACACCGGAGGAAGACAGCCAGCTATAAGCCAAGGGGAGAGACCTTAGCTGGAACCAACCCTTCTGACACACTGATCTCAGACTTCTAGCCCCAGAAAAATGAGAAATAAATTTCTGTTATTTAAGCCACCCACTCTGTGGCATTTTGTTATGGTAGCTCTAGATAACATACTTCAGAATGCTAGTCATATTTTCAAATAAAACTATGTAGCTACACAATGAGACTTGTCATCATACTTTTCCCAGGAAATCTGAAGTTTGTAGAAACTATGGGACTGGCCCAAGATTAACCAACCAGTATCACCCCAGTGGATGATGTGGAGGCTGTAAGTTTCCTACATATACTAATCCCTCCGTCTACTCTCTCATAATTAGATATGCCAGGGAATAAAATACATAGAATTAGCACCAGTGCATCTCCTCTTTCATAAGTGCTTGTGTTGTATTTTACAGGCTTCAGAGGGTGGAGAACAAAATCTGGGGGTAAAGAACAAAAACTGGCACTATGACTATTTTAAAATAAATATGTACAACCAAAAATAACGTTTCAAAGCTTGAATTTAAGGCTCTGAAACCATTCTATCCAATATCATATGACTTACCATTTCAGCTCTCATTCTTAAAAAAGGTGCGGTGGACAGGTTAACCTAAAAATCATTGGTGTTTAGGACTGAGGATTTGAAGAACTGAATTATAATCAGGTTATAAAGAATGTATTGTCGGATTTCACCACCCTTATTATAACCAGCTGGAAGATCAAAAGCATCCATTAACTCTTAAACTTTCTATCCTGCAGGACTTTCATTTCCAAACTGTCCAGACACTTCAATAGAAGGTGTGCACTGCTAACTAGGGCACAGATGATAGAGAGCATCATTTATAGTCTAAGGCATTCATCTTTTACATGTATTTTTCTGGGCTTTGAAATTCTGATGGTGGACCTATGTGTTACTAAATATTCAGTTCATACAATGGCTATTTATCGAACAAATGAGACCCACTCTTTCTTTTATCTTTGGTTCCTGGCATATGTGTCCAGGGGAAGGATCCAGGAGGTTCCCAAGCACTTCTTCACCTCTTGATTTCCAGTTTCCAGGATTCAGTCTCTCCTTGGATTCCAATGTTTCCTTTCGCAGGAAACTGTCCACTTACCCAAGGGAATCCTGCCAGGGACCAGGGTTCTGCTTTGATTTTGACAGTACTTATCTTGAAAACCTGGCAATTTGCTCCAAAAGCTTCCTAAAGGCAGACTGCTGCATTTGTGAGATGATTTAAATGCTATTTTGATTTTGATCCAAAATATTATTCAAAAAATTATTAGGGAAATGCAAATCCAAACAACAATGAGATATCACCTCACACATGTCAGTATGGCTATCATCAAAAAGTTTACAAATGCTGGAGAAGATGTGGAGAAAAGGGAACCCTTGTACACTGTTGGTGGGAATGCCAATTGGTGCAGCCAATGTGGAAAACAGTATGGAGGGTCCTCAAAAAACTAAAAATAGAACTGCCATATGAGCCAGCAATTCCAATCCTGGGTATATCTGGAAAAAATAAAAACACTAATTTGAAAATATGCCTGCACCCCAATGATCATAGCAGCACTATTTGCAAAAGCCAAAATATGGAAGCAACCCAAGTGTCCATCAACAGGCAAACAGATAAATAAGATGTGGTGTGTGTGTGTGTGTGTATATATATATATATATATATATATATATACACACACACACACACACACACACACACACACATATATATGTATATATAGTGGAATATTACTCAGTCATAAAAAAGAGTGAAATACTGTCATTAGCAGCAACATGGATGGGCCTAGAGAATATTATGCTTAGTGAAATAAGTCAGACAAAGAAAGACAAATACTGTATGATATCACTTACATGTAGAATCTAAAAAATAACACAAATGTATATGCAAAACAGAAACAGACTCACAGATATAGAAAACAACCTAGTGGTTACCAATGGGGGGGCAAATTAAGGGTATGGGATTAAGATATACAAACGACTATGTACAAAATAGATAAACAACAAGGATATATTGTAAAGCAGAGGTAATTATACCTATCATCTTCTAATAATTTTAAGGGACTATAATCTGTAGAGTTCATTGAATCACTGTGCTGTACTCCTGAAATTAATATAATATTGTAAATCAATTATGTTGAATCACTGTGCTGTACACCTGAAATTAATATAATATTGTAAATCAATTATACTTCAATAAAAATATTATATCATTCTAGTTTGGCTATTTAAAATTTTCATTAGAATAAGATTGGTTCAGGCATTTAATTCTTTCCCTTTTCTTATCCAGTTTTCTACTTTACTGTTTTTTATTATTCATACTCTCCTATTAATAAAACAAACTTATCCAGATGATAAAATTGTTTATTTTTATAGGGTGAAGAAACATCAGAATAGTAAAGAACAACTATGAAGAACTCACTCATCTTTCTTTATTCTTTTTACCTGGATGTTGGATTGTTTATTTCCCAGACTCAGTTCTGCAGCCGTCAATCCTGGCAAAAACACTTTTCAAAGACAGAATTATTGGAAACGCTGAAAAGCAAATGAAAATGTGAGAGCTGCCATCCAGCAGGGTGTAGATTCATGGATTCCTTGGGGAAAATTAGAATACTCTGGTCATTGTGTTAATTTTATACTATATTTCTCAAATTTCCTGTCCTTCCAACTGTGATAGAATGTGCTTTGTGTTCTGCTATGTATATTCAGTGACAAAACTGTGATTCAAGTGAAACTTTAAAATAAATGCAGCCTCATAGGTGCTAAAAAGAGACACCAGGAACAGAGATGATTACAGAAGCAGGAAAAATTTTGGCAACATGAAGGGCTAGTTTCTTTATATACTAAAATCATGTATTTATGTGCCTAATCAAATCACTATCACATTTTCCATCACTGGATGCAGTAAATAGAGGAGCTTGATTTCAACATTGGGCAGATTCAGGATACAGGACTCTGCTGTACGAATAAATACCAAAGCAGAGTATTTACGCAGATGATAATAATAATAATAATAATTTATTAATAATAATAGTTTATAATAACAAATTATTCATCATTTTACAGAGTCCTAACAGAAGATATATCTTATTAATGAATATTTATAGAGTTTTGATAAAAAGTAATAATTTATCAGAACTAATGCTGACTTTAGCACTAGATCCTCATATTTGGGTAATTAATTGAACAGATGATGATAATTCAACAGTTCTCTGATTGTATTTAAATCAAGATATTTAACATTGAATTGAAAATTATACAACAACACTAATTTGTTTTCCATGAATACCAGGTACTCAATTCTTTGTTGATGGAGTATTACAAAAAAAGCACACATTAATACCTGGGTAACTAAATTTGCTGGAAAAAAGCGATGATAAGAAAGATTTTGCTAAACTTACGAAGTGTCACTCTGCCAGTTACAAAGCTACTGCTGTTAAGTCCAACTTTATTTTTCCTTTCTTTTTTCTCTGGTACTGGGGTTAGGACCCACAGATCATGTTCCCTTGCCTGCTGACTTTCTGTTTGGATTCTGCCAAATGGGGGCCTTAGAGGCATAGTAGATGCAGGGGAGAAGGGATCTGACCCTTCGTACTTGATGCTGTCGTCAGTGTCACCCAACTCCAGCCGTCTTTGTTCATTCCAGCAATCAGTCCTCATCTCTAGCTTTGTTCTTAATTTCCAGAACCAATCTCATTGCTCGCCTCTGGGTTTCCAGGACCAGGAGGGCAGCGCCCTCTCCTCAGATGTCTGAGGCCCTACAATGAGGGACTCTTCTCCTGGGCTTCTGACTTATCAGCACCAGCCACTAGGCATATTCTCTGTTGAAAACTAACTATTGTTCCCGTTTTCCTGACTAAAACTTTATCGATCTACTGAGTGATTTAGGTAAAACAAAGTTAAGACTATTCTGATCTAGTGAAAATAAAATTACAGAATAGTTTACAAAAAGTTTATCTTAGGAACATAGAAAACAGATTGAATAAACAAAGTTTTTAGGCTATTGGTCTTATCTGATACCTAAAATAATTAATATTAAGCATATTAATTAATCAAATGCACAATAATATTTTAGTATTTTTTAAATGTCATTTTTGTAGTTCTTTCAATGAGGCAAGAAAAAGTAATCTTTAGTCTCTGCCTCAGTAACTGATTTAAAAATTTGAATTAGGAGGATATGAACAAAAAAGTTTAATTCTTTTAGAACTGCTCAGTGGAAATTCTGCTTAAACGTATCGATGTATAGAATTCTGTTTTACTATTCCTGCACAAAAGTCTGAAAACTAACGCTCTCGCTATCTAGTATAGCACAGTCAATGCGCAAGGATAATTTGACTGAAAACATGTTTTCTCCAAATCACAGATTAAAGAAAACTTGAGGTAGTTTCTTGCCTTTCCCTATCTGGATGTAAAACAAACAAGAAAATGTACAGATTAAGAACCCACCACCTCTCATAGGGAAAAAGAGAAGGGATAGTATTTCTTGAACACTCATTGACAGCAGGCAATATTCTCATTGCTTCATTATAGCATTTAACCCTCACATTAAATTTTGAGGTATGAATCATTAGTCACTTTCTTTCTTTTACTTGGAACATGAGGAAACTGAGTCCTTAGAGGGCTTCAAGTGTCAGCCCCAGATCTGAACCAGATCTCCTGCCTCCAATCCCAGTGTCTTTTCTATTAATGCATTTCTAGCCTGGTTGGTACTTAGCACAGTCATGACATGAAACTGTGGGTCCAATTTGTAGTTGCCAACATGAGTCGCTTCTCTATTACATAACATTTTCAGAATGCACCAAGTTATCACACTGTTATCCCAGGGGCACTTCCCATTTCCCTCCTACTTCCTCCCTTTTCTCCCCCTCTTGCTTCTCCTCTTTATTCAGTTCTCAAATGCTTGTTTTTAAGATCTGTGAAAAGCTCAAGAGTTGCTTTCCTACTAATGTATAGTCATTTTTTTAATCGTGCAACATATAACTTTGAAATATATCTATATATCTGTAAGTGTATGTGGACATATAAATATACACGCATGTATATAAGTACATGTATTTATGGTGATCAGTAGGAATTCATAACAACTGTCATAATTTCCTCAGCTATATTCGTTTCTAAAATGGCTGGTCTCACAGTAGATCCATTTGGTCTTTTAACTGGCATACAGTCTAAATTAAAGTACATGATCACATTAAGAATACCAAATTAAATCATTTGTGTTTGACATTTTGTTTAGTATCAATTTTTGAGAAAAATTTTAACTCCTACTCTTTTCAGAAACAGTCGAGTATATTAATAGATAGGTCTAATGTTTCTTTGAACTGACTTTAGTAATTTAATAGAGCTCTTGCTCAAATGCTTCAGTTGTATCACATATTTGTTGCTCCTTCTTTAAGACAACAAATTACTTTTTATTATTTATTGACAAAACACTTGAACTTTTAAAATTTTTGAACTATGTCCTCAGTTCTTTGAGATTTAAATTTTAAAAACATTGTAGTGTTTTTCACCTGATTTCACATTTTAACTTTCAGAGCTAGCAGGTGTTAAAACTCTCAAAGTGGCAAGAGGAGATTTGACATGCATTAACACTCAGTGTTTACTTCAGATATGAACAACTCCCACAGGACAAAGTGCCAGACCGTTTTTATCCAGGGAATATGCTGAATTCAGAGGAACCAGCAGTAAACATACTGAATTCATAATGCTAGATTTAAAGCTAGACCTTAAGGGATCAAAATGAAAAATGGACACTTCCAGCAACTTTCTCAGTCAACACGAAATGTCCACAAGAAAGAATAACATTTCAAGTGGTTAAAGTCGGATTTTTTTCCCCAGAGTAATAACTCCATATAAGACTACTGGCTCAAGACCTTTCACGATGGTGTCATCACCAGGATAAGCAAGTATTTTTTCTCTTATCTACAAACACCGTCTTCCCCAAGCCTCATATCTAACTGACATTGACTATCCAGTAGACTATGATCCTAGGGTTAGGAGCAGTCCAGACCAGTTTATCAACCAACCTTAAAAATGTACACACTATTGAAAAGCTTTATGCTTTAGGTAACATAAATACGCACATGTTTAGAATAGCTAAACTGTTGCTACTCGGGTAAAATTCAATAAATATTATTACCAACTGTAGCTGCCAGAAAATCCTTACAGGACCTAAAATGATATTTATAAATTTATGCTTCATTGCAGGAAAGTGATACAATATAGCAAGAACAATAAAGTAAGTATATTCATCAGAGCCAAAGACTGTCTTCCAATAAGGGGTCCACAAAGGTCAAGTGCAGGCTCCCACCGTCATCCCCTCTGTAAGGGCTGTCTACTGCCTCTCTTGGATTAGGAACAACCTACATGGGCACAGAATTCCTCTGAACCAGGGAGTGTAATATGGAATCTAGGTCAGGTTTCTTATACTTTGCTGGTCATGTAGGTATATTCTTGTTATGTAACCGTCCCCAATGGCATAACACTTCAGGGGTCTCAAGGAGGCTAGGTGGAAATCATTGAACCCATAGTTCTTAACGAACAATACTGACAAGCTGATACAAACGCCCTGAAACTTATCTCACCCTCATGGTTACAGAACAATACTACTCATCACCACGTTTCATGCCTTGACTAGGTGTCAGAGACATGCAGGTAGATCTCCTACTCTAGCCCAACCACGAAGGCCAGTTCCAGGGTCACTGGAATTAGCTATTATGGGGCAGAGTGTTCATAAAAAATTTGTGAAGCTTGGTGATGCTCCCTGTTTGTTTATACTCACTGGTTCAGAGGGAGAAGGAGAGGAGCTCACACCTGACCTCTCTGGGCCCCTTGTCAGGAGACAGTCTTTGGCTCAGATGCTGTACTTCTTCTAACGTTGTTGCTATACTGCACCACTTTCCTGAAATAAAACATAACTTTTTAAACATTATCCTTTTGGGTCCCCTAAATTTTCTTTAGCAGTGAAACCCTGTCTAACCTGGAGTTCCCAAGTCATTGGGAAACATACAAACATACAATGAACTTCCTTAAACCTACACCTAAGCCGAAATCCTTCATTAGTCTGAAGTTCCTTTTCTTGTCTGAATGCTGCCTGGCCATTTCCTTTCTATGCACGCCTCCTGGCAGAGACTTTTCTTTGTCCACAACCTCCTCCCATGAACCACTTTATGCGGCTTTCTAGTGATTGGCCTTATGTAATTGGATTAGGAGTGGATTCATGGCATCTCTCCAGGTAGGCAGCATTTTTCTTCAGGGAATTTTAGAGAGAGAAGGACAACTGGTTAGTCAGTTGTCCTTGGGGAATTAAACTGGAAGGTCAGCCTGGTTTTCCTGTTGAGGTAGCCATGATTAGCCATGGCCAAGCAGATTGAGTGAGCGAAGAAGCCAATTTACAGAGAGAGAAGAGAAGAATTAAAGGGAAAGTCATTTGGCCACACAGAGGGAATGAGAGTGATAGAGCATCGCTGCCCAGTGACCTTCCCAAATTCATGGACCTGCTTATGCTTCCTAGAACTAAGTTATACAATATTATCCCACATACCTAAATTCCACTTTACATAGGGTAGCCAGAATGGATTATTAAAAGAATATTCTTAGCATAAACACCATAATCTCCTTAATGAATTCCTACTCATTCTTGAAATCCCAACTCAGACTTGCCTTTTGCTGGGAATCTTATGCTGATTTGCATAATTTCTTTCCTCTTGTTTTCCCTATTTTTAATTACCGCCTCCTCAGTATTATTCTTTATAGATGGTATATGCTTATACTTTTCATACATAATTATATAGAACATAGCATTTTATAATTATTTCTTTAACAGGTTATTGACTGTGACTTTCCCGTATTCCCAGAATTTTGTCAAAGACCCCAAACTGAAGAATAAACAGTGCAAGCACCCACATTCTAAAGAGATTCACCAACAACTCGGGTTAGACACTTTTCTCCAGAATTTACTTAAAGAAAAACTATTTCTTTTAATTCTATATCATGGAGATAAGGAGAGATCTGGACAGCTAAGTTGGAACTTGCTCCAAGAAAAGATGTCCAGAACAAGAGACTGTGTCTATTGCCCTTGTTGGATTGTTGCTGAGCTGCAGGATCTACAGATTCACCTGGTGTGGTCAACAAAATTGAGTTTTGACATGGATCCATTTAAGTTAAGAGGGGGATGTAGACATGGTGACTGGAGCCAGTTTCTGATCTAGACATTTCTGAAGGTGGAAACCACATGTCACCTGAAGTCCTTGGAGGGACAGTGATGGCGTGTGCCTGAGAAGACTTGGATAAGCATCTCTCCATTACAGTTCCCTGCAGCCCCGGAGCAAGTGAGATCATACTCCAGTACTTCCTGTGCCTCCAGTGAAGCAGCACAGAGGTTGCGGGAGGGCGCTATAGGGCTCCTGGCAGAGTCACTAATGAGGCACGTGGAGTAGGGCTATCATGTGAGGGACGACACCTCTCCTCCATCAGGAAAAGAGACCAGGAATAAGTGACACTGCCCACAAATGCTATGCAGAGAGCCAAGTATTGGCAAAGGCTACAATTAACTGATAGAATCCGAAGAAAACAAAAGGGTCTGGGATGTGCACACACCATGTGCAGGCAACCAGCGCCTAAATTCATCTCTGCGAACTCCAAAGGACAGGGAGGGAGGGGTACCTCCAGAGACACCATCCTCCCTCTTCTCACTACAGGTCTTTGGAGCTACAGGTCTGGCCTAATGTGGGGGAAGAGGAAGTTTGAAGTGGTTATGCTACTGAAGCTTTAACATCTCCTGGACTGAATTTAATAACTGAAATGTGTCAGAAAGTTATCATTTCTACCCAGATTCTGTTCAGGTATCAGAAAGAGAAAATGGGCATATTATGGTTAAAGGCAATAAAGGACATGTTTAAAGCTTCACATTTATATTCAATCAAGGTGAGGTTGCTCCATCAAGTGGCTACCTTGGTTGACAAGTTTGTCTTGCCCTCTGGAGCCATGAGTCCTTGAACAGAGCTTGGCTTATTCAGGTCGGTATTCACAGTTCCTTGCCCAGAACTCGAAACCTAGAAGAACTAACTCCAATAAACGTGGGTTGTAACTGAATAAACGTGTACACATTATGCCAAGGTTTTGTCAAAGGCACTATTGAACTCAGTTGTGCATATCTTAATATATTTCTTATGCTTTTCAGTCCTTACAATCCAAGGCTGGCTTATAGCATTTTTAACTGTTGATAATCCTCTACACTTCGAAATCTCCAGCCCTAGGTTTCTACAACATGGTTCTTTTATGATTATTTTCCTACTTTTCTTCTTGGTCTTCTTTACAGACTCCCCTTTCTCTGTGTATTTATTACTCCTCTAAAATTTATTTCTCACCCTGATGTTCTCATTTTGTTGAATGGCAGCATACACCAAACACTAAATTCTTCAAAATAAAAACCTGCAACTTATTGGATGATCATCTCTTTCTTCACCCTTCATATCCAGTTAGTAAGTCCTTCAGATCTACCTCCTTAATATTTTGTCCATCATCGATCTCCTCCCACTTTCCAGAGTGGAGTCTAAATGTACACCCTGTTTCACTTTTGTAGATCTCTGGAATAATTTTTGCCGCCCAAGACAAGTACCTCCCTCCTTCAATATGGCCACCACACTGCCATCAGGCTGCTCTTTCTGAATTTCCATAATTCTCATGCCCTTCCCGCAACTCACAGACATCAGAGACTGACCATCGTTTATAGGGACTGGCCAATAATCCTCTCTGGGTTTGGCCTCTGTGTACCTGTTTAGCCTCCTCAATGGCTCCTCCTATGTCCTCCTCCAGTTCTACTGAATAGTTATTCCTTTCCGAGTGTGCATATTTCACACCTCCAGGCCCAGACCTGAGATAGCCTCTCCCAAATTGTCCCTCAGAGAAACAATGGCTCATCTTCCAGGATTCCGTTCAAGAGTCCTTTCTTTCATAAAGCCATTATTTTCTCTCCATTCCCTGATGTTTGATCACTTCCTCTTTTGTGCCCTTACTGTACCTTGAATCTAATTACAGCGTCTTCTTGTAACACTTGTGCCCTTATTTGGTTACATGTCTGTTTTTTCAGTTTCTCTGGCTCCAAGCATTACCAGGGCATTGCTCAGCTAGTACATATTAAGTGGTCAATAACAGTTTGGTGAAAGAGTAAATATGCATGTTAAAAAGAAGGTCAAAAACCATATATATACCCAGTAATCCGAGGATGATACACGTAGACTGTCACTAATACAAAACTTTAATTTTAAATACAACTATTCAAAATTTGATAATCATCATTAAATGCCTATTCACTGCCAAACATGGTATTGAATACTAGAGGTACAAAAATGTTTAAGACACAATCCATGATTTTGATGCACTCGGATTTTACAACAGACAAATCAGGCTGTGAGATCAAGCATGTCTCTCCTAATAGAAGGACTCATATTGTGAGCGAAGACTTTGTATATACAAAATATAGAATTCAAACTAAATAATGAAAGCAATGAAAAGGGTAATTACATAATTTACTATTCAAACCAGATACTCGTTAAGAGCAAAAGGAAGCACTACAAATAATCGTACTAGCACAACAGATGTAAAACTGGACTGTCTACATTTGGACAAACATTTGAGATGTATGTTTATCCTAATGATAGGGAGAATGATAAAGAGTTCAAACAAGGGAGAGATGTAATCAATGTAATCTGATTCATTTTGCTTAAAGAGCACACTCTGATGTTATCCTGTAGATGTTTGAAAACTACATTCAGGGAAATCAGTTAGGAAGTTGTTATAATTGTCTAGAAAGAAATTATGAGAACTAAAGAGAAGGCACTGGCAGTGGGAACATAAAGGGAGAAAATAGATTTAAGAAACACAGGAGATACCATGGATATGATTTAAGGAGATCTTGGATGTGAGAACTGAAGGAGAGGGAGAAGTCAAATGACTTTCTGATCTCTGTGTTGGAAGTATGTAAGGATGTTAAGAAACTCTAATAAGAAGATGGCTCCAAGATATATTTGGTAATGCTTTTAAGTTAATGAACTTTTTATTTCAAAGAAAGTATATGAGACAAATCTATTTTGCTATTGAAAATGTGATCTGGACTAATTTGAATAAAGCATGCTATTTATAATAGTTATACAACATATAAATTTATCGTCTCTCGAAACATATTTAGCAGTTTAAAAATAGATGCAAATTTTATCTTAAAATACTCTTAAAAACCTTTCCTGATCTGTGAAACTGGCCTTAGCATTCACAGGTCACTGTGTATACTATTCTGTTACAATACCTATGACTATTGGGGTATACGCACTTCCAATCCAGGGAACACACCCTATTATTCTTTCTTCCCAGTGCTTTGTCAAATGCCCAGAGGCGTTAGGCACGCAATAAATATTTGTAACTTGAAGTAAGCACAGTGTAGACAATTTTATAGAAAATGGCATTTCAAAGTTTTAAGTTAGAATGCTGGTTTCATTGTGTGCCTGTTATTTGCCATGTACCGGTTTGGAGCAAAGACCTGCTTACAATCTAAGGTCAGAGGCAGTTAATTAAGAATTATATAATATAAGGTAGAGGTAATTAATTTTAAAAGAAATAAAGCAGAAGAATGGATTGGAGAGTTCCTGGAGGGAGGGGCGTGGCCATTTTTGATGGAGTGGTCAGAGAAAGACTCCTGGGAAATGATAACTAAACAGAGAACCGACAGAAGAGACAGAGTGAGGATGTAAAAATATGAATACCGATCTAGGCGGAAGGAATAGTGTGAACACAGCTAAGACAGAACATCTTCCATTCCTTACGGAGACTTTGTCTTTGGCACTTGGAGCTTCTCTGGGTTCTCCGGCAGCAGCAGGGGCTCCAGCTGTTTGGATGGGAAGGAGAAGACGACTGTTTTGGTGAGTAGATTTGGATGGACATACAAAGCAGAGCAGGCTAAGGGCTCTGGGGAAAAGAGTTCTATGAGGACCGAAAGGAGACTAGGGGTCCAGAGGGAAGGAGGGGGGGTGAGAAGAGAGACCTATAGGTAGAAAACAGGCTGATTCTGGGTGTAAATTAGGGTTCAGGGATGAGCATTTCCCTAAACATAGAATACAATAGAGAAAATACCTAGTGAAAAAAAAATTACAACTTTATTTTTAACCATATAGTTAGATCTTATTTCTATAAGCAGAAATAGTTAAAGATGAAGAAAATATCGATATTAGATTTCCTTTTCTCCCTACATAATGCTAAGTAAAGTGTTTTGGTTGATTTTCCTCTGAATATACTACATCAGTGGTTTTCAGTCAGCCTGGGCTGAGGCCCAAGAATGTGCATTTCTAGCTCCTTCCCCAGGTGATGGTGACGCGCTGGCCCAGGAAGGATACTTAGAAAACCTCTGAACTAAGCTGGTTGAAACATCCAAGGCGCTGATGTCAAGGAAACACAAGTTAAAGTAAATGACAATTTTACTATTTTAATTTAAGTTTCTTTTAGCACCTAGACTATGAAAATTAGTTTTTCTTTATATTAATCCTGTGGATATGTTAAGTTATAAACATACTATGATTGCACCACTCAAATAAAAGTAGAGATTGCTAACATCAATGGTAAGTGTTGATTGATATTCTATTATGGCTCACACAGTGACCTTAGTGCTTTAAATTAATTAACCTCATTCAATCCTCTGAACTGTATTGGGTATTAATAACGATATTCACTTTGCAGATAAGGCAACAGAATCACAAAGCCAGTGGTTAGGGCTAAGGACCCTGGTTGGGCTGATCTACAGTCTTGTACTTTTCCACACACTCTTGTTCTGCTTTAGGCAATGAAGCCGACAACATATTCACATAGGGGTCATGGACATAACCTGGAGCTACTGCTCCTCTTTTTCTAGCACGGATGTTCTCTGCTTTGAAATATCAGGGGGTTTTGGCAGTATCACAGTGTAACAGCATGTTGTTAATCCAATAAAAAGCATACGGAGCTGCTGTGCATATTTATATATTTAAACAACACTGGGTATTTTGCTCTTGGTATGGTCCACAATTTGTTCCGTAGACAATAATAGAGCCTCATTTAAATGTGTGTTTATAGGGTCTGTGGAAAGATCCCAAATGGGGAAGCAGGAGCTATATCTCAGGAAGGCATGACAATGCTGTAAATTCCAGTTTGAATGCTAACCTCCTCTCACGAGTCAGGGGAGATCTGTGGTTGAAATTAATCTTGAAACAGAGGTTATTTAAAGCAGAGAAGAAGTAAGATTGAGCCTTTTCCAGGTGGCTTTTAATCAGGAATCTTTTCATATGCATCACTCTTTGTTGACATAGGAAGTGAATGTGTACAACTGAGGTATTTGAATCTTCAAACGGGTAGCGAGGGAGCTAAAAAGTATGATTTAAGTGAGTCAGTTTCGTAGGCATTACTTATAAGATGATCAGAAGAGAACAAGGATTGGAGAGTGGGGAGGGTGAACGAAACACTCTTCATTACATACATATTGCTTTGAGACTCACTTCCGATTATTGGGACCAAGGTATTAGCAGGTGAGAGGAGAAGTACATGAACTTTTTAAATTTCATTTTGGCAGCTGAAGGAAAAGGTAACTATTTCTATTATTGGGGTCAAACAGTCTTCCCACATTTCTTGCATTTCCATAAGGAGAGATGTTCCCTAAATTCTCCTGAATTCTTTCCCTAACACTTACTCTGCCCCAGGGGAGATGGGGCAATTTAAACAATGGTAAAACTGGGAAAGATACCTTATTAGGCTTGGTTCAACCTCTTCCTATTACCACTTTGGGGAAAGATTTTTTTTTTTAATTTCTTCATGACAGAACTCTGCACGTACCCTTAACCCTGCTGCCCTTTGGAGTACCTTCCTCAAAATTCTCTAAATCCTTCTCCCTCCAGTGTTGGGATCTGTCAACAGAGCTTTCCAGAAGGGGCACTCACAGCCTAGAAAAGGATTCCTGTTGATCAGTCCCTTCTCCCTACCCTCCAACCCTCTAGTTCTGTTCCATGTGGAGTTGACCAGATGCCCTAAGAATCCCGAAGCTCATGTTTATAGCTTTGTTCTGGGACCCTATGGTCAGGACAGATCCAGGAGGGCACCATGGCATCACTTCGAGAAGCATTTCTTTAGTGAGATTGTGCACAACTGGACAGTCAGAATCTATCTCGCTAATACGCCTTATTTTGGTGACCCACTCATGTTGGACATAGGACCAGCTCAAGGCTCTGGGCTAGCTACCAACTATGGCTGGCTCCAGGGTCTTGAGCCATATGTCTGAGCTCTTGCAAGCCCTCTCGCCTGTCCACGTTTCCTTCAGGGTGCCACCTCTGGTCTACAGCACTAGGAGAGACCGAAGGGCTGAAAGGCATCCTCTGCCCTGTGTGCCCCTCCAGCCACTGTGCTACTCACTCGGCAGCCTCCGTGTCACCAGCCAGACAGACCTCCAGACTCCGGGGTAGCTGCATCTATCTCCTTTGAGGGCTTCCAAGACATCTGCTCTACATCACCTATGGGTCTTTCTGATACATGTCCTCTCTTGCCTCTCCTCAGTGTGGTGAGGTCATGTTCTCATGAATGGTCTGAAACCGAGTTGGGGTGGAATGCACATTTTGGCACAAATATGGCTGCAGTTCTTGCTCTGTCCCTGGCCCTTCCCCAATCCCCCCTCTGGTGGTGGTGTTTAAGAGGCAGGGTGAAGTCAACATCAAAGGAGATCACGCTCTGAAAGTTTAGTGGTTATATCCTAAAGAGTTCAAGAGGAGACACGACCGAAAGATGTGTTGTTCTAAGTTCACAACATAAAATTCCAAACAGTAAATTTAACTGTTTACTGTTAAGGGGGAAAGCAACTGTGGTTGACACTTCCCTGCGTATTCAAAGACTTGCAGGAGTGGTCCTCATCAACAAAACACAGGAACAACCTTTGAATGTCTTTGGAAGCTAGTATTCATTCACAGACAGCATCACGAGTAATTCTGTAAGGAGCATTAAATAAATGGTATTAGGGAACTGTGAAGGCAAGCTTCTTGCATCTTGAAACTTAATAGGGCATGTAGTAATAGTGTAAAAAAGTTTCCTTTAAAAGAAAGTGAGGAGATCATTTGTTGCTGTATGGTTTAGGGAAAAATTCACAACAGAGATCCTTCAGATCAATCTTTGTGGACAACTGTAAAGAAAATGATAGAGAAAGGGTAGGCATTTTAAATGAAGGGAAAAGAGGTGTGTAGAGCAGATCTAGAAAATCCACAGTCCATTTGGACTAAAATAGACCAAATTTGGACAATACCGAAAAAATATATAATGTTAGATGGCCAATTCCCCCACTGTTTTTGCAAGTGCAGGAATTTGGTCTTAATTCTCTGTGAATGAAAATGTTTAGGGATTTCCCTGGTGGTCCAGCAGTTAAGACTCCGCGCTTCCAATGCACGTTCCAATGCAGGGGAAGAGGGTTGGATCCATGGTGGGGAACTGAGATCCCACATGCCCCGCGGTGTGGCCAAAAAAAAAAAAAGTGTTTAGTCTATAGCCTAGAGTAAAATATGCTTTCGATTTGTTGAACTGAGTAGAAGCAGAGTTCAGTGTTGGGCCTTAAAATCCTTGAATATGTTTGTATGTATGTTGTGGGGTGTGTATGTTTCAGGGAAGGTCCAGAGATATGGACATGCACTAGAAAAAGCTGATGGTCTGCGTGGAATGAGTTGTATGAGCAACAACAAAAGGTAGGGACTATGCGGAAGCCGATGCTGGGCAGTTCAGATCAAGAGCAAGCTGAACT
This sequence comes from Balaenoptera acutorostrata, assembly GCF_949987535.1. Taxonomy (NCBI): domain Eukaryota; kingdom Metazoa; phylum Chordata; class Mammalia; order Artiodactyla; family Balaenopteridae; genus Balaenoptera; species Balaenoptera acutorostrata. The sequence goes on from NC_080068.1 coordinate 10,885,283, forward strand.
GGAGGGTTCCATGGAGAGGAGGGGCCCAACGTAAACAACAAGCCCATATGTGCGCTACAAAAATCATACGGTAATCTGAATTAGTTTTTCTCTTGGGCATCTGGGGGAATGGCGGTAGCTTCAATTGCGAAAAAGGAGGTAGGAAAATACTTGGGCTATAAGGAAACCTGAAATAGTTTTTCTTTTTTTCAACATTTTAATGAATCCTTGGATTAAATATTTCCTTCCATGCTTGCCTTTTGAAGCTGTAGATCACCACTTGTGAACGTAGAGTGTGCTTTCTCTAAGACAGCCTGGAGCCGGTGCAAAGAGGTGGTGGGACTTTATCATTTCCTGACACATAGTGAGTCCTTGATATCTCAGTGTTCCTGCTATTTAGTTTAAACGCTGAGTGTAACCATATCTAAGTTGGGAGGTGATATACTCTGACTTGAGGTAAAGTTGATAAGGCTGAATGTGAATGACTAAAAACAAGTCACATTCAAACTATTTTCCCTGTCTTTCTGTATGTAATATCAGTAATATATTAGCCATAACACCAATAAAACTCTGAATAAGTATTTCTAGTATATTTAAGACTAGACTTTTTAAAAAACCTTTTTGTTTTGAAATATGAAATTTACAAAAGAGTTGTAAAGTACCAAGAGTTCCTGTGTATCTCTCACTCAGTTTTCCCTAGTGTTAACATTTTATATAACCATGGTGCATTTATCAAAAAACTAAATATTTAAAATTTTGTTTTGAAATCTGAAAGTTTGAACTGTGGTCAAAAGTTTAAAACTTGCCTTATCTTTCACAACTTTATACCCATTTATCCATATATACATCTTATTCATGCATATGACATAAACAAACTGTTTTTCTGAATATATGGACTGTAGCATTTTGTGGACTATAAAAACATAACCTTAATCTGTAGGTTATTTTTTTTTTAACTTTTTTTTGACTGCACCTCAGGGCTTGTGGGATCTTCCCCGACCAGGGATTGAACCCAGGCCACCACAGTGAAAGCCCAGAATCCTAACCACTATGCCACCAGGGAAGTTCGGTAGGTTACTTTAAATACCTAGTGAACTTGCACTTGGTCATGTTCTCTTTGAGTTGGCTCACACCTAGTAAAATGACTTATTCTGTTACTGAATTGCCAATGAAAATTATAAGTAGTTCAACCAATACATTCAAATTTAAATTTCTCTCATTAAGACCTTTAAATTTTATTTCAAATTACTCATTGTGAAAATAAGATGAAAATTTAATTAAATCAAATAAATTACAGAGCTGCTAAAGATTTGTCAAATTAGTCAAAACTGTAATCTTTGCCAACTGAGAAACAAATATTCCTTTGTACTCTGGCTATTAAACAAACCCTACAGCAAGTTTTCAAAATACATGCTTAGAATTGTATCATTTATGCTGTGAAAATAATGCACATATTTCAACTATTCCAGTTACCATAACAACAAAGTATACTGCATTTTCCCATTTTTCAGTTTCATTCAAACTCATTTGGATTTGACTGCCACAACCAATAACGAGAAAGACAATCAGTACAGCATTTGTACTTCCACTCTGGTTTTTTGACATTGGTTACATAGTTTTGTGGGTTGAGAAATGCTCTGGGCTAATGTCCAGGCAGAGTGGAGAAAGGTATATTTTCTATAATCTCTTGCAGTTAGGTGTGATGTAAGATTAAGTTCTGGCCAATTATATGTTAGCATAAGTGTCACATGACAGCTTCTGGAACCCTCTATAAAAGACAGCTGGTGCACACCTTTTGGCTTCCTTTTCTTCTTCATATATTTCTGCATATAAATCCTGAAACACAGATATGGTGCTGTGTTTTCTTATTGCTTTGTGTTTTGATGCTCATTTCCATTTTGGACCCTGAGGACATGGGCTATATACTAGAGATGGCAGAGCCGTGGATTAGATGTAGTTTTGTCTCTGAGAACTTTCTGGAATGCAGTTGCCATCCCAGCACTTGACTGTCTCTGAATTTCTCCACAGGACAGAAATTATTCCCATCTTATTTAAGCCATTGTTATTGACATTTTGCATTTTTCTGTTGTTTGCAGTTGAAGGGAATCCTAATGTGACACATCTGTATGAAGAGTGGAAATAGGAAAGTAGCACTAGATATCTATATTTTTCAAGAAACATTGATCTTTCTTCATTCACGTATGTACTTACTTGTCACCTGTAAACACTTGGGTTTGCTACTTCCGCTACTGCTCTTACTCTCTGGGTGGATTCTAGATGGTTAATAGGATGCCAGCAGCTGTCACCCCTGCCCTTACCTGAGTCCTCCTCAGCTCCCAATCTACCTTAGACACTACTGAGTTTTGTCTTGGTTTGTTGGTTCATTTGCTCGTTTGTTTTTGAAAACATCATGACATCCCAGTATAATAACATCCTAGAGTCCTGCACAACCAAGAATGAGGCGTGACTTACTTAAAGCTTTTTGTTTTTCATTTCTGGGAAAATAGATAAATTTAGTTAACTCGTATTACTCTTGCTGTGATTAAATCAGCAGAGCAAATGTACACTGTTTATAGTAGAGTCAAAATACTTGAACAAACCATTTATATAAATGCAGTAGAGAAGGGAAAATAGAGAATATATAAACTGCAGTGGAGGTCTCTTCTAAGCTACACGTGCAGCAATATTCTGATATAGAAAAGAGAAAATAGAAAAAATACATTAAAGGGGATTTTAAAAGTTTAGTTATATTCGAAATCTATTCTGTCAAGCATAATAAGAATTTGAAAAGAATGAGGTAGGAAACATGGAAAAGGATAAATTATTAACACTTTGCTAAGTGATGAGAACAGAGCCATATGATAATTCACTGTTCAGTGATAAAGAAAATAGAAAGGAAAAGTGTGTTTTTAAGGAAAAAGGATATAAACAAGTGGGATGACTATAATCATTCAAGAGAATATTTTAGGCTAAATTTCCAAAATGTTGTTCTAAGAAAAACACCTGGCACAACAGCATGGCATATCACTGGGAATACTGAAAGTGAGATGTAACAGAACACATAAACACATAAGCACCTCAAATTGGCAACACTACCTCCAGCGCTACCTGAAGCTCCAGGATGCACTAGAAGAGAGGAGCCAACGGGATGAAGCTGCTGACTCTAAATTCTTCTACTAAAGAACTAATGTTCTTGGCAAAATTCTATGGTAAATGCATCTGTTCTTCCTACACCAAACTGGACTGTCTCTGTTCTGTGAGAACAAACTTTTTTTTTTTCCATCTTTCTTCCTTGTCCTCAACTCTTTCCACATATTCTACCCCAGACTATAGTTCTTGAGGAAAAAAAAAAAAGGCGGGCTTCCCTGGTGGCGCAGTGGTTGAGAATCTGCCTGCCAATGCAGGGGACATGGGTTCGAGCCCTGGTCTGGGAAGATCCCACGTGCCGCGGAGCAACTGGGCCCGTGAGCCACAACTACTGAGCCTGCACGTCTGGAGCCTGTGCTCCACAACAAGAGAGGCCGCGATAGTGAGAGGCCCATGCACTGTGATGAAGAGTAGCCCCCGCTTGCCACAACTAGAGAAAGCCCTCACAGAGAAATGAAGACCCAACACAGCCATAAATAAATAAAAACAAATAAATTAAAAAAACAAAAAAAACAAAACACAGAGGCCCCCCATCACTGCTCGTGAAACCATTGCTTAAAAAAAAAAAAAAAAAAAAGGCGATTTGGCAAATTTTATATTTTATTTTACCTTTTAAAATCTCTGTGACTGCCTTGGGCTTCCCAGTGGCTACTTAGTCCTTCTGTTCTTCAGTGCAGCCTTTTCCCTCACGAGCCATCCTAATCCCTACTGATGCTCAGAGGAGATTATCCTGGTTTAACAGTGGAGCATTCCAGTGCTATTAGTGTCATCAATTAGATTATGAGTTTGACGTCATTTGTTTTGATGCTAATGCCTCTAAAATTTGAGCAATCAGCTTTTCAACTGCTGTCAGTCATTAATTCTGAAAGAACAGTATTTTGTTCAAGATATTGCAGACATTTTTCTTCAAGACTTATTGTCGGTAAAACTGTATTTCCTGAATTAAAGCTAATTGTGTTTCCGAGGCTAAGACAGTCATTATGAGTTAAAAAAAAAAAAAAAGAAAAAATAGAAAAAAACTGTAAAGTGAATATAGAACTTGATACTGCCATCTGTTATTTAAAAACAAAATTTCATGTGCCTTAAACCTACAATTTCTTTCTCTAATTTTCAAGAAAAAATAGTATAGGATCCATTTAGCTCATGTTGTCAATCCATTAAAAAGAGAAAAATATGGTGCTTTATTCACAATATATTTCTGAAATTGGATTCAAGTGCATGTGCCATTTCTTTTATACTGTATAACATATGTCATAGTTTTGAAATTGCTACAAATATAAATATTATATAAGTATCTATTTCAAAGTTAACAACTATTTAAAAAGATACTTAGTTCAATGAAAATGAACTAAAAATGAAAAGCAAAATAGCAGATATAGGAGATACTAAGGATTGTTTCAAAAGATAATAAACCTTAATTTGTATACAAATGTTAAAGATGAGAATGGCTTTTTGTTCTGAACAATGACGATAATCAATTATGAATGATCATGTAACTATGGCAATACATAAATTTATATTTTAGACTTGGAAGAATAAAATTCAGTATTTTAAAATATTCAACTTATTTAGCAATGTGAATTATATAATTTCCTCTTTGTTTAAATAAAATATCAGAAAACTTCAAATACTCTATGTAATTAATATTATAGAAGCAGATAAAACTAAAAGAATGACTTTATTCATTCACTAAAAATATTTATGTGTAGATTCTTATACAAAATAATTTTTATAAAAATATATAAATATATTTTAATTATTTGGATGATACAAGAAAAATATTTTTATGTGATTATCTGTTTAATTGCTGTAGTTTTTGTTTTTATTTTGCCAGAAGATATTAAGTACTAATAATAGCAAAATCAACTTACAAAATGAATGTTGGTATTGCAGAGGAAAAAGAAAATTCAAATTATATATGATTGTTGTCTGTGATTATTTATTACTAAAAAAATCCTGAGTTTATTTCAGTATGTTAAAAAATAAAACAATTCTACAATTGACTCTGTGTCTTGCTTAAATAAAAGCAAAATTCCAAAGAAATATGTTAAATCCTCTATTTTATTTTCTCTTTCATAATCAGCTAATATTCTGTATATATAAATTATTTATTGCTTCATCTCTGTCACCTTCTTCTTCCCAGTTTGTCTAAAAGATTTGTTGGTGTAATGAATTTGTTAACATATTAACAGATAAAAGGAGATCCAGGAAAGTTCTGAACAATTTAGGTTTGTGATGTTACAAAACTATCCATAGTTTGAGCAACATTTCAAATTATTTATGCTGTTGATTACAGAGGTGGTTTAACGTTCCATAGTAGGTAATTTCAACTTGGCTTAAGTCAGAGTCTTTTCTAATGTTATTACATGGAAATTGTAGTGGAATTGTAAAACTACTTTTTAGAATTAGATTCTTACCTATAGTTATTCTAAAAGTGGAAATGGTAAGAAATAGAAAAGTCCCATTTATTTTTTCCAGAATGAACAAACATGTTCATCTCCTTGACACTACTGATAGCTCACATAAGGAAAGATTTCATGAGGATTATTTTCTTCTCTTATGTTTAGCTGTATATGACATTCATTGGTAATAATCTCACAGTAATGAATTAATTTTAGAGTATTTTTAATATAACCTGACAAATCAGTATACGAACCCAAATGTTTAAACAAGTCCTCAGTCTTACATGTCTTAAGCAGATATAGACCCCAAAGGAAGATGGATTAGCTAATTTCATCCAAGATGGAGTAACAGGGATTGGCTTTATCCCCTTGCTCGATACAACTAAAAAAATTAGAAAAATATATGGAACAATGGCTTTCTGGACATTGGATATCAGGCAACAGTGATCAGTGATACATGAGAAACAAATGAAGTGAGCCCTATGGTTGCCTGAGATTACTACCTGGAGAAAGGGTCCAGGCCATGGCATGGGGAGCTGAGGGTTCTCTTTGAGTTACGTGAATGGAATTGGGAGACTGGAGAAGCAAAGGCAGTGAGAGTTTGCAGGGCAGAGTAGTGGAGAGAGAGACCTGCACAAAGAGAAAACACCAGAGTTCTGTGGAGGGTCATCCTCGAGTGCTCAGTTGAGTACTACTGAACATATACATCTGAGGAAGCAACCTGAGGCCAGGGAGAAAACCATGCGGAAGATTTAGAGGAAACAAACTCCTAAGGACACATAGGGCCAGGAATAGTGTGTGTTCTTAATACACAGAGCAGAAAACCACACTATTTCACAAGGCCTCAAGAGTATAAGGAATGGTCTTGCCTCAGCAGTCAAGAAAAATTAGCCCTTAACTAAGTGCTTCTCTGGTTCTGCCTCACAAATATAAGAAGCGAGAACTGAAACGGACACACTGTTTCCAAGTAACTTAATCGTATCCCAGAACGACACTTAAGAATATTTAAAGGAATTCGACAAGGAAAAATTTACAATGTCTGACATACTGTTGAGATTTATGAGGCATGCAAAGATAAAATAAAAAACAATTCATGTGATGAGAAAAATAAATCCATTAAAATGATTCTGAAATGACACAGAAGATCTAGTAGACAAAGATACTGAACACTTTTAACTGTATTCCATATGGTTAATAAGCTAGAGGTAAGATTAACATGATAAGTATAGACATAGAAGATATAAAAAAGACACAAGGTGAACAATATCTAAGATGGAAAATACACTGGATGGGATTAATGGCAGATTAAACATTGCAGAAGAAAAGATGAGTCAACTTGAAGACATAGTAGTAGAAATGATCCATAATGAAAGAGTGAAAAGCAAGTGAAAAAAAATTTAACAGAGCATCAGTGAACTGTGGGATAATTTCAAGTGGTCATATATATGTGTAACTGAAATCTTTAAAGGTAGAGGAAGAAAAAATACATATATATAGATGTGTTTGAAGAAATAATGGTCATTTTCCCCAAAATTTGATGAAAACTTTAAACCCACAGATCCAAGAACTGCAAGCACAGGAAACATGAAAAATACATCAGTGCATATCATTATCAAATTTCTTAAAACTAGCAATAAAGAAAAATTTTAAAAGCAGCCAGAGAACACAGATAACTTCATATAGGAGACCAAAGATAAAGATGTCAATAGATCTTTTTTTTTTTTTTTTTTTGTCAGAAACAATGCAAAATGCAAGCTAGAAGACTTTGGAGTAACATCTTTATAGTACTAAAAGAAAAAACTATTAACCTAGAATTCTTCACCCAGCCAAAATATCTCTCAGATGGAATCTTGTGCTGTGAAAAGTTGTCTGAGATATTTTTGAACCAGCAGAACGGTTCTGTGCTTCTTGGCCTGTCTGGGATGAACCACATTTGCAACACTGCCCTTCTTCCTTCAGTACCCTCTCCCATTCTCCAAATTCTTGTCTGGTTAACATTGGTAAAAATATAACAATTGCTGTATTTCTACTCTTCTATCTTTCAGAATCTGCCCTATTAATTTAGTCAGCAATACTGGAACTATGGAGGTGCCTTCATAGAGTTTACATTCTTTTTTTAATTGAAGTCGAGTTGATTTACAGTGTTGTGTTAGTTTCAGGTGTACAGCAAAGTGGTTCAGATATATATATATATTCTTTTTCAGATTCTTTTCCCTTACAGGTTATCATAAAATACCTAGTATAGTTCCCCGTGCTATACAGTAGTTCCTTGTTGGTTATCTATTTTATATATAGTAGTGTGTATATGTTAATCCCAAACTCCTCATTTGTCCCTACCCACCTCTTTCCCCTTTGGTAACCATAATTTTGCTTTCTATGCCTGTGGGTCTATTTCTTGTTTATAAATAAATTCATTTGTATCATTTTTTTTTTTTTTTTTTTTTTTAGATTCCACATATAAGCAATATCATATGATATTTGTCTTTCTCTGTCTGGCTTACTTCACTCGGTATAATAATCTCTAGGTCCATCCATATTGCTGCAAATGACATTATTTCATTCTTTTTTATGGCTGAGTAAGAGTTTACATTCTTGTTGGGAGGAGGCCAACAACACACAAAATTATAAGTATATTGTATAGTATATGAGATGATAAAGTAGAGAAACAAAAACTATTAGGGCAGGGGAGGTGGGTGTTGCTATTTTAAATTAAATAATCAGATTTAATGTATTACATGGTGACTATAATCAACAACACTACTGTATCATTGAAATTTTTTGAGAGTAGAACTTAAAAGTTTTCACACACATAAAAGGTAAGTCGGGCTTCCCTGGTGGCGCAGTGGTTGAGAATCTGCCTGCTAATGCAGGGGACACGGGTTCGAGCCCTGGTCTGGGAAGATCCCACATGCCACGGAGCAGCTGGGCCCGTGAGCCACAATTGCTGAGCCTGCGCGTCTGGAGCCTGTGCCCCGCGACGGGAGGGGCCGCGATAGAGAAAGGCCCGCGCACCGCGATGAAGAGCGGTCCCCGCACCGCGATGAAGAGTGGCCCCCGCTTGCCGCAACTGGAGAAAGCCCTCGCACGAACCGAAGACCCAACACAGCCAAAAATAAATAAATAAATAAATAAATAAATAAATAAGAAAATCCTTTAAAAAAAAAAAGGTAAGTCTACGAGGTGATGGATGTGTTAACTTGATGGGGGAATCCTTTTGCAGAGTATAATTATATCAAATCATCAAGTTGTGCACTGTAAATATCTTACCATTTTATGTGTCAATTATACCTCGAATTAAAAATCACAAAAATAGATAAGTAAAATTAAATAATCAGTGAATGCCTCAATGGTAGGACAAATAAGGAAGACCTGAAGGAGTAAGGAAGCAAGCTCTGTGGTTACCTGGGGAAGAGTGTTCCTAGCAGAAGAAATAGCCTGTGCAGAGTCCTGAGGTAAGAGCATCCAAGGAGGCCAGTGTGGTGCCCGCAGGGAGGAGAGTTGTGGTCAGATGTGGTCAGGACTTAGCTGTATGGCCTCATCCACCATTCTATAAGGGCAATCAAGTGGTCCACAGACAGTGACACAAATCCCTACAGTGGAATTCTTTGGTCTAAATCACCTTCTGCGCGAGAAGTAAAGTAAATAAGCAAAACAAATGGCAATTTTAAAACCATCAGCATTTCTTTTTTTATGCATTTCTAAGCAATTTTTCATTGCTTTTGCATTCAGTCCTCCTTTAAAAAATATATTTAGAAAAAAAGAAAATAATAAAAAAACTCCCACATGCCCTAGACCCAAATGAAAGTATCAAGATTGTGACAAAATTCTGGTCATTATTCTTTTTTCCTTTATTGAAATATATTAAAGCAATTCCAGATCTAGTCATGGCATCCCTCTACCTTAATCTGTATCTCTAACAATAAAGCCATACTCATAAGTAACTACCAAACCATTATCACATGTAACTATATCAGATTATTCCTGTTTATCGGATACCCAGTCCATAGCCAAATTTCTCTGATTTTTCAAAATGGGTTTTGCAATTGGCTTGTTTGCACCAATCCCCAAACTCAGTGGCACCTCTTTAATAGAAATGACCATTTTACTGTTCATATAGTTTTTCCTTGAATCTACTTATTTTAAAGTATTTTAATCTTCTTAAGCACTAAGTCAGAGAATTGAGCAGTTAATTATAATCATAAGCACCCTACATTCTGCATCATCTGTAACTTTAAATGAGGAGGCTCAAAAATAATGCACTGGTATTATTTGTATTATTGTTACTACTAATGCAACTAATTCGTTATACTATCACCTGTATCACATATCTGCTGTTTTATTATTTTTTTTAAATCATAGAGGGCTTAGCTTACACACATAAAGCTCAGATACATTTAAATGTTACATGAAATAGCTAGAGAAAAGAAAATGGAAAAAGCAGACTGGGGGATAACAGCATAGAAAATGAAAATGATCCCAGCAGGGATAAATGGAGGCCCAGGTTTCTTTCAAATAAGCATTTATTCCACATATTACAATTAGAAATGGTAGGTTTTAGTTCCAGTATTATTGTGACACATTTACAAAGCAGCATTTGACTTAGGTCACATGAAGACTTAGCAATAAAATCTGTCGGGATTTTTACAAAGCCTTCCCTTTTTCCTTCAAATATTTCCCTAAAGGTTACACATGTTTTTATAAAAATTAAGCGTTCCTATCCCTTTTTGGCTCAAAATCAATGATAGTACTTTCTCTTTATGTATGTTTTATTTTACTTTTCTCTATTAAACACTCTTCAAGAGCAAACCAGTTGGTGTAGAGAATGCTCAAAATTATTTGATGCTGATGACCTCATTTTTCAAATACCAGAAAAATATGATTTTGTGTCATTTTCCATTGCACATTACTGAACTTGAACTCAACCTTAATCATTTCCTCCTCCTTTTCCCACAATCATATGCTGACTGATGGTAAATTTATCCATGTCATTCAAGTTTGAGGGAGAGGGGATTTGAAAATTCTAAGATATTCAAGTCACCATATAAATTTTTCATAATATAAATTGATCTCTGACTGACATTGAATATTATAACATCAATATCCTGCAACTAGAATTGTTTTTCCATCTTCGCAGGTATGCTTTGACTGTAGAATACTGTACAGTCCTCCACTCTTACAGATAAACTTTATTCTACATCAATTAATTTTTGGTGGTCTGATATTTTTTTTCTTTCCTATGATCCAGTGTAGTCCCTGGATTCTTTTCTATCAAAATTTCTATGGATTATTTAATAGACAAAAATACTTGCTTTCAACTAACTTATGTCTTTAATTTAAAAAATGAGTCGTTGTGTTCACTCAAGGATGTATCTCTCACATGGATGGTTTATTTCTCCCCCCAGGCTGGCGATTTGGCTTAGAAATATGCAAAGATAGAGATAAAATAGATATTATTATTGATAATAACTTTATCTAATATTTACTGAATTAGAGACATAAATGTCAGAGTCAACTGGACATAGGTGATATTAAAAATTTTTGGATATGAGATGACGTCTAAGTACTAAATGGAGACAGGGAATGCAAGGGGACCACGTACTGTACTAAGCTAGGGGACGCTCTAACTTTAGATGTTGGGAGCATAGGAGGAGTAAGAAACAAACTTGGGAAAGAGTGGCCAATGAGATGAGATGAAAATTCAGGACAGTCTTATTTCCCACGTTCCAAGTGAAGAAAGCATTTCTAGAAAGATCGTGGCACCAACATGTGAAATGCTGCTGATCACTTGAATAAGAGGAAGCCTGAGAATTGACCATTAGTATTTGGCAAAAAAGAGGTCACCAAGAAGCCAGGTCAAGGCAAGCTTGAGTATATCTGATTCAACTGAAATGAGAAGCAATAAAAACCTTCCTCTTGGTGGGGGTGTGGGAAGACCAGGGGGTAAAGAAGTGGACATGTGGAGGAGAGTCCACTGGTTTTCTGAAAAAATAAGAACAGAGAATTGGATTATTTTGAAAGCACAAAGTTTAGGAAGGATTTTCCTTTCTTTCTTACTTTCTTCTTTTCCATGTTTACGTTGACAAAGACATCTATTAACGAAGAAATATATGATTTTGCCAACTTCAAAATTTTTTATTTTATTTATTTTACCTACCATTACCTAATGGCTCACTGAAACACAAATCAAATGGTAAATATATTGAAAGTAATTTACCAAATCTTATCAAAATTACTCAGGTTGTTAAAAATGGTTTTAGAGTAGACAAACAATTTTAAAGGGCTGAATGTTACTTGAAAGAAACATTTCATTTCATTTTATCAAAAAATGTTTTGCTTTATATCCTAAAAGGCTACAGAATGAAGCATGGCCATAAATATTTCAATTAAGAATATCTAAACTTTGATGCTAAAATAACACTTACAGTATTTAGAAAATAATGTAGAAAAAAACAAAAGCCGAGAGAAAACCAGGAAAGTGTGATATTCCCAAATTAATAATAAAGCAGTATTCAAAGGCTTTTACTTTGGCCCTACTAGATAAATTTGGGAATATGCTAAGTGCTATAGGAGACACTCAGAAGTATGAGGCATGGTTCTACACACCAAACAACATACAGATAGAGTTGGGAAGATAAGGAGTATGAATAAGAAGTTAATATTGCAAAGCAGTAAATAAGTGGGCAGTGTAGACAGTAAGTGCCATAAAGTTCAGGACAAAAACAGACAAAAAACAACAACAACAAAACAACTATGAGCTAGAATCATTGGTTAAGTCTTCTGTAAGGGCAGTAAATGAAAAGCATGTGTAGAATCTGGAAAGGCAAATAAAATGGGAAAGAACATTCCCAGAAAAGAGAAGAAAATTTTGGAGTAATTTGGTAACAATTTAATTAAAAATATTCTCCTTGACTCCTATTGTGTTACATGTTTAAGAGCAGAAATACAAAAATAATGATGATCACACCCAATGGAATGACTATAATCAAAAAGTCAGAAAATTACAGGTGTTGATGAGGATGTGGGGAAAATGGAACCCTCCATACATTGCTGGTGGGTATGTAAAATATTGTAATCACTTTGAAAAAACATCTAATATCTACTTAATGCACTGTGGTGTCATAAGTGGGAGGGAAATCCAAAAGGGAGGGGATATATGTATATGTATGGCTGATTCATTTTGCTGTGCAGTAGAAGCTAACACAACATTGTAAAGCAACTATACTCCAATAAAAATTAATTTTAAAAAGTCTAACAGTAACTCAAAAACAGAGAGTTGCTTTATCACCCAGCAATTCTACTCTTAGGTGAATTGAGACAGATGTCTACACAAACTTAGACACATATGCTCATAGCAGCATTATTTATTATAGCCAAAAAAAAAGAGAAATAACCCAAACCTCCATTAACTGATGAATGGATAAACAAAATGTAGTATATATACACAAGCAAATATTATTCAGCCTAAGAAAAGAATGAAGTACTGGTACATGCTACAGCAGGAGTGAACCTTGAAAACATTATGCAAAGTGAAAGAAGCCAGACACCAAAGGCCACATATTGTATGATTCCATTTATAGGAAATATACAGAACAGGCAAATCCATAGTGACAAAAAGTAGATTCGTTTTTGCTAGGGGTTCAGGGGAGAATGGGGACTTACTGCTAATGGGCTGGGGTTTCTTTATGGGATGATGAAAATGTTCTGGAAATAGATAATGTTGATGGTTGTACAGCCTTGTGAATATACTAAAAACCACTGAACTGTAGACTTCAAAAATGTGAATTTTATAGCATGTGAATTATATCTTAATTTCTTAAGTGGGAGACATTACAAAGTCATAAAGAAAAGATGAAGACATTATGCATGTCTTTGTGTGTTTGGGAGTCACATAGGAGAAGTTGATGCAGAAGATGGGGAGATACTGAATAGACTAGGCTGACTAAGGAGGAGACATAAATAAAGTTGGTAAGATGGGTTATGCCAATCAATACCAAGAATTAGAAAAGACTGAAAGATCCAAGTCAACTTAGTACAGGCTACGATATGTGAAGAAAGCATTATTATGTACACCCCATTTAAGAGGTAAGGAAACTGAGACAGAAGTACCTGAGTAGTTTGCCTAAGGTACAGCAAGTAAATGATAGTCAGTTGACCTCAGATTTGACTGATTCCAGACTCAACACCCATGACTATTCTTTCTTCCCTTGAATAATGACATTTTATCTTGATGACATTTCTGATATAAATAAAATAACTTTTAGAGTACCAAATTTTATTCTTTTCCCATTATAAGATGAAAAATTAAATTTGAGTTATATTTTATTAGTACACTAGTTTCTTAGGAGCCAGCTGATTTTCACCAAGTGCAGAGAGAAATGTCAACTTTTTAGCATGATTTATTCTTTTTGAAGCTGAATAATTCTAATAGAGGATTGTATAGAACACTCCATTCTTCTTAGACTTTACCAAATATATCTAAGAAGGTATGAAATTATATCTATAATAGAGACGCAAGCAAAGAGGGAAATTGGGGCACTGGGAAGAGGATGTATATTTTTATAGTCCTAGTCAAGGTCATTTAAACCAAAGGATAATATTTGATGTTTTTTTCTGTCTTCAACCATAAATTGTTAAGGTGCCATTCAAGAAATAGTCTCATTATTAAGATATTTTTGCCTTCTTTTGTTCTGTTATCTTTTAGTCATAATCATAGTAAAAACTTGCCTTAAAAATAGTAACTTTTCCATAATTACTTATTTATTGATTGATTTAACCTTCAAAATTATTTTCAAAGACAGTCTACAATGTTTGAAGCTGTGTCAGTTACTATGTTAGTTAGCATTTGAGTTGGATGTCCATCCCTGGAAATTCTCATTAACTGTGAATTAAACTGGATAGAAGTTTACTTCTCTCTCTTACTCAGGAAGTCTGGATATGGTCAGCCTAGCATTGGAATGATAATCATGATGTCAGGGACCCAGGTGTGTCCATGCTAACGTTTTGCCCTGCGTGAATTTTGATTTCTTGTTATTTTCATGATAACAGGTGATTGTCAGATCTCCAGATATTCCATCCAGCAGGAAGGAGGGAGAGGTAAAGAAAGATGCAAGCGCATTTCTTTCCTTTAAGATATTTTCTGGCAGTTGGGCACACAATTTCTGCTTACAACACACTGAACTTAGTCACATGGCCGTGACTGACTGCAGGGAAAATGAGGATGTGTAGCCTTCATTCTGGGTGATACAGCTAAAAATAAGGTGTTCTATTACTATGGAAAAGAGGGAAATAAATATTTGCAGATGTTGCAGTTCAAGTTCCCTGGGAAGCATAACCTGAGATGAAGATTATTTCCAAGGGAGTTTATTAGAGAGTGTTCCTGGGATCAACACTTTATGGAAGGTTGGGGAAGGGAATGGCTGTGGATAGAGGGAGAAGATGAGCTGCTCTTCAGTCCCAACAAAGACTTAAGCCAATCCCACTAAGAGTTGTCCATAGTTGGAGTGAGGGGGAATGGTCGGTCTTTATATTTCAACTTTGGTCATTTGCTGCAGGCTGTTGCTGGGAAGTATGATATTGGACAAGACAGTTCTCTTCAGCTGAGAACATTCCCAAAGAAGACTGACAGTTAAGGGCTGTCTTTCAGCAGTTGGGAGAAAATTCTCCATTCCTGAAAAGGGGCCTGGGTGGTACATCACAGCATCTACCATAGCAGACTGCTAGTGGTATCTACGCTATGGAGGATAAAATAGGAAATACAAAACGCATTTTGCCCTGGACAAATGAGGACCTTACCTCCCAGTTACACTCCAAAGAACTCTAACATAAGGTTGGAAGAATTAACTGTTTAAAGAGAAATACAACTGAAGAGGGATGGGTTTTCAGAGGGTAATTTTAATCCACTCATTTACAATTCTTATTAAGCACCTACTGTGTGTTAGATACGATGCTAGGCAATATGATAAAACAAATGAATGTGACGGCGTGTTCCTTTGCCATCGTGGAATTTAGTGACTCATTTGGGAGAATGACTGAAAACAAGTCAATAAGTGAAGTAACAGCTAATTGTGACATGTGGTGGAAAGGAAATAAACAGTAAATGAATGACTAATTGTGCAATATATATTGAAGGAGATGCTCATAGGAAAGAGGGAACTACATAAGCTGAGAATTAATTGTGAGAAGGAAGCAGCCTCTGGAAGAACAGGAAGACAGATTTCTAAGCAAGGGGTCTAAAAAAAAGTTCAATGACAAAGTGACAAGTTTGAGAACTAAGAGAGCACCTGCTTGACTGGGACACAGTAGCAAAGAAGAGAGTGGTGTGAGATGAGACTGGAGTGGTAAGAAGATCATTCAGTGCCTGAGAATCTGGGTGGTATTCTAGGCACAATGGAAGACAATGATTTAACATATTATGTATGAAAGCATACATAATATGATTAACACTGTACATAAGTTACCTCTGGCTCAGTGGAGAAAGTGATATTTAGGGATTCAAAAGACTTCAGAAAACTTGACATTACTTTTGAGAACTGCTTTCAACAATTATTTAATAAATACGTAAATATGCCATGCTCTAGAGATACAGTGATGAGATAAAAAGACAAAATCTCTTGCCTCATGAAGTTTAATTTTCCATAAAGAGATTCTCTTTCTATCTCTATCACTCTCTCTATGCACAAGCATGAATTTATAATAATGAAAGGATGAAAAGTAATCTTTGAATAACTCCCATAGCTCTTCATTTATTTATTTTTGCTTTTTAAAAATGTTATTCTTTTACCTTGTATTAGAGTTATTTGGGATACAAACACACACTATCTCTATATATACTAAATTATGTATATATCCTACATGTTGTATGTGTATATTATGTATATATGTGTATATATTAAGTATATGCAGTATAGATACTATATATAGTATATATAATACTACATAGTTGTTATTTATAATACGCTTATGCTAAATTATGCATTAATATAGAGTTTTCATGTTTTTTTAAATATTTGAGTAAAAATATTTTTACTAGAATAATTTATAGTGTAATCTTAATTTTTTTTTTTTTTTAAAGAACTTTATTTATTTATTTATTTATTTATTTACTTCTGGCTGTGTTGGGTCCTCGGTTCGCGCGAGGGCCTTCTCCAGTTGCGGCAAGCGGGGGCCACTCTTCATCGCGGTGCGCTCTCATCGCGGTGCGCGGGCCTCTCTCTATCGCGGCCCCTCCCGTTGCGGGGCACAGGCTCCAGACGCGCAGGCTCAGCAATTGTGGCTCACGGGCCCAGCTGCTCCGCGGCATGTGGGATCTTCCCAGACCAGGGCTCGAACCCGTGTCCCCTGCATTAGCAGGCAGATTCTCAACCACTGCGCCACCAGGGAAGCCCCTGTAATCTTAATTTTGTCATGCCCAATACTGTATATCAAACCCACAGGATATTCTCTGTTGAATTCACAAACTTGTGTTATGTTTTTATAAAAATAATTTCATATTTTTATTTTAATAAATTATTATTTAATTTTATTTATTTATTTATGCATTTTTTGGCCATGCCACGTGGCATATGGAATCTTAGGTCCCAGGCCAGTGATTGAACATGTGCGTCCTGCAGTGGAAGTTTGGAGTCAACCACTGGGCCACCAGGGAAGTTCCAACAATTATTATTTTAAATATCTTCATCTTTTTCAATTTTATGTGAAAGTATGTGTCTAATCAAGCATAATTTCTTATTTTAAAGTATAAGTTCAAGTCAAATGTTAGTGTCAAGGCAAAAATATTTTCCTTTACCTATGACTAATTATTATTTAATTCATTCTATTTGTGATAGATACCTATAAAGCAATTCAGAAGTTTTCTAGATTGACTCTAAATAGGATAGGTTAGTGGAATGTAGAGCTGAATGCAGTGTTCTTTTAGACGTTGTATTTTCATGAAATCTGTGAATGAATTTTGGATTATTTCACATGAGAGATTTATGATACTTTGTTATGGTTCTACCCATTTCATAATAGTCGGGTAGCTATTGGAATGCTTACATCATTAAAGAAAAAAGAACATTTGTTTTCTTTTCAAAAGGTATAAACAATTTTTGGACATGAAGCATGCAAATATTTGAACTATAAATGGAATTTAAATTAAAAAAAGAACACTGTTCTAGTTGATTTTTTGTTTTTTGTTTTGTTTGACTTTTTGTGTGTGTGTCTCAAAAGCAGAACACTGAAAACTCACTGGAATTTAGGTACACTTCCATCCATAAGCCTTTAAACTTTCAAAAGTGTTTTGGACGGAGATCTACATGTGCTATAATCTGGAGACTTTTTCAACAGTAAAGCTCTTGGTTGGGGAGTCTCAGCTGATCAGAGAGAGAAAAATCTTCAAGGGATCAAAATATACATGGGAATGAACTCAAACTTATGTCAAAGCTTCGAGCTACAGAAGGGAACTCCACATTATTTACTGATCAGCAATCATGTGCACGATTGGGCCTGAGGAATTCAAAAGACAACAAAGCACAGGGCCCTTCCCACCAGCTTGCAGAGGAAAACCTATTTACTCAACAGAAGAAATGCTACAAATGCTGAAACAGAGGCAGAAGCTAAGTGTAAAGAGATTCAGCTGACAGAAACTTCTCCACGCTCTAGAAAAATTCTGTCAGAGATGCAGACTCCCAAGAACTCATTTTCCATCCACTCTCTGGAGCTGGGTGAGAAACTATAGAATGCCTTAGCAAAGAATTAGAGCAGATTTTATTAGTGAGGTATGGCTGACGGTGAAATGCTCTCAGTAATGCAACCCAGGTCTGCGGTAATGGTGTTAACACAAAGCTAGAGCAGGTTACCCTAGCTTCCACCATTTTTTTTTCTTGTTTCCAAATCTGGTAGAATTAAGTCTAAATCTTAATAAATAAGATTTATATATTATGTCTGTTTTCAATAGTGGCTTAAATATTATTAATTAACAAAATATAATGCCATCAAGATTTTTGAGAAAACTCTCTTAGCCTTGCATTAGTAAGAACACTTTCAATGCAGAGGCTAAACCTCCAGGTTGGATAACACTTTTTAGTAAGACCCTTAGGCTCACATCAACACAGAAAGGACAGGAGGCGGGCTGGGGGGTCAGTGCCCTCAGGCATCTTAGTTGCTCCCTCTCTGGGCTTCTGTTGCTAGGCGCTCACAGAAAGAATAATGGCAGGGCTATTGTAAGGCTGTTTTTCCTCTTGCCCTTCTTAAGCTCCTGTTTCTCTGGTTCTGAAAATAAGTGACTATTTGGAAACAGCCTACAAAGAGGCCAACAGAGGTTTCCACATGCTTCCATCTAGTTTATATCCCTGGGCAAAGAATTTTAAGGTAAGAGCTACCAAGGATTTTTTCTAAATTAATATTCTGCTTGAAAGAATTTTTTTTAAACAGAAGTTTGCTACTGTTGCCTCTAATGAGATTACAGGTCTATTTTAAGTATTAATAGTGTTAGTATTTGTGGAACATATAATAAATTTATTTTTGAAAGCATTAATTTTCCTTTAAAATATGTGGCATTTATCATAATCCAGTCGGAGCTTGTGTAGAGAAAAACTTTTTGGCAGAAATTAACGATATATATGAAAACAGCCTGAAAAAAAGCATTTATGTTGAAAACTGTTATCATGTTATTATTGCTTATGGCACAATTATTTAGCTATTTCTTTAATTGATAGACTAAATCAACTACTAAATCAATAGACTTTGTACTGTGAAACCGTTAATCTTTCGGACAATAGAATGTTGCGGCTTTAATTTTACAGATATTCTGATCGCTCTGGATATAGAAACCCTGGAGAAGGACATTTGGTGCATTTGCAAATTTGACTGCTTTCTTTTGTTTTGCAACCAAGCTCTGTGTTAACTATTTAAACCAGTTTTCTAATATAACAGAAACTGACCTCTGTGTGTCAACAAAAAGTAAGAATCTAACTTAATACATGAGATCAGGGTAACCTGGAAAGAGGGCAAAGCCTCAGAGTTAAAGGACCTGGGTTCAAATGGCGGTTCTGTCACTTTTCAGCTGCCATGCCTTGGGCGGTTACTTGACTTCTTGGTGAAATGGGGATTATGAGTCACATATCAGGGGTTGTTAGAGAAATAAAACAACACAGTTTATGTGCCACTTAAGATAAGGCTTAGCACAGAGGCAGTGCATACTAAGCTAACAATTATTATAATTATCAGAAGTTAAATCAGCGTTAATCTTTCTATTGGCATAAGAAGGAAAAACAAAATTTATGTGTCCACCAAAAATTTATAAAGCAGATGAACCACACAGAAGGCTTTCTGGTGCTTTGAGTAAGAATAATCCTTCCTTGAAGATCAAAGGAATTCACGAATAGGTGGGTCCAAGCTCTTACTTTGTCAAGAGTAGAGAGAATATAATGGAAATTAAGCATAGGGTTGATAAAATATAGCTCTGGTTTCTTGATATAGTAACATCCCAACTTTGACCAGCATATTACTTGACATTGTATAAAAAGTCTCATGTGCACTGACCCATGTAATCATTGGAAGGAGAATACAGATGAGATAACTGAAGCGTAGCAGGATCAAGGGACATGTCTAAGATCATACCAGCAGTCCATGACAGAGCAAGGATGAGAAAGAAGATCTCAGGTTCCAACCTGAGATTATTTGCCATGCTGCCTTCTTTCTACACTGCACTGCCTATGGTTCTAAAAGAAATAGTTAAAGAATTTGGAGAGAAGGGGTCCATGAAAATATGAGAAAAACTATGTGCTTTGTTAGGGTAGATGTTTTTGGAAGAGAGATTTATTTACTGGGATTTAGGAGCAGAAGTACTGATAAACTTAAGGGAAAGTCATTTCTTGACTGCTTCAATGCAAATCCAGAGAGTCCCTTTACCTATAGTCATAGGGATGTTTTGAATGGATAATTCCTTGTCTTATTTCTTCAGTTTAACCAGCGATACACAGATGTGCATACTCTAAGCTAAGCAATGAACTGTTACTGCCAATGGAGACAATTTCTTAATTTTATTGGTGTGTGTGCTAATGTCTAGTTAAAGTTTAAATTCCAATCTGGCAAAACTGCATTTGTAAAGTTGAAGCAAATGCATTTGTAACAGATTTCTTAAATTTAGGAACTGTTTATTCGAAGATATTAAAGGATCTAAGGTAATGTGGCTGTTTTCTAGTTATGACATACGATATCTTCAAAACTTGAGAATTACTCTTAGATGTACTTGTTTTGTTAAAATGATTTCTTTCTAACTGTAAAAGCAAGTGTTCTCATTTTGTGTAAATGCTTCTGTGTGTATGAATAAGTTATACGCCTTTTCCTTCTTTCTTTTTTTTTTTTAATGAAGGCTTGAGACAAGAATGTTAAAGCTGTTTTGTGTTTGTCAAAGTTGCCCATGGTGAATGTAAGATGTCTTTTTTTTTTTTATTTACTCTATTGTTTCTCTGTTTTATTTTTATTGAGATATAATTGACATAACACTGTATTAGTTTCAGGTGTACAACATAATGATTCAATATATGTAAATATTGTGACACAACCAACACAGTAAGTCTAGTTAACAACTGTGACCACATGTAGTTACAATATTTTTTCTTGTGATAAGGACTTTTAAGATCTCTCTTAGCAAATTTCAAATATACAATACAGTATTATTAACTATAGTCACCATGTTGAACATAATATCCCCAGGACCTACTTATTTTATAATTGGAAGTTTGTATCTTTTGATACCCTTCAACTATGTCATGCCCCTCCCATCCCCTGTTGGCAATCACCAATCTGTTCTTTCTCTCTATCTATGAGTTCAGGGTTTGGTTTGGTTTGGTTTAGTTGTTGTTGTTTTTTTTTTTTTTTTTAGATTCCACAAATAAGTGAGATCATACAATATTTGTCTCTCTCTGTTTGACTTATTTCTCTTAGCATAATACACTTAGTCATTCCATGTTGTCACAAATGGCAGGATTCCCTTCCTTTTTATGGCTAAATAATATTCCATTGTGTATATCATATATAGAACTTTGCATGGTATTTCCTTATCTATTCATTTTTTTAAACATTTTTATTGGAGTATAATTACTTTACAATGTTGTGTTAGTTTCTGCTGTATAACAAAGTGAATCAGTTATACATACACATATATCCCCATATGCCCTCCCTCTTGCATCTCCCTCCCACCCTCCTTATCCCACCCCTCTAGGTGGTCACAAAGCACTGAGCTAATCTCCCTGTGCTATGCAGCTGCTTCCCACTAGCTATCTATTTTACATTTGGTAGTGTATATATGTCCATGCCACTCTCTCACTTCGTCCCAGCTTACCCTTCCCCCTCCCCATGTCCTCAAGTCCATTCTCTAGTAGGTCTGCGTCTTTATTCCCATCTTGCCCCTAGGTTCTTCATGACTTCTTTTTTTTTTTTTGGATTCCATATATATGTGTTAGCATACAGTATTTGTTTGTCATACTGTCCTGATTACTGTAGCTTTGTAGTATAGTCTGAAGTAAGGGAGCCTGATTCCTCCAGCTCCGTTTTTCTTTCTCAAGATTGCTTTAGCTATTCAGGGCCTTTTATGTTTCCATACAAATTGTGAATTTTTTTGTTCTAGATCTGTGGAAAATGCCATTGGTAGTTTGATAGGGATTGCATTGAATCAGTAGATTGCTTTGGGTCATACAGTCATTTTCACAATGTTGATTCTTCCAACCCAAGAACAGGGTATATCTCTCTATCTGTTCGTATCATCTTTAATTTCTTTCATCAGTGTCTTATAGTTTTCTGCATACAGATCTTTTGTCTTCTAAGGTAGGTTTAATCCTAGGTATTTTATTCTTTTTGTTGCAGTGGTAAATGGGAGTGTTTCCTTAGTTTCTCATTCAGATTTTTCATCATTAGTGTATAGGACTGCAAGCAATTTCTGTGCATTAATTTTGTATCCTGCTACTTTACCAAATTCATTGATTAGCTCTGGTAGTTTTCTGGTGGCATCTTTAAGATTCTCTATGTATAGTACCATGTCATCTGCAAACAGTGACAGTTTTACTTCTTTTCCAATTTCAATTCCTTTTATTTCTTTTTCTTCTCCAATTGCCGTGGCAAAAACTTCCAAAACTATGCTGAATAATAGCGGTGAGAGTGGGCAACCGGGTCTTATTCCTGATCTTAGAGGAAATGGTTTCAGTTTTTCACCATTGAGAACGATGTTTGCTGTGGGTTTGACATATATGGCCTTTATTATGTTGAGGTAGGTTCCCTCTATGCCTACTTTCCGGGGAGTTTTTATCATAAATGTGTGTTGAATTTAGTCAAAAGTTTTTCTGTATCTATTGAGATGATCATATGGTTTTTATCCTTCAATTTGTTAATATGGTGTATCACATTGATTGATTTGCAAATATTGCAAATATCCTTGCATTCCCAGGATAAACCCCACTTGATCATGGTGTATGATCCTTTTAATGTGCTGCTGGATTCTGTTTGCTAGTATTTTGTTGAGGATTTTTGCATCTACGTTCATCAGTGAGATTGGCCTGTAGTTTTCTTTTTTAGTGACATCTTTGTTTGGTTTTGGTATCAGGGTGATGGTGGCCTCATAGAATGAGTTTGGGAGTGTTCCTCCCTCTGCTATATTTTGGAAGAGTTTGAGAAGGATAGGTGTTAGCTCTTCTCCAAATGTTTGATAGAATTCGCCTGTGAAGCCATCTGGTCCTGGGCTTTTCTTTGTTGGAAGATTTTTCATCACAGTTTCAAATTCAGTGCTTGTGATTGGTCTGTTTATATTGTCTATTTCTTCCTGGTTCAGTCTCGAAAGGTTGTGCTTTTCTAAGAATTTGTCCATTTCTTCCAGGTTGGCCATTTTACTGGCATATTGTTGCCTGTAGTAGTCCCTCATGATCCTTTGTATTGCTTAAGTGTCAGTTGTTACTTCTCCATTTTCATTTCTAATTTTGTTGATTTGAGTTTTCTCCCTTTTTTTCTAGATGAGCCTGGTTAATGGTTTATCAATTTTGTTTATCTTCTCAAAGAACCAGCTTTTAGATTACTCGATCTTTGCTATCATTTCTTTCATTTCTTTTTCATTTATTTCTGATCTGATCGTTATGATTTCTTTCCTTCTGGTAACTTTGGGTTTTTTTGTTTTGTTTTGTTTTTCTGTCTCTAATTGCTTTAGGTGTAAGGTTTGGTTGTTTATTTGAGATTTTTGTTGTTTCTTGAGGTAAGTTTGTATTGCTATAAACTTCCCTCTTAGAACTGCTTTTGCCACATCCCATAGGTTTTGTGTCATAGTGTTTTCATTGTCATTTGTTTCTAGGTATTTTTTCATTTCCTCTTTGATTTCTTCAGTGGTCTCTTGGTTATTTAGTAGTGTATTGTTTACTCTCCATGTGTTTGCATTTTTTACAGTTTTTTTCCTGTAATTGATATCTAGTCTCATAGCATTGTGGTCAGAGAAGATACTTGATATGGTTTCAATTTTCTTAAATTTACTAAGGCTCGATTTGTGACCCAAGATATGATCTATCCTGGAGAATGCTCTGTGAGCACTTGTGAAGAAAGTGTATTCTGTTGTTTATGGATGGAATGTCCTATAAATATCAATTAAGTCCATCTTGTTTAATGTGTCATTTAAAGCTTGTGTTTCCTTATATATTTGCATTTTGGATGATCTGTCCATTGGTAAAAGTGGGGTGTTAAAGTCCCCTACTATGATTGTGTTACTGTCGATTTCCCCTTTTACGGCTGTTAGCATTTGCCTTATATATTGAGGTGCTTCTAAGTTGGGGATATAAATATTTACAACTTATATCTTCTTCTTGGTTTATTCCTTGATCATTATTTAGTGCCATTCTTTGTCTCTTGTAATAGTCTTTATTTTAAAGTCTATTTTGTCTGATAAGAGAATTGCTATTCCAGCTTTCTTTTGATTTCTATTTGCATGGAATATCTTTTTCCATCCCCTCACTTTTAGTCTGTATGTGTCCCTAGGTCTGAAGTGGGTCTCTTTTAGATAGCATATATACAGGTCCTGTTTTGTATCCATTCAGCCAGTCTGTGTCTTTTGGTTGGAGCATTTAATCCATTTACATTCAAGGTAATTATCGATATGTACGTTCTTATTATCATTTTCTTAATTGTTTTTTGTTTGTTTTTGTAGGTCTTTTCCTTCTCTTGTGTTTCCTGACTAGACAAGTTCCTTTAGCATTTGTTGTAAAGTTGGTTTGGTGGTGATGAATTCTCTTAACTTTTGCTCGTCTGTAAAGGTTTTAATTTCTCCATCGAATCTGAATGAGATCCTTGCTGGGTAGAGTAATCTTGGTTGTAGGTTTTTCCCTTTCATCACTTTAAATATGTCCTGCCACTCCCTTCTGGCTTGCAGAGTTTCTGCTGAAAGATCAGCTGTTAACCTTATGGGGATTCCCTTGTATGTTATTTGTTGCTTTTCCCTTTCTGCTTTTAATATTTTTTCTTTGTATTTAATTTTTGATAGTTTGATTAATATGTGTCTTGGCGTGTTTCTCCTTGGATTTATCCTGTATGGGACTCTCTGTGCTTCCTGGACTTGACTATTTTTTTTCCCATCTTAGGGAAGTTTTCAACTATAATCTCTTCAAATATTTTCTTGGACACTTTCTTTTTCTCTTCTTCTTCTGGGACCCCTATAATTCGAATGTTGGTGCGGTTAATGTTGTCCCAGAGGTCTCTGAGACTGTCCTCAATTCTTCTCATTCTTTTTTTCTTTATTCTGCTCTGTGGTAATTATTTCCACTATTTTATCTTCCAGGTCACTTATCCATTCTTCTGCCTCAGTTATTCTGCTATTGATTCCTTCTAGAGAATTTAAAATTTCATTTATTGTGTTGTTCATCATTGTTTGTTTGGTCTTCAGTTCTTCTAGGTCCTTGTTAAACGTTTCTTGTATTTCCTCCATTCTATTTCCAAGATTTTGGATCATCTTTACTATCATTACTCTGAATTCTTTTTCAGGTAGACTGCCTAGTTCCTCTTCAGTTTTTGGTCTGGTGGGTTTTTACCTTGCTCCTTCACCTGCTGCATATTTCTCTGTCTTCTCATTTTGTTTAACTTACTGTGTTTGGGGTCTCTTTTTCGCATGCTGCAGGTTTGTAGTTCCTGTTGTCTTTGGTGACTGCCCTCAGTAGGTAAGGTTGGTTCAGTGGCTTGTGTAGGCTTCCTGGTAGAGGGGACTGGTGACTGTGTTCTGGCGGGTGGGGCCGGATCTCATCTTTCTGGTGGGCAGGGCTGCATCCAGTGGTGTGTTTTGGGTTGTCTGTGACCTTAGTATTATTCTAGGCAGTCTCTCTGCTAATGGGTGTGGTTGGGTTCCTGTTTTGCTAGTTGTTTGGCATGGTGCATCCAGCACTGTAGCCTGCTGGCCATTGGGTGGAGCTGGGTCTTAGCTTTGAGACAGAGATATCTGGGAGAGCTCTCGCCAACTGATATTATGTGGGGCCGGGAGGTCTCTGGTAGACCAATGTCCTGAACTTGGCTCTTCCACCTCAGAAGCTCAGGCCTGACCTCAGGCCAGAGCACCAAGACCCAGTCAGCCACAGGGCTCAGAAGAAAAGGGAGAAAAAAAGACAGAATAGTAAATAAATAAAATACATAAAATAAAAAATATATTATTAAAATAAAAAAGTAATAAAAAAAAGAGAGTAATCAAATGGATAAACAAATCCACCAATGATAACAAGTGCTAAAAACTATACTAAGATACACATAAAACTCAGAAAGAAATCAGTCACAGACAGCAAACCCCAAGTCTACAGTTGCTCCCAAAGTCCACCGCCTCAATTTGGGCTGATTCGTTGTCTGTTCAGGTATTCCACAGATGCAGGGTACATCAAGTTGATTGTGGGGATTTAATCTGCTGCTTCTGAGGCTGCTGGGAGAGATTTCCCTTTCTCTTCTCTGTTTGCACAGCTCCCGGGGTTCAGCTTTGGATTTGGCTCCAGCTCTGCGTGTAGGTCGCCCTCAGGCTTGTGCTCCAGACATGACGGGGTTAAAGCAGCAGCTGATTGGGGGCTCTGGCTCACTCAGGCTGGGGGGAGGGAGGGGTATGGTAGTTATAATTGGAATGTGGGGTGAGCCTGCAGCGGCAGAGGCCAACATGACATTGCAACAGCCTGAGGCACACTGTGTGTTCTCCTGGGGAAGTTGTTCCTGGATCACTGGACCCTGGCAGTTGCAGGCTACACAGGCTACCACAGAGGTGTGGATAGTGACCTTTGCTTGCACACAGGTTTCTTGATGGCTGCAGCAGCAGTGTTAGCATTTCATGTCCGTCTCTGGGGTCCGAGCTGATAGCTGTGGCTTGCTCCCATCTCTGGAGCTCGTTTAGGCTGTGCTCTGCCTTCTGTGGGCAGACAGGGGAGGAATCCCCTCTCCTCATGCACTCCGAAACAATGGTCTCTTCCCTCTTAGGCAGGTCCAGAGTTTTTCCCAGACTCCCTCCCAGCTAGCTGTGGTGCACTAGCCCCTTCAGTCTGTGTTCACGCCGCCAACCACAGTTCTCTCCCTGGGATCCGACCTCCGAAGCCCGAGCCTCAGCTCCCAGCCCCGCCCGCCCCGGCGGGTGAGCAGACAAGCCTCTCGGGCTGGTGAGTCCTGGTCGGCACCGATCCTCTGTGCGGGAATCTCTCCACTTTGCCCTCTGCACCCCTGTTGCTGCGCTCTCCTCCGTGGCTCTGAAGCTCCCCCCCTCTGCCACCCTGTCTCCGCCCGAGAAGAGGCTCCTAGTGTGTGGACACCTTTCCTCTTTCACAGCTCCCTCCCACTGGTGCAGGTCCCGTCCCTATTCTTTTGTCTCTGTGTTTTCTTTTTCCTTTTGCCCTACCCAGGTACGTGGGGAGTTTCTTGCCTTTGGGGAAGTCTGAGGTCTTGTGCCAGCATTCGGTAGGTGTTCTGTATGAGTTGTTCCACCTGTAGATTTATTTTTGATGCATTTGTGGGGAGGAAGGTGATCTCCATGTCTTATTCCTCTGCCATCTTGAAGGTCCCCCCAAGATGTCTTATTCTAATCAGTTCTATTATTACTACTCTGATAATGGCTTTACTAGCATTGATTTATATTTTTACCCAGTTATATACTGTATACCTTCTTCAATGTGTTGTATTATTGCAAGTTATATACTGAATCCATTTCTGCAGGTCTACTTTTCAACTTACAATTTTGCTTTTGGGAACTGAACAGTAATGATACAACTAATGAAGGAGCTGAGTATAGTAAGTTGTGCATCACAATTGCTGAGAATCCTTCAGATGAATGTAAAGTGCTTTGTGAGCTATTTCTGTTCTGATTATAACACTGGTTTACAACATCTGGTCACTTCCTAAATTTATTACTAATGAGAGTTTGTTAGCAGCTGGGATAGCTCTAAATTTAAGCTAAGCTTATTTAAATTAAGCTATTATATTAAGCCAATTTCCTGCTGCTTAAGAAAAGTAACCCTTTCAGAAAAATTACTTTCATATTTTGGTTCTATATGTTATAATCACATTTCTGTAGAATGACCACACTTCTTTAATTCCTCTAAGATGGGAGGATATTATTGGCTTTTCATTTTTCTATTTTAAGTGAGCTTTGTCATGGTAAAAAAAACAACAACAACAAACAAAAACTGTTGGATTGCTAGTCAACTACTTATTTTATATATATATAAAATAAATGACATATATATATGTCATGGGTAGTTAGTTGGAAACAGCACTTAACATTTTTTCCAGTTTAATAAAATTAGAACAAATCTTCTAAGTTCTAAATTTTACTAAGATGGTTGTAAGAGAATGTGTATGAAGACAAAATTCGGTATAGAAGGACTATTGAGTCCATTTTACAAACTCGGGATTTTAGTCCTGATTCTAACAGCAAAATTTTCTCAGTGTCCTACTGTATTTTTTCTTTCATGTTCTAGGCATACTAAATTTTTGGTAAATATCAATTCAATTGAAGTTGACTTTTACCCTGAAGATCATCTCTCCTCTACAGATGAATGTAAATATTAGATTTGTTGTATTTGATAAAGGAAAGATTGTACACTTAATATAAGAAAGTTCAACACACTGCTAAGAAGGGGCAAATGTTCTTGATTTCAAGCTTATTAAATTCTTTTTCTTGCACTTAAAAAAATTAATGTGTAAGTTACATACAATAAAATTCACAGCTCTTAAGTGATTTGACAGTTGTGTATAATCAGTACTCACAACCCAAAGCAAAATGTAAAATATTTACATCATCTAAGAAAGATCTTTCATGTCCTTTTCCAATAAATCCTCCTACCCCCAGAAAAAACTACTGTCTGATTTCTACCACCATAAATTAGTGCTTCCTATTCTTGGATATCATATAGATAGAACTGTGTTCTTTTCTATCTTTTCTGTCTCAGATCTCTCATTCAACATATTGATTTTGAGACTCATCCATGTTACTGCACATATCAGTACTTCATTCTTTTTTGTTGCAAAGTAGTGTTCCACTGTATGAACATTTCCGTCTTCATTTATATCTTCTTCTCTTGATGGACATTTGGGTTGTTTCCAGTTTGGGGCTACTAATATGAATAAGGCTGCTCTGATCTTTTCTGATCTTTCTGTGGACACGTTTTTATTTCTCTTGGGTAAATATCTCAGTGTAAAATTCCTCCATCAAGGGTGAGATATATATTTAAACTTTATAATTGTCTCACAGTTCTCCAAAGTGGTAGTACCATTTCACACTTCTACTGGAAATATATGAGAGTTCTGATTGCTTTACCCACTTCCAACATTGGGTGTTGTCTTTTTAAATTTCAGTTCTTCTAATGGTAGTAAAATGGTATCTCATTATAGTTTTAATTGTTTTGCTTTGCTCTGATAACAAAAAATGCTGGGTACCTTTGCATGTGTATGGTAGCCATTTGTGTATCTTTTTTGTTATGTGTCTGTTCAAGGCTTTTGCCAACTTATTAACTGGATTATTTGTCTTTTTATTATTTATTTACAGAATTCACTT
Organism: Balaenoptera acutorostrata; assembly: GCF_949987535.1. Taxonomy (NCBI): domain Eukaryota; kingdom Metazoa; phylum Chordata; class Mammalia; order Artiodactyla; family Balaenopteridae; genus Balaenoptera; species Balaenoptera acutorostrata. Next base: position 10,914,818 of record NC_080068.1, read on the forward strand.
TATATTCTGGATAGCTAGTTTGTTCAAATATCTGAATTTCTACCATTTTTCTACCATTTTTTCGCCATGGGGTCATGATATAATAGCCTTTTACATAGTGTGCTTATTTAGTTATTTTTGTTTTCATGTCTGTGAAGGACATTAGTCTGTGGTTTTGTTTTTATTGAAGTATTTGGTTTTGTAATATTTTGTATTAGTGTTTTCCTGACCTCATGAATTGAGTTGGAATATATTACTTCCTTTTTTAAAAGAGTTCATGAAGGCATAATATTTCTTCTTTAAATGTTTGATAGAACCTACTAGTGAAACCATCTGGGCCTGGAGTTTTCTTTGTTGGAAAGTTTATTATGAATGGGGCTTTTTAGATTTTTTTATGATTCTATGAATTTTAGTAAGTTTTTAAAAAAATAATATATCTTTTTCATTTAAATTGTCAAATATATTGGCATGTGGGTCTTCTGGAGAAAAATCCTTTTAGGTTTTGCCTACTGAAGATATCTTTATTTCTCCTTTACTTTTATGGATATTTTTACTAGATAGATATAAAATTCTAAATTAACTGTTTTTTTCCCTTTGAGTACTTTAAAGATGTCATTCCACTGTCTTCTCTCATTCATTGTATTTAATAAAAAGTCAACCATAATTGTTGTACCCTTTATGTAATTGTGACTTTTTAGAAAAATTATTGAGTGCTTTCAAAATTTTCTTTGGTGTTTCAGGATTTTACCTACAGTATGTCCAGGCACAATTTCCTTTTCATGGTTTTCTGAACTTCTTTAGTGTTTGGGTTAATGTGTTTCACCTATTTTGGAAAATTCTTATCTATTATCTTTTAAAATTTTATCTTTTGTCCTAATCACTTTCTTTTCTTTTCTTTTATTTATTCCTATTATATCTATGTTATACCATATGAAAATGTTCCACAGATCTCAGGCACTGTTCCTTTTGTCTACACCTTTATCTTTTTTTTTTTTTTTTTTTTTTTAATTTTTATTTATTTATTTATTTATTTATTTTTGGCTGTGCTGGGTCTTCGGTTCGTGCGAGGGCTTTCTCTAGTTGCGGCAAGTGGGGGCCACTCTTCATCGCGGTGCGGGGACCGCTCTTCATCGCGGTGCGCGGGCCTTTCACTATCGCGGCCCCTCCCGTTGCGGGGCACAGGCTCCAGACGCGCAGGCTCAGCAGCTGTGGCTCACGGGCCCAGCTGCTCCGTGGCATGTGGGATCTTCCCAGACCAGGGCTCGAACCCGTGTCTCCTGCATTAGCAGGCAGATTCTCAACCACTGCGCCACCAGGGAAGCCCTACACCTTTATCTTTTTTGTGTTTCAGTTTGGACAATTTATTTTTGACTTGTCTTCAAATTAGCCAGTTGTTTTCTTTGATATTTCCACAGTGCTATTAAGCTTATCAAATTAATTATTTATTTCTGATATCATATATTTTGTTTCTAGCATTTCCATTTTCTTTATAGTTTTTGTCTCTGCTGAAATTCCCTTTCAGACATGCTGCCCTCATTCTAGCAAAGTTAGGTTAAATTCTCTGTCAGTACATCTAATATCTGAGCCTTTTCTGGATTTTTTTCTACTGATGTTTTCTTTCTTGACTATGGGTCACATTTTCTTGTTTCTTCATTTGTCTCATAATTTTTGAGAGGCATTATGTGTAAAAGAACTGTAGTAAATAATATTTACCTCAGAGAAGGGCATACCTTTTCTCCTGTCAGGCCTCTAGCACCAATTTGTAGTGAGCTCGGTTTAATCTAAACCGAGTTGTTGCATCTTTTATTAGTTTTAACTCACTATAGTTTTTAAATACTTTGAGAGCGTGATCAGTATTTTCCTTTCAACTAAGCTTAAGATCTGAGCAGAAACAAAGCTCCAGAGAGTTCTTTATTCTTTGCAATACAGAAAAAGCTCTCTGAACTTTGTGTGTTATAAGACCTAAAATTAAGGTTTACTATCATATGCTGCCTTGGCATGTGAAACCCCGAGGGCTTCATATGGCCTAACCACAAGTTCCCTTCCCCACTCTGCTCCAGCGGATAAGGTCCCCTGGCCAAATAATTCTCCTTATCAAGGGGACCAGGCACAGTTCCTGCTTGTCCCTGAGTAGTGGATTTCAGTTCTCTGCCAGACTGTAGAATTACTCAAACAAGCCAATTGCATCCGCCAGTGAGAGCTGGGGGCGGGGGGTGGGGGGGGGGGGGTGGGTGGCGGGGAACCTATACTCTTGATATTACACAGCCTGCCTCTTACAGCTCCTGGCTGTTTGCTCTGTTCTCAAGTGCAACCCCTGTGTCGCCCTGCATGGTGTGTGGTGTCTTCCTTCCCAGCTCTGTGAATATATGTATAAACTGCTACCAATCTCATTCATCCAGTATTGGGTGTCATGTTCTGCCACCCCCATAACCTTAGGGTGGGAATTCCTTCCTCACCAGTGAAGAGGAGATGATTAAAACACTGTGGGAGATCTCCTACTTTACAGTAAAAAATCTATTTTTTTCATCTCTGATGAGTTATCTTTCTTCCCCAGAACCACCCCTGGATTTCTACACCATGGAAGATATTTCTCCGACCTTTTGCCATATCACCTGCCTTTGGGGGACCATTGAAGTGTGCTCAGTGAAGACCTGGCATGCCTCAAAGTTATTTTTTTTCTATTCTCTTGCCCTTTACCCAGCCTATGGAGGGTTATGGCAGTGACTTAGTGGAGACTAAGTTCTCCTCTGTTAGCCTTCTCTTGTCACTACCCCAGGGAAGGGATGGGGGCTGAGGCTGCTTGTACAAACCTTGTGAGTGTGGAAGCCTAAGCTCTCCATTCAGCCTTTGCAGGCAGGGATGGGGCAGCACCACAGTTCTTTCTGTGGTATTTTGTGCTAGTAGAGCAGTTATTGTCTAATAAGATTTCTTTCTTTCTTGACCATTTTCTGGTCCTTTGGCTTTTCTTGGGTTTTTTATTGTTCATGCCATTGGTGTTTCTAGTTTGCCAAATTCTCCAGTACTCAGTCTAGGAGGTATGAGGCAAAAAGAAAATCTAGAGAACCCAATGCTATGTTGTTCCTTGGGTCTCCTAGCCAATCTGCCTTCTTTTCTTCACCTTTCAGAGTCTTATGTTTGTTTTACATATAGTGTCCAGGATTTTTAGATGTACTTAGCAGGAGGAATAGGGAAAAGTATGTCTATTCCATAGTTCCAGAAGCAGAAGTCACTAATGATAATCACTCAATGACCAAACATAACTTTCATGAAGGTAAAGAAAATGTTATTTCTAAAATGTGCAAAAGAAATTAGTCTTAAAGACTTTTTAAATTTACTTTTTCAAGTGTATTGCTCTACTTAAATTGGAAATATAAAATAAGCAATAGTATAGTTTTGCATCCTACCAATATAAACATTTGCTTATGAAGGATATTTGGTCATCTTTTATCAGTTTGTTCTTAATGTTCCTAATTATAAAGTTAAAATTTTTATGTTATTACAAAATATGTTGTGTTTTTTCCTGACAAACTAATACATTTCTCTCATTTAATATTAAGAATTATATGACTCATTATACTTCCATATTCCCTTTTCTACCAGCTTACTTAGACCTAAATTTTACTCTTAATTTCAGTTTGTTGCACACCTGAGATTTTTCTGGCATAACTACTTTGTTATTACCCTTTCTTATACAGCCCTTAGACTTTGCTTTATAGTTCTCATGTGTCTGCAATGGTTTCAAAATAAACTGTTTCAAATATACTTTGAAAACAGATGAGGTAAAAACAATGGACTTTCTGAGTTTTACTTAGGAAGGACTTGCAAGAGGTAATCTGATTGAAAGGGTATTCTAGGAGACCTTTTGAAGCTGTATTCATAAAGGGAGTACCTTGTGTTTATTTACATTGCTTTTTTTTCCTTTTGTGTGGCTATGAGTTGGGGAAATAGATCCTCCTCTCTAACCCCTGACAGGTGCTACTACAGATATATAGAAGTACATTCATAGTTTTATCCATTCATGTATTTGATAAATATTTATTGAATGCCTACCAAACACTGTTCTAGATGCCGGGGATGTAGCAGTCTTATACTGTCCTGGAGGTTCCAATCTAGCAAATGAAAGGAGCATATTATCTGTGCTGTCAAGGATAAGGCAATGTCATCACTTACAATACTGCACAGGAATTGAAAAAGGCACCCAACCAAAAAGAATAAAAGAAAAAGGCACCCAACCAAAAAGAATAAAAAGTAAAGATTAGACTAAAAGCAAACTTATAAACACAACACTTCCGCTCTAATTCCATAAATTTGAACAAATAGAAATCATAATGTTATTAGCATTATCTCACTATATGTTTTAACTGTGAAATAAAAGCTAAATATTGAGTTAAAAACAATAGAGAAAATGAATTTAAGATAATTTGAAAATTATTTTCTCTAGATTTTTGTAAACTTAGATGTTTACTATTTCTTTTGGGGGCATATTTTCAGATGATCGAAAGAACCAGAATTGGACATACATATCTATCGATTACCAGTGCGTTACCCTAGGAAGTTACTTAACTTCTTTAAGCCTGATGTTCTCTCAGTAAAATGAGAGTTGGATACTTACTTGGCATGATTAGGAGAATTAAATAATATGCCAAATTTAACTTATTTAGCACATTGCTTAGCTCATCAAAATCACATGTAAATCTGTTTCAGTCCTTCCCCCAGCCCTTTTACCGTATGGTTATAACCCCCTTGGGTCCACATATAAATGTAACACGTTTTTAATACTTTCAACCAACAGAAAATCGAAGAAAGCTTAGAGCATTGTTTTCTGCAATTATCTTTTGACAGTGACAATTTATGGAGAAGGGCTGTAGTGAAGTATTATTTTAAAAGTTTCACACTATTTTAAGAAAATAATAATTTCTCATGTAAGAAAGAAAGAAAGAAGCCGCTAAGAAGTCCTATTAATCTAGTGGAAGTTATTCCTTACTCCCAATATTTTACAAAGGATAATACCTCTTGCAGCTGTAAAAATGGCTTTAAATAATACATGGCACCATTTACAAACCATGAAATCCTTAATTTAAGATTCTCTTTTAACTCATATTTATATTTTTGTTTCAACTTAATAACTTTTTTGTTTTTTCTTATGATTAGAAGACTAAAATAATAATGTATAATAAATTAAATAATAATACATTAGAGGGCTTCCCTGGTGGCGCAGTGGTTAAGAATCCACCTGCCAATGCAGGGGACACGGGTTCGAGCCCTGGTCTGGGAAGATCCCACATGCCGCGGAACAACTAAGCCCGTGCGCCACAACTACTGAGCCTGCGCTCTAGAGCCCACGAGCCACAACTACCAAGCCCGTACACCACAACTATTGAAGCCTGCGCACCTAGAGCCCGTGCTCTGCAACAAGAGAAGCCACCACAATGAGAAGTCCGCGCACCACAACGAAGAGTAGCCCCTGCTTGCCACAACTAGAGAAAGCCCGTGCTCAGCGACAAAGACCCAAAGCAGCCAAAAATAAATAAATAAATTTATTTTTAAAAATAATAATAATACATAAGAAAAAGAAAACTGAAATAAACCCATTATATCATCACCTAGAGAGAACCACTTTTGCAATACATATTCAATCTTTTGTTTATGGTACAATGAAAAATGACATAAAAACCTCCTGATAGCACATAATATAATGAGTTTCATAGTTTCTTTCTTGTAAATTACTCAGTGGGAAAAAAAGGCAATAGGGTAAAACATAATTTAATATAAAAAATTTAGCAGGCACAGGGATGTAGCAGAATGATGGGGTCCAGGTATACAAAAATCTGATGATATAGTTTAATCCAAGGACAGTATTTAGAGTAGTTAGAAAAATGATTGCGTATTCTTTAGGCAATAATCCGAGGAATATTATTTTTTAACTGTTATTTGATAAGTATTAATGAGTCTCAGAAAGCAGTTTCTCTGACAGTTTCTGGAGTACAGATACTTTTTGTCTCCAGTTAAGGGAAGATCCATGTATCTAAAACCATCAGATGAGCTGGGGCTTCTCTGGGGAGTTACAGCACAAGATGGCTTAGTGAATTGATAATGAGATACAGAACCTTTAGCCTTTTGATTGCAAGGTCACTTGTAAGCTAGGATAAGAGTAACCAAAATCATTATTGGTCAATACCTTACAGGAGGAGGAATGGATTGCTTAGCTCAGTTCAGTTTTTATTACCATTTAAGAGCCATTTGTTATCACTTATAGATCCAATGAGTGACCCTTTACCACTCAAGTTCACTTGTCCTAAACAGGATCAAGATGTTTTTTTCAAATCATAGAAGCAAAAAAATCTACGTGTGTCATTATTCTGGTTGTTTCTTAAACTTTCAAGATGATTTCTTCATCGACTTTTACTAAATCTAGGAAAATGGATTTAAAATTGTACACTAAATAGAAATACTTTACTTGGATTTTTCTAATTACTATTCTGCTCTAAGCCAAAGATAGTTGCTTGTGTCTTTTCCAGATTAAGAAGCTGTAATGTCTTTTTCTTAGTACTGAAAACCATGTTTGTGTTGTGAAAATTATGCAGTTTCATCACCCTTTTTAGTTATTAATTGCTGCCTGAATTGTCTGTGCTGGACCTTTCTGCTCTTTTACTAACGCAAAGTTTGTGGGATTGTTCTGTGATATATCCGAGAAACAGATGTTTTGTAATCCATGTCAAAGTCCACTGGGGTTGCTGCTGACTCCTGTGTATCGTAGTTTAAATAACCTCACACTATATACTCTCTAATATGTCAACAATATGCTTGTATAAGTGAATGGCAAAGATTAAGGGGAGAAAAGAGTATTAACACCAAAAAGTTAGTAGTTCAGAGGAAAACTAGGTCTTGTTTCAAATCCCGGTGTCCTGTATCCAGGATTAGAGACAAGAGTATATATCTACAATAATATATAACCAAATAGTCACGAGGTTTCCAATTTTCCAGTTCTGAAAGAAAACATTCCATGACTGAATATTTAACAAGAACTTAATGCCACACATAGAAGTTGACAGAAAGATTAATTACACAGAGATCTAGCCTTCAGATAATGTACATGGGCCACGAGCAAATTGAGAGCCAAGAATATTCTTGCTTTATAATCTCATCACCTAAGCGGGTACCTTACTAAAGCTGACTGAGGGTTTGGGTAATTACTAAATGAATGAAGGAAGGAAGAAAGGAATGTATGGATGGATGAACAGTTCCAGCTTGTTACTTGTATGTCTGAAAAGTTTGCTATGGAATATTTTACAGATGAGAGAACTTAATGGAAGTCTGAGAATCAGACATTTGTTGGAGTAGTGAAATCATAAATCCCATGAAGCACCTCTACTGGGAAAACAACCATAGAAAAGTCTTTGATCAATTTAGTTCCTCTTTTCTGCAGCTGTTATATTTTGCACTACAGAAGAAGTACAAAAACTGATCCCAGTTTAATTTATTTTCATGTGACTCCACTTTTTTTCATCCCTTCCTTAGTGGGAAAATACTAATCACCCCCAACCACTGGAAGATAAGGATTAGAAAATAGAGGAAGTAAATTTCTGATTATTCGTTCCATTAATTGGTTCTAATAGAAATTTGGAGAGCATAATTTAAAGTGATTTTCTTGTATACTCGCATAATTCAATAATTTATGCTTTTCTTTTTTATTATCATCATTGAGATTAACTTCAAATAATGCTACAGCTGAAGTGTATATATAAAAATAGGGAGGTATATATATTTTTCACAATTCAGCCTGTGATGTGTGAAAGAGCAGAGACATTGCAGATGAGTTTTTGTTTACGTGTGTACATGCACATATGTCCTTGAACAAAATGTGGCTCTCTGGATGGGGCACAGTGGAAAGGAAGCATCACAAAACTTTCTCAAGTTCCTTGTATAGCAGAACAAAATGATAAACTCCTTGACTCAGCCCATCCAAACAAAATTCCATTATCAACGTGAAATTTCTCTTCAAAATCAGCAACACATGAAATATGAGTGAACCTAGGAAAGTTACTTCATGTTTCTCTCATGGGTTTTCCTGATAATAATTGCCTGTGTTTTTCCATTTACCCTTAGCTTCGTCAGACACCCTTCACTGCTTCCATAGATTATCCTACCAGAGGTCACAGATCACACAGAACCTACAGAAACAGGAAATCAAACTTCCTGAGTCCACTACAAAACACAGAAACCTGTTTCCTCTACACATCTCAAATTGGCAAAGTTCTGTCTTCGCAGATTCAGTGTGGAAGCAGCCACCGAAAAGGCTAGAAGGACTTTATCCCCCTCCCAATTTCACATGAGCTTTCTAGCTTCAAACTACTGAAATGAAAGGAGCAAGACTATTCATCCTGCTTTCTAGTTTATGGAGTGGGGGGATTGGGCTTAACAACACTACACATACTTGGACTACACCCGAGGATGAGAACTCCTGGAACCCCCAGACCTCTGCTCCGGTTCCTCTGAGCAAAGTACAAAGTCTTCAGGTGCAGCCAACCACCCAGGTCACATCCGTGGAGATGGCCACAGCTCCTGAGGCAAGCACTTCCGAAGAGAGTCTTCTGAAATCAACACTGCTTCCCTCAGAGACAAGTGCATCTCCCGAGCGTGTGAGAAACCCAACTCCCACACCCACAGGGAAGACAGAAGCGGTACTGAAGTTACAAACTCTTGCCCTCCCGGCCAAATCGAGCATCAGGTTCAGTCCTAAAGCAGAGTCAGTGGTCCTTTCCAACTCCACCCTGCAATTTCTTCAGAGCTTTGCCAGAAAGTCGGATGAACAAGCCATTTCTCTCAACTCGGTTAGAGGCGTGGGAAATCGATCCCCACGGGAAACGTACCTCAGCAGAGGTGACAGCCCTGGAAGCCAAAGAACCAGCTACCAAAAATCAAGCTTTGAAACAACTAGAGGAAAGTAAGAAACATTCTTTTCTTTTTTCTTTCTAACTATAAGGTTTATAAGATTGCAAGCTAACAGTTGTCTCACTTTCAGAAAACGATTTCATGTCCAAGATGAAACCAGATCATATTTCAGTTAGGTGAGGTAGTTAAGTGTTACCTTATCTAAAAGGGAAAAGATGAACAAACAAAATGCAGCAATTTATTTTAATTGAAGTGGTCGAAGTTACTAATAGAGGTGCTTTAACTGGGGATAGTCGGTAACAAACAATGTAACCTCACAGTGACTGTTAGTTAATTCAGATCAAGGGTATGTTGGTTGTGCTGAGAATTACACGCACAACATGAAAGAAAAAATGTCAATACAGTTAAGATGTGAACAGATTTAAAAACTGAAACAGCCTGCACTGTGGAAAGTATATGGTTATCAAGCTCAAACTAAGCAGAGCTAGGTTGGAATCCTGGCCCCAGTACTGTCTAGATCCTTGACTTGAGCAAGTCAATTGATGTCCCTGAATCTCAGTTTCTTCATTTGTAAAATACAGGTATGGTATAAGGAGTACAGATAAAACTACCAAATTTGCAGGGTTATCATGCAAGATTCAAATAATTGAGATGTGCTTAGACACATGCTTCTCACAGAATAGGTACTCAACAAGTCATATTTTACTAGTACCATTATACTGAATTATGCCATCATTATGAATGTGTTGACTAGAAAGGCCAATTTTTCAAATTGATTTAAAATTAGAGAAAATTCAATTTGAATTCTTGAAGCAAAATAATAAAACAAAGCTTAAAAGAGTATCATTAAAGAAGTCTTTCAAAAGGACCAAAAAACAAAAACAAAACCCTGGAAAATGCACTTCAATGTTCTATTCATTTAATGTTCAAAGTTAAACACCTGACTATATAAAATAATTCAAGTTAATAATAGCAACTAACACCTGCTATATGAAAGGCATTGTGTTAACACTGTTGTTGATATAAACATGAGACACTGGGAAGTATATAAGCCAATAGATTTGTATTTATGTATTCTTTATTATTCAAATCCATTTTTCACTGTATTTCAAAGGTTATGGAATTTTTTAAAACATGAATGTAAATTTGATTTTATAAAAACTTATTAACATGGTGGAATTTGGAACAGGCCAATTTACTGTAAAAACAAATGCTACAGATTACAAAATGTTCAACTTAGGATAGATAGACTGTCTAAAACAGACATTTTAACAGATATAAATTAAACTTTCTCATGTTTAGGAACAACAGAATGTGGTCTATTAAGTAAAAAACGTAATTTATTGAGAGTCTTTTCTGAGTCTTGTATAAGATCATTTCTATTAATCATATTTTGTTAGACTATGATTTAATTTTTTAAACCAATTGTATAGAAATCTTAGGCACTCATAGGAAATGATTTGAACCTTTTAGAGATGTTATTATAAAGGGATTTTTCAATAGACTAGTAAATAAAACCAAAAGAAGGAAACAGTTGAAAGTAAAATACCAATTAAATTTTACATAGCATATAGAAAGTGGCATATGGTTGTTTCATAATTAGAACTAGTAATTGATAATTTGATGAATACTAGTTTTTAAATAAATGCTAGTTGTTTTATCCAAAGACCTCACTGTCAAAGCTTATGAACCCTTACTTATTTGATGACTGTTTATACATTGCTGGTCTCGGGGGAAACATAGAATTTTTAAAATAAAAATAATTCCTGCTCCCAAGGAATGTGTTATATAAAAAGCAAGCACCAACATATCTCAGATTTTTAAAAATTCATTATATGTTAGGAGGAAACAAGATATTAAAGGTGTAACTTGCTGAGCAGAACTCCATCCCACGCATTTTCCAATGAAAAGAATCTTAAATTATTTCTAGAGAAAAGAACTAACTGTACTTAGAGATTCTACATCCTGAGGTCCTAGAGAGCTAAGATTCTCTTTGGTAATACTTTTCTTTTTTTTATAAATTCATTTATTTATTTATTTTTGGCTGCATTGGGTCTTCATTGCTGCGTGCAGGCTTTCTCTAGTTGCGGTGAGGGGAGGGCTACTCTTTGTTGCGGTGTGTGGGCTTCTCACTGCCGTGGCTTCTCTTGTTGCAGAGCACGGGCTCTTCGCGCGGGCTTCTGTAGTTGTGGCACGTGGGCTCAGTAGTTGTGGCTCGCGGGCTCTAGAGCGCAGGCTCAGTAGTTGTGGCGCACAGGCTTAGCTGCTCCACGGCATGTGGGATCTTCCTGGACCAGGGCTCGAACCCGTGTCCCCTGCATTGGCAGGCGGATTCCTAACCACTGCACCACCAGGGAAGTCCCGGTAATAGTTTTCATTAAGTATTCATTCATTAAGTAATACTTACTTCATTAAGTCCCAGACTTCTTACTCATTAGCCATGCCATTGATAATGGTATTAGAGAAAACTTAGGTCCCTCTATTATGGACACAGTGCTGATGCAAAGAAGCCTTGGTAAGGTCAAAAGAGGTCTTTCATATTTTCATTTGATTAGCAAATAATAATAATAGCAAACAGTTTACGGCATTTTTCCTAGTACTGTGCTATTCTGAGTGTGTGTGTGTGTGTGTGTGTGTGTGTGTGTGTGTGTGTATATATATATATATACACACACACATACACACACACACACACACACACACTCACATATTTTCAGTCCTTTAATCATAACCATAATTCCATGAAGAAGATTCTGTGACTATTTCATTATAGAGAGGTTAAGAAAATTAACTAGGGTCACTTAGCTAGTAAATCCCAGGACAGAAATTCAAACCCAGGCTGGCTGGCTTCAGAGACGTAGCTCTCAATCCGTATGTTATACTCCTTCAGCAAATACAGTCTATTATCCCAACTGGGAAAATACAAGTGGCCAGTTTATTTCCCCACTTCTTAGGCTTCAGAGGCTATGCTTTGCCTCCAGAATAAATTCCAGATTTCATTCGCAGTCGGTCATACAATGCCATCCTTGATCTGGCTCCTGCCTACCTTCCCAGCCTCATCTTCTGTGACTTTCTGGCCATTAAAATTTGTAGTTTTCTAGTCCGCAATATGCTGTTTGTTAAACCTACCTTTGTTCCCTGTTTGTCCCTCTGGCTAGCATGGTCTTCTTTTCCCATCACCTACTTCTTTTACACCTGATAATAATACCTCCAGGAAGCTTTCTCAGGCTCAGTTATGTGGCCCCTCTACCTGTTCATATAGCTCTTTTTGAATTCTTCTATCACCACACTTACAATGGTATGTTATAATTACAGTGAACTTGTGATCTCCTTGTGTTTAGGGACATATTTTCAGTGCTAGTAAAGTGTTTGGTTTACAATAAGTACACAGTATTTAACAAACTGAATGTAAAGTTTATGGATCTATATGTGAATATATAGATGAATCCTTCCCAAAGAAATATTTCTGTATAATAAAACCTTGTTGACTTGGGATAAACTCATCTTAGGTTTTGGGGTTTTTTTCCTTACTATTTTTGGAATTTTATAGTGGTTCTATGTAAAAGGAATACATCTGTCAATAGAATTTTTCTGGCATATTTTTGTCTCATCTTGTACTTTCCCTCATCTTACCACCACAGGAACTCCTGGCTACACCGGAGCTGTGGTTTCCTGTCTGGGACAGTGGGTGTTGGTCAGTGACCAAGCACTTTGAAACAGGCAGGATAAAAAGAAGAAACTGGGATTAATGCATTTAGGTATTGAACCAACATTTGCTGAGGACCTAATATGTCTCCAGCATTGTGCTTGTGCTGAGGGTAAAACAGTGAAGACAAACTCCCACCTGTTCTGTCCTCATGGAATCTGCAGTCCAGTGGGAAAAGGGCAATGGGGAGGAAAAACAGTACATCACAAATGCTGATGTTGAATCAAAATGGTGATGAACAAACATTCTGAACGAAGTTTATGAGAGTACATAAAAGGATGAGTGGCCTACCCTGGAGGTTATGAGTCTTCCCTGTGAGGATAGTAGGTGAAACGAGATATTGATAGGCATTAACTGCCTACCTAACTTCTCTCACAATCCCAACCCCTGCACACACGTACCTGAATCTTCATCTCAGTGAATGGCTAGTTCCATAACTAGAAACCTTGGGTACATCCTTTATACTTTTTCTCTCCTGGCCTTTATATAATCAATCAAGAAGTCTTCCTGGTGTTCCCTCCAATATCCCCCAAATCTGCCAGCTTCTCTCCACCTTCACCATACCATGCTATTCTTAACCACCATTATCTACTACTTAGTCTCCTAAGTTGTCCACGTTTCCACTCTTGCCTCCACAGGAGTGTGAGATCTTTCAAACTTTTTTTATTGAATACGTTTGACATAGAACATTGTATACATTTAAGGTATTTAAACTTTAATTCAGGTTAATGCGTTTCATTGGATGTAAGACTTCATCTATTGTGATGTGATTTTATGTACTAATCAGAAAGTATGACATTATTTAAAGTTTTTAGATTTATCTCAGAGTTTTTATATCACTTTTGCCTCCTTGAAATGAAGATATAAATGAAACTGGTTAAGACATTTCTAAGGCAATGCAGTAACTACTGTCGGACCAGTAGTGACTAAAATATATCATTGATTTCAAAATATATTCCTGATTTCAGAGATGTCTTAAAACCTGTGAAGTTTAGTATTTTGCTCACATGCCCAAAATCACTTAGTAGCTTTCAATACATTTAGAATAAAGTCCTAAATCCTCACCATGCACACAGGGTCCTGCCTGACATGACCCCTGCCTATCTTTATGATCTCATTTTCTACCATGCTCCAAGCTCGCTCCACTCAATCTCCTCCAGCCACACTGGCCTTCCTCCTGGTCACTGACCATGTCAAGTTAATACATATTTCAAGGAAACTCCTGTTTGCGCTTGAGAGAAGGCTCTTCCCTCAGCATTTAGACAAATGACTCCTTTTCTTACGCAACTCGAGCTTTAATGTCCCTCCCTCAAGTAGACCTTCTCTGACCACCCAATGGAAAGTTGCCATCCTTATCTTATCACCCCTATTTTTTCTTCAGAGCATTTATTTGAAATTATTGGGTCTATTTATGCAGACAGTTGTGTATTTTATATTTTTCCACAAAATACATTCTGTAAAGATAGGACCCTTCAACTTCTTACTTATTATTATTCTATTCACTACCAACAATAGTGCCATGCACATAGAGAGAGCTCCACAAAACTGTGAAATGACTGATTATTGGATGGATTTGGAGTTCACAGCGGAGATAAAGACTAGAAATATAAGTTTGGGAAATATGAGAACTATAGAAATATGGATGTTCAATTGAGGAGTTTTTTTTCTTTTCTGTTTTTTTTTTTTTAATGAAAGGGAGGAGGGAGAGAGGGCAGAAATCAGAGCTCTTCTAGAGAGTTTCCCACTTACTTGTTTGTCAATGTATTTTATTTTGCATATAGAATGGCCATAAATATGGTAAAATGTTAACGAAATGGCCAGAAGGGAAAAGTTGAATATGAAACAAGACGAATACTATATTTGCTGAGTTTATTGACTTTATTTATTTTAGAATTTCATTTGTTTATTCTTTCTATAAGCCATATAACTTGCTTTATGTACAAATAGGTGGCTCAAGTTAAATGAATTATGATTTCTAATATGTCTAACATGATAAATTCTACAAGTCTTTTATTAAACCACTTGTAAATAGAAAATTTAAATTTTAAAATTTAATGGTTTAAAATTACAAAAACTAACCATTAAATTAATTCTGCTGCCTATCGTAATATGCATTTTTCTGCTTAATTCTGTAAATTATGAGGTTTTAAATGTGAAAAATCTGGTCAATTAAATTCAGATGCCATCTTAGTCCATTCGGGCTGTTATAACAAAATGAGTGACTGGGTTCCTTATAAACAACAGAAATTTATTTCTCACAGTTCTGGAAGCTGGAAACCCAGGAACAGGTTGCCAGCATGGCCAGTAAGGGCTCTTTTTCAGATTCCCGACTTCTCATTGTACTCCCACATGGTGGAAGGCATGAGGGATCTCCCTAGGGCCACTTTTATAAGGGCACTAATCCCTTATACCTAACCACCTCCCCAAATCCCCATCTCTCAATATTATCATAATGGGCATTTGGATGTCAACAAATGAATTTTGGGGGGACACAAACATTCAGTCTCTATCATGTGTAGTTTGCAAAGTTCTTATCAGTGGCCTAGTAGCATCCAAGGGGATTATTCTCACATGCTGTTAAATTCTAAAAAGAAACACACCATTATATTAAAGAGTATTTTTTATGTCCTTGAGAAATAAATGTATCTACTACATTACTGCCAGTGAAAATACTAAAGTATATTCTGTATCTCAGTTTTTTCTCATTAATCATTTCCTTTTTTCTTTCTTTGATACTTCTACTCACTAAATTGCTGCTGAATATACACATACATATTGTATGATACATGCCAGAATTTAAGGAGTGCTTATACAGTCTAGGTGATTAAACAAGAAATGTTTGTACACCTTCTGTTTCTTTAAATACCAAACTATTAATTTAAAAATGTGTTATTTGGGGAAATGCTAAAAGAGTCAGTTTACAGGAACAACTGGTTTAAGTATAGAATTAAGCATCACAGCACCTATTAGCCTGCCTTTCCCGAGGCTCTGTGGTCTGCACACTGGGAAAGTCTGACACCTACTGGAATAGAATTTACAATGTCCCTGAATACGTTGAAGTAACAGGATGGGGAAAAGAAACAAAAAAATAAAATTAGGTGAAATAAAACAAGTTTGTAAAAAAAGTTTAATTAAGGTATCTTTAAGAATTGTTTCTTAAGTATAACATATGTATTTTTATATCTAATTCAGTGTACCTCTTAAAAATGTACTGTCATTGGCTTTAAAACTTTGAAAATAGGTTGGATCCAAAAAGTAAACTCCATGCACATCCTGAGAGGGGGACACACTCAACTCATTCTCCTAAAATATTACACTGAGAAATTATTAGTAGTATTATTATTGTATGTACACAATGATTTGTGACTCTGAGGCACTATACAGCATATATCATTAAAAACTCAATTACATTCACTACACTGTGATGGAAGAAAAATCAGTGATGCCTGACAAAAGATTTTCATTGCAAAAGTTGGTATATAAAAGGGGTTTCATCTTAAAACCTAAATTAACCAGAAAGTCCCCGTAATCTGAGCTTTTCATGATTGCCTCTCAAGATTTGTTTCAAATATTTACATGATTCTTTTATAAAACTAATACTTCTATCCCAGTTTATATATTATATAGACTTTTGAAAAAGGATGGACTATATAAAGGTATTTACACTAAAATAAAATGAACCACAATATTTTTTTAATTTGAAAATAGTCATTTTCTTAAGGAGATTTGTATCAAGGTGGACTTATCTTTTGGACTAATAGCCAAAACTAAATATAAAAAATCTAATGCTTAAAAAAAAAAAAAATCTAATGCTTTATTTGTGTGTGATTTACATATTAAGAATCTTTTTACTAAATCTAAATGCTTACTTCCAATTTCTGTTAATATTTCTTTCACACTGGGTATATTTCCTTTCTCATTTATGACTGATGAACTACCTGTAAATCCTGGTCTCTCATAATAATTAATTATTAATAATTTCATCTTTTTAGTTTGATTGAAAAAATAAAGATTCCTATAAAGATTACATAACATTTAGGAAGTATTTTTGTTCATAACTACTTAAGACTATAGAGACATTTAGAATATATTTCTTCTGAAAGCTAAGCCTCATCATATGAATTGAACATCACCAATAATAGTCTTTTGTCATGGTTTTCTGGAACTTATTATTGACCTGATATACATAAGCAATTATGGTTAAGATGAATTTATCAGGTCATTACAGAAGCAAGAAAGGAGCAATCTCTACTTGTGTACGAGGCCAAAAACAAAATGGGAGATATATACATACATATATATAGCTATATAGGTATCTATTCCCTTCATAAAAAATCCTACTGAGCTCTCTGAATCATGTAGGCATTACCAGCAGCAGCAAGTATTTTACATACATTAAGTCATTTAATCTCACAACAATCCTGTGAGGTAGGTAGGTAATATTATTATACGTATTGTGTAGATGAGGAAGCCACATTTAATAAACAAGCTAATGGCTAATAAGTTGTTTCATTTTCTCTTGTTCCTCATTGAATCCCTAAGTTCATCTCAATAAGGGGATGACAGGAAACAAAGTCAAAATGTCCTTAAATACATCGTCTCCCCAAGCAGAAAATCTTCTCCAACGTCCAGGAGAAAATTACATATCATTGGCTAGTTTATGGAGGGGATTTTGCTGGTTTACCTTGATTTCTAGTGAATAGCCTCAGGACTTGGTATTTTCATGCTATCGTGTCAATTCAAATCACAAGTTATGAATATAAATGTTTAAACATTGTCTTCTATGAACAGGATGACAAGCAATTTATTAATCTGTGTTCTAAGGACTAGTATAAATAAATAACGTTAATTCTTAGATTGATGTCTTCTATTTCTTAAGGAAAATACTTGTCATGGTCATTATTTAAATGAATCCTTTGTTGCTTCAGTCCACTCTCAATTCAGGATAAGAATGGATATGTTTGGACCAGGGTTTGGTCAGGGTACACTTCAAATGGCAAATGACCAATTAATGGAATCTTTGTTTTTAATTTAGTGTTTTCACGGCTCCTTGGAAGACTGGATTTCTAAAATGTTTCAATCAAAAGTACAGTGATTGTTTACTTACAATGCTTTTCTTAGATCATTATCCACAAGACTTCAAGTTGTCTATGTCAAAATAGAATCCTTTTCTCCCTTTTGTTTTGTAAGTTCTGCAAGCCAGGCTCATGTTCATAAATAACAAAAGATGTCTGCTTTTTCTTCAAACAAACATTTTACCTATTAACTTGGAAAATCCAAAGGATCAATACAAGCTTTTTTCAGTACATGTTGCTGCACAAAAGCAACAGTGTTATTACCATTAAAGAGAATCCCAAATGCAGTCTGCTGTTTGGAGTGTTCGGACCCCACAGAAAGCTCAGTACTTCAAAGAAACTGCTCTCCGTCCGCCATAATCACTCCGGAAAAGTACAAAGGATTTCTAGATTTAAGCAAAATGCTTGTCTGGGATCATTACATTTGCTTTTATACTTGCCTGTCACCATTTCACCGTGCTGAATTTTCTGTTTTTAAACTTATATTTTCAGATTATTTCGTTTTAAATTTATATTTACATTTTTAACATCCCTTAATGAGCTTATTTCATCGGTAGCATAAACCTAATTACAAGTCACACCAGGGGCTCTTTGGCTGTGGATTGTTCTTCCAATTTACACTGGATCAAAGATTGCTGGGCCACTGGCAATCTGCTTTTTTGCCTACTCAACTATTTTAGTCATGAAATGGTTTTACTATTTAGGGTTTTAAACAATCTCTGCAGGTGACACTGCAGAGATTTAGTCTCACAAACAATATCTTTCTGTTTGTCTATCTATCTTTCTAACAACCATCTCTTTTCTTTTTTTTTCAGTACCCAGGGTATGTAGGGACGGTGGTACTTTTTTCCTGCCTCGCCCTGTGCCCTCCATAGTCATTCAGCCAATGCTCACGTGACAGACAATTTGTGCTTCTAATGAAGTTAGACATTCTCTGTAATTAGGATAATCAGTGGATTTGCAGGAAAAATCTATTTTTAAAATATCCCTTTATCATGGTGTCTTTATTAATTTTAAAATGTTTATTTTCTGTTTTTGCCATACTTAGTTTCACATTATTTTTCCAAGTATCACCATGCTTGAACAAAATGTGCCAATGTGTCTTTTTATGCCTTTATGGAACTGAATTTTCAAACTTCTCATTCGAAAGAACCTTGCACAATAAGCTGTATAGTGCTCAATTTATCTGCCTTAGACAGATGAATGACTGAGTCAGCTTTATTTGTAGAGGGACATTTGGTCCAAAGAGGCCTAAATATTCCAAAGCAGATGTTTACTAACTTTAGTGACTCTACTCTGGGGAAAAATGTGTTCCTTCTTTGTTTTTTAACATTTAGGTTGACTTTTACATTATTTTAATTATAATAATTATTATTTTAAGCAGCATAGAGTTCCTATGTTTTACTGATTTAGTGGCATACATCTCATATTAATTTGAACTCAGTGATTTGATTTTACAGTCATGTAGCATTTCCTTTAGTACTACATTTTGTAAATCATTTCTGCCTCTACCCTTGATTAAAAACCTCAGAAAACAAATGAGAGGGAAGAATGTAAATTTAACATAACAAGGTACATATTCACAATAGGGAAAAA
Source organism: Balaenoptera acutorostrata (assembly GCF_949987535.1). Taxonomy (NCBI): domain Eukaryota; kingdom Metazoa; phylum Chordata; class Mammalia; order Artiodactyla; family Balaenopteridae; genus Balaenoptera; species Balaenoptera acutorostrata. The sequence continues at coordinate 10,934,066 of NC_080068.1, forward strand.
ATGACAGAAACAGAAAAATAAAGAGAAAAAAATCATGTATAATCCAATCATTCAATCTATAGCTATTAAGAACTTTCTACAGTTTAGTATAGGATGTTTTATAATAAAATAACTGGTATTACAACCAGAAATGAGGCTGATTTTTGTTTTCCTAAGCGGTATCTATATGATTTTGGATGGCTTCTACCAGAATGTCATCTAAAAATAGGTATTTTAATAAAGGCTGTTTTTGTCTGATCATGGCATTTTTGTGGCAAATGGCCTACTTTGATGCTGTTAAAGTTTCTCAGCTTCACTGGAGCATGGTCAATTCATATTCCTCCACTATTTTATATGTTGAAGACAGTAAGCATATATGGATGGATATGAACAAAGGTTTTTAGAAACGGGCTTGAGAAAAGTTATGGATATAATATGGTCTAATTGATAAGACATGTGGGTCAGAACAGCAATTCAGCTAAATCTTTCTGTAAGGCAGGATTTATTTATTATTCTTAATCATATCATTTAAAATTGTGCTATATCTGATACAAAATAGATGTATTATAATACCTAATTTTACCATGTGTATCCCTAACAGTGTATCATTCACTTTTATTTTTTAGCTTTATGTAAGAAAAAACCATTGTATGGTATTATTTCTGTAACTTGCTTGCATCACACAAGTTTATTATAAGTTAAATTTGGGTTATTGAATATTACAGTTCATTTGTTTAAGTGGTGAATAATACCTATATGTAAGTATTTCAATGTATTTCTCCATTCTATGGTAAATGGACATTTAAACTACTTTTAGGTTTTGATAGTTATGAATAATGCTTGCTACTATAAATACTCAGATAACGTGATTCCTGGAACACATGTGCAAGAGTTTCTCTAAAGTATCTAGAAGTGTAACTGCAGGGTCAGTATAAGCATGTTCATTATTACATGATATTAACACATTGTTTTTCAAAGTGGTTTTACCAATTTATACTGCTACCAACGGTATATATGAGATTCCAGTTCTCTATATCCTCTGAACACGTGAGATTGTCAAATTCTCAAAATTTGCTTATTTGGCGACATACACCAAGAGCCTGGGAAGGCCTTTCCTAGCCTTCATCAATTGGGCCTGGTGTCAACCAGCAGCTTTACCAGAAACTCGAGGTCTGTGTGATGCAGCAATGTTGGTTGCTCCTGGAAAGCCCTTGAGTTCACGGGAGATGAAGGAACGCACATCTGGGGACTCAAAGCACACTTCTTCCTTTATAGGAAGCACATCGGCACACTAGAGGCTTGCCCCCTCAAAGGCTTTCCCCCTTAGTGCTGGTTCTGAAGGGTTAGCCAGCCCCTCTGAGAATGGAGGTTTGGAGAGAGAGATCATGAGACTCCTAAGTCACAGCTCGGTCAATAGCCCAGGTTTTTTTTTTTTTTTTTTTTTTTTTAATATTTATTTATTTACTTATGGCTGTGTTGGGTCTTCGTTTCTTTGCGAGGGCTTTCTCTAGTTGTGGCAAGTGGGGACCACTCTTCATCGCAGTGCGCAGGCCTCTCACTATCGCGGCCTCTCCTGTTGTGGAGCGCAGGCTCCAGACGCGCAGGCTCAGTAGTTGTGGCTCACGGGCCCAGTTGCTCCGCGGCATGTGGGATCTTCCCAGACCAGGGCTCGAACCCGTGTCCCCTGCATTGGCAGGCAGATTCTCAACCACTGCGCCACCAGGGAAGCCCCAATAGCCCAGGTTTTAAACGCAAGAGCTGAGAACAGTCTGTGGGTTGCAAATCTCTAGAAAAGGACCTTCCCTCACTCCCCTCAAAAAGCAGAGGGAGGGACTTCCCTGGTGGTGCAGTGGTTGAGAATCCGCCTGCCAATGCAGGGGACACGGGTTCGATCCCTGGTCTGGGAAGATCCCACATGCCGCGGAGCAACTAGGCCCGTGAGCCACAACTACTGAGCCTGCACTCTAGAGCCCGTGAGCCACAACTACTGAAGCCTGTGAGCCACAACTACTGAAGCCCGCGCGCCTAGAGCCTGAGCTCCGCAACAAGAGAAGCCCGTGCACCGCAACGAAGGATAGCCCCCTCTCGACGCAACTAGAGAAAGCCTATGCACAGCAACGAAGACCCAACGCAGCCAAAAATAAAAATAAATAAAAAATAAATAAATTAAAAAAAAAAAAAAAAAGCAGAGGGAAATCAACCAGCCTCAAGAGCCGTGAGAGAGAAAGCAAGAACCTGAGGGTTTAGGAACCAATTCCATCTCCTAGTTTGGTTTCTGGAAAGAAGCAAGCCAATATAGCAGCGACTGTCTACAACTTGGCTATAAGAATTCCCTGAGAAGCCACCGAGGAGAAAGTCTCCCAGATGACTAGCTTGGACTTGAGGATTCACTTAGGGAACGCCGGAAAGCTTTCCATTAGATAGAGATGGCTGTCAGAACCGTAGCCTACACGCATGCTTCCCAGCTGCCGAGGAATCCGTCCAAGCAGTTCCAAGACTGTAGCCAGTTTGGTCAGAGGATCCTAGCAGCTCTCCCCCACGTGCTGAGGCGGACCTGCCTACCGCAGAGGAGCCTAGGAAAGGCCAGCCTCTGTTTCACTCGCCACCCTGAAACACTTACCCGATGCGGAGAAGGGTGGAAGAGATGACTGTATCACCTTGAAGAAAGTGAAGTGAAGCAGCTGCTTGAGACCCAGAGCTGAATGTGACAGAGGATACAGGTTGAAATAATCAAGGCCTCCCTTCTTTCTGAGCATGCTGGGGTTTAATCTTCATGGGAGAAAATCAAAACATTTTACCTCCCCAGCAGAGATCATAGATGAGCTAGTCTAGACGTCCGGGCAATTTCCAGGTAGAATGCATTTAGGCCTCTGTGTAGCCCACGGTGTTTAGCACCACCGATGTTTGTTCCTCCTGGCAAAGTTTCCTTTTTTACATACATATTTACACACTTAAAAGCAGTTCAATGCCTGCTAGCTTGGCTCATACAGAAGAGGGTTAAAACTCTCACTGAGGAAAAACCAAAATGTGTCCAATTGTATAAAGGCCTCTTCCCTTGCAAGAAACAGGGACACAGCTGATTTCCTCCCATTTTTCCTCTCTTTTGCAAAAGAAGTCTTAATTGTAAGTTCGTGTTGTAATTCAAAGACCCATTCTCAGGCCATTTTCCCCCTGACTCTAGCCGATGTTGGAGCTAGGCAGTGTTACAAAAGAAAGTCATTTTCTTCTTTTTCATAACTCCAGTATACCATATACAGTAGGAAGTCATATAGAATTAAGAACATAATACGTTACCATTTATAGAATAAAAGCACGTAGCTAAAAGAGCCATATTATCCGAAAGGACAGGTACAAACTTACTGATAAGAGTTCTATAACCAGTTGATTCTTAGATATTATCTCCATTAGAAAACATTATCTCCATCTTCAAAATACTTCAACCCTCTCCAGCCACTCTCAGATGTGTTTAATACTTAAAAGAATTCTTAGTGAGATTGTTGAAAATAGCTCTTATCAAGTTTTGTCTGTGTTTTGGAAGATTTTTTTCCTTTGCTTTACAGTTGGCTAAATGTAGGCCAAGTCTGACCACCATATTTATTACTTAAACCTCAAGTAATTATACACAATACCTCTTTGTCCTATTACTGCCTTAACAATCTCAACCTTCCTTAAATCCCTGTTTGTCTAATAACATTGTCCCACCTGTTTTGTTTCTTTAGTCTCTGCCTTTCATTAACTCACTCTAAAGACACAGGTGTGCTTTTTATTCCATGCTGACCACCAATTTGGAAATAGACGATTTTTCTCCTAGCTCCCATTTCACTAATTTTACTTCTTATATTTCCTATTTATTTTTACTGTGCTTACTCCTTAGACTGACTGGTATGATCACATGTTTCTTCTTTTCCCTTCCTGTTAAATTAGCAGGTATATCGTTGACATACCCCATTTTGGAAGGGCTTTTTCTCAGGACGACCAGAGCAAAATGACACCAAGGAGGCGTCTTGGGTGGGAATTCCTCTAACCCAGGCACAGAACATGTTCTGGAGTGGAGAGTTCTCCTGATTTACAGTCCCTCATTTCTCCTTTACCCTCTCACACAACATGGTAATCAGGGCAGGTTCCATTAAGGATACACACCTGTATCTATACCTCCAGGTGATCATATTAGGCTTGGGTTTAAAAACCAACCCTTGCGTAAAGCAAGATTTCTAGTCAGGGAGCAATGTCTTACCTCCTGATTCAGAGGACCCTCACTAATATCAGGTTTAATATTTTGCTACAGTCATCCACGAGCCAACCCCTATTAACCACTCCTAACAAAACAGACATAGACAAACACGGACAAAGAAATCCAAAGTCTTAGGACTCAATCCTTTGAGTACCTCAGCAGCTGTAACCTTTTATTTTGTCTCCCGTAGGGTGGGAATCTAACCCACAATCCTGAGAAGGTTATTAGACAGCTTTAGGTCCTGGCACATTTTAACAATGTTACTCACCCAAAAGACATCTGATCCAGGAGCGGTTTCTTCTCTCAAAAGTGAAAGTAGCACCAAGGAGCCTGGAGGGCAGCAGCGGGAAGCAGCAATGTGACAGCTGACCCTCTAGACAAGTTTGGTCTGGGTGACCGCGCAGGATGGGTGACGAGGGCCTGCGCTCTGCCAGGGGCTGCGATGCCTTTGGCAGGCAGTCATGAGATTTACATCCCTCTGTGGTGACCAACATTGCTACCGAGCAAGGGCTCCTTGCCCGATGCGCACAGAAGCCAATACCAAGGCACCGGCTTTTGAGAAAATAAAAGCTCTACCGCGAGATCGACTGGCAAGGAAACAGGAAGCAGGGCTCTCGCATCTGTCTTCTCCATCCAGGGCTCGGGGTGAAGTTTAGGGGATTAGGGAAACTTCAAACTTGGAAGCTGATTGGCTAGTCTTGAATTAGTCCATATAAGCTCCCACTGTGGCTGGGAGCCAGATTTTCCTTGTTGAAGAACTTCTCATTTCATAAAAGCCTCAACACGTCTATTGTTTGAGTTCCATAGACTGAAGATTCTCGGCTCTGGGGTTATCCTGGACACATGGGTTCCTGTCTTGCACGTGCCCAGGGCTGTCTGTAAAATAACTCAAGGTCTGATTAATCAGCATCCTCTTGAAGGATGCAAAACCAGTTTAAGCTGGTCAATGTTTTACATGCTGTTAAATTTAACGAGAACGATGTTATTTTTCCTATTATAAACAGTATCTTTTTAAAATTTGTTGTTAGCACATCAAACTATAACTGATCTTAACCGCAAGGCTAAACTTTTTTATTAATTATAAAACATTTTATATTGATCTTCACTAAATTGATGAACTCATTCATTATAATCATTTACATATAGACTCCTTTATATTTTCTTTATTCACAATCATATCACCTGCTGCTAATAACGGTTATTTTTTTCCTCTTTTTCGATCCTTACATCATTTATTTATTTATTTATTTTCATCTTACTGCACATTGTTCAATGGAAGTAACAGATCTAGGTCTGAGTCACTACCTCAGTCTAATATTGATATCTGCATAAGGGCAATTTTGGATTTTGACTTAGCTTATAGCTAAACAATAGAGATTCTGGTTTTAGTTCTGATTTATTCTTAATTTACTTTTATCTTACAGTGTTTCTTTACTATCCATGAGTACAGTAATGAAGTAACATATGTTTTCTGTCATTTCTAGATATTTTAAAGCCAGATATCAGGTTTTCAATGTATCTGATACACAGTACTGACAGTAGATATAGGTCTATGCAAATAACTTTGATGAAAAGAATTCTTTCTGACAATAATTTTTTTTCTAACAAAAATGATCTCTTCCTTAGGAACTGGTGTGCTTATGTACATACCAGATTATCTCCAACAGTGATACTGGACAACCAAGTCACTTATGTTCCAACTGGCAGAGGGCCCTGTGGCTGGACCAGTGGATCCTGTCCTCAGAGGTATGTAATATTTCTTGAAAATACCCACTTCTTGTACCATAATCATGTGTGGCCTGGAATGTATAGAGAAAGTTAATCATGCCAGGTACACATAAGTATAGTAGGGTCAGGGTAGGGTCATCACATTAAACTGGAAGTATGATCTTAAATAAGTTAAAATGCAGAAACTAATTATACTTGCCTCATGTGGGTGTTTTTAGAATATGTGAGATAAATGGAGTAATATGTTTAGCCTAGTGCCTGGTACTCTGTGAGTCTTCAGTGAGCGTTAACTCAAGTTTGTTTCTATTTTTACTATTACTTTTATTCTGTGACCTGACCAACAATCCTGTCCTTTAATTCCATTAAATTCATACACAGTTTTAAAGGGCTATTGATAATTTCCCTTTCATACTAGGTCAAAGAGAAGTCCATAACTTTGCAAGCCACTAATTGCTATTATGCATGGTAAAGCAGCTAAGTAGGGCCTTTCTTCTTGTGTCTATTGTAATTACTTATTTAGGGTTTTTGTTTTAATGATGTAATTGTCCTAAAATGTGGGGCTGAGTAATTGATAAATTCTCTGAATTCATACAGTCACAGTAGCTCAGCTGGAGGTGTTTCAGGAACGCCCGCAATAAAAACTAAAATTGTCATTCAGGCCATGATGGCTAATGTTATACAAATAGTCATACAAATAACTCAGGCAGTGAATCTGACACATTGGCAATCTGGAACAGTGTGCAATAAGGATACATAAAATCAAGGTGTTTCGTAGTCCCTGAAGGAATAGCTAGGGCTCATGGTCCAGAGAGCTAAGCATGTCTTAGGGATTTGGGAGATGTGAGCTCCAGTTCTGTTTCTGGCATTTACTCCCTTTGTGACAATTTCCTAGTCAACCTGAGATACAAAGAACACACTGTTAATTCTTTAGTAATGAAACTATTACCACAGTAACCCCCATCATACTGCCCTTCTGAGTTCAAGGTGAGCTTTTTTCTCTCTTTAAACAAACTAGAAATAGGTATCTTTATTCTCATTTCTTATCTTTCTCTGCATTTGAATGGCTCTCTCCATGCACTCACTATTTCAGTGCATATGCAATGTTTGTCACTTTTTCTTTCTGTCTGAGACACATACACCTGCGACCCAGTTTGCCAAAGCAGGAACACTGAGTCCAATAATAATGCAACTAACCGCTTGATTTCACCCTAATAAACTCTAAAGAATCCTTTCCAAACTACCTTACTTCCTGTTTAGCACTAGCTGTTGGACTAGATATGATATTTCACTGGACAGAGTTATTTGCTGACTATAATTTACAGAAATAAACACAGATGAATGATTAGCCTACTTTCAGAGATGGAAGGAGTCTTACAGCTCATTTTAAAATTGAGGAATAGGGCTTCCCTGGTGGCGCAGTGGTTAAGAATCTGCCTGCCAATGCAGGGGACACGGGTTCGAGCCCTGGTCTGGGAAGATCCCACATGCCACGGAGCAGCTGGGCCCGTGAGCCACAACTACTGAGCCTGCGCGTCTGGAGCCTGTGCTCCGCAACAAGAGAGGCCGCGACAGTGAGAGACCCGCGCACCGCGATGAAGAGTGGTCCCCGCTCGCCACAACTAGAGAAAGCCCTCGCACAGAAACGAAGACCCAACACAGCCATAAATAAATAAATAAATAAGAAAATACACATAATCAACCATTAGGAATAAAAGATATGAAAATATTAAAAAAAAATTGAGGAATAATTTCACACATAATTAATTGCCCATCAGGTTATAGCAGAAACTAAAACCCAGTCTGTTATAATACATAATCCATGAGAGTGACTACTGTTGTCTCCCCATAGCCATACGTAACAAACTCTAGATAATAACAGGAGAGGCTAACCCATGCAGAGTGGATTAAAATCTTAGCTCGATAACTTTTAGATGTGGGACTTTCAGCAAGTGTTCCATCTCTCTGTTCCTCAGGTTCCTCGTCAGCAAGTCAAGATAACAATAGTACTTTCCTCATAGAACTAATGTGAGGATTAAACAAGATAATACATACCCATTTCATAGAATCATTTGATAGATATTAGCTAAATATTGAAGTCATGGGGATAAGAATAATATGGCCAAATTGTATTTATGATTTACATTTACATACATAAGGCCTGCAATTTAGGGCCAGTCACTACTTATATTGATTGTTAATTTGAAATGTTATAGTTTCTTCATTTCCCTTTCATGGTTTCTTCTCAAAAACAACATTTTCTCATGTTAGATCCTTTTCCCTCCCCCACCTCCCTCTCAGAGAAATACTATATGAGAGAAATAATAGGTAGTACAATTTAAAAACTTGAGATATGAGAAAGCGCAGGTTGAAATCACAGTGGAATATCTAATTTGTTTTGAGTTATTTGATATTGATCTGGAGGAAAACAGATTCTTTTAACTATAATGATATAAGAAATAAGAACTAAAAAAATTATTCCCATAAACTATTTAAAAATTAGAACTAAAATAAGTTTTAACATTGGTTTAGTGAAAAGCATTATCAAGGGAAAAGTTATAGTATCTTTAGAAAACATAATGATAGGTATAAATTTAAAATACCAAAGAGTATAAACCTTAATGCTTTTTGTAATATACTTAAGGAAATCTAAGTTTGACAGTAATATTGATGATGAAGATTATTATAATAAGAAGAAGAACAGATAACACTTACTGAATGCTTATTTTTTAAAAAATATTTACTTATTTATTTGGTTGCATGGCGTCTTAGTTGTGGCAGGTGGGCTCCTTAGTTGTGACATGTGGGCTCCTTAGTTGTGGCATGCAAACTCTTAACTGTAGCATGCATGTGGGATCTGCTGACCAGGGATCGAACCTGTGCCCCCTGCATTGGGAATGTAGAGTCTTATCCACTGCACCACCAGGGAAGTCCCTGAATGCTTATTATTATATTCCAGGTATCATCCCAAACACTTTTATTCCAGTTGATAATTTAATGTGAGACAAATAATCTGTTTTCCCCCAACTGCTCTCCTCTCTAGATCTCAGAAGATATCAAATCCTGTGTACAGGATACAACATAAAATTGTTACCTCATTAGAATGGAAGTGCTGTCCTGGATTCAGTGGACCAAAATGTCAGTTAGAAGGTATATTCTAATATTAATTTCATAATAACAATGAGAAGCATAAAACTTCTAAAGAATAAGCAACTGATTCCAGTGATAAAAAGAGTTGCAATTTATCTTTTGAACAAAGTTAATTAACATGTAGCCAAACTATCAAGACTGTTACTTTCTTCGAGCTTCCTAATTTAGTAGCTGTGATATCTCATAAGCTATCCTTTAACTTCTCTCATCATTTTTATGTTGGTTTCACAGGATGAATAATTGGAGCCCTGACTACATATCTTACTGTTTCTTAGCTATATGGCATAGACACATGCCTTGTTAAAATATCAGAAATCCTAATTGTATATTTTTAAATGAACTGTCATTTGAAGTGACCCTATGTAAAAATAAGATTACCCTCTAGTTTTGTTCCAGTTCAGTTATTTGAAATAATATTGTCTATAAATGAAATTCAGTTGTAAAGAATATACCAATATGACATGAATAATTCTGCTTTTAAAAAAATATCCTAATGGAGCCATTTTTTCAACAGATTTTAAGGATTTTCTGGTGGCAAGGCTGATCAAATACATGGTAAACTGCTGTAGCCTAACATCCATGTGACTATTATTTTGCTTTGGGCTTTAAACAGGTTTCCTTTGAAAAATAAGATATGGCATCAGCATACATATTTTAAATGAATGAATATCACAAGGAAGGCTATTAGCGGTAGTGGGGAATTCAATCAGCAGTGTAAGAGACTGTGATTAAAAATTAATGTAAGTGTGGAGAAACCATTATGATTCACATTTAAAAAAAAGGAAGTTGTAATATAAAAGCTCTAGGAAACCTGCAGTTTAGTTAAGGATATTATATATGGTTCTTCTAGCCCATTCGTTGAGACTCTATAGGCAAATTTCACTGTAACGCTATTTATTCTGGATATGGCCTTAATTTCAAAGATGTTATAAAAATTTAATACATTTCCAGAGTACAGCATGAATATGCACTTCATTTATAACCAGGTAAAATAAAGTTTTAAACAAAATATCATCTATACCAAAAATATTTGCAAACAAGATACTTTACCATATTCTAAAAAAAAAAAAAAAACTCCAAATATGATCCTGCTTTCAAAGGATTTCTAATTTCTATGAGGTGCACAGATATACTCACAGTGGTAAAACATAGTTGTTTATAGTCTGTGTATGTCAGACGGTTATGAGCTCTGGAGAGTATTTAGAATTATATTTCTAAAGTTTAAGATTAATTTTTATATTTCTCTCCTTACGAAAAAGGCTTATTAATTCCATGATCATTTCTTAAATATTCAGTGTTTGTTCGCAATATACCCTTCTAGAAATTTCGAATGTCGTTCCACACCCTGTCATACATAAGGGACAGACAGCAAAGTCTGTATGTCAAAGAATGTCATGGTGTCCAGCTGATGAAGACTGTGCTGCCTCATGCTTTTTCCTTTTACACCTGCTAATCGATTATTAATCACTATGATGGACTGTATATGCCTAGGAGGGAAAAACACAGAATTCCATCATTATAAATATACACACAAGAAACAAGACTGGTTGACAGTTTTGAATACCTGTTACGTACTATTTTTCCCTGTTTTGAAAAAGTATTATATGAAATATTTAAATGGAATTCAAACAGTTTAGCTTTGATTGCTTACTAACACCTCATGTTCTAATGGAAGCAACCTGTGGATATCTTTAATACTGGATTCACAAATCGTTAACTTGAATCCCCATTAACAAAAATGTCCCAGAACAGTTCTGACTTTCTGTCACAATAGTGTAACTAGAATTACTCATAATTCAGGTATCTGCTGATTAAGCTGCTGTGGGAAGGACTTCTTTCTATTGAAATCTATGGTAGGAATAATTTTCTGATGGCAGATATGCCCATTGTGTCACTTTGTCATACAATCAACTCTAATACAACTGTGATTCCAAAAGAACCTACTGTTGCTTCCTACGATATCCTGACCATCCTAGTCTTCACTTTTATTGAAGTACATAAAAGCTGTTGAATTTTTTATTACTGCAATTGATGCACTGCTAGTATCAAGAACTACTGAGTCCCTTTGTCCCTTGAACCATTCTTCATTATCTCATCTATCCTTGGAGCAGCGGGTGGGGAGGTGCACATATTTTCCTTCTGATTCCTACCCAATTATGTGCCAATGTCCCCCTCCCCTTTTCATCACACTTTATATATGTGCCAACAGTCTTTTATTCTTATGTGGGAGAGAAAATTGTCAGGTTTCCTTTGACAGCACTCTCTACACTGTCTCATATGACAAGCAGCTCCAAATATGGCAAGAATAATCAGTGTGGCTGATCCATTCTTTAAATCTCTTCAGAGCCCTCAAGGGTTTGGAAAACCTGGTCATGTAGCTACCGTGATAATTACTTCAGTGCTAGTCCTTTACAACAAGAGGAAATTATTTTATTCACAGAAAATTTGTAAACTATTACATGAATTTCACAACTCCCTGTTTCCCCAACAAGTTTCCTCCCCACAACAAAATTAATTTCATAATAGAAAAAGTAACAATTTTAATATAAATTACAGCAGGGAGGTCTTTTTAAATATACAAAAAAATCAATAGATCAGGAATAAAATGGAATTGCTGGCAACTGTACTCTTGTTTATTTCTCCTCCTTCACTTTCTGTCCCTCTCTTTTTCTTTTTCTGTCTCTCTCTCTCTCTCTCCATAGACCCAACCCCAACCTGTTCGGAAAGGATGTTGTGATTCAAAATTCGGGTCCAAAGAATTTGAAAAAGAACAGATCCATGTATATATATAACTGAATCACTTTGCTGTACACCTGACACTAACACAACATTGTTAATCACCTATACTCCAATATAAAATAAAGAGTTAAAAAAGAATCCATGGGGCAATTATTCCTGTTGTCTTATTCTCCAATATGCTGTTTATAATATTACTAACCCTCCACACATGCTCTTTTTGCTGCAACTCAGATAATCAAAATTCTGGTAATAAGTTCTAGATCAGTTTATTAAAAACATTAGTCATACTGTCAAGAAGAAACTAAGTTTTAAGAAGTCTAAGTGAATAGAGTTTTGCTGGGAAAAAAAGGAGCATTAAGTCCAATGGCAAAGTAACACTTTTTATATATTTTACATTTGTTATATCTTTTTGAGGGTCAACGAGTTTGTCTCAGAAAGGGAGCTAGATTTGTGATATGGTATGCGAGAAATTTTTTTGAAATGTCAGTAACAACATACTTTTTAAGCCAATTTTATAAAAGTGCAATAATTTGCTTTTCCAGTAGATGTCTCTAAAATGTTCTAAAGTAGTACAAGGAAATTGTGGCTTTGCTCTAATGACACAAAGTACAGGAATTTAAGTTCAAATAATGTTAGATCAGAGAGGAGGAAAAAAAAAAAACTTCTTTGCATATCTGTTTTTAAAAAATCCAGTCAGCATACAGTATTTGTTTTTCTCTTTCTGACTTACTTCACCCTGTATGACAGACTCTAGGTCCAGCCACCTCACTACAAATAACTCAATTTCATTTCTTTTTATGGCTGAGTAATATTCCATTGTATATATGTGCCACATGGGAAGCAGCTTCATAGCACAGGGAGATCAGCTTGATGCTTTGTGACCGCCTAGAAGGGCGGGATAGGGAGGGTGGGAGGGAGATGCAAGAGGGAAGGGATATGGGGATGTATGTATATGTATAGCTGATTCACTTTGTTATACAGCAGAAACTAACACAACATTGTAAAGTGATTATACTCCAATAAAGATGTTAAAAAAAATAAAAAACAAAAAACAAAACAAAAGAAAATCCAGTCAGCTTTAACCAGATCCTCTATGTAGGGAAAAGGTATTTTATAAAATTGTGCTTTATAAAATCTATCACAGTTATTATGAATGTTAAAAAATGCAATTATGCAGTAATTGGAATAAACTAACCCTGCCATATGTTATGAATATATAAAAATATTTCATTTCACAAGTGTGCACTAATTCAATAAATTATGTAAGAGCTATTGTAACTAACATTTTAAATATGGGGCTTCTCTAGTAAGATTATTTTAAATATTACTCCAATTACTATGCCATAAAAGTTATAATATTTAAAAGAGAAAAAACCCTGTATTTCTTATATTTTTGCATATCTGGTTCTCCTCGGTGGTGATTAATGCTTTCCTCTTTGAAAAAGAACATTACCTCCTTAATTTCAAAGATGTAGGCATCATGCTCAATAAAATTATGATACATTTAGTCAAAAAACACCAGGGACCTTTGTTGCATAAAACTGCATTCTACTGTTAAACTACTAAATCTCGGTAAATCTTTACATATGTACTGAACATCATCATGCAAGCATTCAGTTGATATCAAAGAATCAGCTGGAAACTGGTCTTGTCAAGCCACACAGGAAAGTTTCTGTTTCTAAGGCAGAGAGAGCAAGCTTCCTCATTACTGAGTTGCCATTAATGACTTCCACGATATGCCTCAAAGGCCTGGAAGGAAAAAAAAACCTCACAAATAATACCTGTCTAATTAAAAAAAAGAAAGGAAGACAAAGCACCTAATAAGAAAACGGTTGCTCTTGACACTTGCTGACCTTGCTTCTCTAAGTCCTTGATCCACCAAGATCAGAGTTTCTAGTGCAAGGAGAAAAGAGTAATTGTATTGGGAGAAGAGAAAAAAGAAATCCAATTTTTAAAATATATTGAATTTTTTAAAAATGAGAAGTCCATAAAGATCTCTGGAAATTATTTGACTTAAATAAATGCCCTTCTGTCTCAGCTCCAATATCTTAGAAAGGATCAAAAAAAAAAGAGACAGAAATCTGGACCCTATGGAACAAAGCAAAGGTCTGTGCTTAAGTGCAAGATGAGATACATTGCCTGGAAAACCTAGAATCGTGGCAGTCCTGTGGTAGAGAATACGTGGGGAAGACAGAAAGACTGCTAAATGAAAAAATAAAAGAACATCGATCAACCAGGAATTTTATCACAGGAGAGTAACTGACTCCACTGTCAGAGATGGTATCAGTGCTTCTGCACCAGCTAAATACTGAGAAATAAATCGGGATGAATGCAAGTATTGAACTCCAGTCAACAAACAGAGCTAAGAAAAGATACCAAACTATTGAATTTGCTAAACAGGTATTTCAGGTTTTCACAGACCCCATCCAATGAATTCCAGAGAAAAGAGGTTCATATGACAATTGGATCTCAAAGATCTTTGTGTGATGCTTAACAGTTGTTTCTTTTACAATTAGGAGTACAATTTCCTCACCTATTTCCTCCTAAAACGATTAATTTAAAAATAACTATAGCTAAGAGCAAATGGGAAGTTTTATGCACACACACACACACACACAAACACAATCACATTGGTTTTGGTAATTCAATATTGAAAGGATTTTTCCAATTGCATTTTCTTTCAAATCAGTCTCTTTAAAACTTTACAAAAATATGGAGAAATTTTTATTTTTATTTCATAGATATTGTATTTCCACATACTGAGGAGTGAATCACCAAAAATGAGTATGCAAGAAAACTAAAGACTTCCACTCAATACTTCTATGTGTTCATCTTTATCCCTTTCAATTTATTTCTTTTTTCCTTCCTGAAAGCTTTAATTTCTCTTCTCCTACTTGTCACTGATTTTAAAATTTTTTCTTATCTTTTTAGTTTTTATTTCTAATTTGTTGATTTTCTCTAGTATGTCACTTTCTATTCTCTCATTTGCAATGCAATAGGATTTTTCCAGATTGCATGAATAAAACTTATTTGAAATTCTTTTGACCCTAAGGTCAATAGAAAATTACTCTTGAATTCTTTTTGTTTACCTCCTTTCTGTTCTTGACCCTTTCCCTCTAACCTAGGTTTGTTTTCACTTCTTGCACATTCAGGATCTTGCCTGGGCCGAGTGGCAAAGAGAGAACTATGACTTGATGAATTCCCCCCCCTCAAATAGGAATGGAGCACACATAAAATACCCCCTACTTCCTCTTGTGTGTGTGTGAGTGTATGTGCGTGTGTGCGCGTGATTCCCTGCTTTGCCAGTACTTTTCAAATGGAGAATATTCAATGAAATGCAATGTAATCATCTCTGCATTAACTATACAAGATGTAATACTTTGTAAAGAGATGAAGAGACCCAATTTCATTAGAATATGATAATGCAATATAAAATAATGCCTTATGATTTATAATAAAGCTTTAGCATAGTATTTTGAACCCCTGGAAATAAAGCCTATGTAAAATGCTGTTGTGATTTTTATTGAGGTTGCTCCACTTTAGTCAGGATCATGAGCGCCTCAACCAATCTGCCTCTTGATTATGAGGATGGGGTAAGAAGGGGCAGGGGTCATATTCAAACATTTGACAACTGACTCAGTATCAATTAATATATACATTAATATAAAAATCAACAATTAAGAATGCATTACTTTTTATTTTCTTAAGTTAATGCATATGTTATCTATATTATAAACTACATACCAAGTAGTATGTCATAACACAAATCACTTATCATTGAAATAATTTCTAAACAGTTTATTAATTTCTACAAATTATTGGTGTGCTCTTTCTTTTGACATGGATGACACCAGCTAAATGATGTCAGAGAGATGATTTAATATAGGTGACCGCCTCCATCTCCTTTAGAGATTTCTCCATCAGATTTACAGCCATCAGGCGACAGGAAATCTCAGTATGTTTATAATTTCTTTTAACATCAATGATATTGCCATCCTGCTGAATTATCTACTAGCCACTACTGAGTTAACAGTGATTGCATTCCTTTTTTTTCAGTCCTTAAATAGTGTGTGCATTTTTAAATATTCAGTATATTTATTATTAACTAAATCATAAAAATTCTTGTAGGAATGTCCTATTTAATTAATTCATAGAGCTTTGCAAACATCATTTGGTCAAATTTAGGGCATCATAAATCAAGGAACTTAAACATTTATTATACTTTTGAGTTTTGTCATAAAAATTTCATTTTCATATGATTTATTAGAAAATCTATGTTTTCTCATATAGTTTATCCCTTATTAATTTTTGTGTCAAATAGTATGTATAAACATTTTTCATATGTAAAATATCTTTTATCAGTTTTCAATTTATCTCCAGTTTAAAAAGGGGAATATTTTTTTCCCTTATAAAGTTAAAAAAGGATTGACATTTCTAGTAGACTGTCATTTCTGAAAACCAATTCTCTTTTTTCTTTTTGTAAAAAAGCTTGTTTTCCAAATGCTAAACGTAAAACTGATTTGAAATGATATTCTTATATCAGAATTATTTTGTCAGGTAACGTCCATAATATTTTTCTTTTCTGAAATGATCTACTATTTCAATTATATGATAATGTTAAAAGTTCTAATTTTTTCTAAATATTTTAATTTTATTTTTATTAACATACTTGATAAAGTGTTTTTGAAGTTTTTTATTTCAAAAGCGTTGCTTAACTTGAAAATTTTTATCATTACAAAAGCTTATTTCATGAGACTAATTTCAGAAAGTTCTTTAATATTTTTCTCTTGATCACAAATGAATTTTAACAGAAACTGAATGTCATTATGAGGACAAATAACTCTAGTAATTTTTATTTTACTTTTTTTTAATAGGCTTGTATTGTAATTTTATTTAGATCAGTATTGAGGGTTTACTTTTTTTTAATTAATTAATTTATTTATTTATTTTTGGCTGTGTTGGGTCTTCGTTGCTGCGCGCAGGCTTTCTCTAGTTGCGGCAAGCAGGGGCTACTCTTTGTTGTGGTGCGCGGGCTTCTCATTGCGGTGGCTTCTCTTGTTGTGGAGCACGGGCTCTAGGGCATGTGGGCTTCAGTAGTTGTGGCTCATGGGCCTTAAAGCTCAGGCTCAGTAGCTGTGGTTCACGGGCTTAGTTGCTCTGCGGCATATGGGATCTTCCCGGACCAGGGCTCGAACCCGTGTCCCCTGCATTGGCAGGCGGACTCTTAACCACTATGCCACCAGGGAAACCCAATTTTTATTTTAAATGATACAAATTTATATCATTATTTGAAATCAACATTTATATATTAAGTAAAAATAGTCCACTAATTTTTATTGAAAATCAAGTTGATTTTATTTCAAAAATACAAATTACGTTTTAAATTGAATTGAGTTTTTGATATTGATTTGATATTTTTGACTTTGATAGTTTATATATCAAAAGATGTCCCAGGCTAACTGATTTTTGCACTGTATATTAGAGAATCCAGGACTAGGTTTATTATTGAAAACATTTCTGTTTTTTTCTCAGATTCAAAAAATTCCAACTCATGGTATCTAAAAGAAGTACTTTGAAAATTTAAACTTTTGTCTCTTCCAGTGTTTTCAATAATTGATTATAAATTCTTTAATAATATTTAGCAAAAATTACGTGCTGAGGACAATTAGTACTAGCAAGTAAACTAAAGTAAGTACCAAACAATTTGGAAATTCTAACTACTACATAAATCACACATAATGATAAACTGATGATTCTGCCAAAACATAGAATGTTTCATAAGATCTATGTAGTGCATGAAACGGGCCCAACAAACTGCTAGCTCTGAAAAACGGTTCTCGGATGTTATTATAATAGGAATTCCATACATTTATCATGTATCCTATAAGATATATCTTTTATCTTTATCATGTATCCACCATTAATGGGATAAGTTAATATTTTGATTTTTATAATTAATTTTATCAGTTATTACAATTTATCATTATATATTTGCCAATAGGTATGGCTGTATTTCAGTATTTTAATAATTGCTAGGTCACATTGGTGCATACTGACTAAATACAGCTTTGGAGTTGGGGTATGTGGAATGTTACCAGGTGGGAGTGAGGAGCTATAGCCTAGGTTGTGAGTGGAAAGGCCCTTTTATTTCTGAGACATTCTAAAATTGTAAGTGGACTCTAGATCTGATTGCTGGGGAGGTGGCTCAAACACTTCACATGCATCCATGCTTAGGAGTGCCTCCTCAGGGATCTTGTGTCCTAACGACAGAGAGAATAATATCATCTATACTAGGGAGTTGGGAAATGTGACAATCATCCTCCACATCCACCCCACTTCACTTTCTCCTTGTAAAGACCTGCTTCTCTATGGAATGGTAGGAGACTAAAGGTCTTTATTCACTAGAGTTTTAATAAACCAAGTCTTTAACATATGCTCTTGCTATCAACAAGCACTTACGGCTGTTGAAAAATCTCTGAAGATCAATTTCTGGATTGCAATTTTTAACTTAAACATCTGGTATTTTCTGCCTTACACCATTGAATTTACTTATTAGAATTAGAAAATTTTGAAATTTGTTCTAAATTAGTGCTTCTTAACCAGGGTCATGCATCGAAATCGCCTGCAGAGTTTAAAAAACTCTGTACACACAAGCTCAATTCCCCAGAACAGAGTTACTGAATCATAATCTTCAGATCGGTGGGAGGGGGATGGACAGAACATTGACACTTAGTGTCTCAAAGTTAACAGATGCTTCTGATTTCCACCCATGATGAAAAACCACTATTCTAAAGAAACGTAAAAAAAAAAGCAAAAACATAATATGGATTAAAAGTTAATGATAGAAAAAGACATTTGAAGAGCAACCTTGTTTGTATGTCACAAAACAATATGGTCTTTGTTTTTACCATAATTACACATTGCTTCCTAACAAAGTCTTCTGCCTACCAAGTCGTGGTATGCATTTCAATGAACCAGCCCTTTTTGTTTTCCTATGATCTAGCTCAGAAAGGTAAGCAGTAAAAAAATGAAAAGACCAATTGTTCATTCTGTTAAATCCACCTGTTCCTTTTGCTGTAATACTTAACAAGTCTGTATCCTGAACACTCTTCCACTGCTAAGAGAAACAGGGAAGGTAGCGAGGTGGGAAGTTGCTAAGGAAGATCTATCTTGATGCTCTACTCCAGTGGTTCTCAAACTTTAGTGTGCATTGGAATCAGCTGGAGAGCTTGTTAAAGCACACATTGCTGCCTCACTCCAGAGTTTCTTAAATTAGCAGGTCTGGGATGGGGCCCAGAAGTTGTATTTTTAAAAGTTCCCAGGTGATGCTGATACTGATTCAGAGACCCTGGTTTGAGAATCATTGCTTTACTCTCTGGTAACCCTCCTGGGTAGATAGATTTTAGCTGCCAGGAAAATGCTTTATTACATCATCTAAGCAGGAACCTTGATTTTAAAAACCATACAATTATTTAGCAGATATATTTGTATGAATTAATTTGAATTTGGGCTATAAGAACTTTATTACTAGGATCTAGCAGACATTTAATACTTTTCACCATCTACTGCAGCCCTCAAATACATACACTTTTCCCCAAGCTACAGATTGTCTTCTTCCACCAAATAAATCAACAGTTATGCAGGACCATCTATTATGCAGTGGAGAAAAAGAAGAAACAAAATCAAAGCAAAAACCTTGGACATGAATGGAGATTCATTAATTTAGCTCAATGCCCTGAAGAAAGCAATGCAAAATTCAATCTAACAACAGAGACTAACTCAAATTAGTGGCAAATATGTTTTCTATGGAGTAGAGATGCTTTAGTATTATTGTCCCAGCCACATATGCCTTAGGGAGCATAACATGTGCCAGAGGTGCAGTTTCATTGGTACATAATTTCACATGGGAAGAAGCACAGTCAGACACCAAACGCTTGTTTTCTCACGTCTGATATGCAGACTTCCATGAATAAATTTGTTCTTTAGAAGTCTGCAAATTACAGACATACATTACTTGATGTGTTCAACATGTTTAATAAATCTTCCCTCTAAATTGTTTTCCCCAATGAAAAATTATATTGCCATTTAAAATATTACTTGATTCACGGGAAATGAGAAGCAATTCTTTAATAGAGTAAATTTATTTTATAAGAATTTCTGGGGCTTCCCTGGTGGCGCAGTGGTTGAGAATCTGCCTGCTAATGCAGGGGACACGGGTTCGAGCCCTGGTCTGGGAAGATCCCACATGCCACGGAGCAGCTGGGCCCGTGAGCCACAGCTACTGAGCTTGCGCGTCTGGAGCCTGTGCCCCGCAACGGGAGGGGCCGCGATAAGTGAAAGGCCCGCGCACCGCGATGAAGAGCGGTCCCCGCACCGCAATGAAGAGTGGCCCCCGCTTGCCGCAACTGGAGAAAGCCCTCGCACGAACCGAAGACCCAACACAGCCAAAAATAAAATAAATAAATAAATAAAGTAGCTATAAAATTAAAAAAAAAAAAAAAAGTTTAAAAAGTCTATGTACTCAAATTTACAATTAACTTGCCTCTCATTCAAAAAATCAATAAAAAAAAAAAAAAGAATTTCTATTTTTCTGAAATTTCACTGACTTTACAGGTTGATCCCCTCGAGACATGCCCTATAATGGTTTACTTTTACATGCAGTCCTTATGTTTTGAGCCTATGTATTTCTTAAAAATCTGGGAACAGCCCATTTAAGCGGCACTATTACGCAGGTATTCTTTTAGTAAAGACCCTGTAGCTCTCCCTTACTTCCAAGTGGCCACCAGTTGGAAACTGCATTGTTAAACAAGCCATCTGTGTGACAGCCCACTTAGAAAGCTGCTCTAGCTTTTAACACAGCTGATTTTAAGGTTCCTCTCAATCATGCTGGCAGTTTACACACCCCGGTTTACACGGCTACCACCCATTTTCACCTAAAAGGAAACCTGAATAGTTTTATTTTTTCCAAGCAGAACTAGGGTCTTGCACTTCCAACACCAATGTGGGAGCACATCACCCTGTGGATGGGGGCGGAGCCTCTTATTCTGCAATCATCGCTGACCATCAAGCTTCCGTGCACGGGAAAAGGCACGTCAGCCATATTGCTGCTCAGGACTGGAGAAAATGAGGCGGTCCCTGTGCTTAACTCCGTCTCTTCTCTTTTTGCTTCCGTCTAGCCCAGCAACAACAGCAGCTGATACACAGTAACCAGGCTGAGAGTCACGCCGCAGGTGGCAGAGGGACGCCCGAGCAGCAGCAAGACTGTGGTGACCCAGGTCACAGACTCTAATTACTGCCATCCCTACCCCAATCATTGTCAACACTATTTGTGATGACTGCCAAACAAAACATCAGTTGGTTGTCAAACGTTTGATGGTGACATTAACATACCTCTCGATCCTTTGCTGTTTGCATGTTGGGAGAAACTGGGTGAGCTGCAGGTTCCCAGCCTGAAGGGAACATGTGTAATTATTGGAGCTCTGTGTGCAGACACAGAAGGAGAATAAACATGCTGTCATACTAGGTTGTAAGGAAATCACAGGTTTCCAAAATTAAATCAGACTTTTGTCCTGCAAAGAGTACAGTTATGGAAGAACCTTGACATAGATGGGAGGACTGGATCATTTTAAGGGAGCTAAGAAAGCTCCCTTCCCTTGGTTGAGAAGAGATCACTAAGGGGTATTGCTCACTGACTAGGGCAAAGAATGTGGCTCAGAATCAACAAGAACCTCGTGTTGATCTAAAGTTGGCACATTACATATTTTCTCATCTTTCTGATCATAAATATTTTACCATTCCTTTTAGACTTAACCTCATCTCTTAGAAACATAAAGTGGGTTACTGCTAAAAACATCTCACTATGTTTGGCATATATCTTGTCATACAAAATAAGGCACCCAAATTGAGAAATCTGATTTAAGGGGATCTCTTTAAGAAAGCAGGTGAATATAGATTAGGATCTGTACTCAAATTTTTTTAAGGGATTGAAATTCAGTATTTTCACAAGATACCATAAAATCCTCCTTGAATTACTGAAACGCATGTGTAATGGCATGGAAAGTATCATTGCTTTATAAAGTGATTCTAACCAAATTCTGAATCTCTTTATCTCTCTAAAGAATACCTCAGTAAAGAATAAAATTCTCAGAATATAGATACAAACTACATATATACATGTAGTATATATACATATGTGTGTGTGTATATATATATGGTTACACCTATTTAATGCTGGAGCATTGGATTTGAAAGCAGAAGATAAAGCATTAGCTCTGTAACCTCAAGCAAGGTATTTCAGTTTTCTGACCCTCAATTTCCTCATCTATTGAGAGTTTAACAACAACTCTTTAAGGTTAGCAAAAGAGAGACTGAAAATTCTGGACAAAGTTAAAACATTTTAGAAATCTAAGATATTAGAATGCTTTTTACAAATTTCTACCGCTAAATATTAGTATAAAAGTCAGGATGCCATTTGCTAAGTGCATGTAATCTATATTTTCAAATATGAAGTGCAAACATGGCTTATTTGAATTACCCTTCAATCTATCATGAAATCTGAGTGGTTTTTAAATATGTACTTTTAAACGTTTCCTATTTTCTCTTCTTCTATATGCAGCAGTGACACAGAAAATGACAGACCAGCTGAACTACCAGGCAATGAAACTGACCCTTCTGCAGAAGAAGATTGACAATATTTCTTCAGCCGTGAGTGATATAAGGAACACATCCTCCTCACTAGAAGGGAAAATCAGTGAAGATAAAGGCAGGGAATTTCAATCTTTTCTAAAAGGTAAAAGTAAAATAAATTATTCATTCAGTTGAGGCAAACAGCAAATGACTCATTTATCTTTTCTCACATCATTTTGGGATCTTTGCTTTAGATTGGGTGATAGAGAAGTCTACGATTTTTTTTGAATAAGATACTTTTAAATCCCTCTATTTCTGAAATAACTCAAAGCATCTAAATATTTTTTACTAATATAGTCAACTTTTTGACTGAATATTTCATCTGACTTATTGACATTATGTACCTAGTTACAGTCTAACTTGTATTCCTTTACAGTTAAAATGAGCCATATTTAATCTGCTTCCATTGTGGTTCACAGCTCAAGATAAAGATGAGGTTAAGGGATGATTATCAGGGACAGCTAGATCCATGGTTATCTTAATGTTGATGAAGATAGTGAGGATAAATCTAAAGTGCATTATTATCCCAGAAAGTATCTCACTCATGGAATATAATCAATAAAATATATTCTAAAACATATCAGGTTGTTATTCATAGAAATGTGAGTCAGTTTTGCCTGAATTTTGTGCTCTTAAAATAGCAGACTGTGTTCCTTTCTGGAGGATCTACAGGATGATACATTTCCTGCTAATCTGAGTTGTCAGAATTCATTTTCTTGCGGTTGTAGGACTGAGGTTCCATTTTCTTGATGACTGTAAGCTGGCTTTTTCCCAGCTTCTGGAAGCCACTGCATTTCTTCGCTTGTGCCCTTGTTGAGCCCTCATGGCAGCTCTCAGACCCACTCTTCTGCCTTCTTCTTCCTCTTTAAGGACTCATATGATTACATTGGACCTATCTGGATAATCCGGGGTAATCTCCTCATTTCAAGGTTCTTAACCTTAATCACATATGTCGAGGCCCTTGTGCCATGGAAGGTAACATATTCACAGGTTAAGGGAATTAGGGTGTGAACATCTTAGGTGGGGCAGCGTTTTTCTGCCTACCAGAGAGACTTATGCTGAATATATAGTGAGTAATTGCTATGGGAGAGTTATGTACAATACAGTGGGACCCCTTGATAGTTTCAATAAATCCAGTCTTAGACTTCAGGGAAGGTTTCTGCAAAGAAAAACCACCTCAACTGATAATGGATCAGGAAGAGTTAATTCGGCAGAGGTTTCAGGTAGGGCACAGATATTCTAGACAAGTATTTTGGTTACTAGGAGCATCTCAATTCACTGGGCTTATTGTTTGTTCCCAAGTCTCAGGATTATTGGTCCCTTTCACTTTGTTTTATACATAAAACATACTCACTGTACACCCCATTTCTATCACTCACAAGTTATTTTTTCTCTATTTTATGTGGTTCACAGGTAAAAGAAATAAAAAGGTGATTTCCATATCCTTTACCAGTACAGAGCAATCATGATTTTTTTTAATCATGTAAATTATTGGTGCTATTAACCAACTGAAAGAAAGACTCTGTCCTACATTTCTGGCATGCTCCCTATGGCTAAAACTTACCCATGGCAAGCATGAGAGAGGAATGTATTTTCCCTGAAGTGAGCATGAGAAAGAAGTCAAATAGGAAGAGTACATAATTGACTATAACCATAGTAATGCAATTTGTTTAGCAAAATTTGGTTATCATAACCTGAGAGAATTAGGCCTGTCAACAGCTTTTTGTGAACCTACTAACAAAAATTCTGACCCTGACATGGGAAAAAATACACACTCATAGCAACAACAACAACAGTATTCCCTCTTCAACAGGACACGTTAATCATGTACTGAGCACAGTCAATTATGAGAACCAGATGGCTTGTACTTAATGAATGTTTATACAGGAAACAAAAACTAAATTCACCCCCAAGGTACTGTGCTTTCCTAAAACCACGACCCCTTCTCTCGCTTACTCTACATCCAAGTTGAGAAGCACTGCTTCATCTGCTAGTAGCCAGCGAAACTGTTCAAAATCAAATGTCCCAACACCTTAAGAAGTATCTGAATCTTATGAATAGGCCATGCATTCACAACCACAGAAGGGACATGCCCAAGTGTCGGATATCAAATATATCTGTTGTTACCAAATACAATATCAAATCGTTTAGGAAGTAGAAGCACATGAGTCACATGAAACAGAATCAAATAGAGTTCAAATGATGTACCCACTCGTATATTGACATAAAGCACTTTGATGTATCTTTGCAAAATCAGATTCTTGCACAGTTGTTTCTTTAGTAACAAATTACAGAAATATTATCTGAAAAGCGTGTTTTCCTGAAACAAGCTTTTAAGCTAATAATCTGATTCCTTTTCAGACACTGCTGTGATTTTTACCCTTTGCCCAATGTAGTTTTCCATTGAAGTTTTTTTTTTTTTTTCTCCTTTTTTACTTACATTAAATACATCGGTAAATCAGCAGTCGCATTCTGTTACCATGATTGTTATGTTGGGAGAGGAAGAAAGGGGAAAAAAGGCAAATGCTTTCTTAGAAGCCAAAAAAGAAAAAAGATACCCACCCTTAAAAAAAAAAAAATGATCAGAAGAAAAAAGTGAAGAGCTGGGAAATAAAAACTAAGATTCCCTAAGCCCAACAGAGCTCAAAGGAAAGCAGAAGAGCTAATAGGAAGTAGAAGGAAGGCAGCAGATAGGCCCAGAAGCTAAGGCCAATCCTGTTCCTAAGGGGGGCAGGGGAGGGGAGAAGAAGCCTGGAGAAATGGTTTCCCAGCCCCAAGGCAATGAAACAGCTTCACTACTGCTCCATGGGGAAAACTACACAGACAAAGAACTTCATTTCTAAGAAACTTAAGGGAGCCGTTGTAGTTCTTCCACTTGTAAGGATGCACTGGCTGCTCTGGGGGGCTAGTGGGTGCTGGGAAAAGGAGGGAAAATGTGTATGTGTTTCAGGGCCATGGGAACTAAGGCTGCCCCTGGTAAAGGAAGGGAATTTAGGTGTAAGTGGAAGAACCTAAGCTGGGTCCTTCAGAATCTCAGCTTCATGGATTTCGCAGCTTCTCTGGGACAGGAGGCAGTCTGCAAGCCAAAAGGGCAGAAAGGTTCCAATCCTAGGTCACCATGGCCTCTCCTATCTTATTTCCTCCAATTTCCTCAAAACCCTGGGCTAGAACAAGA
The DNA here is from genome assembly GCF_949987535.1 of Balaenoptera acutorostrata. Taxonomy (NCBI): domain Eukaryota; kingdom Metazoa; phylum Chordata; class Mammalia; order Artiodactyla; family Balaenopteridae; genus Balaenoptera; species Balaenoptera acutorostrata. The sequence continues at coordinate 10,959,751 of NC_080068.1, forward strand.
AGGGATTTAGAGTTCTCTCTTGCCTTGATGGCTTCCCAAAGACATCTGAAAATACCTGATGAGGGATGTGAAGAGAGACTACAGATTTAGAAAGGACCAGCGTCCTCTGGTGATGTGAGACAGTTGTGAGGGACCTTCAGTGCCAGTCGTTCCCTGTCCACAGGAACAGGTGTTATGATACTAGGGGGCCACAAGTAGGCTTCTGTGGTACTACCCCCCTAGTGGTACGTGGATTAAACCACTGGTTGCATGGGGGATGGGTTTGGGGGGTAAGCATGGAGGGACCAAACTGAAGACACTAACAAAGGAGAAAAGATATAGGGCCTGATGGGAGGTGGGGTCAGGACAGACTGTACAGTGGGAATAAACATCATACCTATTTACAGGGATGTAGAAAAGACAAATTGAATGGGAACCCTGGGAAAGGACAGAAAACTCCTCCCTCTTGCTGACTCCTCTTGACTCCCCTACAGCCTGTGCTAGCCTGAGACTGCTCTCCAGTTGCTCGGTTAATTCCCCAGGAAAGGTAAACCTACACCCAAGAGTTAGGCTGGCCAGAATATAGGTGAAGTAAGAATCAGAGTTGGAGGAAGCTAGCAGGGGAGATTGAGCTAGAGTAGCTGCCACCGGTACTATTCTCTACAGCCCCTACCCAAACCTCATATACACCTCGGATTCCACTTAATTAAAAAGTTAAGAGGGCAGGTAAATCAATCAAAACCCCCATAAAACAGTATCACAACTGAACTACCATCAATTAAAGTGCAAACTGCAGGGGGGGATATAGTGTCTGGGGCTGAGGCCATCTGAGGGCCAGAGAGAAAAAAATGCATATGTGTAAGTCAGAGGATGGGTATCAGAAACTGGTCCCTCCATTTAGATCACAGTAGAGCCAAAGATGCACGCATCTTTTTTTTTTTTTTTCACACACACACACTGTATTTTATTTTTACAAGAGATAGACTGACACCAAGCATTGTACATGGATGACCACAACAAAAGCAACAATGATTGCAATTACCAAACATGAAACACACTCATACTATGTCATAATATTGACATTCAGTCCAGTAATCCTCCACTGTAACAGCTCCTTTACTTTGCAGTGAAAATTGATTTGTATATTCTTTGCCTCTGAGTCCTTGTGGGATTTTTTTTTTTTTAATTTAGACAGAAAGTCACAAAAATTATACTCATTCTCATCAGTTCACTCAGTCCCATGTAATTAATTTTTTTTTTCATCTTGATCTTTTGTTAGCACTTTTATGAGTTCATCAGTTTTTCATTAGAGTTCTGAAAATGCTTATTCATTCGGTTCAGCAGTACAGTCAGTTACCAGAAACCTGTACTCGTCAGAGTCTTTTCCATGAATTTCTTGAAGATGAAAGCCTTTTATAGGAACATATTTGCAAAAGCATCAGAGTACACCCAGAACTGTCTGTAAATGACAAAAGGCTTAAAAATGACCACGGTTAAAGATTTGATGAAAGTTCATAATAATGCAGTTGACAAGAAAATTAGTTATTTCTGAGATATACATTTTAAAGTAATAACTAGGATTATGACTTATAACATTATACCAGAACATATACGATTTTTAGATGCGTGCATCTTTGCCTCTACTGTGAAGATTCTTTGGAGGACTCTGGGGTCCAGAGTCTCCCCCACGGTGGGGGAGAAGCTACCTAAGAGGCTGGGTGAGGGGAAGGTAAGCCTTGGACGAGTTCCTGAGCCACAGATGACACTGCATCTCCGCCTCTGCCCAGTTAGCTAACAAGACTCCAGTCTGGCACCTGACAGCGTGCCTTCCCGTTCTCACCTCTACCTAGAAACTCCCTCCACAAGGCCAACTCAGTGCTTTCAAATATGAGAAGCTCCAACCAAATAAAAACAGAAAGGAAATGTTTCCTTACTCCCCTCTGCTCTGAGGCTTACTTTCCCCCAGGGCCCCTAATGTGACTGAACTGGAAACCTCCTTCCTCAGTTCCTGGGTTCACCACCTTCTCCATCCCAGGGAGGGGAAGAAATAGGGGATCAAGAACAAAGACTGACCAAAAGCAGAAGGGGAAGGGGTGGGAGACAAAAAAAAGTTTTCTGAAAAAAATGGGGACGAGGAGGAGGAGGAAAGAGAAGTAGGTCACTGTCTTGCACCTATAATACAAAGTGAAGAAAGTTTGCTTTGGAAGGTAAGTCCTGGGGGATCTGACCCCCAAGCCCGGAGTAGGGGTAGGAGGTCAGTGGCAACAGCTGCCTGGTGTTGTTGCTGAAGCGTTACAAAGTGCCGTGACGGAGCTGTCAAGAGGCAGCCCTTGGGAGCCAGGGCCCCGTGTGCTGTTACCGTAGGGGCTGTGTGCTGAGCGATGGGGATGGAGGTTATTTCTTGGCTCTCATGCTAGCTCCATACTTGTTCACTGCTAGCCACGCCCTCAGGTGCTGCAACACTGGCTCTTGTTCTGCTGGGACTGCTCGTGGAGATCCACACCCCGGCTTCGGCCTGCTGCACCCCCCAGATCCTGGGGTTCACTCTTTGGCAACTTCTTAGCTATTGCCAGGAAGAGATCGTTCACATTCTTAGCTGTCTTGGCTGAAGTCTCCATAAACAATAAGCTGTCGTCCTCAGCACACACCTGGGCCTCTTCGTACTCCGCCACGCGCTTGTTGGCCAGGTCAGCTTCGTTCCCCGCCAGGGCAATAACGATGCTAGGACTGGCCTGTCGCTGTAGTTCCTTTACCCATGTCTTTGCTCGGGCCAAGGTTTCCTGATGAGTACTGTCATGAACCACAGTTGCAGCTTGGGCACCTCTGTAGTACACGGGGGCCAAGCTATGGTATCGCTCCTGCCCCGCTGTGTCCCAGATCTCAGACTTGACTGTTGTGTCATCTAGACAAACCGACTGGGTGAGGAAGGCCGCTCCAGTGACGCTCTCCTGGTACTCGTGGAACTGTCCTTTGACAAAACGTAATTCCAGGCTAGACTTCCCCACTGCAGACTCACCCAGCAGGACCAGTTTGAACTGGCATATTTTGCTGGCCTGGGGCTGCCCACTGGGCCTGGCTGTGCTTCTGCTAGTCATGGCTAGATTATAAGAGTGGGAAAGGGAGGGGGATGCCACAAAGCGGCAGAGGGGGGAGGGGGGGAAGGGGAGGAGGGAGGGCGGGGACTTCCAGGCTTCAACAGTCCTGGGGCTCCGTCTCCCCGGTGGGGCCCGAGCCTGTGTCTGCAGCTCAGCCAAACCCCTCCCCCTCCCCCTCCCCTCCCCTCCCCCTTCTCCTCCCCCTGCCCCACCCCCTTCCCCTCCCCCTCCTCCTCCTCCTCCTCGCCCTGGGGCAGGGCCCCAGCCTCCATTGAAGTTTTAAAGCATGAGAGTACCTTCTAATTTTTACTTTGATTGTTTACTTTTTTTCCTAATTAATTTGATCACGGTTCTGTACTGAATTTTACCTGTTTCAGTGTTTTCGCCTATTGTCATTCTTTTTCTGACTTTCAGGTCATGTAGTTTTTCTCTTGCTGAAGCTTAAAATCTGTTGTTATTGTCCACAATTAACTAATTCATTTAATTACGCTTAAGTTTTATTTTACCTTGTCAATCTTGAAGAACATTTTAAGCCAAAATTATGAGGTTATAAATCCTAGGGAAGTCTGATTCCTAAACTTAATTATTTTATTGTGTTTCATCTAGTTGTTTTTGTCATGAGAATTAAAGACAATCTTAACTAACAGGAAATGACTAAATGATCCTGTAGAAAGTGCAATAAAAATAACTTTGCTATAAAAAATAAATAAATAAATAATAACTTTGCTATTAAGTAGTGCCTTATACTCAGTGAAGCTAATATATTCTAAGTATAAAATCTAATTTTCCAAATTTCATCTTCTGTGTAGCATCTAGAATGTACTCAGCGAAGATTTGTTGCATAAATGAGTGACATGTCAAATGCTGAGTAAAATTTAGAAAATAAAAATACTTTAAAACCTTTCTTGGTATGATTATTCATGTTAGTAAATGCAAAAGTTAGGACTGTTTCAGTATAATTTATCTTAACTGCAGCTATTTAATCTTTTCTAAGCCTTTCCTTAGTACTTTGGTGCTGTGTGTCACTGATTACTATTTCATACTTCACATGCTTTTATTATTTTTTTCTATTACATACAAGTTGATTTTCACTTACTTATAGTTTTTAGACTTTTAAGTTTATATCAGTTTCCACTAGGTTTAGAAATGTAAAATAAATTTTTGTACTCTGGAAATCGACCTTAAAGATCAATTAAAAACATGCATCTTTAAGGTCTAGGATTTCCAAGGAAATATTTATCCATTCACAGCTTTGTCTTTGTACCACATTAATTAGTATCAAGACCCTCAAGCAATACATCATTCTATTTGGTATAATTGCTCTTTCACAATATGTTTTATGTAGGTCTCTCAAGCAACTTAAACACTTTTTAAAACTTGCTTACAAAATAGAGACATGTAGAGACTATGTATTTTTATCCTATAATCATCTTTCTTGAATAGACTTCATAGTAGCCATAATTTACTTCACAATACCCCATTGTACAGACCTTCCTGATTAAAATGCTTTGTATTATGTTGCCTGTATTTTACCTTATAGATATTGGCTACATTGGCTACATGTTTGAATGAACATATCTTCCATTTATATCTGTTTCATTGCCATGTACTATAAATATGCCTCAAGCATGTTTTATTTTTCCCGTTTTCTGTTTTTGTATGTAACAGGTTTGTTTCTTTGTTTTTACATGTTTGAATATTTATTTCCTGTTCTAAGTAGTTCTGAATAGTTCAAGACCCTTTTTTTCTTTTTCCTTTTTTTTTTTTTCTAATGCTACGTTTATAACTATCCATAATTCTGGCTCGTGATCATTCTATTCTTTCTAAAGGGAGATACTAGTATGTGCTTCATTAGTGGCAAGTTTCCTCTCCTCTTTTTGTTAAGAATTAATGTCATGATATTGTAAATCCACTATATTTCAATAGAAATATTTAAAAAAAGAATTATCAAACTAAAAATAAATAAATAAAATCACCTAAAAAATTAATGTCATATTATGAGAGTCAATGTGGATCTTAAATTTCTGTCATTTGACTTAGTTTTGTGATCCTCAAACCTCTCATTATTTTTATTTTATTGTTATTATGAACTATTGTTGAATCTTGTGAATATTACTTCATATTGTTCCTCCTCTGGGAACCTCATTAAATTTCGTCTCTGCAGTCAATATATTAAATTTTATAAGCTCGAAACACAAGTTCTGAAACCTAATTACAGTTGACCCTTGATCAACATAGGTTTGAACCTCCTGGGTCCACTTACATAAGCAGACTTTTTTCAATGGTAAATACTACAGCGCTACACAATCCACAGTCGGTTGAATCTAAGGATGTGGAACTGTGGATTCAGAGGAACCTTGGATATAATGGAGGGCCAGCTATAAATTATATGTGGAGTTTTAGCTGTGCAGAGGGTCGGCACTCCAATCCCTGCAATGTTCAAGGGTCAACTGTACTAGAAACCTAATAAACAGTCATGAGCTAACATCAGGTATTATTTACTAAGGCAGAAAGCCCCAAACCATTTATTTTTATACAAGACTAAGGCTAGAATCATTGCATACAAGGCTGTATTAACTGAAGTCGGTAGTAGTTCCTTTATGCCTTTGTCCAGAGAACCTTAGTTCTATGATTCTAGCATGTTCCCAGCAACTGATTTTTTCCCTCAGACTTATCAGTTAAGAGGGTGACCACCTTATATGAACTCTAGTAATTTTTTTAAATTTCATAAGTAAATGTAGTCAAGAGATATTTTTATTATTTCATGTCATTAATGTTTAGTCTCAAACTTTTATCTTTTTAGAACTATCTCAAGTTTACATTATTAAAATCATGTATCATTTATTGTTGTTTATTATTTCTTTCTCCAGGTCTAAAATCCAAAAGCATTAATGATCTGGTGAAAGAAATAGTAAGAGAACAATTTAAAATTTTTCAAAATGACATGCAGGAGACCATAGCGCAGCTCTTCAAGACAGTATCAACTCTCTCGGAGGACCTTGAAAACACCAGACAGATAATTCGACAAGTTAATGAAACCGTGGTTTCAGTAGCAGTCCAGCAAAAGTCTGTTTTAATGCAAGAAAATAGGCCCACTTCGACTGATATACTGGATCTAAAAAATCGCATTGTGAATGTAAGACAAGAAATGACTTTTACATGTGAGAAGCCTATTAAAGAACTAGAAGCAAAGCAGACTCATTTAGAAGGTGCTCTAGAACAGGAGCGCTCAAGGAGCATTCTGTATTATGAATCCCTCAACAAGACCCTTTCTAAAATGAAGGACGTGCAGGAGCATCTTTTATCAACTGTACAAGTATCAAATCAGAAGAGTGTTCCAGCCGCTGAATCAGTTAGCGATAACGTCACTGAATACATGTCTACTCTACATGAGACTGTAAAGAAGCAGGGTTTGATGCTGCTGCATATGTTCGATGATTTGCACACCCAAGACAGCAAGATTAACAATCTCACCCTTGCTTTGGAGATGGAGAAAGAATCTGTCAGGGAGGAATGTGAAGACATGTTATCCAAGTGCAGAGATGATTTTAAATTTCAAATTAAGGACACAGAAGAGAATTTACAAGTTTTAAACCAAACATTGGTTGAGGTTCTCTTTCCAATGGACAATAAGATGGATAAAATGAATGAGCAACTAAATGATTTGACTTACGATATGGAGATTCTTCAACCCTTGCTCGAGCAGGGAGTACCCTTTAGGGAGACAATGACATATGAGCAACCAAAAGACGTAGTAGCTACAAAGAAAAAAGTGGAAAATTTGATTACTGCTGTTAACAGTCTAAATTTGCTTATCAAAGAACTTACAAAAAGATACAACTTACTTAGAAATGAAGTACAGAGTCGTGGGGATTCCTTAGACAGACGCATCAATGAACATGCCTTAGAAATGGAAGATGGTCTAAATAAGACAATAACTATTATAAATAATGCCATTGACTTCATTCAAGATAACTACATGCTAAAAGAGACTTTAAATACAACAAAGTATAATCCTGAGGTCCATCACAAATGTATCCAAAATATGGAAACTATTTTGACATTTATTTCTCAATTCCAACGTTTGAATGAGTCTATTGAGATTTTGGTCAATGACAATCAGAGATATAACTTTGTTCTGCAAGTTGCCAAGGCCCTTGCATATATTCCTAAAGATGAAAAACTAAGTCTGTCCAACTTTCAAAAGATTTCTCAAATGATCAATGAAACCACTTCCCAAGTGATAAAATACCAGCAAAATATGAGTCATTTGGAGGAAAAAATACTCTCAGCCACAAAAATTTCCAAAGATTTTGAAACTCGGTTGCAAGGCATTGAGTCTAAAGTGACCAAGACGCTCATACCTTATTATGTTTCACTAAAAAAAGGCTTTGTAGCTACAAATGAGAGAGACCAGGCTCTACAACTGCAGGTACTAAATTCCAGATTTAAAGCCCTGGAAGCAAAATCCATTCATCTTTCCATTAATTTCTCTTTACTTAACAAGACTCTCTATGAAGCTTTAACAATATGTCATGATGCTTCTACAAGTATATCAGAACTGAATGCTACCATACCCAAGAGGATAAACGGTTCCCTACCAGATATTCAGCTTCTTCAGAAAGGTCTGACAGAATTTGTGGAATCAGTGATTGAAATGAAAACTCAAATTGCCCTATCTAATTTAACTCGGTATATAAATCAATCATTGTCTGGTAGTCTTGCAAATATTGTCAAGTCACAGAAGCAAATAAAACCATTGCTGAAGAAACCCAATACACTTAAGAAACCAACAGTGAATGTGACCACTGTCCTGATGGGCCGGACCCAAAGAAACACAGACAGCATTCTACTTCCTGGTAAGCTATTGTTAAAAAATAACTTTTAATCTCTTTTCCTATTTAAGTGGTGTTTAGTAGGTCTGTATGGTTTAGCAAGAGCATAAGATATAAAGAGCACTTACTTAAACTTGAGTAAATAGTTAAGAAATTCAAAGATCCCTGATATATTATTTGAATCTGATTTTATCCTATATAAACCAGGCATCAATACAAAACAACTGTTTAGAGTGTAAATATTTTTCTACATGTTTCTTAACTTTTTTTCTGACAAGATCCCTATAAAACAATCAAGTTTGCCCTTGTAGAACATTTTTCTTTGCATGTGTAATTAAAGGAAGCTATTAGACAATGAGCTCCCTGATGAGTAAGACCAGATTGTATCCTATTCCTTTTGGTGTTACCTGGCAAAGGGTCAGTATGCAATAGGAACTCAGTGAATATCTGTTGAATGACTGTCTGGCTGAGTGAAGGTACAGTGAGCAGGTATTCAGTTTGGGCAGATCACAGAAGGCCTTGAATGACAAGCTAAGTATCTTAGTCCCTTTGGGCTGCTTTAACAAAACGCCACAGACTGGGTAGCTTAGAAACAACAGAAATTTATTTCTCGACGTTTTAGAGACTGGAAAGTCCAAAATCAGGGTGCCAACATAGTCACATTCTGGTGAGGGCCCTCTTCCTGGTTCACTTGGTTCCAGTAATTGCATGCTGTGTCCTCACATGGCAGAAGGGGTGAGGGAGCTCTGGGGCATCTCTTTTATAAGAACACTAATCCCATTCATGAGGGCTCCATCCTTATCTCCTAAGCACCTCCACAGGCCCCACCTCCTAATATCAGCATCTCTGGAAGTTACGATATCAACATATAGATTTTGGGGAGATACATTCAAGGCATGCAGACATGATTTTGTGAAGAGTGGTCTTTGAAAATTTCAAGCAGAGCATTGGGTATGGTGAGAACTGTGTCTCAGAAGCACGAAGCTAGCAGTAGTGTGTAGCATGACCACAAAGAAGGAATCAGAGATACCAGTTAGGACACTATTGGCAAGATCAATGAGAGCCAGATCTTAGGAAGAGGTAGTTGAATCAGAGGAGATGGGTATGAATAGTGTCATGAAAGTAATATCAACAGAAACAGAAAGACTGTGGGAAAATTAATGGTCTAAGGAACAACAAATCATGATTCTGGTCCTAGTTATTTCCGTATGTTTTTGTGTAGCCTTGAGTAATTCACCTCTCTGGGTCTCGGCTTCTTCCTTTTATGTGATGGGATTGCAATAGGTATTTTTCTGAGCTCACTGGTAGAAATATGTTGCAGGCTGGATTGCTGTAAAAAAACATGAGCTTTTCGCAGCCTGAATACACAGCCCTTGGGGAGGGGAGAGATCTAGAATATACTGAGGTTTTGCATTTGGGAAATGAGAGGGTAGAAGTACCATTGATAGATGTTGTAAACACCAGAGAAGCATACATTTGGGAAGAAAGAGGAATTTAGTGTAGTGCATATAAACTACTTAATAGTCTCTCTGTATGAAAGAAGTGTTTTATTAAGATGTCTGGCATATGAGTAATATTAAATAATCTTTCCATAATGAAAAGAATAGCTACGGACTCTTACTAAAAGAAATGACAGTGAACCTCTCATATGAGTTTGCTGTTAAAATATACACTCATTTGGATGAATTTTGAATTTTATTGCTTTTTCATTTCAAAAGGGTAATCATTATCCTAGCTTAATATGACCCTTCATGTTTAATCTCTGAATGTTCAGATAATATGAAAAATCACAGAATAATACAAAGTTGAGTTGTCTCTTGACAATTTAAACTATCTTATTTGTTTATGACTCCTTCCAAATTAATCTGACCCAGGAGGACTAATCTTACCATGTGGGATCACAGAACAAATTATTTAGGCTTACATGTTTCCAAGAGAAAAGTAGTATTTCAGTACAAGATGTTCTTACAATAATAATTTTAGGAAAAATATTGACTTGTTCTTTCTTCATACTACTTTAATCCTTGGTCCTCTTGTGGCCACTGCAAATGAGTTTCAGTTAAACTCCACAGGATGTGTGATCATACACCAGGCAAACTGTGTCATTTTTTTTTCCTTAAACCAAAAAATACCCATATCTATCCAGTAAGTATAAATTTAAATAGCTTCAAAATTAATTGAGTTAAGAGACTCAGTAGAACATAAGAACTAATAAACTTTTAGACTATAAAGAATGCATGTTAGGAGCTTATAAAAACTGCATTGAGATATTTATATCAAGTTGACTCAATATTGGGCTTAATGGGCTAATAATTAACTTAGTACTGATTCTCTTTTTTTTAATGATGCCTGGATATAATTGTTTCTTGTTCCTTTATTTACTGTAAGTAGAATTTTTATAGGCCTCAAGTTAATAATTAATTAGAAGTTCTTTATCTTTGTAAAGATAACCCATAATGATGTCAGGGCAATAAAGGTATATTGGCCTAATTTCATATGTGAGGCAGATATTCACTGTATACAGGATCAGCAACAAAAATGTGTGAGGCCCTTTCAAGTGGATGCGTAGGTATGCGTGCTCATTAAGCCGGCTCTGCTTCTATGGGTCATAAAACTGATGGTATTCACTAAACAGCTGAGCAGGTAAAGTCTGTGCAAGATAATAAAACCAGTGGACTCAGGCTAAATTCTCCTCTAAGAATAAACCAGTTGCAAAATAAACTACTTCCTTTGATACCAACTGTGAGACACACCGACACACTAGTTAAATTTGGCTGTGTTTCCTCTGACTTTTCTATGATACTGTAAATACTGTCTAGCCACATTACTCCCCTACCTAACACCAGAAGGTAATTTATCACGATTTTACAAATCTCACAATAATATTATTCAGATTATAGCCACTATCATTTGCAGAATAAATGCAGTTTGTAGAAACAAAAACCACAGAAACATAGTTTATAAAATTTAATCATTTTTTTTCTTTTTTTAAATTGAAGTATAGTCGATTTATAATATAGTGTTAGTTTCAGGTGTACAGCACAGCGATTCAGTTATACGGTTATACATATATGTTCTTTTTTAGATTCTTTTCCCTTATAGGTTATTACAAAATGTTGAGTATAGTTCCCTGTGCTATACAGTAGGTCCTTGTTGCTTGTCTATTTTATATAGAGTAGTGTGTATATGTTAATCCCAATCCTCATTTATCCCTCCTCCCTCCCCCTTTCCCCTTTGGTAACCATAAGTTTGTTTTCTATGTCTGTGAGTCTCTTTCTGTTTAATCTTAATTTTAATAACTGATAACCTCCTTTGAAGCCTAATAATAGTAATACTATAATGACATAATATTGGATACCATTTATTAACACTTACTACATCCCAGGCACTGTACAAATTCTACTACATATGTTCTTTCATTTAATATCTATGAGGTAGCTATCATTATTCTTATTTTGAAGATGAGTAAACTAACCCTCAGAGAGATGAACTAAGGTATCCTGCCTAAGGTCATGCAACTAGTAAGTGATGGAGCCTGACTCCTGGTCTGTTGGACTCAGGGCTCTGCTCAACTACTGTACTGAAGTAGATTGTGAAGTCTATTCACCTGCCTTTCTCTTCCTTCTGCTTGTGTTTGATGAATCATATCTATCTCAGAGTCTGGCCATATCTGAATATTCCGTATGGCCAGAGTTGATATTCCCAGGGAGTTTGCTTTCTTGAGGATCCAAATATTACCACTTGTTTCTGCATTGACCAGAAGGAAGTAAAAGGGATACTTTTCAGTTTAGCTTTTCTGTGTTAATGGCCAGTGGGCAGTTGTCATTGAAAGTTGGCATCAGTTGTTCACCATATCTTCTTTTTTTTTTTTTAATTTATTTTAATTTATTTATTTTTGGCTGTGTTGGGTCTTCATTGCTGCGCGTGGGCTTTCTCTAATTGTGGCGAGTGGGGGCTACTCTTTGTTGAGGTGCACAGGCTTCTCATTGCGGTGGCTTCTCTTGTTGTGGAGCACAGGCTCTAGGCGCACAGGCTTCAGTTGCTGTGGCACGTGGGTTCAGTAGTTGTGGCTTGTGGGCTCTAGAGCACAGGCTCAGTAGTTGTGGCGCACGGGCTTAGTTGCTCCGCGGCATGTGGGATCTTCCCGGACCAGGGCTTGAACCCGTGTCCCCTGCATTGGCAGGCAGATTCTCAACCATTGCGCCACCAGGGAAGCCCCACACCATATCTTCTTTGAGCTGATGCAGTAGGAGGTAACATTCAGAGTTCTCTTCCATATCGCTTTCTTCTGAGCCATTCCCACATTCAGTTATGCTAATTACGATTCCTCTCAGGCCAATGCTGATAAACTGTTCTGGTTGAATCCCTAAATATTTGATTTGTTTCTAAACAATAGTCCAGTAGACACCAAGAGGATTTTATTTCCTCTTTGAAGATTTGTTGGTGGAGCAATCGGCAGATTTGACCCTGCAGAGCGGGTTTGGCTGCTTGCCTTGCAAGAGGAGCTGAATCCTGAATTGAATTGTTGTAACGATGTCAGCAGCACGGCTGGGGATGCGTCCTCCGCTCGCGAGACCATGGACTTTTTATTGTAACCGTTCCTCCAGTGTTTACCAAGTGTATTTAACTCTCCTTAATAAACCTCTTTTATTCATCACTGTCACTTTAACTACTCTTCTTAAGAAAGACTACATTCTGTAACAGATTTGGCAGTATACCAAATACAACTTTTTAAATGATCATTTCTGTGAATATAAGCAATTTAAAAGAAAAACTAAGAACCTAGTGAATATTTTACTGTCTTACATCACTTTAAAACCATTTCTAAATTTTGTGACACAGCATAGAGGCAGTTGTGGTGACTAAGAAGCACTGAACTTGGAATCAGGAAAACAAAGTTTAAGTCCTGCCTAGCAATGTGTTTATTTGTAAAAGTCATTTATTTTTCTAAAACTTACTTCCCCCATTTATAAAATTAGAATAACATATCTACCTTACAAAGTTTGAGAATCAAAGAAATCAACTTTCATACAGTGTATTATTGAGGTAGTTATGACTATACGATACAATTTTCTCAGCTATATTCAATGTTTATATTTTATTTTCTCTAAAAATTTCACTTAATATTTGATACGTAATTATTTCCATGTAGCAACATAATTTAAATGCTCATGGTATTCCATTGTTCCATCTTCAATTTATGTCACTGTGTTTTAAACTCAGCATACGTTGATAAATGAGCTTATGCTTACCACATAATAAATCAAAAAGAACAGGATTAAAAATATAAAGGCTTAAATGTATAAAAATGCATGGGTACTGACAAGCACTAAAAAATATCCACAAAAGTTTTAATAAGAGTTTTTTCCAAGGTATTTCAGCTCTTTATATGCTTTTCCATATCATAAAAAATAAACATTCTCACATATACCTCAGGATAAGTTGACTTCTATACAAAATATTGAATATAAGCTAATTAAAATTTGAAGGATAGCTACTTGAATTGAGTTTACGATGTGTTTTGTAAGGTATCCAAAATGACACACAAGCTTGCTATGCTAGAAGCATTCATGGGACTCAGCATTTAGTTATACACACAGCTAAGGATCATTATAGTGAAATAATAGATGATAGGATCAGCAAGGGGAAAGACCCAGGAAGAGTCTGGAGAAATCCATGCATAGGCTTTCTTTTTCTTTTTTTTTTTTTTTAATTATTTATTTATTTATTTATGGCTGTGTTGGGTCTTCGTTTCTGTGCGAGGGATTCATCCAGTTGCGGCAAGTGGGGGCCACTCTTCATCGCGGTGCGCTGGCCTCTCACTATAGCGGCCTCTCTTGTTGCGGAGCACAGGCTCCAGACGCGCAGGCTCAGTAATTGTGGCTCACGGGCCTAGTTGCTCCACGGCATATGGGATCCTCCCAGACCAGGGCTCGAACCCGTGTCCCCTGCATTGGCAGGCAGATTCTTAACCACGGCGCCACCAGGGAAGCCCCATAGGCTTTCTTATGCTCCCATGAGGGGGTGTACTTCTATGTGTTCTGTTTTCCAGTCACCAAAAAATGCAGTCACATGTGTGCAATTTTTCTGCCCAGAGAAGACCCTCAGATATTAAGCTCTCAAGGGTTTTATTGGGGTTCACACTGCTATAACAATGTACCATAGATAAGGTGGCTTATAGTCAATAGAAATTCACTTCTCACAGTTTTGAGATCAGGCCGGCATGGTCAGGTTCTGATGAGAGCCCTCTTCTGGATTGCAGACTGTCAACTTCTTGTTTTATTCTCACACGGCAGAAAGGGAAGGAGTGAGAGAGTTCTCTGGGGTCCCTTTTAAAAGGGCACTAATCCTATTCATGAAGGCGCCACCCTAAATACCTAAATGACCTAAATACCTCCCACAGGCCCCACCTCCTAGTACCATCACCTGGGGAGTTAGGTATTCCACCTATGAGTTTGTGGGGGACACAAACATTCACTCCATAATAGGGCTGGTCACATAAGCACCCTCTGTTGAGCACATACCAAAACTCCATACTCTAAAAGGAAAGTAGACGTTCAGCATAAACCATATAGCTTGTCTGAAGAGTCAGGGCACTGCAAAAGACACTTTTTAAATAGTTAGAGAATAGAGAGAAGCCAAGTTCCCAGGCATAGATCAAGGGAAAATCCTTGCAAGTCAGCCTTTCTAATGGCAGCAGTCTCAGGCCTGTTATATTGACTCTTTTCTGCTCATGATATTCAAGATATTCTTTGTGTCAGAGTTGGTTAGCAAACCTGTCTTCTGGGGACAGCCTCCCCAGTTTGTGTCAATAAAACATATCAGTATTGAAAAGAATATTAAATGAACTAGTTTTTGTTCATTGTTCCCTGGGAGAAGAAAAGACTCCCCTAGCTTTCCAGAGGATGCCCCTTTGTAAGGAAGGATGACAGTTGAAGAGAGGATGCTGACAAAATTGACAATCCTTTCCTGCTTCATGTCTTGCAATAAAGTGACCATGGTACCTAAGGTGAACAGTCAGAAACTCATGCATTTGACACTCACATCTGAACCAAAATTTATGACACATGGTCTGACAATAAAAAGGAAATGGGACAGGATACCAGGTTCCATTTACATAGTCACTGCATATGCTGGGATTCGTTTTCTAACAAGAATCACAGGAGCTATTTCTCAACAATAGACTCTTTCTTTGACACCAAAGATTTGACACCAAATTTGATTATTAACTGGTCTGTAATTAAATACACTGAATAGATGTCTTTCCACCAGTCCCTGACAACACTGTAAGTTCAAAATTGCACATAGTATTATTTTGTGCTGTGTTGATTATCAAACATGAAAAAGAATGTGCTGGGATTATTACATCACAGATTGGGACCATGTGGCACAGCAGTTTGAGTGGACATGATACTCGCATCCTGACAAAAAAATTGCAGCATAAAAAAATAGCTCTGCCGTATATTAACTGCGTATGAAATTTGAAAAACATACCCTAAAAGTTGTAATTGCCAGTTTTACTCTACACAGCCTCAAAGCGGATCTGAATGGAAATAATAAGTATTTTATTATAAATTTAATTTGAATTATTCAAAGCTGCTTATTTTGAATATCATTGTTTTAGGGGAAAATATCACATGGGACTTTGTTGATACTGTGGATTAATGAAAACTCAAGTCTCTTCACCTCTCGAACAAATTACCAGAAAAATTATTACACGGTGTTTGGACAGCTAAAGAAATCAGTGAAAGAAAGTTATTGTGTGTCACTGTGCCAGAGTCATATAGGAATTAAAATACACATCTAACTTTTACAAAAAAGGAAATCAATTTTTATAGTTAATCAACAGTCCTTTAAGAACTCTTTTCTAGGCTTTATAATCCTAAGCAAGTGTTAAATTTAAACATTTTCATGGATATTTAGATTCGAGAGGCATCAGCACAAATATTGTGCCAATAAAATCAGGTATTGTTATAGATGCTTTGGATACATCATAACATTTTTAAAAATTTCTATCTTCTTGGAGTTTACACTCTAACAAGGATAGAGGAAAAAAAAACCGTAAGTAAAAATGTAAATTACATAGTATGTTAAAAGGTGATAAATATTATGCATAAAAGAAAAAGCAGAGAAAGGTAGAGAAGCAGAGTTTTGTGGGATGTGCTGAGTGTTTTGGGAGCCAAGTGCAGTATTATTAAATAAGATGGTGGGATAGGCTTCAACTGTGGGAAAAATAGTGAATTCTGCAGGCAACTGGGGATATAATGGAAACTTTGTTAAAAGTTGACAGTGGAAGATGTACCTATAGAGTAATGTGATATTTGGTTGTTATGTTTTATGTTTTAAAATTTTTTCCATGTGCTTTTGAACACTATGTTGTTATAAAGCTGTTTTGAATGTGAAAGAAAAGAAACATGCCACAGCATATACTAAGCACTAAATGAATGTTATAGGAGTTCATTATCATAAGAGTTTCGTGTCTTACTGAGAACTGGATGTTTGGGCAAATCTCATGGAAGAGGTAGCTTTGGGCTGAGCATTTATTCAACCATTTACACATTGTGTTGAGTATAATATGTTTAAATTCATCCTGTTGGTAACAATTAAAAATTTTTGAGCAGGAGTATGACGTCACCTTGTATGTGCATTATTAAGATTTATTTTGAGTTCATTCACAGATCAGTTAGAAAATTATTACAGCAGCCCTGGCTTGAATAGATTAAGACTTCAAATAGTGATAGAGAAAGGAACAAAATGGAAACTAGGAATGTTAGTTAAAAGTGAATAAATATTTAGTAGAAAACAGCTAACTGAAAATACAAACTCTTAGAATAAAGAATAACACCAAAGTTTAAATAAAGCATCTGTGATGGGAAGTTGGTCATTCCATTAATGGAAATAGGAAGGTTAAGGAGGAAGTACAGTTGTACACAGGAAGAGAAGTTTATTCTGTGACACATGAGTTTAAATATCTCTTATCCCTATGGAAATGTCCAGAAGTCATTTACAAATGTAGGTCTGGAACCAAAGGAGGGCTTGTAGCTAAAAAGTGGAAATTATTGCACAGAGGTGATATTTGAGGGCAAAGAAGTGAATTAGGTAGCTAGAGAAAAAGAAGAGAACTGAAGACAGAAACATGGAGATTTCCTTTATTTGAAGAGAGCACGGGGGTTGGGGGAGGAGTAATCAGCACCATCAGAACAAGGAAAGTGTGTGATTCTCTGAACTCAAAGTCTTTAAGAAAAAGAAAAAGACAAAAAGACATAATGATGTAGGAGACCTGTGCAAACAAAATAATAGAAGTAAAAATATTGGGGAGAGGTTTGTTTTTTTATGGTATGGTTTACATAGAGTTCAATTCACTGTTTTTGATGTGCAGTCTATGAATTCTGACAGATGTGTAGTCATGCAATCACCACAACAATCAAGATGAAGAACAGTTCCATCACCCCCCAAAATTCTCTTATGTAACTTTGTAGTCAAACCCTACCTCCACTCCCAGCCACTGGCAACCAGTGATCTGTTTTCTTCCCTTACCCTTTTATCACTTCCAGAGTATCTTTTAAATTAACTCATACACTGTGTGTAAGCTTTTGAGTCTGGCTTCTTTCACTTAGTATAATATGTTTGAGATCCATGTTCTTGCATGTATTCCTCTTCATTACCAAGTAGTAGTCCGTTGTATGGCTGTCCTACAGTTTGTTTACCCATTTAGTAGCTGAAGGATATGTTGGCTGTTTTCAGTTTGAGGTGATTCTGAATAAAGCTGCTATAAACATTCACATACAGGTTTGTTTTTTTTTTTTAATTTTATAGCTACGTTATTTTATTTATTTATTTATTTATTTTTGGCTGTGTTGGGTCTTCGGTTCGTGCGAGGGCTTTCTCTAGTTGCGGCGAGCGGGGGCCACTCTTCATCGCGGTGCGGGGACCGCTCTTCATCGCGGTGCGCGGGCCTTTCACTATCGCGGCCCCTCCCGTTGCGGGGCACAGGCTCCAGACGCGCAGGCTCAGTAGCTGTGGCTCACGGGCCCAGCTGCTCCGTGGCATGTGGGATCTTCCCAGACCAGGGCTCGAACCCGTGTCCCCTGCATTAGCAGGCAGATTCTCAACCACTGCGCCACCAGGGAAGCCCCACATACAGGTTTTTGTGTACACATATGTTTTCATTTCTCTGGAGTTAATATGTAACAGTAGCATAGCTTGGTTGTAAGATAAGTACAGCTTTAACTTTATAAGGACAGGCCAATCACTTGCTATTTCCATGAATAATGTAGGAGAATTCTAATTGCTCCACAACCTTGCCAGCACTTGGCACTGTCAATTTTGTTTATTTTACCATTTTAATAAGTGTATTACTGTATCTAATTGTGATTTTATTTTGCATTTTCCTAATGACTAACGTTGTTGAGCATATTTCAATATATTTGCCATTTTTAATACTTCTTTTGATTGAAGATTATGAGAAAAAGGCAAAACAGATGATAATATCAAATAAAAAACATTAAATTTTCTGGGTCATGGCTTAAGATAAATGAAAACAGTTTAATGACAAGGGTTATAGTAAATCATCTGGGACAGGGCTACTTCATTTGGTAAAGATTGCTGATATGATTAAATGAGCTTTAAATTATATTTGAAAGGTTAAGAAAAAAGATCCCAGAAACAATATCAAGAACAACAGATGTGATTTAAAAAGAAGAACAAAAATTAAAACTGACAGTTGAAGGAAAAGTAGTAAAGATGATTGGAAACAATATTTCCATCTGTCTATACACCAATGAACAGAATATGAGTGATTAGAGCAATGAATTTGAAAATTTAATATAAACAACTGTTCACATTTCTAGAAGTTGTTGAAAAGGGACATATGAAGTATTTTTAGAGCAATGGAAGGATAAGCATTATTTGATAGGTATAATTTTGATAAATGATGCAACAGAATAGCATTGAAAATTAATGTATCCATTGGTATGAGGGTGAAAACATGTTAGAGAGCATTGGCATCAGGAGGAAAGATAAAGAAAAATTCTAATGTTGTGTGGATACAGTATCTAGAGCAGATACTGGTGGATTTGTATAATGCTTTCCTCTGTGTATGACAACTCACCCAGAGGCAGTGATAGGTCTCCTCAGTAACCTGTTGCAAACTCCATTCTGCCCTAAGCAAGGATCAGAGTTATCTGCCCTCTACAACGTTACTGTTTAAATGAAGAAATAAAAAAATAAAATACTGATGCTAAAATAGAACTAAGCTTTACAAATTTAAAAATAATTTAAATAAGTAATTAAGAAAAGTAAAACATTATGTTATGTAAAACGTATTATATATGACATGTTAGGGGTACTATAAATAAAAATAGAAGACATCAATATAAAGTGCCCTTTCATTTTATTCATCAAATACCTATTGAATAGGTGCTGAATGAGCGCCAAGAAAGGTTGAGTGGACAGAGTAGTAAATTCAACACAATCCCTCTTCTCATGGAGTTCAGACATTAAGCAAGTAATTAAAATAAAGAATGGTAAATATTGACAAAGACAGTGCTTTGAAAATGTAAGGAGCTCTTCAGTCAGTTCAAATTTAACATGAATATTTATGAAATATGGAAGTAGGATTAATAGAAAAGTGTAACTTGAGCACACATTAGGGCACAGAAAGCAAAGACCAGAACTAATTGAGACTTATGAAACATTCCAAGACAGCGGTAAAAGAATGTTAGTCATGTTCAGAGTGGGGAAATGAATATTAAAAGATTAGTTATACTCTTTGCACAAGATAGTAGAATGTTGAGTTGGCAGAACTTAACTAATTGTACAATCTCCAACAAAGAAAATAAATGGATTGGAAGGAGTTTAAGAGGTTATGGAAGCCCAAGGTAGAAGCTGTGGAAAGTTTGCTTGAAATAATTCTATGTCTCTAGAAAAACATGCCAGTGACATCATAGCAACAAACTCTACGTGATGTTTGAGAAACTGTGATGAAGGGATAAGAGTATTAGATTAAGGATGAGGTCATCTACTCCATCTTCCATTGATTCGTTTATTCGTCTTTAAAAAGACAATTTAGCACTTCTATATGTCAGGCACTGTGCTAGTCAATAGTGACACAAAGTTTAAGAAATGGAGGACCTGAGCCCTCACCTCACAAAAGCCCACACTCATTGGAAGTAAGGACAAGTGAGCAGTTACAGTAGGGTATGATCAATTCAACAGAACTTCAGAGCATCAGACAACAAATAAGAGAATTCACACAATTAATTCTATCAAAAGGGATGAGGAAAGATGTCAAAAAGAAAATGATGCTTTATTGGAGTCTGATTTTTGCTGTTAATTCAAGAAGAAATTGCCTATTGAACACAAATATGTACAGGAACTTATTATAAAGGTACCTAACCATTTTTAAAGTATTTTAGTAACAAAGTAAAAAAATATGAGTCAGATGATATACAAAAGTAGATTTGTAGCTGGTTGTATAATGAAATACAAATAGTTTCAACTGACAAATCAGTGCCAACCAATCTTTGGTTGTATGTTATAAGGCTCTGTACTTGACACTGATCCATTAAATATTTTTCTCAAAATGGGAATATAGTCAATATTTTATCATTACTTTAAATGTATAGTTTGTTAAAATATTGCATTATTATATTGTACACCTGAAACTAATAACATAACACTGTAAATCAACTACACTTCAAAAAAATTTTTTAAATTCTAATTATACAGGCATACAGTTTGGTCACATTTTATATGAATTAGAATTATTAAGTATGAGGTAGAATCATTTAAAATATTTATAGATCTCACTCTTGAGACAAATGTTAAAACAAATAACCCTAAATTTAAAAATCATCAGTGACCGTGATTTGAAATGAGTGAATTGTAAACTGTTTACACCATTTCCACAAGGTGGAGCCATAGTGGTAACTGTGGCCAGTAATGTATTCTTCCAACCTTTTCTCTCCACATAATTATGAACTATGTTTATAACCATATTCACAATTTGAGGCTTCCTAAATAACTGAAATTATTCTATATCTAATAAGTGAACTGAAATTTGCCGTCTTCAGCAAATCAAACATATTGGGGATTTACCCCACTCTTTTACTGCTGTCTAATATTCCTTGATGGAAAGATACTATAATTCATTTAATAAGTCCCTCATCCGTGGTCATGTAGGTGTCCTACAATTTTTCACTAGTGCAAGTAATGTCATAAAGAACTTTCTTGAATAATTATCTTTGTATACATATGCAAGGGTGTCTGGAATATATATTCTGGCCAGGAGAAATTTCTGGCTCCAAAGCAAATGAACCTTCTTAATTCTGTCAAATATGGTCAAATTATCCTATTCAAAGGTTCCAACAATATAAGCTCTAACCAACATTGTATGAGAATGCCCATTTTCCTTCATATTGCATGATTATTTTGTTTTTAAATGTTGCCACCTGATAAAATGTTGTTGGTGGTAATTTGTTATTCCTTAATTAGTAGTGAGGTTGAATAAGTTTTGAAAATTTTAATGAGCTTTTGTAGTTTTTGTTCAATGATTTGCCAGTTCATATTATTTGCCCACTTTTCACTATTTTTACAGGGTTACATACTTTTTCTTCTGGATTAGTCAGAACTTTTCATTTGCTATGATTAGTCATTAGATTGTTGTAGCTGTTAAAAAAATAGTTTCTCTTAATCTGGCACTTTGAAATTCAATAATGGGTGGTTTTCATTGCAAATGAGTTTTAATTCTTAGGTCGTCAAATGTCAGGATTTTTCTTTTGTGGCCTCTGTGTTTTGTTTATTTTGTTTGTGTTGAAAGAGCTTTCCAAAATTTTAAAGCTCAACAAAGATACTCTTTTTATTTGACTGTAATGCAATTATATATGTTTTTTTCACATTTAGTACTTTTGCACACATGGAATTTATATTTTTATGGATATCCAATTAGCTTAGCACCATTTACTGAATAGACTTTTTTTTTTTTCTCCAATGATTTGAAATATTACTTTTGTCATGTACTGGTTCCAAATATCCATGATTGTGTGTCCAGATAGTCTATCTGTTCTCCAGTTGACCAAAATCTTAATATTTATCACACATAAATGCAGTGAATCACAGAATTAGTCCCACTTCCAAAAAGCAGGAAAGGGCTTCAGAAGAAGCAGCTCAGGTAGTTCAGAGATTCGCATGAAGTCCCATGATTACATTGGTGGGTGTCCTGGGCCTGGGAATGCATTTTCCTTATTTCTCATTCTGCTGCAAACTATGATTTGAGATCAACAGGAAAATAGGTCACTTTTACCCTCTTTTATCTTGATTCTTTTTCAGTAACAGAGGAGTATTCAGACTGTAGTAGATCCCCATGCCAGAACGGGGGCACATGTATAAATGGAAGAACTAGCTTTATCTGTGCTTGCCGACATCCTTTTACTGGTCACAACTGTACTGTCAAGGTGGTGGAAGAAAATGCTTTAGCTCCAGGTAAGAAAGTACACGCATCCTTGGATTTGCTCAATGTCATAAAAACAGTTTTTGAACTGTTTACGAATGAATGTTTAGACCTGCTTCATCTGGACTCACTTGAGGATTAATTCCTTTTACTTCTCAAATTAACTGAATAACATACATGATTTTGTCAGGTGAACTCATTGATATACACTAGTTGAAATTTTCAATATTGGTATAATAGAGGCAGTTTATTGAAAATTCCCCCCCCCCCCACTTATTTTTTTCCTAGTGCATCTTAAAAGAAAATACATATATATGTATATATATGTCAAACTAGTATAAACTTTTTCTCCTCAAACAAGTTGTTAAAGAATACGTCTTTGATTCATATCAGATCTGATCCTTTAAATGAAGCCATAATAAGTGAATAGCAGTATGTCTTCTGTGAAGGTCAAGTTCATAGTGTCATTTTGACTGGCTAAGGGCTGTTAGAACATGCTCAGATGTATTGAGTAGAACAAGATGCCTTTTTGCCCATTTACTTTCATAAGTATTGGTTGCTATAGATTTACTTCCAGAGTGTACCATTTCTGATTTTTATACAAGAAAATGTGTGCAGGGCTTAAAATATATTCTCTTTAAAATGACAGCAAAAAATATGTTGCAGATCAGCCTTTTCTTAATAGTGTGCTGCATAATAAAGAGTAAATTTTTTAGTCTGTTTTTAAATCTCAGCCTTTGTAAGTACATTTGGCATTAATTACATAGAAGATGGCTTTTGTCTACTTCTCGATTGTGCATACAATTTCATTGGGTTTCTGTTTTAGCCTCTAGAAACTGTTTGACAAGGTGCTGGAAAAATTGTTTCTGCATCATGTCAGCTTTAATTCCTGCAAGAGGCTTTAAAACATTCTGACATACCATAATAATCATAGAGTGCTTTGAATTCCTTCATCTCTGGAGAGATCAAAGCAACATGCAAATTAATCTTTGAGGCATTTCTATGAGGAAGGTATTGAGTGTTACTACCATTCTATCTTGATCTAAATGGAGAAACAGTCTCAGAGAGGCTAAGCAATTTTGGGTAGTTCAGGCAAGAAAAGGGGCAAACACTCAGACACATATGCTCTTGTTAAGTCTGATGAATGGCTTTTTTTCTTCTACTAACGCTTTTTGTAACCAAGATAAAATGATAAAGATACAAACAGAACAAGGTCAAAACATGAAAATTAACTCTTTCCATTGTTTTCCGCTAACAGATTTTTCAAAAGGATCGTACAGATATGCACCGATGGTGGCATTTTTTGCATCTCATACATATGGAATGACTACACCTGGTCCTATCTTATTTAATAACTTGGATGTCAACTATGGAGCTTCATATACTCCAAGAACTGGAAAATTCAGAATCCCCTATCTTGGGGTGTACGTTTTTAGGTATACCATTGAGTCATCTAGTGCTCATATCTCTGGATTTTTAGTGGTTGATGGAGTAGACAAGCTTGCATTTGAGTCTGAAAGTATTAACAGTGAGATATGCTGTGATAGGGTTTTGACTGGGGATGCCTTATTAGAATTAAATTATGGGCAGGAAGTGTGGTTGCACCTTGTAAAAGGAACAATTCCAGCCAAACTTCCCCCTGCTACTACATTTAGTGGTTACTTATTATACCGTACATAAATTAGTGGGAAAGACAGACTGTCACCTTTACTGAGAAGCAGCCAGTGTTTTTATTTATCTTTGCATGCACATTTGCTCTGTTTTTGGTTTTTCCACATGAATGAAAACCAACTTCTTTTTGAAATCTGAGTAAGGCTGCAAGTTTGTTTATTTCATAAAATTATTTGAATATCTTTTGGACAACCTGTATATGGAGTTCTTGCTCCTAAGGAGATTTAGTGGCATGGAAAACAGAGTGCATTTGTTAGCATAAACATTCCTATTTTTGTCTTTTCATGTTAAGGCATTTCAGTGTAAAAGGAATATTATAAAATGACAATCACTCAATATTGCCAGTCACAGTAGTCTTTCCAATAGAACATTTAACTTTTGTTATTCCCTGTGTACATAAACATATAACATATGTTTCTTAAATTCACAAATTCAAATAAAGTACTCAAAGACCAAGAAGTGTTCTTTTAACTTTGATTTTTATTCTTTACTGTTGAGTTGATTAATTTTACATATTAAAATTTTCATTTGTAATGAGAATTTTTAAAGCTGAATTAGAAACTTAAAATATGCTTAACTATTGTTCCCTTCCTAAACTATATTCAATATCCTGTGATCAATCATAATGAAAAATTTGAAAAAAAAAATATATGTATTACTGAATCACTTTGTTGTACTCCAGAAACTAACACAACATTGTAAATCAACTATACTTCAATAAAATTTTTAAAAAACTATTGTTCCCTTCCTATAATTAGAGAATAAAGTAGTACTTGACACATTTGAACACTTCACCCAAGTCTAAAGATACAGAAGTGGATATTTTACCTGCCTCTATCATACAATATCTACAGGGGAAAAAAAATAACACTTTTCTCTAATGAGTATCCTGTGGTAACACATGCAGACCTGTCTTATTCTTATAACAGGTGCATATATGCCATGGTGATACTACAATTTATGGATTTATGGGATGCTTCCTCTGCCTTGGTTTTCTTCTAAGCAACTTATACTGATTCCTTACAAAAGCTTTTATAAGGTGGGTATTATTATCATCATTTTTATGGTTGAACAGTGACTGACCAAGGAATGGACCAAGCTTCACAAGTAGGAAGGACTGAGACAGTATTTAAAATCAGCCATTCTTCTCCAGCACCCAAATCCATCCTTTCTGTATGTTACCTCCTAAGATGTACCATAACTGATTTAATAATCCCTTATGAAGGCCATTTGGATTATCTCCAATGTTTCATTATAACAATGTTATTGTAGTGAACACCCTTAAACATATATTCCCTATATATTTAACAAGATAATTTTGAACAAGAGATTCCTATAAGTTATCCTAAAAATAATAAGTAAGAAGTTTTTGGTATGGCAAACATTTTTCATGAATTAATTACTTTAATGCTTACTATAATCCTATGAATAACATACTAACCGTTTGAGATATGTATCATGTATTATTCTCTTTACACTTATGAGGAACAGAGGCACGAAGAAGGTAATTTTCCCAATAGTTCAGCAAACTGTGAGAATTTCAGGAACAAAGGATAAGCATATATTTTTATTTTCTAATGTACTATCAAGGCGCTCTTGAAAGGATTTGTACCACTCCATAGGCCCAGTTTGCTCATGTTTAAAGAGTACTCATTACCCCCAACACATACTCATCAAAACTCACAATTTTTAAAAATATTGCGGGGCTTCCCTGGTGGCGCAGTGGTTGAGAGTCTGCCTGCCAATGCAGGGGACATGGGTTCGAGCCCTGGTCTGGGAAGATCCCACATGCCATGGAGCAACTGGGCCCGTGAGCCACAACTACTGAGCCTGAGCGTCTGGAGCCTGTGCTCCGCAACAAGAGAGGCCACGACGGTTAGAGGCCCACGCACTGCGATGAAGAGTGGTCCCCGCTCGCCACAACTAGAGAAAGCCCACGCACAGAAGCGAAGACCCAACACAGCCAAAAAATTAATTAATTAATTAATTAATTTTTTTAAAAAAATCTTCCAACGCACGAAAGTCCAGGACCAGATGGCTTCACAGGTGAATTCTATCAAATATTTAGAGAAGAGCTAACACTGATCCTTCTCAAACTTTTCCAGAAAATTGCAGAGGGAGGAACACTCCCAAATTCATTCTACAAAGCCACCATCACCCTGATACCAAAACCAGAAAAAGATATCACAAAAAAAGAAAATTATAGACCAACATCACTGATTAACATAGGTGCAAAAATCCTGAACAAAATACTAGCAAACAGAATCCAACAACATATTAAAAGGACCATACACCATGATCAAGAGAGAGGCCCGTGCAATGCGATGAAGAGTGGTCCCCACTTGCCACAACTAGAGAAAGCCCTCACACAGAAACAAAGACCCAACACAGCAATCAATCAATCAATCAATCAATAAGAATGTGAATTTCTTTAAAAAAAAAAAAAAAAGGACAGAGACAGATATTTAAAAAAATAAAAATATTGCCAATCTCAAAAGTGAAAATATTATCTCCTCGTAGCAGAAACATAAAAGTTTTTCAAATGTGCTGAAACTTGAAAGCATATGTTTGGACAAAGAGTTGTACACAAATGTTCAGTGTAACTTTATTTATAATAGCCAAAAACTAGGTTCCACCCACACGTCCAGCAATAGATGAATAGTTAAGCAAACTCTGGCATACCCATACAGCAGAGGACTGCCAATCAATAAAAAGGAATGAACACACTACAACACATATCACAGATAATCTGTAGAAGATTTCAAACTGCAGCCTAATGAACCTTGAACAACCCTGCAGGTAAGTGTGAAGTGAGTATTGCCCATCAGAATGTCTCATGCTGAGCCAAAATAGCTGTGCCTTCATAGCTGAGCCTCACGCAGTACACTGGGGAAGAGTGTGAGCCAGATGCTGACAAGCAAACGCTGAATGATTGACAATTTCTATTCTGTGTAAATGTGTCATTTTCAAAACTATTGGGAAAGTTTTCATAATTTCTTTAGTCCTTGCCTGAAATTACATCACAATCTACAGGAGAGGCAGGTGGGAGGGGCCCTCCAGGACCTGAGGAGCGGGAGAGGAGTGGAGGACGTTTGCCCCACCCACTCGAGCCCGGGAAACCTGCTAAGCACCCAGGCTGGTCCCCCACCCTCTGAGATCAGAGGAAGGAGACCCGCCTGGGCCCCTTCTGTTCTGTTGAGCCTAAGCACCACACCCCAAACCCCCCAGGGCCTTTTCCAGCCCCGTGGGTGCTAAGTATAGGCCCCGCCCACTGCCAAAAACCCACCCCTGCTTAGGCCCCACCCTCCACAGCAAGGCCTTTCCCCCCCATTTTTTTCCTTCTCCTCTTTTTTTACTATTGTGGTTTTGTTTCACCTTCCAGTTGTTGTTTCATCTACATTTTTATTTTTATATTCTTTCTAACATATCTGTTAGTTTCCTAGTCTAATTCTATGTTTTACTTTTTTATTGTTCTCCCTTTTTTTTTTTTTTTGCCACCCCATGTGGCTTGCAAGATCTTGGTTCATGAGCCAGAGGTCGGGCTGAAGCTGCTGCGGTGGGAGCTCCAAGTCCGAACCACTGGACTAACAGAGAACCTCAGACCCCAGGGAATATTCATCGGAGTGAGGTCTCCTGGAGGTCCTCATCTCGACACCAAGACCCAGGTCTACCCAACAGCCTCGAAACTCCACTGTTGGAATCCTCAGGCCAAACAATCAGTAGGACAGGAACACAATCCCACTCATCCAAAAACAAACAAAAAAAAGGGACAGCAAAAAAATATGTCACAGATGAAGGAGCAAGGTCAAAACCTACAAGACCAAATAAATGAAGGGGAAATAAGCAATCTACTTGAAAAAGAATTCAGAGTAATGATAGTAAAGATGATCCAGAATCTCGGAAAAAGAATGGAGGCACAGATTGAGAAAATATAAGAAATGTTTAACAAAGATCTAGACGAACTAAAGAACAAACAAACAGAGATGAACAACACAACAACTGAAATGAAAAATACACTAAAAGGAATCAATAACAGAATATCTGAGGCAGAAGAACAAATAAGTGAGCTGGAAGACAAAATGGTGGAAATAACTGACAAGGAGCAGAATAAAGAAAAAAAATGAGAAGAATCGAAGACAATCTCAGAGACTTCTGGGACAACACTAAATGCACTAACATTCGAATTATAGGGGTCCCAGAAGAGGAAGAGAAAAAGAAAGGGACTGAGAAAGTATCTGAAGAGATTATAGTGGAAAACTTCCCTAACATGGGAAAGGAAATAGTCACACAAGTCCAGGAAGCACAGAGAGTCCCATACAGGATAAACCCTAGGAGAAACATACCAAGACACATATTAATCAAACTAATAAAAATTAAATTCAAAGAAAAATTATTAAAAGCAGCAAGGGAAAAACAAAAAATAACATACAAATGGATCCCCGTAAGGTTATCAGCTGATTTTTCAGTGGAAACTCTGCAGGACAGAAGGGAGTGGCAGGATATACTTAAAGTCATGAAAGAGAAAAACCTACAACCAAGATCACTCTACCCAGCAAGGATCTCATACAGATTCAACGGAGAAATCAAAAGCTTTTCAGACAAGCAAAAAACCAGCTTTACAACAAATGCTAAAGAAACTTCTCTAGGTGGGAACACAAGAGAAGAAAAAAACCCACAAAAACAAACCGAAAACAATTAAGAAAATGGTAATAGGAACATACATATCGATAATAACTTTGAATGTAAATGGATTAAATGCCCCAAACAAAAGATACAGACTGGCTGAATGGATACAGAAACAAGACCCATATATATGCTGTCTACAAGAGACCCACTTCAGACCTAGGGAAGCATAGAGACTGAAGGTGAAGGGATTGTAAAATATATGCCATGCAAATGGAAATCAAAAGAAAGCTGGAGTAGCACTACTCATATCAGATAAAATAGACTTTAAAATAAAGACTGTTACAAGAGATAAAGAAGGACACTACATAATGATCATGCGGTCAATCCATGAAAAAGATATAACAATTATAAATGTTTATGCACCCAACGTAGGAGCACCTCAATACATAAGGCAAATGCTAACAACTATGAAAGTGGAAATTGACAGTAACACAATAATAGTAGGTGATGTTAACACCCCACTTACATGAATGGACAGATCATCCAAACAGAAAATAAATAAGGAAACACAAGCTTTAAATGACACAATAGACAAGCTAGATTTAACTGATATTTATAGAACATTCCACCTGAAAGTGGCAGAATACACTTTCTTCTCAAGTGCACATGGAACATTCTCCAGGATAGATCACATCTTGGGTCACAAATCAAGCCTCGGAAAACTTAAGAAAATTGAAATAGTATCAAGCATCTTTTCTGACCACAATGCTATGAGATTGGAAATCAATTACAGGAAAAAAAAACTGTAAAAAACACAAATACATGGAGGCTAAACAGTGCACTACTACATAACCAAGAGATCACTGAAGAAATCAAAGAAGAAATTAAAAAATACATAGAAAGAAATGACAATGAAAACACGAGGACCCAAAACCTATGGGACGCAGCAAAAGCAGTTCTAAGAGGGAAGCTTATAGCAATTCAATCTCACCTCAAGAAACAAGAAAAATCTCAAATAAACAATCTAACCCTACACCTAAAGCAACTAAGAAGAACAGAGAAAACCCAAAGTCAGTAGAAGGAAAGAAATCATAAAGATCAGAGCAGAAATAAATGAAATAGAAATGAAGAAAACAATAGCAAAGATCAATAAAACTAAAATCTGGTTCTCTGAGAAGATAAACAAAACTGATAAACCCTTAGACAGACTCATCAAGAAAAAAAGGGAGAGGACGCAAATCAATAAAATGAGAAATGAAAAAGGAGAAATCACACCTGACACTGCAGAAATACAAAGGATTATAAGAGGCTACTACAAACAACTATATGCCAATAAAATGGACAGCCATGAAGAAATGGACAAATTCTTGGAAAGGTACAATTTTCCAAGACTGAACCAGAAAGAATTAGAAAATATAAACAGACCTATCACAAGTAATGAAATTGAAACTGTAATTAAAGACCTTCCAACACACAAAAGTCCAGGACCAGATGGCTTCACAGGTGAATTCTATCAAATATTTAGAGAAGAGCTAACACTGATCTTTCTCAAACTTCCAAAAAATTGCAGAGGGAGGAACACTCCCAAATTCATTCTACAAAGCCACCATAACCCTGATACCAAAACCAGACAAAGACATCACAAAAAAAGAAAATTATAGACCAATAACACTGATTAACATAGATGCAAAAATCCTGAACAAAATACTAGCAAACAGAATGCAACAACATATTAAAAGGATCATACACCATGATCAAGTGAGATTTATCCTAGGGATGCAAGGATTCTTCAATATAAGCAAATCAATCAATGTGATACACCATATTAACAAATTAAGGAATAAAAACCATATGATCATCTCAATAGATACAGAAAAAGCTTTTGACAAAATTCAACACCCACTTATGATAAAAACTCTCCAGGAATTGGGCATAGAGGGAACCTACCTCAACATAATAAAGGCCATGTATGACAAACATCATACTCAGTGGTGAAAAACTGAAAGCATTTCCATTAACATCGGGAACAAGACAACAATGTCCACTCTCGCCACTCTTATTCAACAGTTTTGGAAGTCCTAGCCGTGGCAATCAGAGAAGAAAAAGAAAGGAATACAAATTGGAAAGGAAGAAGTAAAACTGTCACTGTTTGCAGATGACATGATACTATACATAGAAAATCCTAAAGATGCCACCAGAAAACTACTAGAACTAATCAATGAATTCGGTAAAGTAGCAGGATACAAAATTAATGCACAGAAATCTCTTGCATTCCTATACACTAATGATGAAAAATCTGAAAGAGAAATTAAGGAAACACTCCCACTTACCACTGAAACAAAAAGAATAAAATACCTAGGAATAAACCTACTTAAGGAGACAAAAGACCTGTATGCAGAAAACTATAAGACACTGATGAAAGAAATTAAAGACTATACAAGCAGATGGAGAGATATACCATGTTCTTGGATTGGAAGAATCAACATTGTGAAAATGACTCTACTACCCAAAGCAATCTACAGATTCAATGCAATCCCTATCAAACTACTACTGGCATTTTTCACAGAACTAGAACAAAAAATTTCACAATTTGTATGGAAACACAAAAGACCCTGAATAGGCAAAGCAATCTTGAGAAAGAAAAACGGAGCTGGAGGAATCAGGCTCCCTGACTTCAAACTATAATACAAAGCTACAGTAATCAAGACAGTATGGTACTGCCACAAAAACAGAAATATAGATCAATGGAACAGGAGAGAAAGCCCAGAGATAAACCCACGCACATATGGTCACCTTATCTTTGATAAAGGAGGCAAGAATATACAGTGGAGAAAAGACAGCCTCTTCAATAAGTGGTGCTGGGAAAACTGGAAAGCTACATGTAAAAGAATGAAATTAGAGCACTCCCTAACACCATACACAAAAATAAACTCAAAATGGATTAAAGACCTAAATGTAAGGCCAGACACTATAAAACTCTTAGAGGAAAACATAAGTAGAACACTCTATGACATAAATCACAGAAAGATCTTTTTTAACCCACCTCCTAGAGAAATGGAAATAAAAACAAAAATAAACAAATGGGGCCTAATGAAACTTAATAGCTTTTGCACAACAAAGGAAACCATAAACAAGGCGAAAAGATGACCCTCAGAATGGGAAAAAATATTTGCAAACGAAGCAACTGAGAAAGGATTAACCTCCAAAATACACAAGCAGCTCATGCAGTTCAATATCAAAAAAACAAATAACCCAATCCAAAAATGGGCAGAAGACCTAAATAGACATTTCTCCAAAGAAGATATACAGATTGCCAACAAACACATGAAAGGATGCTCAACCTCACTAATCATTAGAGAAATGCAAATTAAAACCACAATGAGGTATCACCTCACACCGTTCAGAATGGCCATCATCAAAAAATCTACAAACAATAAATGGTGGAGAAGATGTGGAGAAAAGGGAACCCTCTTGCACCGTTGGTGGGAATGTAAATTGATACAGCCACTATGGAGAACAGTATGGAGGTTCCTTAAAAAACTAAAAATAGAATTACCATATGACCCAGCAATCCCACTACTGGGCCTATACCCTGAGAAAACCATAATTCAAAAAGAGACATGTACCACAATGTTTACTGCAGCACTATTTACAATAGCCAGCACATGGAAGCAACCTAAGTGTCCATCGACAGATGAATGGACAAAGAAGATGTGGCACATGTATACAATGGAATATTACTCAGCCATAAAAAGAGATGAAATTGAGTTATTTGTAGTGAGGTGGATGAGACTGTCATACAGAGTGAAGTAAGTCAGAAAGAAAAACAAATACCGTATGCTAACGCATATACATGGAATCTGAAAACAAAAAAAAATGGTACTGATGAACCTAGTGGCAGGGCAGGAATAAAGACCTAGACATAGAGAATGGACTTCAGGACACGGTTGGGGAGGGGGAAGCTGGGGCGAAGTGAGAGTAGCATTGACATATATACACTACCAAATGTGAAACAGTTAGCTAGTGGGAAGCAGCAGTATAGCACAGGGAGATCAGCTCGGTGCTTTGTGACCACCTAGAGGGGTGTGATAGCGAGGGTGGGAGGGAGGCTCAAGAGGGAGGGGATATGGGGATATATGTATGCATATGGCTGATTCACTTTGTTGTACAACAGAAACTAACACAGTATTGTTAGCAATTATACTCCAATAAAGATCTATTACAAATAAATAAAAAGTAAAAAATAAAAATAATTTTTCTTTTTATTTCTTCAAGTACTCCTAGATTAAACAGAATTTTTTTCTTCCAAATATACTTCAACAGATACCAGTGATTTCAATGTCCTGCCTTTTCTGTAATATTAGCAAGAACAGAAGGAAGTAAATCATTTGACAATATTTGTCATTGCCATGCACAATTTAATTTTTGATTTCATAATTAGATAATTTAGAACATTTAGCACTAAATGATGCTTTGGTGTTTGGAGTTTTAATTACTAATATTATCCTTTATTTTTATACATATTTGTATAAATACACAGTTAAATGACAAATTGCCACCAATAGCCAAAAAGCATTTTAGCCACTTCTAAGTTGCTGTGACCTTGTCTCGGTATCTTTTAAAAAGCCACCCAATAAAATGTAGGACAGCTGAGCAATATATTTCTAATCATCATGATCAAACTCTCCATGTATAAAAAATATAACACTGGGATTTTCTTGATTTTTCCTATGGAGACAGCAGACTTTAACGGATATTATTTTCTAGATTGAATTCCAGAGCTCTTCTCTCTCACCAGACCTTCTTGCCCAGCAAACTCTCAAAGCATACTAAGACTCTAATTACTGATGACAATTTCATACCCATTCATTCATCAATTATTTAATAAACACCTACTTCATGACAGGCAGGATAAATCATATATTAACTAATGTAAAAATAAGTATCAAGTAAATCAGTACAGATAGATACTGCATTTTAAATACATTACTCAGAGTCATGCTGGGATTCACTCCACCAAATCGTGAGTAGTTCCCTAAGGATAGGAAATGTATCTTTAATAACCAACCCCTCTTTTTTCTGCACCTCTGACTGAACTTCCATTACTTGCTTTTGGATCACTCTAAGAATTAAGAAACTTCATATTCGAAGCCAAGTGTGCCTGCATTGCTCTTTCTTACTGTCTCTTACCAAATTTCTCATTTTGGTAGAATGGGCTAATACCATTTGGGCATTAAGATGCTAAAAATAAGCCATATTGATTTTCCGTTTACTAGTTTAATGCTCTTAAAGGGGATTTTTTGATGTTGTTCATCTGTTTCAAAATATAAATTTACTGAATTGAATGAATTTCTAATTTGTAGAAGTTCAGTTATATAGAAACATTTTATATATAATACATATATTTATATTACATCTACATTCAGTTATGTTATATATATATAACTTAAGGTTTTCACTTACCTAATATATATCTAATATAAATATTTTTCTATCTAATATACATAAATTATGTATATTATACATATAAAACTTAAGATGTTTATCATGTACTTTTTATCCAGGTCTAAAGAAAATGGGTATACAACTTGGTACTTTAAAAAAAAAATTGCTATGGTTTATTACTGTCAACTTTTTCACATTAGAAACTAGCTGAGTAATAATCTTTGTCTTCAAAAGCAATTTTTGATGCAATAAAATTCTCCTTATTCAAAATAGTTTGCCTATCCTCTATCCTTGCAAGCATGTGTGGGATGCATTAGAGCAGAAATGATAGCCTGCCCTTCCTAGATTGTACATTGAGTTAGGTTGATCTTCCCTGTAAGAGGCAGAGATGTTTGCTGCCCCAGTGGTTTCAAACCCAGGGTTTCATCAATGACCAGAGGAGTGTTATAAAGCACCTTCCCTTGGGAGCTTTTATCACAGCTCAGTGAGAACCTTCAATGAGCTATACTGCGTTTGTGCTTGGAGAAAAACAACAACAAAGCAGTGTCCATTTCTCTGGGCTCACATCCTGATTAAACAATCCCAAACTCTGGAAAAAGTCCAAATTTAGGATTTTTTTAGTACTTTTATTCGTGGGTTTCTTCATGAAATATCAAAGCCCAGACTTTGGTCAAAACATTTCCCAGGTACCAAGTGTTGGATGTAGTAATATTTAGTATTACGTAGTAATATTTAGAATATTTTAAAATGTTATTCCCATATTTTAAAAAATATTAGTCCATAGCAGATCCTGGTTGTAACATGATTTTCTGTTGGATTCAAATAAATACTTATATCAAGCCCATTGAAAACTACAGTTAAAATGCTATAAGACTGCAACCTAGGAGTCAGTGGGTTTTTTTCAATGTATTTAAATCTACATCCAAATATTTGGATTCAAACACTTGAATTCCCTATATCTTTTAGATTCAAACAAATACTATATCAAGTCCACTCAGGTTAAGAATGAAAATACTACATGACACAACCCGAGGGGTGAGTGTTCTTATAAATACTACTCTACTTTGCTTACTTTAGTCATTAGTGAAGAAATTGACTAGATTCTTCTTACCAGGAAACAGACAATTACAGATAGTTTCTAAAATTACAGATAGTTTCTAAAATTTTTTTGGTAACTTACTTCCCTCCATTGATCTTTGCTGTCACCATCATCACCACCAAAGCATTTAATTGTACATAATGTGTATAAAGAGGACTGCATATCTATTTCTTCATCTATATGAAATTTGTGACTTAAGGATGACAATAATTTGCCAGAAAACATGTGTAGAAAAAAATCCACTTATTTGTACCACCTAGCCATTTCCAAAAATCATTTGAGGTGGCTAGATGAATAATATATGATAGGAAATATATTAAACTTTAACAAAGAGAGTTGCTACTTACACATCCAATATATGTCAAGAACATGTGCTTTTCTTATCCTAATTTCTTAGATATACTCACATGTACTACTTTTCAAGATTTGTCACAGAGTAATCTTGTGGTTAACACAGAATACTCTACAGAGATGCTTCCCGCAATCTGAAACCCTCTTTCAATCCCCTACTGCACCTGATTCCCTATCCCACCATCGCAGAATTGCTGTTTAACGAACATGTTTAGATCTCTTTAATCCTGCTGAGGAGGCAGCTAAATAGCGTGGAAATTATTCTGTAGATGAAATTTAAAAGGCTCTCCAGAGATTACATGTCTTTTTAATGCTACTTTCATTGCCCTTTCTGAAGCCTGTCATTAAGTTTTTGAATCATGATTCTATTTCATAAACACTAATTCTCATTCCTTTAAATGGTTGGCAAACTGACAGGTCATCCATGGGTTTTAGCCTTTCACAGAACTCCATATTAACAGCAAACTGTGAACTCTACCCCACTCAATGAATGGAAGCAATAAACAAAGACCATCACTGAATGTCTGTATAATTTTGGCTTCTCTCATCCCTTGTGGTATTTTCAAAGTAGAGCATATTTGAGAAAGCAACCACACATCATCATTACCAACAGCAACCACCAACATGCCCTAAAGGCATTCTTGGGTATCACAAAGGAACCTATCTTTTTATATTTCAGAAATACATTGTAAATATTACTGGAGCAGGATCAGTACCTGAAAACTGATTCTGTAGTGTATTCTGAAAAATGGGCAGACTAAGATGCCTATAAAGCATCTTACAATAGAATTCCATGAGGCCGGGTACCATTTGCCCATCGATAAAGT
The DNA here is from genome assembly GCF_949987535.1 of Balaenoptera acutorostrata. Classification (NCBI taxonomy): domain Eukaryota; kingdom Metazoa; phylum Chordata; class Mammalia; order Artiodactyla; family Balaenopteridae; genus Balaenoptera; species Balaenoptera acutorostrata. The sequence continues at coordinate 10,996,128 of NC_080068.1, forward strand.
GCTTGGCACTGCAGCCAGTGGAAGATCACTGAGATCAGTAAATACACAGAACATACTGTAAACTGAAAAGAATTAAATGTCTTAAATGTATTAATTAAATTTTACTAACAGAAAAATTTCTAGTAAAATTCATTTTACTTATTTTAATGGAACAAAAATAACTTGAATATTCAAATTTGTGATCACCAACCCCAAAACTAGTCCTGATTTTTTTTTTTTTTTGATGTAGAGATTTAAAATGTGACATCTATATTTGGCGAATGTTGTTACCTTTGTTAGACAGAGGTTTTAGCCCTGTGATGAAGGCATCGAATTTTCTTAAATTTTCTTAAAATTTTCTCATTCTGGGCTGTAACAAACAGCTACTTATTTGCCCTAGATACATCCTTAATACACTGATGCAGTTTTGCCAGCAAGTTATGTCTTCTTCACACCAATGGAAAAATTATCTTGGCAAGTGACCTTGTGAGGAAACTATTTGCAAGAAGGCAAAAGAGCTACCACCTCAGGGAGAACGACTACTTTCACTAGTAAGTAATTATGCAGAATTTGAATTGCCATTCCTGTTTTGAAGTACACATCACACCAAGTTACTAACCTCCCTTGTATCACTACAGTTTAAAAGTCATAACATCATTTTTTCCCCTACAACTGTAAAATCAAAAGCAACACAGACTACAAAGAGAAAGCTCCTAAATATTTTCTTTCCCTCTTGCTTCTGGCAGCTATCTGACGGAAAATGTATGGAGACAAGAGAAAGGAGAAAGATCAAAACAGAAATAAGGAGGAGGAAAAGGAAGATGATAGAAGGAGGATGCCCATGAGAGGAGGAGTGGTAAGAGGGAGAAGAAAAAACTAGAGCCCAATTGGTTACTGTTGAGAGACAGCGTATATAGTCAGACACAGGGTGAGACAGCATGGAGGAGTGAAAACCACCTGAGATGTAAGGTGCTGGTACCATTTCATCAACTTACCTCTAAGCCCAGGCGACATCGTTACCCAGCAAGGACTTGCTGCCTCTCACACACAGAAGCAAATACTTCGGCACTGGCTTCTGAGAAAATAAAGAGCCTTATTCTGAGGTCCACCAGCAAGGAGACAGGAAACAGGGCTCAAATCCGTCTTCCTGCTCTAGGCTTCAGGGTGAAATTCAAGGGGTTTGGGGAATTTCAAACTTGGAAGCTGACTGGCTAGTCTCAAAGCGGTCCATATAAACCACTCGTGCTGCTGGAAGCCAGACATTACTTACTGAAGGAATTTTTGATTGCTAAAGGGCTCTGGTGGCAACACTTCTATTCTTTGGGTTCCATAGACGGAAGATCCTTGACTCTGGGGTTATCCAGGAGACATGAGTTTTCACCTTACACATGCCCAGTGCTGTTTATGTAAAATAACTCAAGGTTTGATTAATCAACAGCCTATTCAAGGAGGCAAAACCAGTTTAAGCTGATCAGTGCTTTACCAGCTGTTTCAGTTTGATTAATCAACAACCTATTTAAGAAGACAAACTGGTTTAAGCCGGTCAATGTTTTACGCAGTGTTTCAAAGTGTTTTCTCTAGCAGAGAAAGTGTACAAGCTCTATCATTACTGTCTCTCCTCACTCCAGCCGCCTTTTTGAAAACCTGTAACTTTGTCTTGAAAAAACTTTGACATTGTCCTTTGGGCTTTGTGGAATACTATGCTCTGAGTAATGTAACACCAGCTTCACAAATTAGGAAGCAAATGGGAAAGTATTACTCCCTCATTCCAAAAATTCTTTATGATTGTTTTCTCATATTTTCCCTCTTGGTTCTTGAAACTTGGTAATGTGTCTAAGAAGAGAAAAAGTTAGCATTCCCACAAATTTTCTTTTAGTGGCATTTTAAGATTATTTCCTGGTATAACATGATTATTAGTGTGTTTATTCAGCATACTCTGAAGTCCTATGAGGCAGGTCTGCACATTAAAACAAACGGCATGAATGGGTAACGTGGGCACATTTTCAACAAATGAAGCTTATGCTCCAGTAATGCTAAGAATCGCCAAGCATCTAAACTGGCATTGCTGCTGAATAAAGGTAGGAAGTTAGCAAATATAAACTTTCTATATGTTTTCTGAGATCTAAAAGCGAAGAAAATGCTATCGAATTTTTAAAAATTTAGAGTTAGTGGCTTTAAAATGAATCTGCATTTAATTCAGATTGCTTTTAATAGAAAGTATAATATGTTCTGTATAAATATTGATCATAAAATGATGTCATAATATGCATGTCTCTCTCCCCCAGATTTCTCTCTTTTTTCTTAAAAGATAAAAGAAATTTCCACCTAAAGTAACATTTCATTGATTTCAGCCTGCATGTCTTTTGGAAAAGGAAAGAATTTGATAATCAAATGTGTTATATAAATAATTAACTGTAGGGGTGGAGTTTGGGAGAGGAAGTTCTTTATAAAATCTCAGAACAGATATCAGAGGCACATAATTCTGATTTTCCCTTCCTGAAATATAACATCATCCGGGATTAAAATGACAATTTTTTCAGAATAAATGGAAAGACATTCTGGAAGGTATATTATTTTATTTTCCAACCCTTTTGTTGGAAAAGGCAACGAAATAGGGGCAATTCTATTCCTTTTTCTTGCCCACTGTAAATCTTACTTTGACCTCTAGATTCACCCTTCCTGTGTTTCTCGGCAACTCCCCACATTTCCTCAGGAGCCTCTCAAACTGCTGTCATTTACCCAGCAACCAAGACGGTTGCAGGTGCAGACGAATGGCCTCTGCAAGACCTGAGAACCAGCCAAGACCTAATTGCCTCTCTCCAGGTCCCATTGGCAGGAGCTTTCATTCATTTCTCCCCCTACAACCACTCCTTTTCTAGGAAAGCAAGCCTCGAGGCAGGATATCACCTTCTCATTACCCAACAGCTTGGCGAGCTGCAGGAACCTCTGAGCGTTAGTCTGAGAATGTCTGGCCTTGCGAGTGAAAGGAAGAGCTTTGGTCTTGAACTTTCACGATTCTGCTTCTCCTTTTGCAGGTCCCTTCTATTTCCCATTCCTTTTGCCTTTGCCCTCCGCCTCTTCCTCCTCCTCTTCTTTTGGTTTTCTAACTGCCTGTGTTTTCTCTATTTACCCCTGTTGGCCTCTTCTTTCAGTTTCATGATCTCTTTGGCTCTCTCCTTTGTCCTGCTTTTTCCTCCCCACTCTCCATTTCTTACACACATTTCCATAAACCATCATTTAAAGAATGTACAGATTATAAAGTCCTGCTGTCCCTTTTTTCCCTATTTTATTTTTTGCCCCATATTTTCTAAGGTCCAAGAATAATTCAAAACAAAACACTCTCTAGGAAATTCTATATTTTCAATGAAATTTATTTTCATTGTGTAATAAACCTGAGGGAAGCCTAATTGTATTTTCTTTTTTGCAAGTATTACTACTAATGTGCTGTTCAATAGGATTCTGTAACTGTCTAAATTAATTAAACTGCCATCTGGGTAGTATATTTCAAAGAAATAATTTAACATTGTTATTTACAAATTGCATCCAGTTTAAGCATAGATTTTACTTATTTAGGTGAAATATTTATCTTATTCAGAGAAATACTTATTTAGGTGAACTATTTGTCATGTGCAAAAAAAATATGGAATGAATGACCCAAAAAAAAAAAAAAAAGGACTGTATAGGGCCACCTTTATAATCAAGTAATATGAAAATAATACACAACTAAATAACATGATTTGTAATAGGAGATGAGGCAATCCTTGGGGTAAATTAGCCACTAAACAAAAAATGTCCCAGTCAAAAGAATTTCTTCCTAAGTATCAGAAGCCTTTTGAATGTACAGAGCTCACATTACTGAAAATCAGTACAGTTCAATCGATGAAGATTAAGCATGATGAATGCTTGATTGTCTCAGATGAAATCACATGTGCTGACAGAACATCTGTTACAGCCTTCCTGTTATTTTATTGCAAATTTACAACCTATTGCAACTAAAATAACATGATTAAAATTATAGACATTTTGAATAAAGGCTAATTTATAGACCTCTCTAAATAATCAAACTTATTGCTCAAATGACCAAAATTTTAAAAAAGAAAAGATTTCTGAAACCCTATACGTGTTGCTTTTCATTACAAACACTGGTATTTGGTATCTACATTCAGGCATAGCTACTATAGGGAAAAAAAAAAAAAAAATGAATCCCAGAATCAGAAATCTTCAATGTTCACTTATTTGTTATATTTATTAAAGTTATTTCACAGACAGTTAATCTTGGTTTTTCATGTTTGCAATACCCACAAGGACTAACCCAATGGTCAACATATAGTAGACATTTATTTAGTATTTGTTTACTGAACACTTGAATAAAAATGTTGAGTAAAGTGTTCATAAGGTCATGTTTTAGGTAAGTACAAATGTTTCATGTTGCCTAAGAAAGTAACTAAAATTACTTCAAACAGAAAGATGCCATAAAGATTTGCATAATTTGTACATGCAGGTGTGTGAAATAGTAAGTATAATATTTAATGTTTATAAAAACAATCTCCCTTATATAATTGGAGTTTCCTGTAATCTGTCTGTTCTGTGTAACAAACCTATGGAACTGGGTCGACTCCAAATAAAAGGCTATAAAAACCATTTGTAGGGCTTCCCTGGTGGTGCAGTGGTTGAGAATCTGCCTGCCAATGCAGGGGACACGGGTTCGAGCCCTGGTCTGGGAGGATACCACATGCCGCGGAGCGACTAGGCCCGTGAGCCACAACTACTGAGCCTGTGCGTCTGGAGCCTGTGCTCCGCAACAAGAGAGGCCGCGATAGTGAGAGGTCCGCGCACCGCGATGAAGAGTGGTCCCCGCTTGCCACAACTAGAGAAAGCCCTCGCACAGAAACGAAGACCCAACACAGCCATAAATAAATAAATTTAAAAAAAACCATTTGTAAACCACAGCTTCCCTATTTGCATATTGCTAACTAAAAGTTCCAATTTCATTATTTACTTACCTTAAATCAAATTTTCTGACTAGAATTAATTATAGATTTAGGAGCCAAGATGGTCAGGAGTTTCTTTAACAAGGCTTGAAATCAGTTGTCAGTTGGTCAAACCCAGAGGTCACACCTGTTTTATGGGAGAGGCGGTCTATTAGGGGGGCCGATCTTACGCGCATGGATTACTGAGTTCAAACTCCAGTTATGAGCACTGGACTCTTTTGTGCCTCATTTTCTTTATCTGTAAATAGACATAAAAATAGTTCCTACTTATTATTAAGATTTTTTTACAGATTAAATATGATGGTGCATGTAAAACGTTAAATGCAATGATTAACACCTGGTAAGTACTCAATAAATGATGGGCTTAGCACTGTGATGTTGGAAAGAAGATTGTGAAGGGTAAAGGGGAAGGCACAGAAAAGCGGAGGAGACAAATAGCAAGCTCACAACTACTGTTGGATTCAAGTTTTAACAAAGAAATAAAAAGCAATTATTAGTACAGTAAGAAAGATTATGAAAACGGATAAGACAAAATATACCCTGTTACCAGAAGAAACTTGCATAGTCATCATGTAACAGACTGAAAAACTGAAAGAAAAATAAGTACAAAGAAACCCTTGCACACTGGATAGCGTACTTCTGAAATGAAATGTATCCTTAGCCTGTGGTAATACATCAGTGTTTGGGGGCAACATAGAAAATGAGGGCATATGAAGAAGAAAATGCAACAGGAAATTATTTGTTGAACTTCAAACGCGATATCAATTCTTCACCTTTCTTTAGGTCATAGTGACACAAACCTCGCAGGGGTGTAAAGAAGTTTTATCTACAAAAGGATATGAAAAAAAACATTGCTGAAATGAAAAAGGATTTCTCATATAGGTAAATTTTTAAAAATTCAGATATAATTGACATATAACATTATATTAGTTTCAGAAGTATAAATAAGTTGCTAAATAAAGTTTTAGCCTGATTATTTGGCTTTTTCTTTTTCTTTTTTTTTTTTTTGTGGCTGTGTTGGGTCTTTGTTGCTGCGCGCGGGCTTTCTCTAGTTGGCGGTGAGCGGGGCTACTCTTCCTTGTGGTGCGCAGGCTTCTCATTGTGGTGGCTTCTCTTGTTGCGGAGCACGGGCTCTAGGCGCACAGGCTTCAGTAGTTGTGGTGCGTGCGGGCTCAGTAGTTGTGGCTCGCGGGCTCTAGAGTGCAGGCTCAGTAGTTGTGGCGCATGGGCTTAGTTGCTCCGCGGCATGTGGGATCTCCCCGGACCAGGGCTTGAACCCATGCTCCCTGCATTGGCAGGCGGATTCTTAACCACTGCACCACCAGGGAAGCCCTATTTGGCTTTTTAAAATCAGCTTTACCATAGTATTTGTATCTTCTTTAGGTATTATATTAACCATAGTGTCAAGATAACAGATTACATAGAACATATAGAAGTTAAAGCTATTGAACTTCACAAACTGTTCTAATATATCAAACTTGCATGAAAATTAAGAAAATCATTTTATATTGCTAAGAATTGTTTGGTTCAGTAGTGGTAAAATGCTTCCCTAAAATTTCTTGATTTATATAAAGTAAGAATTTTTAAATGTTGGATTAAAAATATTTTCCCCCGCTCTAGCACACTAGAAAAGACCTGAAAGAAAAAGCAGAGCGGGAGCAATTAAATAAAAGTTTTTTTTTTAATTAATTAATTTATTTATTTTTGGCTGTGTTAGGTTTCTGTGCGAGGGCTTTCTCTAGTTGTAGCAAGTGGGGGCCACTCTTCATCACGGTGCACAGGCCTCTCACTATCGTGGCCTCTCTTGTTGCGGAGCACAGGCTCCAGACGCGCAGGCCCAGCAGTTGTGGCTCACGGGCCCAGCTGCTCTGTGGCATGTGGGATCTTCCCAGACCAGGGCTCGAACCCATGTCCTCTGCATTGGCAGGCAGATTCTCAACCACTGCGCCACCAGGGAAGCCCAAAATAAAAGATTTTTAAGGAGGTAGAATGCATAATATTCACAAGTAAGATTGCTTAGCTCAAAACCTGACTCTGCCACTTACTGGCTGTGTGACCTTAGGTTAGTTACTTAATCTCTCTGAGCCTCAGTTTCATCTTCTGTAAAATGAGTGGTAATAATATTTACCTCATAGGGTTGGTGCAGGGATTAAATTAATAGACATACAGCATTTAGAATATTAGCTGGCACATAATCAGTACTCTTGAAATATCCACTATTAGCGTTTCTGGAATTTCACTTAAAGGCGATGGCAAAAAATAAATGAAATAATCTTAAAGTTAAAAAAATGATAAAAACTTTTTGGACATCAGTACAGTGTTGCTCAGAGTTGTACACTCCAATTTATTATATAACAAATTATTTGTTTCTAATCTCAGAGATTTCACTTTAAACAAAGATTTTGAGATTCCCAGAAAATCTCACTTGAAACAAATATAAGGAAAAAACTATAGGAAATATTTTATTAAGAATATCTTGAGTAAGCTAATGTAGAACAGAAACATTCAGATAGTACTAAAATGATTTCCACTTATCTCTGTCGCCCACCCGAAGCTTTTTCCAGTATCTAGTCTATGGTACAGGTAAATCACAGATTTCAAACTTAATCCACTTGGATTCCTGCATGCTTGATTTAGTTATTTTTCACTCAAACAGAAGGTCAGAAAAGATCTAATTAGCTATTTTACAAAGTGGTTAAATCCACTGTGATGTTGTGATATAATTGAAATAGATATTTGGTTTTTATCCACAGTTCCTGGCATAGAGCTTCTAAAACCCTCATCATTTCTTGAATGATAAGGCTGAGAGGATTGTCTTTTGTAATTCATAATAAGTCCCTTTCAACTATACCTGAGTATATGTTAATGACATGACTGGTGGCTGGAACCCCTAGATAGCTTTCGGATAAGGTTCTGGTTGCCAGAGGGACCAACCATATGATTAGAGGCCTGAACCTTTCAGTTCCATTCACCGGACTTCCAGGGATGGGAGAGAGGCTGGGGACTGATCTAATCACCATAAGCCAGTGATTTAATTGATCATGCCTAGATAACAGAACCTCCATAAAAACCTTGAACAAAGGGATTCGGAGAGCTTCTGGGTTGATGAATGCGTTCTTGAGTGCCAGGAGGATGGTGTACCCCAAACTTCATGGAAACAGAAGCTCCTGCACTTGGAACCCTTCCAGTGCCTCTTCATCTGGCTATTCATTTGCGTCCTTTAGAGTATCCTTTATAATAAACTGGTAATAATAAGTAGAGTATTTTCCTGAATTCTGTGAGCCATTATAGTAAATTATTAAAACTGAGGAGGTGGTTGTGGAAACCCCCAGTTTGCAGCCAAGTCAGACAAGAGTGTGGGTGACCTGGGGACCTACTACTTGTGATTGGCATCTAAAGGTGGAGGGCAGTCATGTGGGACTGATCCATTGAGCTGTGGGTCTGGGTAGATAATGGCAGAATTGGTGTAGGAACTGAGCTGGTGTCCACAGAGAACTGGAGAATTGCTTGGTGTGGAAAATCCACACATTTGGTGTCAGAAGTGTTCCATGGAGGTAAAAACAGATCATAATAGTAGACCACTGTAAAGAACGAAGGAGGGCTTCCCTGTTGGTGCAGTGGTTAAGAATCCACCTGCCAATGCAGGGAGCACGGGTTCAATCCCTGGTCCGGGAAGATCCCACATGCCGCGGAACAACTAAGTCCGTGCACCACAACTACTGAGACTGCGCTCTAGAGCCCGTGAGCCACAACTACTGAAGCCCTGTGAGCCTAGAGCCCGTGCTCCGCAACAAGAGAAGCCACCGCAATGAGAAGCCCGTGGGCACCGCAACGAAGCGTAGCCCCTGCTCGCCGTAACTAGAGAAAGCCCGCACGCAGCAACGGAGACCCAACGCAGCCAAAAATTAATAAATAAATTTATTTAGAAAAAAAAAGAACAAAGGAATATTGATGAAAGAATAAGTGTATTAAAACAATCGAACACACCTTGACAGTGAATGCAATTAGGTGGAGTAAAATGGGAATAGAACTAGGCTGAGACTGACCCTGTCGTCGAGTGACCGACGCAGATTAGTGATTTGGCAAAGAGAGAAAAGAGCAGCAAGGTGAGAATGGACAACATATTCACAGAAGATACGGTTTCTTTTGTCATATACATATACATCTGAAAAGTTGAAATATTGAAAAAAAAAACACTGGGAGAAAATAATTTTGCACTCTAGATTTCCCACCTATTTTTGAAATGCACATGTATCATTAACCCCTAGGAAATCAGTCATACTGTGTTTGGGGGAAAAGTTGGGTACTTAAAATGAGAGCATAGACAGAAGAAGATGTAATAGAAGATTACTTTCTGAAATTCAGAATTCTCTTATCTTTATGCTGTTGTATAAAGCAAGTAAATACCTTGTTCCATTTAGAGTTGAAAGTAATAACATCAACATGAACTATAACATGTGTTTATAGATTTAAAATATCTTTATTCACAAAGCACTGAGCTGATCTCCCTGTGCTATGGGGCTGCTTCCCATTAGCTATCGGTTTTACATTTGGTAGTGTATATATGTCTATGCCGCTCTCTCACTTTGTCCCAGCTTACCCTGCCCCCTCCCCGTGTCAAGTCCATTCTCTAATAGGTCTGCGTCTTTATTCCCATCCTGCCAATTATACTCCAATAAAGATGTTAAAAAAAAAAGATTATAAACACAGGAAAAAAAATAAACTATCTTTATTATATATCTCAGATTTGGAGAAAAATCACAATTTTTTGTTTTATTATATGATATTTGTTCCCTTTACTATATCAAAATGTTGGGGAAAAATTCAACTTAACATCAAATATGGGAGAGAAGGATCAAATAACTTGCTAGGTGTAGCAATATGACTCTCAGACCAGGAACGCAGGGTCAAATGCATTTCCCTTTCTCCTAGAATTGGTTCTGCCCAAGCTAAACCTAACTTCTGAACTCATGATCCTATATAAAGTACACAACACTCTGGGAAATGTAATTCAGTCCCTTCTCTCAATCCCCATGTCCCCATCTTCTGCCCTATTATACCTGCTTCTCTTTTGGAGAGCAGTTGCCCAAGCAGGGTCCTTTCTAAATCATTGGGAATAAAAATTTCTTCAGTTAATTTGGTCTCATTATTTGATTTGTCATGAATTAAGAGACAATACAAAGAGAAGATGCACAATCAGAGGGTGTCAAGCTTTTTGAAATTATTCCAAAAAATCCATTTATATATTATACTAAGCTACCATAGCTCTTAAGCCATACAATGGACTGTACAGTTAATTCTTTGAAAAAAAAGAAAAATAATGCACCAGCATATATTTGCTTTTCCATTGAGGATAACATAACTGCTTCATGAAAAAAAAAATCACTAAAAAGAAGGAGTTCTCTTGTTGATTTTTTACATTTATTAAATTAGTTTTACAGTTAAAAGTCCTCAAAATATTGAGAAACTGAAGGAGAATAAGGTGATAACTGCCCCATTATATTTCATAGTCTTTGACCTTCCAGAAACCCTGATGCTATCAGATGTAAGCTTTTCACTTATCTCCAGCTTTCTTTTCTCTGGGAGGAAACAAATCAGTAATTACGTGCACAAGTTAGATCCAGTTACATTAACAGTAGAAATTGAAAGAGAAGAGTGTTTCACGGAGGGTGGTCTGGGGATTATCTTCCCTCTGGATACTTATTGGACAGGGGGTTAACCACAAAATGAGAAGCCCATTCTATTTTAAGCCACATAGATTGTTCCCAATATTGAGGTAAAATACATTTCCCTGTTATTTTCACAAGTTCGTTTAGTTTTGCCATGCAGAGTCATATAGAAAATAATTTCTACATTCTTGCTATGGCTTCTTAATATCTCTTTTAGAATCTCATACCCAGAAGGGAATGCTGTGCTCCAAGGACCAGTTCAAACACCACGTGGTAGGATGCTCAAAAGCTATGCCTAACAGGAATCGTCAGGGGTGTGGCAGGTTTTTGACACTGAGATTGCTCACGTCCACCCCTTAACACTTCCAGTTTCCCTGGGAGTGTCACTCAAGGATCATTTGACATAGGACTGTAGGCATCTTGTTCCACTATTGTAGCAGCTGAGACCTAAAATGAGTCTAGAGCCATTTCACATTAAGATATTCTATAAAAGAAAATGGAACACTAAACTTAATCATGTAAAACTTTTAGCAACTATCATCAAACTCTATTAATTATGTGGTTATAAACATAATTAATATGTAGCCATAAACATAATTAATATAAAATGTATTGTTATGGGTTGAATCGAGTCCCCCTCAAAATTCATATGTTGAAATCATAATCCTCAGTACCTCAGAATGTAATTGTATTTGGAGATAAGGTCTTTAAGAAGTGATTAAGTTAAAATGAGGTCTTGAGGGTGGGTCTTAATCCATTGACTGGTGTCCTTAAAATAAGAGAAGCACCTGTACTGAGGAAAGACCATGTGAGGACACAGCAAGAAGAGGCCATGTGCAAACCTATGGCAGAGGCCTCAGAAGGAACCAAACCCGTGAACGTCTTGATCTTAGACTTCATGCCTCCAGATGAAATAAATTTCCGTTGCTTAAGCCACTTAGTCTGTGGAATTTTGTTATGGCAGCCCTAGGAAACTAATACGTGTATATTATATATAGTTATTTCTATAATTATTATACAAACATATACATGTATTTTTTATTATATACAGTAATAAATACATTAATATATAACAATTAACATAAATTGATATATAACATTAATATTTATATATTATATATTTAGTTATATATAATTAAAAGAATTTGATAACATTAAACCTATATCTATATCATCTATATCTTATCTATAATATGTTCCAGTGGGGTGAATTCCCTTAGAAGAAACAATATTAAGGTCAGTATAACTTGCTTATGTCAGTAATAAATTTTTATAAGTTTTCATCTATCCTGGAAAACACTAACTGTGAATTGAAAAAACAATAGAATGCAGAGATCATTCCTTATAGACAGCTTGTAGGGGACATATAATTCTACTTTGCTACCAAGCAATTTGCCTTTTCTAGCCAAGAGCATTTTCAAGAGTGCTGACAACACACTTACCCAATTGCCTCCAACCTAACAAACTTAATGAGAAATTTCTGTCTGTGTTTTGATCTTCCCGCAGCATCGCGGCTGCCTCTCTCAGAAGAATGTACCAATCATTTGCTCACGTATGCTGACATCAGCATGCTGCCAACCTCCACGTTGTTGGACAGGTCTGTTGTATTTGCATCCTTAATCGTGGGTCCTCACATTCTCATAGAGCATACGTTTTTCCTTAAATAAAGCTTATTCTTTGCTCATGCAGTACATATGGTACCTTATTGTTAATATTGCCAAGCATTTTCCCATTCGTTTTAAAGATATCGTTAAGACCCATGGGATCTAATTCTTGAGAAAAAGTGACTCCAGAGTTGTCGAATCTGATTTATATTTTCCTTCCAAGACCATCATTCTGAAGTACAGTTTCAGCTGACATTATTCTGTTGATGATATGTGAGTTTATTTTTCATCTCTCAAAGAGCAATTTAAAAATTGATGAAGTACCTGAGTGTCATTTGTAAAGTAAAATTGTGGGAATCATTCCATCACCTGAATGGTGCTTTATAATTCTCACTTTCATAGGAATTGTGTTTACTCCATAGTTATAGGGATATTTTGATTCATATATTTTAGTGACAGCAGGAAACTTCACTGGATTCTACTACAGTGCAGGTTTCAAATATTTTGGTACTCTACTTCTTTAAAATCTTACATAAGTGATATCTTAAAATGACATCATAAGGCATCTTATATACAATAACCATTTAAAACTCAAAATTAGCCTACCAGTAAGATATTATTATCCTGATTTTACATAAGCAGTTACTGAGAGACTCAGAAATGTTAGACTATTCACTAATCTGAACTGGATGTCAGAGGAAAGATATGAACCATGTCTGACTCCAAAATCCACTCTCTTGCCTACTGTGCTACACGAATACATAACTCTCACTAAAATAATTGTGAAGCCGTTCTATTTGGGCTCTGCATTGTAAGATTTTTATCTTAAGGTTGATGTTACTTAATAAACCACGTTGTTCAAAACACTTATTTAAAATTATACAACTGACTGATCAGGTGATTAAAATCAAGCATGAAAAATGCTTGGGTAAGCCTGATCACAATAGAAAAAAATTGATGTTTTGTTATTAAAATTAATGATTGGAGGGCGTTCCCAAGACAGCAGAGCAGAAAGATCCTGAGTTCACCTCCTCTCACAAGCACACCAAAATGATGACTATTTACAGAGCAACTATCAGTGAAAAAGACAAGAACCTACCAGAAAAGATCTTCTCCAACTAAGGGTATAAAGAAGGGACCACAAGGAGATGTGAGGAGGGGCTGAGTCACGGTATCGTCCAGACCCACACCCCCGGGTGGGTGACCCACAAATGGGAGAATGATGGCAGTTGCAGAGGTTCTCCTCGAGCAGCAAGGTGTTTGAGCCCCATACCAGGCTCCCCAGTGTGGGAGTTCTGCCCCAGGAAGATAGGCCCCCCCAAGTGTTCGGCTTCGAAGGCCACCTGGCTTACTTTCAGGAGACACAGAGGGCTGTGGGAAGCAGAGACTCCACTCAAAGAGTATCACAAAATCTCACGCGCTCCAGGACCCTGGGCAGCAGAGGTCATTGGATAGGAGCCTGGGTCAGGCCCATCTGCTGATCTTGGAGACTCTCCCAGGGAGGCAGGAAGCAAGCGGAGCTCACCCTTGGGATGTAGACCCAGGCGGCAGCCGTTTGGGGAGCTCCTTCTACCACAATACTGGTGTTGGCAAGCGATGGTTTGGAATCCTCCCTCCAGCTTATTAGCCTCAGGCCAAGCAACTAACTGAGCAGGGCCACAGCCCCCCACACCAGCACACAGGCTTCTCAGAAAACCCCTGAGCCCACAGCCTGCCCAGGACACCATGCTGCCTACCAGAGAGTGCAGCCGGGGACCGAGCTCTGCCCGCCAGTGGGCAGGCAACAGCTCCAGAATCCCCTGGGGCCTGATGCCACCAGCAAGCCTGCTCTAGACTCTGGGACCAGACACACCACCCAGAGGGCAGATGCCAGCCCCAGGACAACCACAGCTCCACAGCCTGCGGTGGCAGGACCCCGCCTACCCACCAGCAGGCCAGCACCAGCCTTTGGACCGGATGAGCCCTGGTCCCACCCACCAAAGGTCCACACAAGCTTCAGGACACCCCAGATCCTGCAGCAAGCTGTGGCAGGAACTGGCCGTACCAACCAGTGGTCCAACGCCAGGTTTGGGACCCCTGGATCCTGCAACCAGACCCCAGGATGCAGCTCTGCCCGCCAGTGAGCCAGCACTAGCTCTGGGGCCCCCTGGGGTTTTACAGCCCGCCACCTGGTGACCTGGACCCTACAACCAGGCAGGGTCTGGGACGGGGGCCAGCCACATCTGCTAGACCACCCACAGTAGTCAGCCCACCAGAACAGAAGGACCCAGGCAGCCCACATTCTTGAGAACAAAATCATAAGACGAGAATCAGAACATGGTGTTTGTTAAGCTCAGCTTTCAGACAAGGTATGGTGGGGCTGAACACGTTAAGAAATGGAAAAGTTTCTTCAATAGATATTTACAAATGAGATTTCCAAATAGCATTCGAACTGACCCAATTATTTTGAAGATATGCTGATATTATCTCTTCATCCCTCCCTGGGGCAACTTTGAGTGACTGTCAAATAAACAACTTGAATTTGAGTATTTTCCTCTTGTACTATACGGTTTTTTCACCTAATAGAAATGATGTAACACTTGGAAAAGTCTGCAGTGATAACTGACAACAGCAGTTTTACCATTTCAGCACCCTCTGTGGTATGATTTAATCATCCAAGACATTGTTTTTAACTTTTTTTTCTCCCTTTGGCTAGGAAACCTTATGTGTGGAACAAATATACAAATAAAATGGAAAAGAGTGTACTGCAGTGATTGTAAAAAAAAATGGTTTGGAAGCATGAAAACCCTGCTAACGTTGCCTGCTCCTTCAACAGGAGGGATCTTGGCCACACAAGGCTTATTTCTCTCTCTCCTGGTGTGAGGGGAAATAATGTTTCATCATCTGAATGATTAATACATTGACACACTGATCAACACCACTGTTTTCAAACATTGTTTCTTTAAAAGAAGAAAAAAAAAATTTCATTCAAAAAAAAAAAAAGTTGGAACAAGTCTAACCAAAAAAAAAAAACAAAGAGAATAAAATTTTCCAGAACCCTTAGGAAAATTGTCCACACATCCCAGTTAAGAAACACTAATTGGAGTCACTACATCCTTAATCTAACAAAACATTTTAAAGTATGAATTAGCACTATAAATGAGAAGTTTCATCTGTACAACTGTTAAAAATAATTTTTCGGTTTATCATCCAAAAAAAACCACAAATTCATGATTTCTTTTCGAATCTTTGATCTCCAGTCTCTGTAATTCATGAATCTCTAGTTTGCCTATACACAACCAGAAAAAAAGTGTCCTTCTGCTTCTAATTCAGTGTGAGGTTTCTGCAGCAAGGGGCTGGCATCTGGCTTCAGTCCTGTCTGTTATTAGGTAAGTCTGTGTAGGTCACTTCAACTCTGCATCTTTTCCCTCATGAACAAGGAGAGTTACATTTAATGTTCTCTGAGGACTTGTGGTCAGCCAAATGATGCCCCTCTCCCCTGAACATAAACCCTGGAACGTGTAAAAGCTAGCTAATATGGCAGATGTGCTTAAGGTAATGATTCTGAGGTTGGGAGATTATCTCAGATTATCTGGTGAGCCCCAAATGTAATCACAGCATCTTTTTAAGAAGGAGGCAGAGGGATAGTTGGTACAGAAGAGGACAAGGCAATGTGATCATGGAGTAATACAGCCACAAGCCAAGGAATGCCAGGGTCACAAGAAGCTGGAAGAAAGGAGGAACAGATCCTTCCCTAAAGCCTCTGGAGGGAGTACGTGTCAGCAGGTGTCTACTGACACCTTATTTTGGCCCAAGAAACTGATTTTAGACTCCTGATCTCCAGAACTGTGACAATAAATTTCTGTTGTTTAAAGCAAACACGTTTTTGATAATTTGTTACAGCAGCCCTATGAAACTAATACAGGATCTTTCCAGTTTTAAGATCGTATGAGTAACAAAAACATATCGAAGATGTGAGAGTCAATAAGCATTCAAAATAACTTGCTTTTACTAACTAAAATTCTAAAGTACTACTTGGGTGTTAAGAGCTCTGGGCTTCTTGATGTCTATGAATCTGTTTGGTGGAGAGATTGGCTCTGATTTTTTTTTACACTTATTTGAATGCTTTTTACTTGAAAAATAAAACTAGCCATTTGTTACTAGTCTGGAACTGATCTAATGTCTAACTTACGAGGCTTACACTACACTCTCCTATGATATAGGATTTTCCTGACCTTTGTTATTTCCTATCCTGCAACTCATCCTGTGGCCTACTCAACATTTCCTATTTACTGAGGGACCAGTCAGTTGTTTGGATATCCAATTCATTCAACAAATATTTCTTAGGAAATAACTCTTTCTGTTTTCTACTATTTTTAATTCTTCACCCAGCTCTCACTCTTCAACAGCTCTGATTGCTGCCTCCACCATTCTGGTAAAGCTATTTTTTTTCAAGGTCACTAATATCCTCCATATTGCCAAATACAAGGGACACATACCTGTTCTCTTCTTACCTTCACCCCAGCAGTATTGAACGTAGTTGATTTCCTTTCTCAATCATGAAACAATTTCCTCTTTGACTTCTACATCACCATGCCCTCCTGCCCATCTTTGATGGCTCCCTGACATATATCTGAACTTCAGATTCACAAATCCATCTGCAAGATTCATGGCTCCTCTTGAGTACCTAATGGCATCTGAAATTTAAATTGTGCAGAAAAGACTTTACTTTTCTACTTGCACGCTCCCCTTCCCATCTGTTCTTTCTCTGGCATTCCCTGTCTTAGTAAATGCGGCCATCATCTCCCAGCTTGCTCCAACCAGAAATCTATTATCTTTAATACTTCCTTTTCCTTTAAACACCATGTTAGATCTATCACCTAATTTTGTACATTATGACAAATATGTTTTCTATTAAATCATGCCTCTCCATTTCCATGGCCACCATTGTTTCTTGTCTGGACTACCTCCTTCCAATCTCGCCTGTGTCCAACCCATTCTCCATTAGGCAGCCAGGTTGATCTTTAGATAAGCTTACTTGCTTGCTTGAACATCCTAATTTCCTCTAGATATAATTTTATAAATGAAATCCATGCCTAATCTAGCCCCTTCCTGTTTCTCCAAACTCATCTCAAACACTCCATCACATGCACAATGAACACTCAAGAATTTCTTCAGTTTCTCTAAATGTCAAGTTTTCTAACTGACATTTCTTTCTACATGGTACATTCCTCCAACCCCACCTCCAGCTACTCCTATGTATGACTTTTCTCAGGGGTTTTGTTTTTGGGTTTTTTTTTTTAGCTTCGTGGCCTGTAAGATCTTAATTCTCCGACCAGAGATTGAACCCGTGCCCCCTGCAGTGGAAGTACGGAGTCCTAACCACTGGACCCCCAGGGAATTGCCACCACGTATGACTTTTTATTCTAACTTCAGCTTACATTTTACCTCTTTAGAGACATTGTCCCTGACCACCCAATACAGAAGGAAAGGAAGAGAGAAAGAAAGAAAAAGAAAGAAAGAAAGAAAGAAAGAAAGGAAGGAAGAAAGGAAGGAAGGAAGAAAAGAAAGAAAGAAGGAAGGAAAGAAGGAAGAAGGAAGAAAGAAACCTCCCCAGTTGTTCTCTATCAGGCACCCTATTTGCTATTGTTCCATTATTTTATTTAGTTAGTTATTATTTACCTGTTTCCTTGTAAGTCCCATGACTTACAAGGGTGAGACCTCATTAGTCTCTGTAAATGTTTTGTTTTTACTGTGTTTTCTTTTCACTGTTATTAAAATTTTATGTGTACAGAGTTTTTTTTTAATTTTTATTGGATTATAGTTGATTTACAATGTTGTGTTAGTTTCAGGTGTACAACAAAATGAATCAGTTTTACCTATACATATATCCACTCTTTTTTTTTTTAGATTCTTTTCCCATATAGGTCATTACAGAGTATTGAGTAGATTTCCCTGTGCTATACAGCAGGTTCTTATTAGTTATCTATTTTATATATAGTAGAGTGTATATGTCAATCCCAATCTCCCAATTTACCCCTCCCCTCCACTTTATCCCCCGGTAACCATAAGTTTGTTTTCTGCATCTGTGACTCTACCTCTGTTTTGTAAATAAGTTCATTTGTACCCTTTTTTTTTAGATTCCACATATAAGCGATATCATATGATATTCGTCTTTCTGTGTCTGACTTACTTCACTCAGTATGACAATCTCTAGGTCCATCCATGTTGCTGCAAATGGCATTATTTCGTTCTTTTTTATGTCTGAGGAATATTCCATTGTATATATGTACCGCATCTTCTTTATCCATTCCTCTGTTGATGGACATTTATGTTGCTTCCATGTCCTGGCTATTGTAATAGTGCTGCAATGAACATTGGGGTGCCTGTATCTTTTCGAATTATGGTTTTCTCCAGGTATATGCAGAAGTTTTAAAAAGAAATAAATGCATAGGTTTGGTAACAAAGCAATCCCCTGGACGCTTTCCCCACATATCTCCTTTTCATAGGCAATGATGTTCATCACTTTTAACTGATTACTGTGGTATTTAACTCCATGGTTTTCATCAACATGTTGGTATTCCTACTTCTTGATATTTCAGTTTTAGGAATCATTTGATCAGTTGCTACTGTGGAAGATGAGCCCCACAAATACACAACCATCCCATTACTAATCCTCCCAATATAGCTATGGCATTTGGTTGATTAGATTAATATTTTTGTTTACATTACGATGATTATGCAAATGCTAGTAACAGATGAGTTTTCTCTGGAGTTAATTATCTTCTTTGTTTGCTTAGTTTTCTCTATACTCATCACTAATTCAATCCCAAACCTTTTGCCAAATGTTTAAATCTTCTCCTAAATGATCAGATTTATGAGTCATTCTATCAATTTCATTTTTTTGACTCCAATCTAGTCTCATTGCCCTCTTGGCCTGGTGCACAGCTGTCATGCAGGGACTCTTTGTACTCTCATTGTGGGGATTCCTTTCATGTCTTTCCAAACAGAATCCATTCAGTGTTTTCCTCTTGCTTGTTTCAGTCCTTTGTTTGAATGGATCATCTTCTCCAGCTTTCATAGAAAGAGTACAAGGGACATAATTCTTTGCTACCCTACATGACTAAAATATCTTTATTCTATCCTCATCCTTGATTGAGTGTGGTTTGATCTCGAATTCTCAGTTTAAAACAACTTTCCTTCAGCAATCTTGGCATGTTGTTCATGATCTTTCAATGTGATCATGGAGAAATTCAAAGTTGTTTTGACCCTTCACCCTTTATTAGTGTCCCTCCATTTTTTTTTTCTTTTCTTCTCTGAAAGCTTATAGAAGTTTCTCTTTGTCCAGAGTGTTCTGAATATTCACTATGTGTCTAGGTATGGATTTATTTGTATCCATTAATTCGGGCACTCCATGAAAAGAAGGGAAGGATAAAAGTAGCTGAAATGGCAAAACTGAGGTAATTTCTCTTGGATTTCATTTTTCAAATAAGGTAAGGCCTCCTACCAAGGCCCACAGGAATTGTTTGGAAAGTTATTCAAGTCTATTGTGGAAAATGGCAATGAGTTCTTATTAGGCAAGTTTATTCTTATCTCAAAATAAGAAAATGGGCCTCTTTGGATCTTGAGGATAGCTGAAGGCCCCAAAGTTTGAGAACTTGTTGGCAGTTTGAGAATTAACACACAGCTTGCAAGTATTTTCACATTTCATAGTAATGTGCTAGACATCTATGCAGGACTTGTAAAGCAGGTGATCAAAAATCAACTTTGTACACTTAGCAAATACTTCTTCCTATGCCATTCCCTCTTTGAATTCTAAAAGTCTGAAGTTGAATGAACAGGAGAGAAAGAGTTTCTTGGAGGAAAGCTAGTGAACTACTGCAGCATTTTCTCCTCCCTTTCCCTTTTCTCCCAGCAGAAAAAAGGATCAGGTTATTGGCCTTTTAACATGAGCAAATCAAGTGGGTAGTCAGGAGGACTACTCAGAGAGTTTGACTTGTACTGCCTAGAGTTTTGGGGAGGTACTACATCATGTCATTCACATCTGGAAAAGTTTTAAAATGAGATATTACAGATAACTAGCTTTTCTGATCTTAAAGTAAATAGAGGTGACTATTGGAAACAAAAACTATATCTGCAGGCCTGCAGGTGGGCTCAGGATTAATGTTTTCCCTGAGCCAGAGTCACCTTGAAGGGACCTTCCCCAAGAGGGTGATCGCCTGACACAAGGGACCGTAGGAGTAAAAGGATAGATGTTGGGAGGGGATGCAACAAGAACTCAGCCAGGTATATATCACTCGTGTAAAAAAAAAAAAAAAAAGTACATTGTGCAAGTCCTCACAGAAATGACCAAGAGTGAAAATCAGCTTCGAACAAAGGCCAACCATAAAAAGCTTCAAAACCATATTGCATCAGTACTGGTAAATATCAACAGATTCCCAATCCGTATGGATTATAATCCAGTACTGTAGTTGTTTGTATTGCTGCTTAAATAGGTCCAGATATGACCATTAGGAACTCCTTCAGATTGGATCCTATGACCTTTCAATCTGACCCCACCGTTTTTTCTTTTTTGGGCATGGGTTTGTACATTCTGGCACCGTGAGATGCTCTAGGCTTCTCTTGCATTTTTCTCAGCACAGCCCTGGAATCAGCTTCTCCAAGGAATTCTGGGTCCTTTAATTGGAGAATATGTTCAAAACCAAGATCTAGATGCTGGGTGTGCTCTTTGACAAAGAGCTAGTCACTGCTTCCAGACCCTCTCAGTGTTTGAGCTAGGAAATATATGCATGTACCCTGAACCTTTACTCACATACATACACTTATGTTTTTTATCTATCTATCTATTTGTAAATAACTATTTGTAATTAGTTCCGCTGATTCCTATCTAATGCAGTACCGCAGGGTGCATTCTAGCATTCCCCTTTTGCTTATTGGTAACCTCTTTCTCAGACAGTAAAAAAAAGTATTTAAACCCTTTAAAGGGCTTTCCGCTGTACTCAGAACATTATTTGCACGGATTACAAACCCTGTATGATCAGTCCTGCTTACTCTACTTACTGTTATATATTCGACTCTGAGTTCATTGGCCTCATTTCCTTTATTTGAAAGCCCCTGTTCTCTTATGAATCTAGTTATTTGCTCTAGAGATGCCCTCCCTGTGTTTTTTGTCTTGCTGGCTCAACTCAAGTCACCTCGTCTAAGAAGGAGAACTTCCCTGACCATGACCAACAGTGGCACTCTCCACATACCTCTGTCATATCATCCTGGTGACCCTTTTTATTGCACTCAACAGTAACTGAAACTTTCTTTTGTTCTGGTTCACTTGTTTATATTCTCTCTCCTCAACTGGAATGTGTTGTGACAGAAGGGACCCATTTCTGTTTTCCTGACAGCTACCTCACCAGAGCATAGAGTAGCTCCTGGCACGTGATACAGACTTAATAAATATTTAGAGAATTACTCATAGAATGACTGACAGTCAGCAATGGGAGTTTGTTCTATCAGGATTGGACACAATGAATCTGCTATAGTATCAATTTATGCAATTATGACCATTCAGTATCTCCTGTATGGGAAAAGAAAGGTGGAACTACATTGATCTAGGGTTGTCATTTTGCCAAATGGACACAACAAAAAGAGAATAGGATAAGGCTGTTCTTGAACATTGGCAAGAAAGAAGCTGGGTAGCAGGAGAGGAGGATGCATAGCATGGAGGACGATATGGATATGAACTTTCCAGAATTACTAGTCAAAGTAGTATGCTGCTGGTGGGGGTGAGAGGGAAAAGAGTGGGGAGGCAAAAGGACTTAGACCTATCCAAAATGACATATTCTGTATCGAATAGCACAGGTGGGCAGCAAATAATGTCATTGGTAATTTCCTGGCCTCTACCAAGTTTTGGAAAGGGTAGCAGTCTCTGATGCTTACAGAAAATAGATGTCTCAGGACTCCATAGGAATAAACATTGGTCAGCTTCTGAATTCCTAATTAGTACATAGTTGTCTTGATAGGACACCTAAGGCATTATCATGCAAGCAGCTACGATAAACTCAATTTATTTATTTATTTATTTATTTATTTATTTATTTATTTATTTATGGCTGTGTTGGGTCTTCGTTTCCGTGCGAGGGCTTTCTCTAGTTGCGGCAAGTGGGGGCCACTGTTCATCGTGGTGTGCGGGCCTCTCACTATCGCGGCCTCTCTTGTTGCGGAGCACAGGCTCCAGACGCGCAGGCTCAGTAGTTGTGGCTCACGGGCCCAGTTGCTCCGCGGCATGTGGGATCTTCCCAGACCAGGGCTCGAACCCGTGTCCCCTGCATTGGCAGGTGGATTCTTAACCACTGCGCCACCAGGGAAGTCCGATAAACTCAATTTTTGTCTTCCTCCAGCCCCTATGGAGATGCATCTTGCTAGAACGAATTCTTCCTGGTGGCTGTCATTAGATCAATGAATGCAGTCCCTGCCTTTTCCTGCTGTAATTAACTCTGTGCTGTCTGGTCATTCCACAAGAATAAGTTTTAAAATCATCTGTGCTAAGATGAAGATATAGCTGGCAGATTATTTTCAAGGTTAATAATAAAAAATTAGAAAGAGGGTCCAATAATATGTGATTCGTGACCTAGTCTGATGGGAATAAGCAAAAAAACAAAATGAACAAACAAACAACAGCAACAAAAACCTTAAAAAACCCAAACTGTACAGAATGCCCAGAACCTAATAGAAAGAATGGAATGAGACATAGGTTGTTTTTTCTTCTGAACTTCATGATCTCTTTCAGGCTACTAAAGTACAATTTACTTCACTAGAAGTAATTTACTAAATGTATTCTGGAGGAATCCCTGAGTCCATGTATCACTGAAAATGAGCAATTTGTTCCTTTCTTGTAGTAACAAGCTCAACAAATTATATAGAAATAGGGGAACAAGAAATGTCATTAAATAATTGAATTGGTTGAAGTAGCAGTTTTCAGACTGTGTTCCAAGGTCAGAGGCCACTTGATGAAGGGTAAAGCAGGGGCAGCTTCAAGTAGCTCGGCTCCACTTTTATCTGTTTTCTATATTGAGCGTCTCCATGAGATTAAATTTAAAAACAGGATTCTGCTCTAAAATGAATTAGAAAATCATTGGTTTTCCAAGGATAGAAAAAAGGAACATTTTAAAAATATACACACAACTATTTTCAAATATACTATATATCAAAACCATAATATTTTAAACTTCTGTAGCTATCATTTAAAAACATTCTCATTTATTTGACTTAGTAATTTTGAAATAAACAGGAAGTAAGAAAGAGAAAAAGAGAGGGAGGGAGCGAGAAAGACAGAAATGTTGGGCTGGATTCCAGTTCCAACTTATTCATCTTTTAAGCAAACGTTCTTTGACAATTCCCCTTAGTCTACGACTACATGAAAATAGATTTTAAATAGACATGTAATTATTTGTTTTTATTCATAAACCTAATAAAACATTGCTTTAAAAAAAAGAAAATTTCCCCAGAAGGATGAACCAAGTGACACTAAAATATAACTAGAATATACTAGGCACTCTATGAATATTTGTTAAATAAATAAATGATGAATAAAGCTTCAGGAGAAGATGTAAAACTATAATTTCATCTAGTCATTCAAGTGCAAGATGATTATTAAACTTTTGTGAAAATATATATTTCCTCACATTGTCAGGAAAAATTTTATCTATCTTTGGATCTCCAAAAAGACTTCTCTCTCTCTTTTTTAAATTAAGGTGAAATTCACATAACATAGACTTAACCAGTTTAAAGTGAACGATTCAGTAGCATGTAGTATATTTACAATGTTGTGTAACTCCAATCTGTACCCCATTTCAAAACATTTTCATCACCTCAGAGAAAACCCCCATGCCCATTAAGAAATCACTCCCCATTTCCTGCTCTCCTCAGTCCCCGGCAACCAGCAATTTGCTTTCTGACTCCATGGATTTATCTATTTTGAATATTTCATATAAATGGAATCATGCAATAATGTGACTTGTTCCATCTGATGTATTTCACGCAACATAATATTTTCAAGGTTCATCCATGTTGTAACATATTCAGTACTTTATTCCTTTTTATTACTAAAAATATTCCATTGTTTGCATACACCACATCGTATATATCCATTCATCTGTTGATGACATTTGGACCGTCTCCACCTTTAGCTATTGTAAATAGTGCTGCTATGCACACTCATTTACAAGTGTTTCCTTGGGTACCTGTTTTCAGTTTTCCAGAGCATATACCTAGGAATGTTGCTGGATCATATGGTAATTCTATTTTTAATTTTTTGAGGAACTGCCAAACAGTTTATGACAGTGGCTGTACCATTTTACATTCCCCCAGCAAAATATGAGTGTTCCAATTTCTCCATATCCTTACCAGCACCTGTTATTTTTCATCTGGTTGTCTTTTAATAAAACATTTTTGTGATTAAATATAATTATCGGTTTAATAGAATAAATTATTCAAAAAAGGATATTCTTTTTCGTATAATTCCTTCGCTATTTTTCCAGAATTGAATTTCTTGCTCCTCTTTATTCAACATATATAAAAGAATAGTTTCTGGGCTTCCCTGGTGGCGCAGTGGTTGAGAATCTGCCTGCTAATGCAGGGGACATGGGTTCGAGCCCTGGTCTGGGAAGATCCCACATGCTGCAGAGCAACTAGGTCCGTGAGCCACAACTACTGAGCCTGCGCGTCTGGAGCCTGTGCTCCGCAACAAGAGAGGCCGCTATAGTGAGAGGCCAGCGCACCGTGATGAAGAGTGGCCCCCGCTCGCCGCAACTAGAGAAAGCCCTCGCACAGAAACGAAGACCCAACACAGCCAAAAATAAATAAATTAATTAATTAATTTTAAAAAAAAGAAAAAGAAAAATGTACCGGTAATTTAAAAAAAAAAAAAAGAATAGTTTCCGATTTTATTAAGGCCCAGATGTAGAATACCATACCGTTATACTGTAGGGACCTATTTTCTTTAAATGGAATGCGAGGATTCGTTAGGATCCCAGGTAACATTCCTAGTCGTTTTTACCCCTTCCCACTCCATTCTCATGATGCTGTATGTTTTCTCCTCTACTAAATGGTTTTGCTGTAGAGTATCTAGGTCCATTCCAGTGAACGTGGGGAGAGACTAGGGAACAGAAACACAAAGATGAGAATTAGAAAATATTTTTCAAAAATCACAGTTCGAACAGGTATATCCATACTATATGCTGTTTCACATATGCACACCAAATTATTTCATAGCACAAGAACATGTAAGTCTCAGAACAATGAAACATGAATGTTTTGGTCCATCTTTGGACACTTTACCATTATTTTATGTGATGTCACTGGTAATTTTGCTTTTTGTTCATATAATTTTATTTTTCTGCTCCATGGCTACGTTATCATCTAGAATCAGTTGTTTAGGTGACACTAATGTGGTCACGTATCAGTTTAATACATTTCTGCTCAAGCAGTGATACGTCACACAGCGCCTGCCAAGCACTGTAACCGATCGCCAAGCAGACGATTTTGACAGGCTGCTCCCAGGAGATTCCTGCGCTGCAGTTTGTAACAGGCGGTTGCCCAGCAGGATCACAGTCTAGGAATGTAAACCCAAAAGCAAGGATGAAAAAAGAGAGAAATAAAGGATGAAAGTGACTAAGCACAGAATAAAACCTTTGAAAGTTAGAAGTGTTGAAAGATTATAACACCATGAGCACAGGAGAGAAACATTATAAAGAGTATGGCCTCAGAATTAAAAAGAGATGTTGAAAATACTGTACCACATTATGAACAATGAAAATTAAATATGATAAACATAGATTCAGAAAATGACAAGGGGGAAAACACATAGCATTTGGCAATTTTTGCCAAACAAGTTGGAAGGATAGAGGATATAAAGCCTAACGTAGCAGAAATAAGCAAGGAAACACAAGTGGTACACAAGCAAATCAATAATTCCTAGAGGCTGTAGCCCATTGATAGAACACACTTTCCCTGTATGAAGCACAGGGTTTCAGTCTCATCATCACCTGCGTATGTGCACTTACAGGAGCTCAATCAATATTTATTGGTTCTGTAAGAAACAAAGACATGTTTTACATATGTAAAACATAAAGAAAAAAACTTTTTTCTTCTTCTTCTAACCTGTGGAAACATATTAATTTGTATGTGTTGATATTTCCTAAAAATGTCCTTCCTCTGAGACAGAATAATGTGCCTTTACCGTATGATGTAGTTACCAGGAAATAACACCAATAAACCACATAAGTATAACCAAAGGAAAGCTTGCTTCTTTCAAGACTCCTGTTAAGAGTTGTAAGCTGGACTTCAGAAGTGGGATGAGGGTCCCCAACAGTTTGCTCCCAATTGACTCAGAGTAATGTGGCAGGTGGGAGGACCACAGACACATTCTGCTTCCTCCTGTCACACTGAACAGCTTGGAGAACTTACAAGCAAAGAAACAAGGGCTGTCGCCTTGAATCCTGTTCAAGAGGAAGACAAAGCGCCTTTGTGCTTGCTTCTGCCCAAGGGAGAGTCCTGTGGGCACAGGATCTGTTACAGAAAACCTGCCTAGAAGAAAGCATATTTGAGACCAGACTCTGGGTAACTGGAGAGTCAAGCTATTGTGTGATGCTGGAACCCACAGGGGACAGCCCTGATTTGATTTGTACATATCTGCTCTCTCTAAACTGTGCAGTTACATCTTCTTTTGGTGAAGACACCGAAGTTGGCTTTGTTCACTAAAATGATTTTAGTGTTACACTTGCTAACTAATTTTTATGAGTTGCAGAACAGAACAAGATAGAGTCACAAAGCCCGAAAGTCCATGGACATAGAAAAAAATGACCAAATAGTTCTTTGAAGAGTGGATGGAAAAATATTGGATAGTTGTACTAAAGTGGAGGTGGTGGTGAATGCATAAGAATCAAAAGAAGTTTGAGTAAGAAGCACCAAGGAACTATTAAAAATACCAAAAAAAAAAAAAAAACCTCTTTGGAGAAGACTATTGTAACAATTTAAAAGAGTATATCCTCTAATTCTAGAAATTCCACGTTTAATTATTTAGAATTTAAATATGATCTTGTATTTACATACCACATGGATTCATTCTTTAACAACCTATTTACATAAAACCTATCCAAGATGATACACAACAAATTTATCTAACAGTTACAGAGACGTAGTGTGATTAGCTCTTCACACAGAATAAATTTGTTTCCATTATAGCCATTAATAGATATGTTAAAAATAAGGTATTTCTGACATCTATAAGTTTAAGGTATAACAGAACTAAGCATAGACAGATCTGATTCAGAAATCATTAGGTAAATGATGTTGCTTGCCTTGTCAGCCCACATGTACAAATATGAGGGTTGTTTTTGTGGTTACAACTACGAGTTTAGCACATGAGTCCAGATATCTCTCTCAAGGTCAACACAATAATGTCGATAATCATTGATGAAATATTATGGGTTTGGAATTGGATAATGGAATGAACAGGTTATAATTTACTAACCAGAGCAGATGTTGTATAACAAATTCAAATAATACACAGATATAATTACCATGACATTCTTGCTAATCACCAATACCTTCTTACTTGGTCATTGAAAACACCTTAACCCAACATACTAATGGTTCTATGAGGATCCTTTTGTCCTTTCTCCTTCTGTTTCCTCATTTTGTGATAATTTATATTCTACATAGGATTTTGGAAATAATATAATATCTGTACCATAGGATTTTGCTGAAACATGTCAGTCAGATTGAGCATTTCTTTTTTATCAGAATTAATGAGAAAGTTTCAAAACTTCTCAGCAATTGAGAAAACATGGGCCTTTAGCCAGACCAACCTGGGTTTGAATCTTAGTTCTATAGCCTCAGTCAAGTGACATAACCTCTCTAAACCTTGAGCTCCTCCATGCAAAATGAGACTATCTACCATCCCAGGTTGTGTTAGAATCAGGACACCTTACTCAAGGCCTGGTGAGTACTTGGGTACTTGTACTTGTACCCACTTCGAAGAATGGGTACTTGGAAAATGGCAGATTTTTGTTTGTTTTTTATCCCTCCAATTGTTCTAGGTTCAATCTTAAAAATGCAATGATTTTCTTCCCCAAACAGATTTTACTAATCCAATTTTCATTGCTCTAGTCCTTTAATAAATTGTTGACACAAATATCCATGCAAGAAAAGATTCTGGCAGTAAGGTTCTATCAGGTGTGTACTAACATATTTAGTGTGTCTTCACTATCTCAAAGGGAAATGAGTTCAAAAAGCGGTTCTTTTGCTAAATTCTGAATTATAATTTCATTATTTATTTTAAAACTACTATATATGTTTTCACACGTATCAAATCCACGGAATTTTATCACCCCTTAAAAACTACTGATTCACAGAGCTCCTATTTGCACATATGCTATGTCAACCCATTTATGAATCTCAAACTTACACCTTAATCTCCACTAAAATTACATAATTCATGCAGGACACATGCATGAAGTAAATTTCATTAAAGACTTTGGTGGGAGTGAGGGCATTGAGAGAGGCTGACACTGAAGCAACAGCAACAACTTCCAATCAGATATTGACAACTCTGTTCTTTAAAATCCTTTTGGCTCCCATGCCACTTGGGGTTTCTCACTGGCACTTTGTTCCACATAGGGCCCATACTTAAACGAACTCACTCAGTCCTTCTCATTCCCACCTCATTTTCTCTGCTCTTTCCCTCCGGGCCCCTCCCTAATTCAGTCTCTCAAATTGTTTTCTAAAGGAGACCTTTCATGTCGCACATTAGAGTATTATCTAAAGAGCTTAGTTGGCAATAGTCATTAAATTCCCTTAGGAAATATTGGCCTAGCTCTCTTTGCTAAAAGGCACATTTGAACCAGTTTGGTCTTGTAGTGGGCACTATGGTGTGGCACCAAGATCCCCCATCAGGAAGGAAAGACTTCTCCCCTAGCCATTGGTAGTGTTGTCTCTGTGAGCCCCAGAATTGGCTCAGGTGAAGACAGTCTCCTTGACCAAGGGCAGCCCAGAGCTAATGATTGGTCTGTGTATGAAGGTCTTGGCCCCTTGTAACCGAGCAGGACCCTATGAGGCCTTCCCAGAATAGACCCCACCCATGTCCTCCGCCTGCCTTTTGTCAGTAGAAAAACTGTAGTCAAAGAATACATCTAATCAGAGAAGTGAGAAAATGGAGAAAGAAAGGAAAACAGTCAAGCGAGACAAAATAATAATACTTTAGCCATTAAACAAAGTCAAGGACCTTTAGCTCTTCCTTAAGGACTATAGATAATATTCTGAGCCATGTCCTTTGAGCTGTTCTGCAGGTACTGAAACCCCCATCAGGTGGGAGAAGTGAACTGTGTGCTGCCCACAAGCAAGTAGACCCTAGACCGGCTGGAACCAGAAGGTTGATGATGCTGGCTCCCGATTACCTCACCACCAACCAATCAGAGGAACGTCCACGAACCGATCATGCCCTGCTCCTTGAACACTAGAAGACTCTTCACTACACCCTCCAGGGCAGGACACACAGTCTTTGAGGGCATTAGCTTGCTGTGCCCCCCTTTGCCTGGCAAAGCAATAAAGCTGTTTCTTTCTACTTCACCCCAAAGTTTGTCTCCAAGACTTAATCCAGCACCAGTGAACAGAGGCCGAATTTTGGCAACACCCTCATTTAAACTCAGGACTGTTGGTGGGCCATCTCAGCCTCTGCGCTCCCTATGGGGCCAGCTGACTGACTGAGCTGAAGACTTAGATGTGGCTCTGTTGCCACTCAGTCTTTTCCTCTGCTCAGTCCTGCTTTCCTCTCTTCTCTTTCCACGGTTGTCAATCTAGAGTCCACTCTGTAATAAACCTTATGGAAAAAAATTGGATCTCAGAGTCTGCTTCCCAGCCAATCCAACGTGCAAAAGTCCCTTACTAGTTAAGAATATGAAATGAGTAAGATAAAAATGTTTGAGAGGGATGGAGAAAATAAAATTGTGGAGAGACCCAAAAATTTGTTTAGGAAAATAGAAGTGTGAAGGGGAATAATCCAATTTCAACATTTAAGAATGAAAAATTCAGTTGTAACATCTTGGCAGTATCAGCCTGGTATTAAGAGAGCAAGTAGCAATTGATGGAGATAAAATAGTAAGAAAGGAAATGATCCAAATAGAAAAGTTTCATTACATAACAGGAATATTTCTCTGCAGCAGTCAGAATGGCATAGTGGCACATAGTAGGGTTTAAATTATCTTTGTCCTTCCAGTAGTTTTGAAGTACACAATGCTGTACTTTCATGAGACAATTTTTGGCTTATTGATTACGAGCCCAAAGATTCTTACTTTGCACCTAAATATAGAAGCAGAAGATAAATGCCTGATCATGAAAACTAGGAATATTTTAACAACCTATTTGAAAAATGATTCCCCAGAGACTTTGACTGTGAGAACCATTGAAAGATATTTCCTTGGTTTTGGTCACGGTAGGTTCACATCTGGCATTTGGTCAATCACTCATTAAATATTAATTAGCATTATTTATGCAATTTCAATGCTCTTTTACCCTTTTAATGGGAGAAACCTGAAGAAAAGGGCTCTTCAAAGGACGTTAGGTTCTTTCTCACTGATCTGCAGATTGCTTACCCAATTTAAATAAATTTGTTTTTCTCATTTCCCTTTACCTTAAGCCTGAAGTAGCAACAGTTAATTAAACACAAAGAAAAGATCTTTACTTCTCAGCATGGAATTTTTTCCAAATAAAGTTATCCAGTTAATTTTTATAAATGTAAAGAAGAAATCACTACACTACTGAGCATTTTCTGAGTCTGCATTTTCAGCTTTTTTAAATATATAGACTAATTTTAAAATAACATAACTCTAAAACTGAAGAGTTTTATACACAGAAAGCTGTGCATATGTCTAGCAATAGCTAAAACATGCTACACAAAGTTGGCTCCTTAACGTTCCAAGAGTTTAAAAACCATTTAGCAACAATGCAGGGATCTGGAAATATTATGGAACAGTAACATCTTCATGAGATCATAAAATTCTTTTTTCAATACATATTTGAGCCCCTGCTGTGTGTCAAGCATTGTGGACAAAGGGTTTCAGAAGTAAACATGACCTCCTGCCCACTCAGCAGGAGCTCACCTTCTAGTGAGGAGACTAATGAAAAGTTAGCAATTATAATACTGGGAGAAAAGTACTGCAGTGGACGTAGCACAAAGAGTAGAGAGAGGGAGGATCTAATTCATCCTGAGGAATGGGGCACGATCAAGACACACTTGCTCATAGAGCCTAGAAGAACAAGTTAGTCATACACAGGTGTGGAGTGAAGAGAGGGAATAAGACTAGGATAAGAAGCAAGAGAATGTTCAAAACTGAGAATGGCCAGTGTGTCTACATCTTTGAGCAAAAGATGTGTATGTATTTGTGTGTGTGTGTGTTCATAGCAGCAGCTCAGGCTGAATATACATCTAGTGAGAAATCAGCGATGGGTCTTGAATGCTCTGTTAAGAATTTTAACTTTATCCTGAAGTCCATGGGGACTCAGTGAAAGATATTCCAGATATTCTAAGTATCTAACTCAGGAAAGATAAAAGCAGCCAGGGCTTTAAGAGATTGATGGAGGTTAATCTGTTCCATACTCATGGCCCTGGGGCAGGGCAGGGGATTGTACTGCTAATTCTTTCCAGTGGCCTTGGTTTTACCCAACAGGAAAGACCAGTCCTCCTTAGACAGCCTATACCAGAGCTCCTCACACAAGAATCACCTGAATATCTGCTTTAATTGGTCCAAGGAGCTCTCTGGGTATGGGGTGTTTTTATTGTTGTTGTTGTTGTTGTTTTTTAGCCCTTTAGGTGACTCCAAAGGGCAGTAAAGGTTGGAGTTGCTAACTTTCCCTAAATCATGGAAGGAAATGAATAACAATAGAAAGCTGTGAGGCTTATAAAGAATGGAAGACAATCGAACTATAATGTTCAGCTATGTGAGGTTTGCATATCCCCCAGAGTCTAATGCTTAGTAAGTGCTTAACCGGGGTTGTCATAAATGAACACATTTAAAAGGAAGGTTTATAAGCTAAAGTAGAAGAATTAGATGAAGTCAGTGTTGAGGGCTATCATTCCCCCAGGACACTCTGTGAATACTGTTCTTCAAACATCCTCTGAATTTTTATACATTTCTGCCTTTGATACCTAGAATAAACACTCCCAAACTATTCACATGGGAACATCTTATCCTTGCTTCAAGGCTGTTTTGCTGGGTCTTTCCCAAAGCCACTTTCACATCCAGGAAAGAAGAGATCGTTGCCTTTGCTAGGCTCCTCCAGGGGTGCTATGACTTGGATAAAGCACTAACCACTGCTATCCTTGCTGGACTGTGCACTCCAGGAAGACTAAGTCACCGTGAATCCCCTCTGCAGTGCCCAGTAGCAAATGTCTGTTGCATAGCTTTGAGTATGTATAGGAGAGAAAGAAAGTTGCAGATTATATATTCAAAGATGCATAATGGGAAAGGTGGGTGAGCAGAGAGCAAAACGGATGAAAGTCATTCTGAGACCTATTTTCCCAAACTGAGAGATTACACAGAGAGTTGGGAGAAAAAGAACTATGATTGTTACTCAATATCACAATGTTGACAGGGAGGGAAATCATCATGCATTTCTATCTGCGGTGGACTTGGGCTTGAGTGGAAAAGGATAGATGGTTCCTCAATCCCAGTTTTCAATTGCATCAAGCAACTGAAGTATGGGAGTGAACAGGTCCTCAGGGAAATTCTCAAAACTATTTGTGATCTAAATAATAAACAATTACTTGGTGAAACTCAGAATGGTTTAACTATAATCTACTATTTTGTGACTTCTACAAAGTAAGAAGCTTTTCTTTCTATCTTCCTTCCTTCCTTCCTTCTTTCTTTTCTTTTTGACTTGAGACTTTGGGGAGCACAGGCAAGGCAAAACCCCAAAATCTTGTGCCACTTTGGATAGGAAAAACAAAAACAAACAAAAGCAAAACTAAAACCACTATGTGTGGTATACTGTTACCTCCCTGTTCCTGAAAGCATATGTTCAGATTCAGTCTCTAATCACACCTGTGGTAACAGGGCCCATATGTCCCCTCCACACCTATGGGCATGAATAATCTGCATAGGCTTGTATTGGGCATTTTGTCTTTGATTTTCTTTGTAATTTATTTCTGAAATTACATTTAGCAAATCAAATCTATACTTTTCCTTAATGTATGTTGTGGTTTTGTTGGGAAAGAAGTAAGAATATTCTATCCTCTTTTACATAGCAGTATCTCTACCATTTGAAGATTTTTTTTTATTTTGTAAATAATACAAAATCTGTACCCTAGGCTGTTTGTAATGTGCTAGAGATTAATATGCCTCTGGGTTATTATAATATTTGCTAAAAATGGAAGACATACAGATTAGATGTTTGAGATTCAAAATATACAAACATAATATGTAGGATATAATCAAACTTAAGTCTTCAGATTTTATTTTCTACTACAGAAAATCATTATAAAAGACTTTCTTACTAAGGATTAAGTAAAACTAAATAAAGGCCCAGCTTCTTATTTTGTCCCTCTTTCCTGCTGATCTGATTTAAACGAAGTTCAGATGTCAAAGCCACTGTTGAGATAAAATAAGGAGTTTGATTTGATCCTGTCATCGATATACTGTGCAACCATGGAGCAGGTCTTTAACCTTTTTGAAATTCGCATTCACTAAGTCAAAAAGGACTTTATTATGAGGTTAATAAGATTGTGTCTGTAGCATATTTTAAGTGCTTTTATTTTCAGAATGATAAGCAAACGTGAGGTTTTATTATCATTATCATTATCATTGGCTTCAAAGGGAATTTGGCTTTCATAGCTCAGTGGGGTGAAAAAAGATAAGAAGCTGGCTACTGGTGTTCAAATAAACATCAGGGTTAAAAATTCAAGGAGAAGGTGAAGAGACAGAGGGAGAAAAACCTCATTTCACTGATACATCAGTGATGAGAGTCAGCTTGAGCAAGATTGAATCCTAAATAAACTAACAACAGGGCAAAACATACATATCTCATCTCCTCTCCCCTCTCTCTCTCTCTCTCTCTCTCTCTCTCTCTCTCTCTCTCTCTCACACACACACACACACACACACACACGCACCGGCTCATGTGTAATATATTATTCATGCTCCCATGTTAAATTCAAAAGGTAGTAAAATTAAACGTATTCCTGACTGCTTTTCTTAATGCATGTGTTCTTGGCATTTACCTCATGCTTAATGTTGTATATATTAATGAAAAATATAGCAGACCACTTCTGTTAGATTAGCCCACAACAATTTGGTCCTAAGAAGTAATACCTGTAATCTCTCAATTTGAGATGGATGATAATTTTGAAAAGAAAATCTTAACCTTCTAGGGCTGTTGGTTCTCCCATGGTAGTGAAATCAAAAGTGACATATTTTTAAAATGGTTTAATATTTGCATTTTTTTTTTAGCTCAACTGAGAGCAAAAAGAAAAATCTGCCTCATATATCTAATACTGCTCACTGAAATATAAATCACGGTAAATGATACATGTAGAAATAAATGGATAAACAGCAGAAAAAATAAAAATGTATTACCTCTATGCAGCCATTCGTCTTCTGAGATCCTGGGTAAAGCTTAAGTCAGAAACAATTAAATGGACTGAAGCTTTAACAGTGACTTTTGAACTGCTTGAATTAACAAAATCAATCCCCAGAAATTAAGCTATCAGTGATCTATGATACAATTAAGTTCCATAATCAAAAAATGCTACAGTGCAGCAGTGTCACTTGTGCTATTTCTAACACTGAATTTTAAGTACTGCTGGCTAACTCTTCCTGCAGGGTTGTGTAAAACTCCATCTGGCACACTAGACACTAACACTATGATACACGGTTTCTTTTCCGTTCTTCAATTTAGGCTGACATCTGGTGGTCTAGGGAAACGACAAGTAATGCTTCTGAATGTAAGCCAATTCACAAATGTGGCGTTTTTCAGTTTTCCCTTTGTCTTTCTGAAGTGCTTGAAATTGCCACCAAACCAGTTAATTACATGGAAATTGACACAAAATAACTATTTAAACGGCAGGACAATAAGGGTGAAGAAAGTGACTTTCGTGTGATGAATTATATACATGGAAGTACACCGAACTCTGTAGTGACTAAAAAGCATCAATAGAAAGCACCATATATCGGCCAATTAGACCCACTCAGAAAGGGTACTATTTAACGACGCCACGCTGGGGATCGTAATGGGAATGTGGTACATGTCAGATCTCCTTCTTTCTCTTGTCAGGATCGTTGGAGGAAGGGAAGCGAAGAGAATGAGGGGGAGGGGGAGAAGAAGCTGCTGTGTATAGTCAGAAATTGATGTTTAAACAGGCATAAGGTAGCGTTCAAAAGCATTTATCTTTTAGTTTTTCTTTGGGAGGAAGGGGCACTTCCTGTAGTTTGTGGGCATCCAGATGGTAAAACACAGTGGGCCAGAAGCAAGAGCAATTCAATTCTCCCTGTGCCGAGGATTAAAAAAAAAACATATACCCAATTAACTTACTGTCGGGTATTCCATGGAGGAGTAGAATGATCACTGTCGACCCTATGACGTTCATACCAGTTAAGAAAAATAAAAAAGCATCCTGATTTTTCTTGCTTTCAGCACTTAGCTATATCATTTGTAGTGTTTTGACCATGAAGAGACTTAATAAATGGGCAGTTTTGTGTTCAGATCTGATTACTATTTTTCTGTGTGTGTGTCTCTTACAGTGATTCTAACTAGTACAGAAAATAAATGTAATACCGGATTGACTTTGTTCTATCTCCGTATTTATAAAAGGTTCTAGATTGACAGAATTACGGGCAAAGCTCCCTCTCATGAAAAACAACCACAATAAAACAAAACAACAAAAAGCAAACAAACAAAACATGACTTTAACCTTGTCCAAGAAAGACCATTGTGAATATTTGCTTTGCTCTGTTTCCACTTACCCTTGTGACTCTGAAAAGGTTATTGGAAGGAGTGCCAATTACGTTGGTGTTTTGAAATATGGCCAGTTCCTCTAGGAAGCACCACAAGCTGCCAATGCCCAATTCCAGAAAGGTCACTGAGAAGTTCAAATGAAATTGCTTTTAGTTTAGTTTACTATAAAACTCACCTGAGCTGAAATGAGTAAGCGAAAGGTGAAGTGTTTCCATCTACTCTTCCCAGTCCTTTCTTCCCTTTAAGAGTGAAGTTTAGTTCTAATCAGTAGCCGTAAGTTCTCCCAAGAAAGGAGGATTTTATTTTCTTTTAATAAGCTTAACACTATTATATAAACTTTTAAAGAGGGGAAAGAATGAATACACGTCTGTAAAGAAAAGTCTACAACAAATTATCAACTGGAAAAGCAATGCCATTCAGTAGACTTCATGTGACTATTACATTTATGAAGGGCTGTGGCAGAGGAAAATTTAGACTGTGATTTTAGGAGCGCTCAGAGAGTCTTTGTATCTCTCACAAATATCTTACATTGATTGCTAATAAAAGTGATCTCAAAGCTAGACACTGGCTTTTATTTTTTTGGCTTTGGATTTTGTGGCCTCCTTGAATGTAAATATTTTCCCCCAAAATCACTTTTTGAAATATGTCTTATTTTTATCAGTCTAATTTCCTCTAGAAAAAAAAAGTTTTTTCACAAATGTAATTTCCATTTCTTCTAGTTACTCCAGTCTAGGTATAAATATGGTGTCATGTTCGGACTAAGTAAAACTATTTCTTTGAAAACATAGTATTTTATGTTCTTCAAAGACTGTTTCACATACTAGGCAGAGTCCCAAGAAGTGGCTCAGGTGTACCCTTGGATAAGCCGTCTATTCTGAGAGCTCCATCCTGAGTAACCCATAGGAAACCTCCTCATCACCTCTACCAGCACCTCTCCTCACTGCCACCTACTATCACCTCTCTCACCACTGCTTCCGGCTGAGACTGACCAGGCTAGTGCCAACAAAACCCGCAAATAGCGGCACCAGGTCACAAGATGAGAACACTTCTGCTGTTGTCCACGGAAGGTGGTGTGGCTTTGGCATTGGCGCACAATGGCAAATCCTCTTCTAATTTCAGATTTAGGGTTCCTTCCTTCCCTCCTTCCTTCCTTCCTTCCTTTATCAAGGAAAGTATTGCTCAACTAATACGTTTAGATGCTAAGCTATTTACATAGAATGGAAATATAGTTACCATGTAATTTTGTAATATGATCCCAAGCTTTTAAAAATACAGGGCGTGGGGCTTCCCTGGTGGCGCAGTGGTTGAGAATCTGCCTGCCAATGCAGGGGACATGGGTTCGAGCCCTGGTCTGGGAAGATCCCACATGCCGCGGAGCAACTGGGCCCGTGAGCCACAATTACTGAGCCTGCGCGTCTGGAGCCTGTGCTCCACAATAAGAGAGGCCACGATAGTGAGAGGCCCGCCCACTGTGATGAAGAGTAGCCCCCACTTGCCGCAACTAGAGAAAGCCTGCACAGAAACGAAGACCCAACACAGCCATAAATAAATAAATAAATAAATAAAATTTTAAAAAAACCAAAAAACTACACAGACCCTTTTTTTTTTTTTTTTATAAATTTATTTATTTATTTATTTTTGGCTGTGTTGGGTCTTCGTTTCTGTGCAAGGGCTTTCTCCAGTTGTGGCAAGCGGGGGCCACTCTTCATCGCGGTGCGCGGGCCTCTCACTGTCGCGGCCTCTCCTGTTGCGGAGCACAGGCTTCAGACGCGCAGGCTCAGTAGTTGTGGCTCACGGGCTTAGTTGCTCCGTGGCATGTGGGATCTTCCCAGACCAGGGCTCGAACCCGTGTCCCCTGCATTGGCAGGCAGATTCTCAACCACTGCGCCACCAGGGAAGCCCAACAGACCCATTTTTGAAACTTATAAACAAATGATAGCATAATAAAATAAATGCTGGGCAAAATGTAAAGATCAAATAATATACTGTTATGTTTATGCATATGAATTATTTTAGTGTTCCTCTTATTTTTTTTTTTTTCAAATGATCAGATTTAATGAAAGCACAAAAAGCTGTTGAACCCAGAAATAAGAAAAAAAGGAAGCATTAGCAAATTTGCAATAATTCCACTATTAAGCAATAAAAGTACAGGCATGACATTTCTCTAGTAGACTTCCGAAAATCATCTATATCAGAATCACCTGTGCTTATTTTTTTCAAATACTACAGATATTTGGATCCCACCCTTCATGTTCTGCATCTCTGTCTTGATAGCCTGCATCTTAATAAATTGCCCCCAATTTAAAAACCACTGTTTCTGACAACCACTATTACAAAGAGACACAGAAAATTATTTCCCTATCTACCCAAGTATATTCAATCTTTTTTTTTTTTTAAACATCTTTATTGAAGTATATTTGCCTTACAATAGTGTGTTAGCATCTGCTTTATAACAAAGTGAATCAGTTATACATATACAATATGTTCCCATTTCTCTTCCCTCTTGCATCTCCCTCCCTCCCACCCTCCCCATCCCACCCCTCAGGTGGTCACAAAGCACCGAGCTGATCTCCCTGTGCTATGCGGCTGCTTCCCACTAGCTATCTATTTTACATTTGGTAGTGTATATATGTCCATGACACTCTCTTACCCTGTCACATCTCACCCCACCCCCTCCCCATATCCTCAAGTCCATTCTCTAGTAGGTCTGTGTCTTTATTCCCGTCTTGCCACTAGGTTCTTCATGGCCTTTTTTTTTTTTTCCCTTAGATTCCATATATATGTGTTAGCATACTGTATTTGTTTTTCTCTTTCTGACTTACTTCACTCTGTATGATAGACTCTAACTCCATCCACCTCATTACAAATACCTCCATTTCATTTCTTTTTATGGCTGAGTAATATTCCATTGTATATATGTGCCACATCTTCTTTATCCATTCATCTGTCGATGGACATTTAGGTTGCTTCCATGTCCTGGCTATTGTAAATAGAGCTGCAATGAACATTTTGGTACATGACTCTTTTTGACCTATGGTTTTCTCAGGGTATACGCCCAGTAGTGGGATTGCTGGGTCGTATGGTAGTTCTATTTGTAGTTTTTTAAGGAACCTCCATACTGTTCTCCATAGTGGCTGTATCAATTTACATTCCCACCAACAGTGCAAGAGTGTTCCCTTTCCTCCACACCCTCTCCAGCATTTATTGTTTCTAGATTTTTTGATGATGGCCATTCTGACCGGTGTGAGATGATATCTCATTGTAGTTTTGATTTGCATTTCTCTAATGATTAATGATGTTGAGCATTCTTTCATGTGTCTGTAGGCCATCTGTATATCTTCTTTGGAGAAATGTCTATTTAGATCTTCTGCCCATTTTTGGATTGGGTTGTTCGTTTTTTTGTTATTGAGCTGCATGAGCTGCTTGTAAATCTTGGAGATTAATCCTTTGTCAGTTGCTTCATTTGCAAATATTTTCTCCCATTCTGAGGGTTGTCTTTTGGTCTTGTTTATGGTTTCCTTTGCTGTGCAAAAGCTTTTAAGTTTCATTAGGTCCCATTTGTTTATTTGTGTTCTTATTTCCATTTCTCTGGGAGCTGGGTCAAAAAGAATCTTGCTGTGATGTATGTCATGGAGTGTTCTGCCTATGTTTTCCTCTAAGAGTTTGATAGTGTGTGCCCTTACACTTAGGTCTTTAATCCATTTTGAGTTTATTTTTGTGCATGGTGCCAGGGAGTGTTCTAATTTCATACTTTTACATGTTCCTGTCCAATTTTCCCAGCACCACTTATTGAAGAGGCTGTCTTTTCTCCACTGTATATGCTTGCCTCCTTTATCAAAGATAAGTTGACCATATGTGTGTGGGTTTATCTCTGGGCTTTCTATCCTGTTCCATTGATCTATATTTCTGTTTTTGTGCCAATACCAAACTGTCTTGATTACTGAAGCTTTGTAATATAGTCTGAAGTCAGGGAGCCTGATTCCCCCAGCTCCATTTTTCGTTCTCAAGATTGCTTTGGCTATTCGGGGTCTTTTGTGTTTCCATACAAATTGTGAAATTTTTTGTTCTAGTTCTGTGAAAAATGCCAATGGTAGTTTGATAGGGATTGCATTGAATCTGTAGATTGCTTTGGGTAGTAGAGACATTTTCACAATGTTGATTCTTCCAATCCAGGAACATGGTATATCTCTCCATCTATTTGTATCATCTTTAATTTCTTTCATCAGTGTCTTATAATTTTCTGCATACAGGTCTTTTGTCTCCTTAGGTAGGTTTATTCCTAGATATTTTATTCTTTTTGTTGCAATGGTAAATGGGAGTGTTTTCTTAATTTCACTTTCAGATTTTTCATCATTAGTGTATAGAAATGCAAGAGATTTCTGTGCATTAATTTTGTATCCTGCTACTTTACCAAATTCATTGATTAGCTCTAGGAGTTTTCTGGTAGCATCTTTAGGATTCTCTATGTACAGTATCATGTCATCTGCAAATAGTGACAGCTTTACTTCTTCTTTTCCGATTTGGATTCCTTTTATTTCTTTGTCTTCTCTGATTGCTGTCGCTAACACTTCCAAAACTATGTTGAATAATAGTGGTGAGAGTGGGCAACCTTGTCTTGTTCCTGATCTTAGTGGAAATGGTTTCAGTTTTTCACCATTGAGGACAATGTTGGCTGTGGGTTTGTCATATATGGCCTTTATTATGTTGAGGAAAGTTCCCTCTATGCCTACTTTCTGCAGGGCTTTTATCATAAATGGGTGTTGAATTTTGTCAAAAGCTTTCTCTGCATCTATTGAGATGATCATATGGTTTTTCTCCTTCAATTTGTTAATATGGTGTATCACATTGATTGATTTGCGTATATTGAAGAATCCTTGCATTCCTGGGATAAACCCCACTTGATCATGGTGTATGATCCTTTTAATGTGCTGTTGGATTCTGTTTGCTAGTATTTTGTTGAGGATTTTTGCATCTATGTTCATCAGTGATATTGGCCTGTAGTTTTCTTTCTTTGTGACAT
Source organism: Balaenoptera acutorostrata (assembly GCF_949987535.1). NCBI lineage: Eukaryota > Metazoa > Chordata > Mammalia > Artiodactyla > Balaenopteridae > Balaenoptera > Balaenoptera acutorostrata. Next base: position 11,037,367 of record NC_080068.1, read on the forward strand.
CTTTGTCTGGTTTTGGTATCAGGGTGATGGTGGCCTCGTAGAATGAGTTTGGGAGTGTTCCTCCCTCTGCAATATTTTGGAAGAGTTTGAGAAGGATAGGTGTTAGCTCTTCTCTAAATGTTTGATAGAATTCACCTGTGAAGCCATCTGGTCCTGGGCTTTTGTTTGTTGGAAGGTTTTTAATCACAGTTTCAATTTCAGTGCTTGTGATTGGCCTGTTCATATTTTCTATTTCTTCCTGGTTCAGTCTCGGCAGTTTGTGCATTTCTAAGAATCTGTCCATTTCTTCCAGGTTGTCCATTTTATTGGCATAGAGTTGCTTGTAGTAATCTCTCATGATCTTTTGTATTTCTGCAGTGTCAGTGGTTACTTCTCCTTTTTCATTTCTAATTCTATTGATCTGAGTCTTCTCCCTTTTTCTCTTGATGAGTCTGGCTAATGGTTTATCAATTTTGTTTATCTTCTCAAAGAACCAGCTTTTAGTTTCATTGATTTTTGCTATTGTTTCCTTCGTTTCTTTTTCATTTATTTCTGACCTGATCTTTATAATTTCTTTCCTTCTGCTGGCTTTGGGGTTTTTTTGTTCTTCTTTCTCTAATTGCTTTAGGTGCAAGGTTAGGTTGTTTATTCGAGATGTTGCCTGTTTCTTGAGGTAGGCTTGTATTGCTATAAACTTCCCTCTTAGCACTGCTTTTGCTGTGTCCCATAGGTTTTGGGTCGTCGTGTCTCCATTGTCATTTGTTTCTAGGTATTTTTTGATTTCCCCTTTGATTTCTTCAGTAATCACTTCGTTATTAAGTAATGTATTGTGTAGCCTCCATGTGTTTGTATTTTTTACAGATCTTTTCCTGTAATTGATATCTAGTCTCATAGCGTTGTGGTCGGAAAAGATACTTGATACGATTTCAATTTTCTTAAATTTACCAAGGCTTGATTTGTGACCCAAGATATGATCTATCCTGGAGAATGTTCCATGAGCACTTGAGAAAAATGTGTATTCTGTTGTTTTTGGGTGGAATGTCCTATAAATATCAATTAAGTCCATATTGTTTAATGTATCATTTAAAGCTTGTGTTTCCTTATTTATTTTCATTTTGGATGATCTGTCCATTGGTGAAAGTGGGGTGTTAAAGTCCCCTACTATGATTGTGTTGCTGTCAATTTCCCCTTTCATGGCTGTTAGTATTTGCCTTATGTATTGAGGTGCTCCTATGTTGGGTGCATAAATATTTACAATTGTTATACCTTCCTCTTGGATCGATCCCTTGATCATTATATAGTGTCCTTCTTTGTCTCTTGTAATAGTCTTTATTTTAAAGTCTATTTTGTCTGATATGAGAATTGCTACTCCAGCTTTCTTTTGATTTCCATTTGCATGGAATATCTTTTTCCATCCCCTCACTTTCAGTCTGTATGTGTCCCTAGGTCTGAAGTGGGTCTCTTGTAGACAGCATATATATGGGTCTTGTTTTTGTATCCATTCAGCCAGCCTGTGTCTTTTGGTGGGAGCATTTAATCCATTTACATTCAAGGTAATTATCGATATGTATGTTCCTATTCCCATTTTCTTAAATGTATTGGGTTTGTTATTGTAGGTGTTTTCCTTCTCTTGTGTTTCTTGCCTAGAGAATTTCCTTTAGCATTTGTTGTAAAGCTGGTTTGGTGGTGCTGAACTCTCTCAGCTTTTGCTTGTCTGTAAAGGTTTTAATTTCTCCATCGAATCTGAATGAGATCCTTGCTGGGTAGAGTAATCTTGGTTGTAGGTTTTTCTCCTTCATGACTTTAAGTATATCCTGCCACTCCCTTCTGGCTTGCAGAGTTTCTGCTGAGAGATCAGATGTTAACCTTATGGGGATTCCCTTGTGTGTTATTTGTTTTTTTTCCCTTGCTGCCTTTAATATGTTTTCCTTATATTTAATTTTTGACAGTTTGATTAATATGTGTCTTGGCGTGTTCCTCCTTGGGTTTATCCTGTATGGGACTCTCTGTGCTTCCAGGACTTGATTAACTATTTCCTTTCCCATATTAGGGAAGTTTTCAACTATAATCTCTTCAAAAATTTTCTCAGTCCCTTTCTTTTTCTCTTCTTCTTCTGGTACCCCTATAATTCGAATGTTGGCACGTTTAATGTTGTCCCAGAGGTCCCTGAGACTGTCCTCAGTTCTTTTCATTCTTTTTTCTTTATCCTGCTCTGTAGTAGTTATTTCCACCATTTTATCTTCCAGGTCACTTATCCTTTCTTCTGCCTCAGTTATTCTACTATTGATCCCATCTAGAGTATTTTTAATTTCATTTATTGTGTTTTTCATCATTGCTTGGTTCCTCTTTAGTTCTTCTACATCCTTGTTAAATGTTTCTTGCATTTTGTCTATTCTATTTCCAAGATTTTGGATCATCCTTACTATCATTATTCTGAATTCTTTTTCAGGTAGACTACCTATTTCCTCTTCATTTGTTAAGTCCAGTGTGTTTTGAGCCTGCTCCTTCATCTGCTGTGTGTTTTTCTGTCGTCTCATTTTGCCTATCTTACTGTGTTTGGGGTCTCCTTTTCACAGGCTGCAGGTTCGTAGTTCCCGTTGTTTTTGGTATCTGTCCCCAGTGGCTAAGGTTGGTTCAGTGGGTTGTGTAGGCTTCCTGGTGGAGGGAACTAGTGCCTGAGTTCTGGTGGATGAGGCTAGATCTTGTCTTTCTGGTGGGCACGTCCACGTCTGGTGGTGTATTTTGGGGCGTCTGTGGCCTTATTTTGATTTTAGGCAGCCTCTCTGCTAATGGATGGGGTTGTGTTCCTGTCTAGCTAGTTGTTTTGCATAGGGTGTCCAGCACTGTAGCTTGCTGGTCGTTGAGTGAAGCTGGGTCTTGATGTTGAGATGGAGATCTCTGGGAGATTTTTGCCATTTGGTATTACGTGGAGCTGGGAGGTCTCTTATGGACCAGTGTTCTGAAGTTGGCTCTCCTACCTCAGAGGCACGGCCCTGATGCCTGGCTGGAGCACCAAGAGCCTTTCATCCACACGGCTCAGAGTAAAAGGGAGAAAAAATAGAAAGAAAGAAAGAAAGAAAGAGGCTATAATATAGTGAAGTAAAATAAAGCTATTGTAAAGCAAAGCTATACAGACAAAATCTCACCCAGAAGCATATACATATACACTCACAAAAAGAAGGAAAAGGGGAAAAATTAATATCTCCTGCTCCCAGAGTCCACCTCCTGAATCTGGGATGATTCGTTGTCTGTTCAGGTATTCAACAGATGCAAGCACATCAAGTTGTTTGTGGAGCTTTAATCCGCTGCTCCTGAGGCTGCTGGGAGAGATTTCCCCTTCTCTTCCCTGTTCGCACAGCTCCTGGGGTTCAGCTTTGGATTTGGACCCGCCTCTGCGTGTAGGTCGCCTGAGGGCGTCTGTTCCCCGCCCAGACAGGACGGGGTTAAAGGAGCAGCTGCTTCGGGGGCTCTGGCTCACCCAGGCCGCGGGGAGGGAGGGGTACAGAGGAGGCGGGGCGAGCCTGCGGCGGCCGAGGCCGGCGTGACGTTGCACCAGCTCGAGGCGCGCCGTGCGTTCTCCCGGGGAAGTTGTCCCCGGATCCCGGGACCCTGGCAGTGGCGGGCTGCACAGGCTCCCGGGAGGGGAGGTGTGGAGAGTGACCTGTGCTCACACACAGGCTTTTTGGAGGCGGCGGCAGCAGCCCCAGCGTCTCACGCCCGTCTCTGGGGTCCGCGCTGATCGCCGTGGCTCGCGCCCATCTCTGGAGTTCGTTTAGGCGGCGCTCTGAATCCCCTCTCCTTGCGCGCAGCGAAACAAAGAGGGAAGAAAAAGTCTCTTGCCTCTTCGGCAGCTGCAGACCTTTTCCCGGTCTCCCTCCCGGCTAGCTGTGGTGCGCCAACCCCTTCAGGCTGTGTTCACGCCGCCAGCCCCAGTCCTCTCCCTGCGATCCGACCGCAGCCCGAGCCTCAGCTCCCAGCCCCGCCCGCCCCGGCGGGGGAGCAGACAAGCCTCTCGGGCTGGTGAGTGCTGCTCGGCGCCGAGCCTCTGTGCGGGAACCTCTCCGCTTTGCCCTCCGCACCCCTGTGGCTGCGCTCTCCTCCGTGGCTCTGAAGCTTCCCCCCTCTGCCCCCCGCAGTCTCCGCCCGCGAAGGGGCTCCTAGTGCGTGGAAACCTTTCCTCCTTCACGGCTCCCTCCCACTGGTGCAGGTCCCGTCCCTATTCTTTTGTCTCTGTTATTTCTTTTTTCTTTTGCCCTACCCAAGTACGGGGGGAGTTTCTTGCCTTTTTGGAGGTCGGACGTTTTCTGCCAGCGTTCAGTGGGTGTTCTGTAGGAGCAGTTCCACGTGTAGATGTATTTCTACTGTATCTGTGGGAAGGAATGTGATCTCCGCGTCTTACTCTTCCGCCATCTTCCGCATCCTCAGTATATTCAATCTTAACAGCTAATAAAGGGTTTTGCCCTCACTTAGCATAATGCCCTCAAGGTTTATCGATGTTGCTGCAAATGGCAGGATTTCCTTCTTTCTCATGGCAGGCTGAGTGAATTAAGTCTCTTTCCCAGACACAGCATTTCTGAGCAGCAACACACTTCAGGCTTGCCTGAACTCTACTCATAAGTGGCAATTCTGAAGAAGCATCGCAGCAGCCGGCTGGGCCACCTGCAGACCCGGGAGGGCTCAGCGGTTCTCCCGCGCGGGCCAAGCGAGGCGAGGGGCCCGGGCGTCCTCTGGGCCGCACGCGCTCTCTGCGCCGCCCCGCCGGGTCCTCCCTCAGCGCGCGGGCGTCACGGGTAGCTGGGGGCGCAGCGTCCCACCGCGCGCGGCCCGCGGGCCTCAGGGCGGCCGGCTCCTCCTCGGACACGGCTCCGGGCCGCGTCTGCCCTCCACGCACGTCCTTCACTCCGAAGCCTGAGGGGACCCTCCTCCTCTTATTTTTTGCAAAACTTATATGAAGCATGATTTACAGATGTTGCCAGGAAGGGAAAGGAGAGAGGGAATCACTGAATCAATAATCACTGAATACTTTGTTTTTCACATTGTCTGCAAATTCTCATGAGATTGTGGGAAGGGGAGGACAAAGGTAACATTTTTTTTTCAATATAACTGTTAATGAAATGGCTTCATTGCTTGTCTCCTATAAGATACAGAAGTCATAAAAAGGGAACTAGAAATGTGGAATATGTTTTTAAAAGTAGATTTATTGTATGTTGCAAGTTTGGTTGTATGTAAAAATACAGAGACTAAGTTTATATATTAAAAAGCATCTATAATACATACATTCATTAATGTTCGAATGCCATTATTTTAAAATAACAATCATTTCATTTTTTAATGAAACTTGACTCTTTAACAAATGAAATTCAGTTTAATATTAGTTCATAGGTATTAGGGGTTCATTCCAGAAATGTAGAGCACTTTCTGTAACTCTAGCAGTTGGACCCATTATATGCTTCTAGGTTTAAGATACAGGAACCCTGGTTTTGGACCAGGGCTACTGTGCCAGTGTGTCTAGATGTATACACACAATGTGGCTCATCTTAGCAAGCAGGTTCATTTCCAGATGGTTAGCTTGAGTAGACAGTGAGATTAGATGACTCTTGTCAGGAAGCCAAGAATTCCTGGGATGGTTCAATATTTGTGTTCCAGAAAGCAATACCTGGATGAAGGTAGCTGTCATGGCTGCTGAAATTTCCTTGGTACAAAGGGAGCCAAGTAACTCTCCTCTGCTGACAGGCTGGGTTTTTGCTGTTATTGTTGTTTTGTTTTGTTTTTTTACCTACATAGTCACAGCAAGGATTAAAATGGTTAGCATTTGTTTCTCTCCTTTGAGAGCCAGTGCTTTTCCTGCCCAGCTGTCTGTAGTTCCAGAAGCCATTATGCATGAGGTTGCAGAAGCCAAGTAGCAGTTTCCTTGATTCATTCCTGAAAACTTTTCCTTCCCTCATCTTTCATTCCTAGATGTCCACATGGCCTCACTATGGGAGCCAGAACCCAGACAATGAGTCAGCCAAGGGCCGATTAAGGTTTCCTAAATGTAGTGGTTGAATAGTAGTGATTAAGCCTGCCTTAAACATACCTGGCACAGTTTGAAAGACATTACTTTCCCTTCTCACATATGTAACCTGGAATTTCCATCATTAGAATCATCATTTGATTGAAGGTATTATCACTGTAAAAACAAAATTATGCACCAATCACTATGCTATACATTGGAGATAAAAGATGACCAAGGAATTGTCTAACCATTACTATGTAATGAGATAATAATGTTCAGTAGAAATACAGGAAGGAAGAATATGCCTAGGAGGGGCTTCTCTGGTGGCACAGTGGTTAAGAATCCGCCTGCCAATGCAGGGGACACGGGTTCGAGCCCTGGTCCGGGAAGACCCCACATGCCGCACAGCAACTAAGCCCGGGCGCCACAACTACTGAGCCTGCGCTCTAGAGCCCGTGCTCTGCAACAAGAGAAGCCACCGCAATGAGAAACCCGCGCACCGCAACGAAGAGCAGCCCTGGCTCGCCGCAACCAGAGAAAGCCCACGCGCAGCAGCGAAGACCAAACGCAGCTAAAAATAAATAAGTAAATTTATTAAAAAAAAAAAAAAAAAGAATCTCCCTAGGCAAGAGAAGGGAGTCAGTGAAACTAAGACAAGGAATGAGTGCATTTAGCAGGTAGAGAGAAAAGCATGATGTTTCAGGGGAAAAAAATAATTAAACAGCACAACCTGCGAAAGTAATGGGAAATGAGAAAGTTAATAGTGTGATCAAATTTCCAGCAACGTGGAAGGTAAATTTCAATGCTGAGGGCTGAGAAAGCAGTTAGGACATAGATGTAAAGAGCTGATTGAGATGGAGAAGTACCATTGAGAGTGGAGAAGAAGGGCCAGGAGTGAGAGGCATTCAGGAAGGGATTTACCTATGTTTAGGGGTGGGGACCTCCTTTGGAAGAATATCCGTGATCATAGTATAAGGGATATATGCACTGGATCAGTTACATATCAAATTGCAGAAGTCGAAGGAATATAGCACCTGGACAGGTAAGTTCAAGGGGCAAGATAAGAATCTAGGACTTGCTCAAGGAAGAGAAGGGACCCCTGACTTGGGCCTGTAGGAACAGAGCAGTAAGGGCATCAAATTCACAGCAGTGTGCAAAGAAGTTCAAGTGTGCAGAGCATCTTTTTCCCAACTGCTGAATTACATTGCAGTACTAACAATTTCTCAAATACTAGCAGCTAACATTTCTATTATTTAATTTCTGGTTATTAACTATGTTAGCTCATGATTCACCGTATATTGTGGCCCTTTTGCAACCATTTGAGAAAATGAAAGTAATTCTTTACCATTTTGTTTCCAAAATTGAGTATCTCGCATGGCACTGGTGGTTTATAAAGATAGCACCAATATTCTTAAAGAATTTTTCCATGAGAATTTAACCAATGAATAATTTTAAGTATTATTTTCTACTGAAATTACACAGATAAATTATTGATGAGAACACAAAATGCACATAAAACATAGGACTTAGAATTAACTTAAGGTGAGAGGTCAATTCTCAAGGCTACATGTTTATTTCTCTCTGCTGCAGGGAACAATTCAGTGAAATACTTCAAATAATTTCCATTAAGATATATTCCAAATAACATTAATTTTCTAGCTGAAAGTGAAAATATTTAAGTATATTCATAGCTAATCAAATCAAAAGAGTAAAAACTGGTAAGTAATGTGTTACCTACCAGTAAGTATTTTGTCTTATTCCAGTACCTCTAATGGGACTAAGCAAATAATGTCCCATCATCTTTCTCACAGTCAAAAGCATTCACAGTGGTGCTGGTAGGCAGAGAGAAAAGATGACCATTGGATTAAGGTTGGAATTGGTTGGGGCATTGGTGGTGAAAGCTTTCTCTCTTTAATGCAGTGAGGTTATCTCAGCCCACAAAATCCCACTATTTGAACTTCTGTTTAGTTTTTAAAAAGAATATTTTTTTCTTACTATGATACTTGATTTCCATTTCAGCAATGCTATCACACTGTAACATAGTAGCCGTTACTGACAGTATTTGAACATAATGAGATAGAATGCTTCTTTTCATTCGCCAAAACCATGCTTCCAGTTCAAGACCTCATTAATTCTTGTCTTATTTACTATAATAACCTCCTGACTGTTCTCTTTGCCTTTAATCCATCCTGACTTGAATCCATCATTCTGTCTGCTTAATCTTCCTTTAATACCATTCTTCTCTTGCTTCTCTCTTTATCAAAAACTTCAGTACCTCTCAACTCTGCATTTCAAAAAATATTTAAAATTCTTTAGATCAACTCTTTGCAGCATTTTGGGTTCCTGCTCCAAGTAATCTGTTAATCTGCTGAAAATCATAGACCCTCTCCCAATAAAACTGCAATTATCTTTACATTTACACCAAAGTTCCATAAAATGTCCAGCTAATTCACAAGACCATGAAACAGCTAGGAATAAAAACCCTTGTCTTTCATTTATTTAACAAATATTAGTAGACTTTATTACATGTCAGTCACTGTTCTAGGTACTGAAGATAAAGTAGTAAACTTTTATATAAAATTCCTATCCTTATTTGGTTATATTCTGGTGTGGGGAGGTAGACAATAAAGAAGATAAATAAATAATATATATAGTATGTGATACAGTGATGAGTGTCAAGGAGAAAATAAAAATCAGAGAAGTAGGAGAAATCAGAGACATCCTGAAGGGCAGTTGAGAAATTAAATAGGTCAACCAGGGAAGGTCTTCTTGAGAAAGTGGTTATTAAGCAAAAACCTGAAGGAAGTGAGTGAGTTAACCACAAAACTATTTGGGGAAAGTATCCAGGCATTGGAATTAGTAAGTGCAAAGGCCCTGAGGTGAGCATGTTTGGCAAGTTTAAAGACCAAACAGAAGACCATAAGAGCTGTAGTGGAGAGAACGAGGAGGTGAATAATTAGGAATGAAGTCAGAGAGTAACATTATATGTAGGGCCTTATAAGTCATAGTAAATACTCTAAGGACTGTGGTGTTTGAGTGAGATGTCAGTCTTCAAGACATGTTCAAATTTCTCCACAGCTGGTTTTAGCCAACTTTTTGTCTCAACTGTGACTGCTCTCCAAACCATATAATTATATTTAATACTCACAACATAAAATTAAACCACTTGCATCTATACACATACATACATACACATATGCACACATAAATACACACATATGCATATATACATATAGTTTTAAGTGTGTATGTAGATAGGTATGCAAAAATATTTTCCTGTCTTTCATAATTAGTAATTAACTCATGCAAACTAAAACTTCAAAATTAACACAGAACCAAAATGATATTTGATCTTTATGGCTTATAAATCACACACAGGTTTAAGAAAACAGTATTTATCCCACTGTTACCAAGGCAGAAAAAAATCATATCAGATAATTCATGTTATAGTAACTGCTGAAGAAAAGTGTTTTCTTATTCAAAACATTAAGTTCTAGCAATTAATCCAACCACATAGTGTTTTAAGGCCATTAAATAAAGATTCAGACTTCTTGGAGTAGTTATTTATCATCTATTATGTTCCAGGGATCTTGCTATGGACTGGAGATACAATGATATGTCAATTAAATGATTTTGCTGCGTAATAATCTACTTAAAAACTTAGTGACCTAAAAACAACAAACTTTTATTCTTTCTCTTGAGCCACAAGATCCACTGGCCAATTCTTCTGGTCTGAATCAGTTTGGGTGATCTCTGTGGTCAGGTAGTGTCTTAGCTGGGGCTGTTTGGTCTAGGATGACCACCGGCAGTGTGCTTGGGCTTGGGGGCTACAGCAGAGATAACTCAGCTCAGTCGTATGTGATCACTCATCCTCCAGGAGACTAGAGTGGGCTTCTTGACGGGGGACAATCACAGTGATCGCAGGAGCAGCAAAAAGGGAAACCCCACAGTGCAAGTGCTTTTTAAGCTTTCCTGCTTAAGTCATATTTGCTATTGCATTGGCCAAAGCAAGTCATATGGCCAAGCCTGGAGTCAGTGTGGGAGGTGACAAGTGGAGACCATTACTGCAATAGAGTACCATAAACAGAGCATTGCTGAAGGTGACAATTACAGTAGACGCTCTCTCTTACAGTAGTAGCAACAAGACATTTAATATTGCAACATTCATGAGTGACATTTTGAAGAAAAGCCAAAATGCAAGTCAAATTTTGTAAAACACCTTTTTTTTTTCCTAAAGAAAGTTATTCTTCAGGGAAAGATGTTACTAAGAATAGCATCTATTTGTTGACTACATTTTCTAATTTAACATTTACAGAAAATCTGCCAGGTAGCAAGTATTATTCCTTTTGCATAGACAGTAATTTGAGGGTCTCAGGGGTTAAGTTGCTTGTCCAAAGTTACTTAGCATGTTTTGAAATCAGGATTTAAGCTGAGGACCTACTGAATATAAAGTCTATGCTCTTTTCTCTCTCTCTTCCTCTGTAATAGAAAGAACATGGGCTAGGCATCGAGAAAAAAGATGCATTCTTGGCTAGACATACTTTCCTCATGTACACAACATTTTACCTCCTAAATTCTCTTGACTCCATCTTCTGCTTTCCATCTTGCCCTCTGTCACCCTAACCCAAGCTGATAACCTTTGCCTGGATTATTACAGTGACCAATACCAGAGGAACTTTTTCAAAATTTATATCTGCTCATGTTCCCCTTCCTAAAATCTTTTAATGGTCTCTCTCTCCCTCTCCCTTTCTCTCTCTATCTCTACCTCAGTTACAAAACATCACAAGACTGCCAGGTCTGGCCCCTAACTCCCTTTCTAGACTTCATGCTCCAGACACAAGCCTTCCTTCAGCAATCAATAAATCAGTCAATTCAACCAGTAAGTATTTTTTGAATGACTACTATGTTTCTGTCTGTGGTATGTGGTATACACCAGAAAAATTTGGTATACATCAGACAAATATTGTTGCCCTCAACAGAGCCTATGTTCTAGCTGAAGAGTCAATTAATACACAATAAATATTTACATATAAATAAATTATAAACTATGTGGAAAAGTGATATCTTATGGGGAGAAGAAAAAAGAGTAATCACGCCACATAAAGCAGTACTGGAGGACAGAGTGGAGCAGATGATAGTGTTATGGAAAGTACGGTGGTCAGGAGAGACTTCATTGAGAATGTCCACCTGACGTATGTTAAGGAGCTGGCTGAGGAGATATCACAAGGATGAGGGCTAGAGCGTTAAGGGTTGAGGAAGCAAGCTCAGCCTGCTCAGAGGATGGCAGGGAGGACAGTGTAACTGATACTGAGTGGGGAGGGGGAGCATTGGAGAAATGTCAAAGAGGTAATGGGGGCTTTGTAGACCACCCACCATGGGGCCTTTCTACTTACAATGTTCTCTCCCTTATTTGGTTAATTCCTACTCATAATTCAGCCCTTAGTTCAAGTTTACTTCTGCTAGAAGATCTTCCTGATCAAGTCAAGTAAGGCACGCCATTGTAGGTTCTCACAGCACTATGGATTTCTCTTGTATTATTTATCACAGGTGTGCTTTATCTTTTTGACATGATTATTTTGTAGTATTTGTACATTCTCTGAGGCTGTAAGCTCCATGAGGGCTAGGACTATTTCTGCCTGTGCCTGCCACAAACTCCACAGCACATATCACAGTGTCAAAAATCCAATAGATGTGCACTAAATTGTGTTGAGATAATCAGTAAATGAGGTAAATATTAAGCACTTGCTATGGAGTGACACAGCAGAGTAAATATGAACAAGTCACATCCATGAGCCAGGCTTCCACTTCTTCCATGTTAAATGGGGAGTTGGACTGAGCTATCTCCAAGATCACATAAGGATATACAATTTGGTGATTCTGTGAGAAAGATTTAATATATTGCCTTCTAATATATTAAAGAGTTAGTATACTCCTAGTTGTTCTAATGCTTTTACAAAGAGATATTATTTTAAATAAACTTTGTTATGGGCCAAGTTGTGAACCTTCCAAAATGTATACGTTGACTTCCTAAAATTCAATACCTCAGAATGTGAGTGTATGTGGAGATAGAGCCTTAAAGAGTTAATTAAGGTAAAATCAGGTAACCTGGGTGAACCCAAATACAATATGACTGGTGTCCTAAGAAAAGGATTTTAGGACACAGACAATACAGGGATGACCATGTGAAGACACAGCGAGAAGACTGCTATGTACAAGCTGTTTTTTAGGTTTCCCCTATATCTTTTCTCTCTTCTTCTGGTAAAAGCAGCCAAAATTCATTTCAGGGAACTGGCACAACTCCACTGTGTATGGTCTTGCTAAGACTTTAACTCAAGCCAAAGTTTGGGCACTTAACCCAAATAGGCAAATCAGACTCTGCCTTTGTTTGTAGAATATCTCCAGCCATTTAAATATTGAGAGGAAAATCTCAAGAACAGACAGGAAAAAGTAATTTGTAATCTAGACACTGTGAGCCAAAGTAAACAGTAGTGGTGAAGCCATGGATGGAATGTTCATGTCCCCCCCCCCCCATTTATATATTGAAACCTAGTCTCCAGTGTGATGGAGTGGGTCTTTTGGGAGGTGATTAGTTCATGAGGATGGAGCCCTCAGGAATGGGATTAGTTCCTTTATAAAAGAGACCACAGAGAGCTCCCTTACCCCTTTCACCATGTGAGGACACAGAGAGAAGATGGCCACAATAGGAACCAGGAAGAAAGCCCTCACCAAACACTGAGTCTGCTGGGACCCTGATCTTGGACTTCCCAGCCTCCTGAACAGTGAGAAGTCAATGTTTGTTGTTGTAGCCACCCAATCTATGGTAATTGTGTGTTAGTAACTCAAACAGACTAAGATAGGCAGGTTAATTATAATTTTATAATTCATTATATACATGATTAGAGTATTATGGATGAACGTGTACTAAAATGTGAAGTTCATTTTGTTTCTTCTCAGGGGAGTGAAGATTCTCCTGAATTGCCTGGAAATAGAGCTTCAAATTAAGAGCCGAAAGTTTGGGAGCACCCACGTACCGTGCCACTCCTGTGAGACAGTTACCTCATCCAGAGCCCATCCTCTCACGCACAGCTCTCTACGTGTGAGAAGAGAAATGCTCAGCTGTTAGGGAATGGGGCGGATGTACGGACAAAGACAGACCAGGTGGCGAGTGTGATCAAGTTGCTGTCTGGAAACTGTCGACGAAGTATGGTAAGGAACAATGCAGGAACAAATCGGAGGTTCTGGAAACAATTAGTGCTGTTGGTCAAAATCTACAGAACTTTGGTTCTAAAGTTTTCCAATACCCCCAGGATTTATCTACCAAGGAAAATTATATTGTAAAAATAGATTGCCTAAATACACAAGGCTGTGGGTTTTTTTCCATTATGTATGGTTGCTTGATAAAATTAATTTAATTTTTAAAAATTAAAAATCACTTCTGACTGTAGATGCTTACCTTTCTTGAACATTCTAATTTATTTTTAAAGAAAAAGGAAACTCACTAGCATGAATATTATGATAACTAACTACTCTGCACCATTGAATTTCATAGAAAACCAAAATAACCTAGACAACGAAAAAAAAAAAAGGAATAAAACCCAGAATCCTTAATCTTAATAAAGCATGCAACTGCCTATAATATTCCAATATGGATGGCCAGCTGTGGTACTCCAGAGCACTTCTTGGATATTTGAAATGAGATTAAAAAGCAGTCTCATTGTCTTCACACAGCAAACTGGAAAAGGCCCTCTAAAACTAGCTACTAGCAACATCTCTTTCTGAAAGTACACTACTACAGAGCATGCCCCACATCCAAATCGCTCCTAAAGAAATGACTGTCCCAAGAGGAAGTCTAGCTATATTAGAAATTTCACCTCTGTATATAATATTAAGTGGAAGATGTACATTCCCACACAGCAGCCATTACTTCCCTTTACCTCAGTGTTACTTAGATTTCACCACAGTTTACGGTTCTTTGCAAATGGAGTAGATAACCTGCAAGTGTGAATATCTGTTCATGCCTCAGTGAGGCACCCTCTGTTGTTAACAGGTTTTACACATTGTTTCAAATTTGGCTTTCAGCCTTTCCAACATCTTCACACAGAATGTGAATACCAATGGCAATACCCGTAATTTTCTTTTTTGTGTTTTTGCCATCTAACGCTAAGCTGTCACCCCTTGAGTTCCATTCCCTTTATTTGGTACACAGCTTGACCCTATTTTGTTATATTCATCAGAACTTAGCCTCCATCTGCATGGTTCTTTTTCTGATCCAACTGTGTCATAACCCTTGCTGTATTTCCTCTGTCTCAAGACACTTTTACATCTTGCAGTATTACCCTTCCATCTGGCAAATGGTCCTCTATGATTTTTTACTTATCAAGAAAGGCACGCTCCTTTGTTCACGAGATTTTGTTTATTATATGTATATTTCCACATATATTAAAATCATTGCCTGTCTCCTCAACATTACTTTTTGGTAGATAGTATTTTTTTGAGGAAATAGAAACATGAAGCCTGAATAAGCTTGTTGTCTGTTAAAGATGTTAGGCCAGTAAGAAATAAACCCACTGATGAATATCCCTGTTACTGGGTTCCACTGGGATTCATTGACTACTAGTCTGGTTGCATGGTAAACTCAGTACTTCTATAAATAGAAGCCATTACTCTCTTAGAAAATCTTAACTACTGTTCAAAAATTAACTACAGGTATACCTAACAAGGATAAATATCCAACATCATTAAGCAAATATGAAAGTGAAGTGAAAAATGAAAAAAAAAATAATTAAAATATAAGAAGTAGATTGTCAATTTCTATTGAGTATCCAGACTGCTAGATACTAAACGTTAACTTATGGGGTTTTTTTCCCCTCCTAAAAGAGGTAGAGAGAATGCTTTGGAATTAAGTTCCCTATTCTTCAATCCTATCATTCTAGCCACAGTAATGCAGCACAGCTTGCTACTTTATTAGGGGCAATGTAAGCGACTTAGACTTGGATTCTACTTCTCCGTCATTTGTTAACGTTTAACTATAATCATATCATTTAACTTTCCCATTCGCCATTTCTTCATATTCCAAATGAAAGAATTGTAGTATTTGATATCCCAGTTATACAACTCTGTGATGACATAACTACCACACGTTTCTCCTCTCCTATTTCTTATCCCTTAACCCCAATTCTCTAAAATTCCCCAGTTTCTTTCTAACTCATTAATTCGTTTTGTGACTATTCTTCAAATTTATAAATTTATATAATTTTTAGTTAAAAATAATGCATTATTGTGTGTGCCCTCAGGAAACCCACTTTCAGTAGGTATACCAGCCAGTAGAGCATAGTTCCTGAAAAGCTAATGGTAGGGAATGACCACCTAATTGACCTGTTTATTTTATATATTTAGAAACTGAAGGTCAAATAGATTAAGTAACTGATTAAAGTCCTTAACTATTTGGTAGCAGCATAAGGAAGAGATTCCCATTTATATGTTTTTTGCTATACATTTCCCTCCTTTCCGAATTCCCTCCAATCTGTTAATATTGTTGGGTTGGGGTTTTTTTAAGAAAGAATTGTATGCTGTACTCTCAGACTAATGCTTCATGGTCAACTTGTTATGAACCATGATCATAAGCCATTTTTTTCTGCCAGATTTATGGAATATTTTTGTTTTCCCTCCTAATGCACAGCTCCACAGTTGTCTTTATTGAACTACATCCTGTATCTGATTATTTCTTTATGAAACAATGGTTTCTTCCAATCTTTATGACCTTACTTAATCTTTCTGGGCCTCAGTTTTCTCATTAGCAAAATAAGGGACTTTGAGTGAATTAACTCCTGAGGCACCTTTTACTTCCAAAGCACCATTTTCCAAGCTGGGACTGAATCTATGCCACTTCCAGATTTTAAAAATGTGTTCTGTATTTTATCATCCAGACACTTGATGAGAAGTGTCCCAAATCAACTCTTCCAAGACACCATTTGTCACATTCTCCTGAAGTTGACATTAATGCATTGATCACATCCTTATTACTCATTTATATTTTCTCTAAGTGTTTTCAGTTCAGGGGACATTTGTCTGTCGATGTTTTACAAAATTCCTGGGGCAGAATTAATTTTATTTTCTGTATCTTTATTTATTTATTTTTTAATTTTGCTTTTTCAAATTGATGAGCTTATACGGATTTATTTTTTATATTATTTCCAAGACTTTAAAAAGACGGAAATGTTAAATCAGTTCAATTCAGTTTAAAAGATCAATATTCTATTGATTCCAGGTATATCAAATTTATCTAGTTTTAAGATTGAAAGACAAATGGACTGTAGTTATTGTCAGAGGCTTACAAAGCTTAAATTCATCTTGTAAAGTAATTTAGCTTTACTTTGTCTCCTAGAACTTTGATGGAATTAACCAAATTAGATGTGTAAGCTTCATTATTTTTTAACAAATTAATATAAAATTTTGAACAGTAAAAAAATAACATTATTTCCCAATAACTTCATTTAGCTTTGCTATAAACTGCAATACCAAACTTGCCTGCAGTTCTTTCAAGACGTTTACTGAATTAATTCAAACCTGTTTTGCTCCGTCTGTAAAATGACTGAATATAATGTGCTGTTCTGCTTCCAGGATTTCGTTTCTGTCTCTAGAAAGAGACTCTGATCTTAACTTTGCCAGCAGAGGGCACATACACATATCCTTCTTTGTTTCTTCTAATCTACAAAAAGGAAATTTTTAAGAAGCCTCATTTGAGGTTCTATAACATATTACCTTATTGGAACTGAGTCTAACTGAAAAAATAAAACAACACAGACAGCACATTAAGATTTTCTTTGCAAAGTCTAATGCCTGAATGAAAACCAAGAGACACTGGAATACTACTGCCACTGAACCAGAACATCAGTTTAATATATCTATTTTTGCGCTGCGAAATTTTGGGGGGAATTTACTGTTCATTTTGTTCTGGTCATATTTTGATCTGGTCTTTCTGCTTTTAGTATTCAATTCCGGACTTAGAATTAACAAACAAGTGGTCAACTAACATTTATTTACGTGTTCATTTATTTGTAGAATTAGCAAAAATTCAACCAACCAATAATCTATGTTTTAGCCTAAAGTTGCTATAATAAACACATATGCAGAATATCGAATTTAATTGGACAGTTATTTAAATGTTTCTGAGAGAAGGAGCGATAAAAATCCGGCTGTTGACCATTTTGGTTAATGGCTTAACAACAGTCGTGAACATTTTAATCTTCTGGCTGCTTACAATGAACGGATAGAATGGTAGCATTTTTTACACTGTCAGCTATGTGAGCACAGTGGAGCATCTGTAATTTCAACATTATGCATATGCATCATGTAATTATATAATTGCAGATACGTTGTGCCTGCACACATCGAAAGGTTATGCTTTTAAAATGGAAAAGTAATGTAGAAAAGCAGAAGTCAGAGGCTCATGTGCTGATATCTATCTCCAGCAGCATAAATTTTAAGGATTTTGTATAAGCCACTGTACAGCCTGACTTGCACCAAAACCAATCCAAGAACTCACAAATGGATGTTCAAATGCTAAGTCAACTTTTTAAAAATTCTAATGCATTAGGTCAAGATGCTAATTAATCTTTACAGGTTAGTCTAAACTTTAGTATATGTGGAACAAGAGCCACTGTGATTTTTTTTTATTGAGATGTATAAATCAGGACACTTTGGACTACTTTAAAAAATAAGTTATTTAAAACTTAAACACAGAAAAATAATAATAATGTAAGAGTTCAGTTCAAAGCTTAGATTCTGCTATTTTTAAGTTTTTCTAGCAAAAGATAATCAAAAGTGATTGTCGTAGGAGGAGAGACACGGTTCCAGACAAAAGAAGCAAAAACACCCTGAGAATATGAGACTATTTCCATTCATAAGGAGGGCTTTTTCCAAATAAAGTCTTTCCTGATTGGGAACCCTGATAAATCCCTCCATAAAGAGTTATTTTTTCCAAGTAAAGTCTTTTCCAATAGAGCCCAATTCCAATTGCCACCCCAATTGTAAGGTCACTGAGATTACTATTAATGATACCAAACATTTCGTCAGCTCCAAAAATCTTAAGCAATGTTTTAAAATTTACATATTTATGTATAGCTTTAGTTAACATCTACATATATAATTATAAGTAATAATGCTTAATTATGATTTTTAAAAAGACCTAGTGCTTGTAGCCCATTTTAATGTCTCTCTCTCTGTCTCTCTTTGATAAAATAGAGACTCTACAGTCTTAAAAAATTGAATCTAACATCCATGAACTGGAATGCTGAGTAGAAAAGAGAGAAATAAATTGTAAGAACACAGAATAATCAGGAAGGTTAAGTGCCTCACAAAGAAACAGACTGTACACACTGTGAGTACCTATGTCATGTATGGTTTCCTCCCTAGCTGACAAACATCAGGCTCACAACAATGCTTCTCCAGTAACATTACTTGTTTTTTCTCTCTCCATCCTCATCTGTCTACCTTTTCTGTCTTTCTTTCTCCTTTTGCTAAACTGGATTACAGAATCATAATTTGATGAATTTATAGCTAATACCTTAGGTATATATCATTTTACTTTAAAATCTGGCCAGTATCATGGAAAATTAATACGCTATTACTATGGCATGCATGGAGCACCAAGGCCTTAAGGAGGAGGTATCGGACCAGGACTCAGTGCTCCTAATTTTTTTGTAATTTACACTATGGAACTGGACCAACGTATCATCTTTCTTTAAGTCTCAGTTTACTTTACTTCCTGAAACAAAAGAACAGAACAAAAGCAAAATCTGGTTCAAATTTCTATGGCTGGCTTAAATTGTTAGTGTAACATAATTATTTAAAATTTGTACTACTCTGGCTCAAACAGACGTTTTCAAATGTGCAGCAATTGACTTCTCCTTTAGCAATAAGGTAGTGGGAAAAAACAAGAAACTTGTGGTAGTTCCTTAAGGTATGAACCTACTGGGGTTTTCCAAGATATGATTTATCCTGAAATAGAGAAAGAGAACTAGAACATAAACATTGATACTACACCAATTAAATGAATGCATTTATCATTCTAACCAATAAATTTATTTTAAAATTATTATTATTCATGTTTTCTTTTTAACCTCTTAGGTTGTGTGAACCAACAATCTGAAGTGGTTAAGTCAATTAATACCTTCACCTGAAAGAGCTAAAAAAAGAATACGTTCTTTAGTTACCTGTGTAGCTTTTTATTAATCATATTATTTTGAGGTATTACTCATTTTGGAAGTGGGTGAATACTATGGACATATATTTATTTCTGTCCTATCTCAAATCTGCCTTGATGGAAACTAAACCTCTTATATGGAAGTGGGTATTCGGTTGCTTTTATGGTAATTATTTTGTGTTAGTGATTAAACAGTACAATATATATGTTATAATTACAATGTGATAAAATCCTTACAAGAGCTAACATGAATAAATGAGATCAGTTTAATACTTTCCTTCCTAAACAATGGTCAAATGAGAAAAATATGGGTGAGAATGGGCTTGTGATAACTACATAAATAAATACTGAATTCCAGAGTACTTTGCATACACATGGAAGTGCTGTATCCCTTGGCAAGAAATTTTTTTTAATCAATTTATTAGAGTTAAAGAAATGGAGCTGGCTGAAGGCAGAGAAAGCATTGTGGAGGTCCCCAGCTATAGGTGAACTTTCTGCTGGCCACCAGGAGGTTGCAGGTTCGTGGAGGTCTGCTATTTAAAAGATGGAGAGTGTATATACCTTGAGGTTGACAGAAGGGCGTTGTTAGTAGTGATGATGGGGGGTGTGATGATAGAATCTAATTAGGTGGTTGCTAGCATGTTGGAAACAAAAGGAAGATCATATCTATTCAGAAGCTAAAATGTGCTAATACCAAATTAGATGCTAGGTCAATATAACCACCACTGCATGTGGTAAGTGCTTATACCTCAGAGAAGCAGTTAATTATCTCTCTTCAATTTACCAGTCTCTGCTTGAAACCCAACTTTAGCCATATATTTAATGCCATAGTTGAGGAAGATGCAGGTTTTTTCCCCCTGTATGAAAGAGAATCAATCTATTTCTTCCCCAGAGAGTGACATTTAATCACCCCTGTGTTACTAGGCTTATGACTGGGGATTATGATTATTATTCTCATTTGCCTTGGAGGCTTTGTGCTTTCAAAGCCTTTATAGCAAATCACATACCCACGCAGAAAGGTCCGCTGATCACCGGTTCCCCAGCACCCTTTATCAAGTGGGTCCTGAAAAAACTTCTTCATATTTCCTAGTGCATGGTTTTAAGTTGTTTGTTATTCTATACAGAGTAGATGCAGGCCACACACAAAAACATTTCAATTTCTAATTGTATATCTGAGTCAACTTTATAAACTTGATATCTAAAAATAACACTTTGGTCAAGATTATTGGTTATTTTTTATATCCTCTTGATTTTTTATGCTTTAAAAACTGATGGAAATGACTTAAAGAGGATGAATAATATTGTCTGATGTCCAAGAATGTATGTATACTTTCTTTTAAGGAAATCCAAGGGCTTTATAGGCAATAAAAATGTCAATATTCTAAGGTCTCTATTTACTGAACCACTGTTGAAAGGCTAATGTATCAAATAAAACATAGAGGAAAATGCATTATATAATTTTGTCAGTAAAAATTTTTTCTTGGGTACATCTCAATGTCTTTTTAGTTTTTTTTTAATATAACAATTCAATTAATATTTATTTTAGCACCTACAAGCCACTGTACTAGTGAATTTAGGCATTTGGGAATAATAACATCTCAGTAGTAAGCCCTTCCTCTGCCAAACATTGCACTGTTTTACGTCTCATTTTTCCTCAAAGAACTGCACAAAATAAGTATTACTATTATCTCTGTTCATTGATGGGAAAATTGAGATACAGAGAGGGTTAACTAATTTACCCAAAGTCACACAGCTTATAAATGATTTATCCTGTATTTGGACATAAGTAGTATAACTCCAGAGCTTTACGCTTTTTACTTTTGAAAATGAATCTACTCTCTTCCCTTATCTATCTAAGCTGAGTTTTTCCCATTTCTGCTTTTTAAAAGAAGATTTAGAATTGTAATAAACCAAAACCAAAACCAAACAAAACAAACACAAAACCTGAAATGTATTCACTGCTAGTATAATTTAATTATTTGCTATGCTTTCTTTGGTAATTCGTTTAAAAAATCATTTACTTGTTCTAAAAACAACACACGCACACACACACATTCCATGTTATTTGGGTAATGTAATACACAGCAAACATCTACAGTCAGCTGCATTAATTTGTGGTGCCCAATGTGAAATGAAAATATGGAGTTCCTTGTTCAAAAATTAAGAATTTTGAGATGGAGACAGATAAGTATTAAACCAAATGAGACTGCATAGGTCACATGCTCATGATGCTGGCTCTGGCAAGAAACTAGCATTGCTCACTGAAGACCTTCTATTGTCAGAGTAACCTGTGAGCCAAAGAGATTCCTGGGAGACACAAAAGGCCACGAGAATAGATAAAATGTTGGTTGTATTAGCTTGTCTTTCTATCAGTGAAAATCTTCTTGAATACAATGTGTAGGACATATGGCCACAGAGAGTTTTTCTGTTAACAATTTTTACGAAGCAGATGCAAATATTTAACTGAGAGTTGAGTATGTTCCAAACAGATTCATTTCTTTTCTTTTTTTTGGCATGTGTATGTCCAGCTACTCCAACATCACTTGTTAAAGACTATCTTTTATCCATTGTATTGCCTTTCTCCTTGGTCATAAATCAATTGACTAAATTTCTGTAGCTTGGTTCCTTATTCTGTTCCATTGATCTGTTTGTCTATTCTTTCACCAAGACCACACTAATTTTACAGTAAGTCCTGAATACTGTAGTTTTATAGTAAGTCTTGAAGTGTGGTAGTGTCAATGCTCCAAATTTGTTCTTCTCCTTAAATATTATGTGGTTATTTGGGGTCTTTTACCTTCCCATATAAACTATAGAATCAGTTATTCAATATCCACAAAATAATTTGCTGGGATTTTGATTGGAATTGTATTGAACCTATAGATCAACTTGTTAAGACTGGACATCTTAACAATATTGAGTCTTCCTATCCATGAATATGGAATATCTCTCCAATTATTTTGCCCTTCTTTGATTTCTTTCATCAGAGTTTTGTAGTTTTCCTCATGTAGCTCTTGTACATATATTGTTAGATTTATACCTAAGTATTTCATGTTTTTGGTCCTAATGTCAATGATATTGTATTTTTAATCTCAAATTCCACATGTTTATTGCTGGCATATAGGAAAATGATTGACTTTTAACCTTGTATACTGCAACCTTGTTATAATCACTTATTAGTTCCAGGAGTTTTTTTGCCCGTTCTTTTAAATTTTCTACATAGATGACCATCATCTGTGAAGAAAGATAGTTTTATTCTTCCTTCTCAAACTGTATACTTTTTATTTCCTTTTCTTGTCTTATTGCACTAACTAGGACTTCAGGTATGATGTTAAAGAGCAGCGGTGAGAGGGGATATACTTGACTTTTCCTGATCTTAGTGGGAAATCTTCAAGTTTCTCACTATAAGTATAATGTGAGTTGCAGGGTTTTTGTAGATATTCTTTATCAAGTTGAGGAAGTTCTCCTCTATTTCTAGTTTACTGAGAGCTTTTATTATGAATGGATGTTGGCTTTTGTCAAGTGCTTTCTGCATCTGTTGATATAATCATGTGATTATTCTTCTTTAGCTTGTTGATGTGATAGGTTACATTTATTGATTTTGAATGTTGAACCGGCCTTGCACACCTGGGATAAATCTTACTTGCTTTGGGCCTACAATTCTTCTTATACATTGTTGGAGTCAACTGCCTAATATTTTGTAGAGGATTTTTAAATCTATGTTCATGAAAGATATTGATCTGTATTTTTCTTTTCTTGCAATGTCTTTGTCTGATTTTGAGTTAGGAAAAATTCTCTCTCTTCCATCTTCTGAAAGAGACTGTAGAGAATTAGTATAATTTCTTCCTTAAATATGTGGTAGAATTCACCAGTGAACCCATCTGGGTCTGGTGCCTTCTGTCTTAGAAAGTTATTAATTGTTGATTTAATTTATTTAATAAATATAGGCCTATTAATATTGTCTATTTCTTCTTGTCTGAGTTTTGACAGACTGTGTCTTTCAAGAAATTGGTCCATTTCATCTAGGTTATCAAATTTGTGGGCATAGAGTTGTTCATAGCGCCACTTTATTATCCTTTTAATGTCCATGGGATCTGTAGTGATGTTCCCTCTTTCGTTTCTGTTATTAGTAATGTGTGCCCTCTTTTTTTTTTGCTTAGCACAGCTAGAGGCTTATTGATTTTATTGCTCTTTTCAAAGAACTACCTTTTGTTTGTTTGTTTGTTTTGACCACAGACCTGTCCCATCTGAGCCTCCAGTGATTCTTCAATTACAATAGGTTTCCCTTCCCCAGCATTGGTTCCTGCAAAGGTATTTACTTGGGTATTTCTGCTCCAATAAGTTGTGCCTTTTTGTATCCAGCCTGTCCGTTTCTCCAATTTGGGGGGCAGTGGTTTGCCCTGGGACCTCACTTCTCTGACAGATCCAAGAAGAGATGTTGATTTGTCTGTTCAGCTTTTTACTTGTTGTTAGGACACAGTGACAACCTCTGAGCTCCTTACATGTGAAAATGAAAGCCAGGGTCTAAAAGTAGTTTTAACCCACAAAGCAGGATTATTATGACAAAAACTTATAATAAAAGAAGTCTGAAAAATTTTTTAAACCATATGTATCATTGCCACTCTAATTCCAAAGTCTTGAGATTTCATCTTCCATTGAATGTCATTTGCATTTTCTAATTTGCTTTTATCAGGTTTATCCTGTCAATCAATAAGTATACTATAAGCCAACATGATAGTCTAAAATGTTACCTCCCTCACGTGATTTACTTAGACAGATTTTCTTTAACCAAATGATTAATCAAATATACAATTCTAATTGATTCTAGAGCATATTAGTTAAAATAATTTTCAATATTTTTTATTAAAAGGCTACATGACTATAATTTCTAAGGCTTTTTCCCCAACAATTTAACAAATATTTTTATTTCATGCCCAGATTCCAGTTAAATGTGCAAAACAGCAAGGAATGATTTATATATATATACATATATATGTATATATATATAAATTAAAATCCTTAGAAGAACAAAATTAATAAGTATTTATCAGGATATGTCTCTGAATTAAACACTACAATAAACAATTATTACATGATAAATTTATATTCAACTTAAAAAATAAAACTTTATGAATTACATAAAATAAAATTTAGGCAATCAAAGTAACCCATACACAGGGTGTGTTACACTGTTTCCTTTTCCCTTAACCTCCATTCAGTGAGCCAGGAAAAAAGTGCTTGCAAGAGGCAGAAAACGTAAGGACATTTTCTCTTGTTTTATCAAAAAGAAAACCAGACTGTTTCCTGCTTTCACTCATATATAGTTTTGCACATGAATGCGTACAGCCAATAAAGCAGCAGTGTTTTCTTTTTCTATCTTTATTTATTATTAAATACTTAGTCTTCATTGAAAGACACTCTTTTGTGTTAAGAGGGTTAGGTCAAGTGGGTTTAGGAATTTTCAATCATAGTTTTCAGCACCACATAGCTCTTTGAAGGGAAGGAATGCACGTGACTGATAGTCCAAGCATGAAACACATAAAGAAGAGAATGTGTCATCACCATCATGAAAAACTTCTTTGAATGGCAGTGATGGGTCTATAAAATATGAGCAAAGCAGACAGAGTTCCTATTCTCCAGTAACATAGCAGTAAATAACAGAGGTTGTGCCTTAGAAACATCCTTGATGCATGATCTGGAATTCTTAACACAAACTCAAGTATGTCTGATAGCTCTTAATGGTTCATGTGAAATAATGAGAAAGCTGTAATTTCATTATCCTGGGAAAATCCTGTTTAAGTTAAGTAGAACATTGTGTTTTGCTTTATCTTTTACTCAATCACTTTTACCTTCTGGAAGGTAGGGGGAGGCTAGGATGACAAAAGAGGGATAAAAATACATTGGCCTAATTGTCTACATCTCATTGGTCCTTCAGTATGTTCATGATAATGCATTTATATCTTTGTCTCTGGCTTCATATGCACCCACAGAAGTTCTTTGTCTTCCTGGTAACCTTAACTGGGGACTCTTCAAAAATAATTTCCATCTTAACATCCATCCAACTGAATGAAGCCTCTGCTGAGAAGTATGCAAACAAAAAAGTTTACCTAAAACATTTCTCTATATATGAAAGGAGAAACACAGTAAAGGAAAAGCTGAAAACCCCTTAGTTCTTGATAGAAGGAAGTTTTATATGAGGTATATTAAGGCAGAAATTTTGACATACTTAGAATAATTTAGAAAATTACTGCATGGAATGGTTTCATGTTGAGTTGAATACGGAAGAAAGCAAATAAAAATGTACCAAGGGCTTCCCTGGTGGCGCAGTAGTTGGGAGTCCGCCTGCCAATGCAGGGGACACGGGTTCGAGCCCTGGTCTGGGAGGATCCCACATGCCGCGGAGCAACTGGGCCCGTGAGCCACAACTGCTGAGCCTGTGCGTCTGGAGCCTGTGCTCCGCAACAAGAGAGGCTGCAACAGTGAGAGGCCCGCGCACCGCGATGAAGAGTGGCCCCCACTTGCCGCAACTAGAGAAAGCCCTCGCACAGAAACGAAGACCCAACACAGCCAAAAAAAAAAAAAAAAATGTACCAAAAATATTGTTTGCTTTTGGAAATGGCAAAGAAGAAATATAAAATATTGAAGACAAATATAAATTAAAATCAAGGTTTCAACATATTCAGATTTATCATTTTAAGTAAGAAAAAAATGAAAATATTGATAATAGAACGATAGAAAGACAGATAAATAGATATATAGATAGGCGGGTGGATAGGCAGACATGTAGCATGGTCAGTCATAGCCAAATGTTCTGCAGTGAAAAAAGGAGAACAATTTAGAGGTTTCTTATTGATGACCCATACATGCATCTATACTAGTTTCCAAGAAGAAAAGTAATTATTAGTTTGTAATACTTACAAAGTGACAATACTAAGAGTATAACCACCTTACTTGAATTAAAGACGCTGCCTTTCTCTTTGATTTGAAACAATGGATAAATTACTAAGACTTTTTGCCATATGGTTTCTCCATTGTGAAAGTTGATAATGTTGACTTTCTTACAGAGACTGTGAAAAGTAATGAGATAATAATGTGATTCTAAGGTTGAGATAGATGTCCAAAAAAGTGCCACATTACTTACCATAGTGAGAAGAAAAATGTTTGTGCTATAAAGCAAAATCACCTTTGTTCAACTAAATGCAAGACAACTGACCTATCATCTAAAAATTTTCCCCCATTTCATACAAAGGTGGGATTTTATTTTGAAGAGGAATTTCCTATATAATACATTTTCTTAAAAGATAAAGTAAATTAGAACCAAAGCACACGCAAAGCTATTTAATAGCTAATAACCACAAATCTTCAGCTAAACATTCCTTATCACAAGAGACATTATTGCACTATTACTTGTAATCTCACCTGTGCCTGATTGCTCTAACACTGCTTAATACACTGCTGCCAATGGTTATTGACAAGTAAATTATCACAGTGTCATCATTTTCTTTTGAATAAATAAACAAATGATAAAACAGCTAACTCTTACCTGCCTGGCACATACCAAACACTCTCAAAATGATGGCTATTATACTTGCAAGACACTGTTCTGAGTCATCCATTAAATTCTAAGAAAGATTTACATATACTCTTATTGAAGTTTTCAGTAACCCTATATGGGAAATGGTTTATTATTACCATTTTACAGATGAGTAAACTAAGACATAGAGAGGTTAAATAATTGGCAAATGTGTTAGTCAAGGTTCTCCAGGGAAACAGAAGCAATAGGAAAGAAAAATATATGGAGATTTATTTTGAGGAACTGGCTCACACAATTATGGAAGCCGAGAAGTCTCAAGATCTGTTGTCTGCAAGCTGGAGACCTAGGAAAGGTGGTGGTGTAATTTAGTCCAAGTCCAATGGCCTGAGAACCAGGGGAGCCAATGGTATAAGTCCCAGTCCAAGGGCAAAGAAGATGAGACGAGATGTTACAGCTCATGCAGTGAAGCAGGAAAACAAGGGGCAAATTCCTCCAGTCTTCACTTTTTGTTCTGTTCAGGCCCTCAAAAGATTGGATGTTGCCCGCCCACACCGGGGAGGGCAATTTACTGAGTCTGCGGATTCACATGCTAATCTCATCCAAAGACACCCTCACAGACACACCCAGAAATAATGTTTAACCTGAGTACCCCATGGCCCATCAAGTTGACACATAAAATCAATCATCACAACCAAAGTCCCCTAAGTAACTGGCTCTAGAGTTTGGGCTCTTAACCGTCATGCTCAGCTGCCATTGCCATATACAACATACAGTCTGATGCAGAATTAATGAAATCTGTTAAATTCTAAGATTTAGCAAATGTTGAATATGCAAGTTTAGAAACACATTTATGATGCATAAACTAAGTAATATTTTCCAAAATATCAGACTCAGTTTGATATCATTACATTTTATCAAAATGTTATTAAATATTCACTAACTGAAAACTCAGAAGGTCTGTAAATCTGTAAGAGAATTACAATCCACTAAGTGTTTAAGAACATTTGAATAACATTTTAAGGAAAAACAACCTCCATAATTGGATTAAAATACTAGTAGCAAGATCACTTTTTATAAACCTCTTTTGGACAGATTTCTATGTGGAACACATTTGAGACATATGACTGTAGAGTTTGATGTCCATCCCCAAATTGCCCTCTTGTAGGCATTCCCTTCTTTAGGACCCTAGGACTCTGGGGAATGAACAGTTTGAGAATCTAATCTTAGACTAAACTAATCATTTTAGGATTTATAAATATTACCTCGAACGTGAAAAATTGTAGATCTATTTTACAGAAAAAGCAGGTAGCAATTATATAGCCATAGAAGAATATACAAAAATATTTGCCTCAAAATTGCAAGTATCATTTTGTTCGTCTGAGAAAATGATTTTGAATTGCCTCCGTCACTAACCACTTTATATTATTCTGGTCGGTTTTCACATACTGTAACGTCTCAATTTTTATGTAGTGGTTTTATTATATTTTCTCTTTTGCCCATATTTTTTTCTTTTCTTTGTTAGCATTGGTGAAATAAGAACAGTGTACCCAAATCATAATTCCTGAACACAGTTATCTGAATGGCTAGGAAAAAATGTATATGTTTAAGTGTTGAATTAACTCATCTTCCCTTGCCTAGAAGTCTGGCTGGAGTGGGTCACCTCTGGCCCCAAAGTCACTCCACAAATGCATATTGAGTATCTGCTCTGAACCGGGAAATGGATCTGTCAAGCCAATGCCTTATGATCTGTTTTTAGCGAGTTTTAGACTGGGATAGAAATTCTAGGTTTTACAGCTACTTCAGGGAGGTAGATAAAGATAAGTTAGCAAGGGGTGGGCCTACATGTAATGAAGATATGAGGGAACAGAGAGAAATTCCTGAATTGGGTTGTAAGTGGTGAATATGGGCGGACAAAATGTCTATACGTGGGGGAAATGGAACAGAAAGGAGTGGCACAGGCATATTAGTTATACAATTAAAATATTAAGGTCACGCCAATTGTACTACATCCGTTAAGCCACTACTAAGTGCCCTTTTTTCTAGTAGACACTATGAGATATCAAGTGCATACAATTTTGTGAAATGGTTTCCTTGGATACATGTAGTCCTGACAACTGATTTGAATTTAAATTCATGAACACCATCTAACCATAATTCCTTAATAAATTCGCTTTCCCAATCTCTATCCAATTATTAGGTTCTTTATAAACAAGTGCTTATGGAAGCTGTAGCCCAAATTTCTGGATGGCAACCTAATTATAGGAAACAGCCTAGCCTTGTAGTCAGACAATGGGGTCTTAACCTGGCTTCCTCATTTCTTAGCTCTGTGACCTCAAGTAAGTAAAATAACCCTCATCTCAAAAAAAATACAGCTAATAATAGGTACCCCACCTGGTTGCTATTAGAATTAACAGGAATGCACACATAGTGAGCCCAAAAAGTGTCAGAGAATAAAAGCATCCAGTACAGGACACAGTATTCAAGAATTCTACTAACTTGGTAAAAATCAATAAAGCCTACCTAAATATTTCAACATGGAATTCAAGGTGTACTGATGGAGATTTTATATATTTTGAAATGTATATTTTCTTGGAGCAGAGGCCCCAGAAATAAAAGATGTGAGAAAAATCCAGAGGAAGATGCAGGGCAGTGAGAGAGCAGTCAGTTTTCTATTTTGGGATCAGCAAGAGATGGGCATTAATGGTCTCTTTCACATTGTGTTTTTGCTGAAGAAATACTTAGCATAAAAATCGTCTGGATTAAGGCAGATATAGGGCTTCCCTTAGGTTGCTCTTGGCAGAACTGTTTTGAGTGGACTTGGAGGGCCCAAATTCTAAGGAGATTAAGCCAGTGGAAATAGGCCTGATAGGACCCTGGTTATCTCTTTGTATCCAGTATGACAAGCCTTATTCACAGTAAAGCAATTTCTGATGACATTTATTTTTTCCAGTTTTACTTTAAATTGATTTAAGTAACAAAGTGATAATCGTGGGCATGAGCGAGAGATCTTCATATCCAGGAAGAAAAATGTAAAAGCTTAGCCACAGCTGATGTTCGGTTTGGGGATTTAGGGAAAATCTGTGACACATTCCTTCTGTGGATGACTTCCATTCCAAGGCAGCCAGTATCTGTGTGATTGCATTTGAATGCTAACACCTGTAACTTTTACAAAGGGTCTTTAACACCAGCTTTTCCTGGTATAGAAACTATTTGAAATCGAGAGAACTCACATTTTCCTCACCTTTCTAAGTGTTCCATTAGGGGGGTGGGGGGAAGGGAATTGTTTACCCTTTACCACCTGCTTTTGCTTCTGCTCAGAGACCTGACTGCCTCCCTTCCTCCTAATAAACAGAGGGGGATTGTATTGACCAACTCATTTTCAAAGAGACTTAAAAAGGCATTAAGCATTTGTTTTTCTCTATCTGACTTACTTCACGCTGTATGACAGACTCTAGGTCCATCCACCTCACTACAAATAACTCAGTTTCGTTTCTTTTTATGGCTGACACATATATATGGAATCTAAGAAAGAAAAAAAAAAAGGTCATGAAGAACCTAGGGGCAAGACGGGAATAAAGACACAGACCTACTAGAGAATGGACTTGAGGATATGGGGAGGGGGAAGGGTAAGATGTGACAAAGTGAGAGAGTGGCATGGACATATATACACTACCAAACGTAAAATAGATAGCTAGTGGGAAGCAGCCGCGTAGCACAGGGAGATCAGCTAGGTGCTTTGCGACCACCTAGAGGGGTGTGATAGGGAGGGTGGGAGGGAGGGAGACGCAAGAGGGAAGAGATATGGGGATATATGTATATGTATAACTGCTTCACTTTGTTATAAAGCAGAAACTAACACACCATTGTAAAGCAATTATACTCCAATAAAGATGTTTAAAAAAAAAAAAGGCATTAAGCAATCAATTCTCACATAGGGTCCAACCCGAGCCTCTCCCTTAACTCTTTTGCCTGAGAAGAACCGGAAAGCAGTATTCACATAAAACATATTCACTCAGGAAATAGACAGTGGTATTGCTTTATTTACTGATATTTACCACGTTAGCAGGATTCTTGAAGACTATGTCCCATACTGGTTGCTTTTTATTACTTTCCTTCTTCCCCATTTCCCTTCTGTGTTTCAACATTTGAAATTTTATAATGGTTAAGGTTAATTTACTTTTATATATGTTGTCTTAAAGGCTTTGGAGAAAAGCTAATTCAAAATCTCACTAAAAAATTAAAATGGTTACCAAGGTAGTCATAGAGGCAAAGGAATAACTTGCTCAAATATTATTGTTTCTTTTGACCAATGTTTTCCTTTCAATGATAATGACATTTTTGACAGTCAAGGTCATTTATTGTATGCACCTAATAGAAAAGTCCATATTGTTAAATTTTATTTCTCTTTGATGTAAAATGTATTACATGAGGAAAACAATGGCTTTTCTTTTTCATTACCTTTCTAGTTTAGAATATAAACCATTCATCTCAGGACATCTGAATGATTGAAAGATAGCTAATCACTGATTAAAAACTCACTTCAGATTCTAATTCCTATATGTTTCAACAAAAATACAACATATTCTTGAATTTTCTCACTTATTACTTAGTACAAAATCTTAATCAAGGAAACAGTTGTACAAAGAAGTTGTATCATTAGCTCATTTTAAAATTCAATTTTATTTTAAAAGCTATGGATAATTAAAACAGCAATTGGCCTCATCTGCTTAGCTACCTATATCTCATTTTTCTAAACTGTAGTCTTCTATTCTACATTTTTATTTTACCAAAGCAAGACCCCCCCAAGAGCCAACAAACTACACATTTTGATTCTTACCTGTAAAGAGAGAAACTATATTTATAAAAGCCTGAATAATTGTATTGTTATATGTGAAGAGTGACCACAATATTACTGAAAGAACCAATTACATATTGTTGATTTCCTTCTCGTTTTAACTTACCTCTTTCAAAAGGTGATGATTGGGCTTCCCTGGTGGCACAGTGGTTGAGAATCTGCCTGCTAATGCAGGGGACACGGGTTCGAGCCCTGGTCTGGGAAGATCCCACATGCCGCGGAGCAACTAGGCCCGTGAGCCACAACTACTGAGCCTGCGCGTCTGGAGCCTGTGCCCCGCAACAAGAGAGGCCGCGACAGTGAGAGGCCCGCACACCGCGATGAAGAGTGGCCCCCACTTGCCGCAACTAGACAAAGCCCTCGCAGAGAAACGAAGACCCAACACAGCCATAAATAAAGGATCCTGGTCAAAAAAGGTGATGATTTACTTTCTTCTAGAAATACAAAAGGAGAAATGCCAAAAGACAGTACCAGAGTAAATCTTTATTGACTTCATTTCTAATAAAAAATAAATTGGATCTAAAAGTGATTTTTTTCCAACATGGCATAACATTAGAAAGTCTGGCAATGTTGGAATAAATTCATCTTAAATACAATTGGAAAGAAAATCCAAATGAATAGATATTGTCCAGGTTAATCCAGGGTTGAGGTAGTCGTGTAGTTATGTGGACATGTAGGAGAGCAATTTAGCATCAAGAAGAAGACTCCAGTTTGGATCTATGGCTCTGGTTCTACTTAATAGATGTGTGCAGCTTTGTAAAATTATAATCCTCTTGAGCCTTTAGCTTCCCCATCTGTAAACCTCTGTCAGAGTTGTTTTGGGATAAATACTTATACTTTTTAAAAAAGTAAAAATAAAAGCCTTGAAAAATATAACAAAATTTAAATTATAAAGAAATAAAAATGACATTTATATCACGATAATGTTCTCTTTTTTCCTTTGTATTTTTATAAGTAAAATTGAAATTTCAATACTGTAGTTAAGTTAGCAGGTGCAATTTCCTCAGAACAATTGACTTGCTCATATCATTATGTTGCTTTATCTGCTGTCTTTCTAGAATTTTCCTTTACAAAATTTAATTCCATTACAGCTCTCTAATATTGCTACTCTATTACCATAGTCTTCATTAATACATAATTGTCCTTACTCCTTCTCCATATTTCTTTCTTTCTTTCTTTCTTTCTTTTTGGCTGTGTTGGGTGTTTGTTGCTGCGCACGGGCTTTCTGTAGTTGCGGCGAGCAGGGGCTACTCTTCGTTGTGGTGCGCGGGCTTCTCATTGCGGTGGCTTCTCTTGCTGTGGAGCACGGGCTCTAGGCACATGGGCTTCAGTAGTTGTGGCACGTGTGTTCAGTAGT
The DNA here is from genome assembly GCF_949987535.1 of Balaenoptera acutorostrata. Classification (NCBI taxonomy): domain Eukaryota; kingdom Metazoa; phylum Chordata; class Mammalia; order Artiodactyla; family Balaenopteridae; genus Balaenoptera; species Balaenoptera acutorostrata. The sequence continues at coordinate 11,070,288 of NC_080068.1, forward strand.
TGTGGCACGTGGGCTCAGTAGTTGTGGCTTGTGGGCTCTAGAGCGCGGGCTCAGTAGTTGTGGCACATGGGCTTAGGTGCTCTGTGGCACGTGGGATCTTCATGGACCAGGGCTCGAACCCATGTCCCCCGTATTGACAGGTGGATTCTTAACCACTACGCCACCAGGGAGGTCCCTCCATATTTCTTTTTGCTGAAGACTAACATAAAATTGCAGTTCATTCATGATGCCATTATAAAAATCCTTGTTTATTTGATTACTTCCTGCACGTATCTATGAACCTCCCCTTTCCTGATTTTCTTCCCTGATCTAGTTATGTTTATTTCTTATTGCCTTCATCTTTTTTATGTTATAATTTTTTACACAACTGAAATCAGTTTATATTTAAAAGACCAGGATGTATCTGTACCTGAATAGATCATAAAAAAGCTTGTATGCTGTAGGTATTTAGATCAGGAATAATCACATTAGATAACATTCATAACACTCCAAAGGGGATTTAAGGACCAAGGGGAGTCAAAAGGAAGATTTCAGGACAAGATATGTACCTAAAATTCAGATTGAAATCGAAATAGCATATTGACAAAGCAACAGAGGGGAAAATCACCAAAACAGGGGAAAACACCAACAATCAATAAGCTGCCTATTCAGAATCATGAAGACCTTACAGCTAGAATACTGGCCAGAGAGTTTCCTTTTAACCAGGTTGTTGCTGCTGCTGCTGTTGTTTTCCCACGGTCTTTGGATTTGGTGCTGCTTTTATACATGTACCTAAAATGAAGTGAAATCCCTGCCTAGAGAATTAGTGAATTAAGGAGTGATCACTGGTCTTTACAAAACACTTTATCTTGCAGATATTAACCTCTCTATTTTGAAACAACAACAACAACAACAAAATGTCTTCTGAAGACTTTTGATTGTTTGTTTGTTTGAGGACTGTTTCACCATACTTAGCCGAGGTGGTATCTTGACTTTTCAGGATTCCCAGTAGATGGAAAACCATGGCATGCGTTGACACCTCTTCTCCCAGACGCTTTTGTGAGTTTCTTGGCAAACTTCCACTCCTAAACCTTTTGCCCTTCCTACCAACCCCTTGCCAATGACCCTACCAAATACCTCTAGGTTTGGGGGCAACTTTGAAGGTTTTCAGATAAATACTTTCTTGCTTTCCACACCCACTTATTTTTCCCCCTGATTTATTTTTACAGATAAGATAGTTTTGTTTTGTTTTTGTTTCTGAAAATGTAATAAAAGTCAAATGTGTCTGCCACTGTAAATTCTGTGAAATGACTCGGTCTAAATGAATTATGGCAGCAAATCTTCTCATTGAGTAGCCATCTTACAATTTGTTTATGTTTACATCTTCATCTAAAGTATCTTCCTAGATCTCAAAAATCCTTGTAAATGGACATCATCCATAGATGCCTTTTCTACTACATTTTACCATCAAAACTGGGTTTTTCTTAGGCTCTTTTCTGACCAGCCTTTAGTGAATGAAATCACAGTTCATGACATGTATGCTTGAATTAGTTTCTGAAGACTATGGTAATAGGGAAGAGAAAGTGTTTTGTTATTATTATTATTGTAAATAATAACCAACATCTGCGTAATACTGTATAGATTTGAATGTGCTGGCACATGAATTACCTCATTAAATGAGACAAATGAGGAAATTCACAGTTAATAATTTCAATTCCTGAATGAGATAGTTTAATTTTCCCTTCTCGTTACCAGACTTGAGGAGCGTGTCTATTAAGTTCATGTTCATTATCTGTGAGGATTCCAAATGCAGCTGGAATGGAGAACTGAAGTGAAGAAGAGTGACGTACTGTCAAGCTGTGTGATTAGAAAACAGAAAATGATTTTGGCAACAATATGTCATGAGAAATTACAGGATGGCGATAGATACACTGAAGCAAGAAGCCAGAAAAAAATAACTAAACTTTATAAAGCAAGTGAAAAGCATTACAGCATTAGAATAATAAATTAAGATATTAATACCCTTTTAGAACTTGCTTGATATGAAAACATATACATAGATAGATAGGAAGATTTGATTGGAGCTGCTTATGGAAAGATACACAATGGAAGAAATCACTCAACCAATATCAGCTAAAATTAATTTGATGTTTTTGCAATATAAAGCCTATAGTTATATACCTTCCCCCTAATTCTCTAATTTGAAATATTTCTCACCGTACAATTGAAAAATATTTATATTATTCCAACACCAATAACTGAAGGATAAATCCCTCTGTAACTGGAAAACATGACACCCTCCTTGAATCCTTCTACACCATCCTCATACACCAGCCCTCCAACCTCCCAGCCCTAATTATCAAAGAATATAAGATGGAGATCTTGGAATTCTTTAGATAAATTCTTAGAATACGCAAAAGTCTGCTGAATTTAAGGTTAGGAACCAAAGAACACTGAGTATGTAAGAAAATTAAGGATTTACTGTTACTATTTGGTTTGGTTTGGTTTTGGGGGAGGGGGACCTCTGAGTGAGGTAGAGAAGAAAGGGAAGGAACACTGAAGAAAAGAGGGAAAAAATAGAAAATGAGTCTGGAAAAGAGAAAGATGAAAGGAGAACCAGAACAATAGCAAAAGAGTCAACAAGAAAGCCAAACAGAATGGTGGGAAGCTAAGGCATGAGTTCTGGAAATATCTATAGAGATTTTTAAAAATGATGTTTAATATTCAACTTAGTTTGCATTGCAATAATGTACATTTTCAAGCCCCAAATCTTTTGTGATGTTATGCACAGAAAGTCTTCCTGTGAGCGTTAACTGTGGTGTAAGTGTGTGTGTGCATGTGTCTGAGTGTGTAAAGTGGGAAAAAAAGGAAGAGTTAGAAATGGATAGTTGCGTGTATTATAAATGATGAATTTAGAATATTAGTAAAATAGGAAGAACAGCAAACAAATAATTGAAAAAATAATAAAGTTAAACATTATATAATTTAATGCTTTCTTGGTGCTGGCTCCCTATGGAAAAAGCCAGCATTAAATGTTGGGTTTTGATTCATAAGGGAAAACCAGATACCGTCATAGCATAACACCGCCCATTAAACTCTAGTTAGATTGGCTGATGTCAGTTTTTTAATATTTAGAATGCTCAAGAACCTCACCAGAATGTCTCTGCCTCCCTAGGGGCCAGGGGTTGTGCCTGTGTATGTGGCGTGTATATCTGTTTTAGGCTGAGGCAGGTGGGTCTGGATAAGCTCTCATGGCTACCTTTGCACCAAACTTCACTTCCAATGATTTAGTTCAGTGTCCTTATTCATCCAGACAGGCAATCTAACTCTTTCCTTCCATATTCTTAAATACTGTGGGACACTAATAAAAAGTGGTAAATTCTATCTGGATACTCTTTAAATTCTAATTAGAACTGCATTTTGACTGACAGGTCTGAAAAAGCCAAATAGGTCATTCTTTAATGACAGGATATGTTCCACCTTGACAGCTTGAAGTAGAGGGAGAATAAAGAGAAGTTACCAAGATGAAAGCTAATTTGTTTATCTATAATTCCAACCTCACTCATAGCCAAATATTTTTTATTCTTGCCTTCCTGAACTGCCACTAGATTTCCATCCAGAAGAAATATTATGTACCCATTATAACTTTTTTGTTCCATGCGTGCATCTGGGAATAATTACCTTTGAATTACCTTGATTCTAGATTTCAAAACAAACTAACACCCATGGGTTTTCTCTTGACTAATATTTAGTTCTAATTGTATTCTGTATTGAGTGGAGTTTTGTGGTAGAGAGCAGATTCCTTGGTAGCTAGTTTGAAAATAAGAGGATTTATTCCTGGCTCTGAAATGACTTACAGACTTTGGGGGAACGCTAAAGAAACTGATTTAAAGCTGAACTTTGAGGTTTGAATCCTAAAGTCATACAGCTTCCAGGAAAGGGTCCTAAATCCGTACAGTAGAGGTGGACAGTTCAGGAGTCTACTAGCCTGGAAATGGTGGGAATGTGTGGAGTCAGGAAGTTGACTAGTAAATTAGGAAGCTATTGCTACAGTTTCTGACTTCAAAATACATCACTATTACTATAATGTGTATGAATAAAATGGATGCTTCCTGGTTAGTTCCTCTTCATAGATGTCCTTCTTCTGATTCCAGGTCAAGAGGATCCAGCTATTGGTGGAAATTAAATCACATAGAGAAACTTCAAGGAGTATGGTAAGTGTGGCCTTTACTTTCCAGCCCCTGCACACTTAAAACTGGAAGGAATGTGTTTTTGAGTGAGCCAATTCATGGTACCAGCCACATACTCTTCTTGGTTGTGGCCTCAGGAATTTAGTAGAGTAATATTTTCTATTAATTAAAATATTTAGAATAACCAGTACTTGTGAATAAAACATGGGAATAAAATTTGAAAATCCTTACTAATATTAGGGAAGAATGGCATGTAAACTTGAATAACATAGATTTATGGTTCTCAATTAGTGTTCTACATCCTTTACAGGGACATTTGGAAATGTGTGGGGACATTGCTGGTTATCACAATGACTGGGGAATGCTATGGGCATTTGCTGGACAAGGACCAGAGGCAATACACTGGACTTTAATAAAATCTGACACAATGAGGAATTACCCTACCTTAAATGCCAATGGCCTCCCTCTTCAGAAATATTGTCATGAGTAATCTCCAAATAATTTCAGTGGCCTACTTCAACATCAGAAAAATTTGCTGATTTGAGTTTTTTCTACTCTCTTATGGAAGGGTACATACCCAGATGAATATTTCCTATGTATGGAAATAGATTTATAAAAAGGAGCATGAATAAAATAGGTTAATATTTTATGAACAAAAGAAATCATTTGATTTTAGTAAATAGTGGTTCTCAAAGGATGTTCATTTAACCAGCAGCATTAGCATCACCTGGGCACTTGTTACAGAAATGAAAATCTCTGGGCCCTGAGCTAATGAATCGGAAACTCTGGGATTGGGGCCCAGCAATTTGTGTATTAACAAGCCCTCTAGGTGATTTTTATATACTTTAAACTTTGACAACTGCTGGAATAAAAACATCAAGGAGTGAATGCTGTAATAGTTTGGTGTATTTAGAGAAGCTTAGTTTTCATCTGCGATGAGTGTGTTAAAAGGAAAGAAACATTTTATAATAAATTGGCCTGTATTGGGGAAATCTTTAGCCCCTCTAACAGCAATTCCTCCTAGGCATAATATCCAAGAATACATGGAGAAGGATAGATTTAAAACATGACCCACACTAGGGAATTACACCAGAGAAACCCCAAAATGAGGTGTATTAGTTTTCTATGGATGCTATAAAAAATAACCACAAACTTAAGTTCACAGCTTAATTATCTCACAGTTTCTGTAGATCAAAAGACTCACATGGGTCTTACTAGGCTAAAATCAAGAAGTTCACCAGGGTCGCATTTCTTACTGGAGGCTCTGCAGAGGACTCTGCTTCCCAGCTCATTCATGTTGTTGGCCAAATTCAGTTCCTTGAGGCTGCAGGACTGAGATCTCCATTTCCTAGTTACCTATCAGCAACCACCTTTGCTCCTAGAGGCCTCTATCTAGTTCATGCAAACAGCCACCTATATCAAATCCTTCTCACACTTGAAATCTCTGACTTTACCTGTTGCTGTTCCTGTTCTGCCTTCCTTTTCCACTGTATCTATCTGACTCCAGCCAGAGAATGTTTGTTGCTTTTAAGGGATCATGTGGCTAGAGTGGGCCCATCTGGATCATCTAGGTTACTCTCCTTATTTTAAGGTCCATAGCCTCAATTACATCTGCAAAGTCCTTTTTTTTTTTTTTTTTTTTCTATGTAACATAATGTATTCACAGGTTCCAGGGATTAAGACAGGAACATTTTTGGAGAACCATGATTCAGCCTGCCATGTGGGGGAATTAATTCATTCATGCCTTCAGCTACAGCATTAACCGTGCCAGGCTCTGCAGTGTAAAAAAAAAAAAAAAAAAAGAATGCTATAGTTCTCTATTTCAAGGATTTTACAGTCTAGACTGTGTAGAATCAGAGAGAGATATCTTATTAATGATACAATTCACCTGAAATAGTGATTCCTAGATATACTATAATCCTTATGTTAATAAAGATTAAATAATGAGTCTCAGGCAGCAGAATTTCAATGGCAAGTATTTCCATTTAGAAAATCTATCTGCTTATCATGGTCCCAGTTAGGGGGCCTTGGTACCATCTCGGTCTCCAGATCTGGTGAGGAGCCGGAGGCAGCGACTCAGTCACTAAACCTAAATAAGGCACTGAGGCATCATGAGGGAAACTAGTGAAAACTTAGAAATAGAGACCAAGGTGGAAACATAGTGGTAGAACTCAACCATATAGTAGTAAAAAGGAAGAGGACACTGGGATTTGGGGGAACTATGCACATACAGAGGAATTTCCCTTGGTGGTCCTGAGTGTTGTGTCTGAATGGTACTAGAGAGACTTAAGGAAACAAGTTAGGAGAACAGCGGTCATTACTGGGTGTGTTTAGGAGCGACATAAGCTTGTGTGCCAACACCTGCCCCAGGGTTCTGAAGCAGAAAAGGACTGATCCTGGAGATTGTGTCAGGAGGCCATGAACTCATGGAACTTGACCATCCTTAACTACATTCTACGTGGATTGGGCAATTCTCTGTCAAACTGGAAGCTTTTCTCTGTATTTTAGATAAAAGGTGTAAAGATGGGTAAAACAAGATGCCAGGTGGTAATGGCAGCTGAGAATTTAAGGTCTGGAACATGAAAGATGTATTTGGAAACAGATTCATGTCACATGGGTCAATAGTACTTTGCTGAATTCAGCTTTTTAAGACGATTGTGGGCTTGAATATATTATTTTCCATCTTTCTTTCCTTCCTTCCTTTCCATTGTAATATGGATTGTATTAGTATCTTTTACAATAATCCATTAGAGAGAAAATTATGAGGAGAGTTGGGAATCTTCAAATGTTTTTCATTTTTTTTTTTTTTTTTTTTAATTTTATAGCTACTTTATTTATTTATTTATTTATTTTTGGCTGTGTTGGGTCTTCGGTTCGTGCGAGGGCTTTCTCTGGTTACGGCAAGTGGGGGCCACTCTTCATCGCGGTGCGGGGACCGCTCTTCATCGCGGTGCGCGGGCCTTTCACTATCGCGGCCCCTCCCGTTGCGGGGCACAGGCTCCAGACGCGCAGGCTCAGTAGCTGTGGCTCACGGGCCCAGCTGCTCCGTGGCATGTGGGATCTTCCCAGACCAGGGCTCGAACCCGTGTCCCCTGCATTAGCAGGCAGATTCTCAACCACTGCGCCACCAGGGAAGCCCTGTTTTTCATTTTTAGTGACTAGAACAGAGGGTGATATTAGTATATGCCAAGCCCAGATACCTTACTTTTTGCCCTGCTCAGCACATTTTGCTTCCTAAATAGAGGACATCCATTTCTCCCCCAGAAATGGGGCATTTTGTATGAAAACAAAGAAAAATTAAATGATTTCCAAAAGATTATATTTTTTAGTGAGAAAATAACAGCTAGAATATCACTATACGATTCCTACTCTCCCAATCTTTTTCTCTCATTAAAGTGAAAAAGCAGAGGAAAGAGATAAAAGATTTATCCTATTTATATAGACAAATCTTTCCTACTGATGTAAAGTGAGAGAAAGGAGAGAGCCAAAGCAGGTCTTTTGGGAGAGCCTCTGATTCAGGAAATAGCACCCCGGAAGCTTCTGAGAAGTAAAGATAAAAGAGAGGAGTTGATAGGGGAGAAAAAATAGTTATGAGCGTGGGAAGGAATTGCCTTTGAGATTTTTTAAGAGTCACATTTCTAAGAGTTTTGAGACTTTTCTAATGAATGAGCTTGACTTTTAAATAGCCATTGGCATGTATGTACATTGATTATTGCTTCTATTTCAATTTTGTATTAGAAATCCCATCAGAGAAGCAGTCTATTGCTTATAACAATCTAACCTGGTGCAGGTAACAGAAAGTCAGTCCTCAAGAGGGCATTACCCAACCCTGGAGCTGAGGCTCTGGTTTCCGTTGACCTTTGGGGATCAAATCTCACTTCCCATTGTGTCCTAGTTGCCGTGCATTATGCAAGACTAAGTGATATCTGGCAGTTCTGATGCTATATTTAATTGTATGTGTTCACATTATGGTTTTATTGCCAATTGGATTCTTTATTGCCAATTGAATCTTTATATTATTCGGGTGGCACAAGATCATGGATATTGAGGACAGAGGTTTATGCCTGGATTTTTGGCTCATGCCAGATGTGACCCTCCATATATTAGTTACCTTTCTCTTGATTCAGCAAGAACTGCAATCTATGTTGGCTTGTGGCAAAGCTAACCGCAGGTGGTTTCCACATGAGATGTAGGTTCCGTATAATTTGTTGTGTTTTCCTGTGAATCTTACGTGAATTAGCTTTTACCTCATAAACCACAGAGAAGAGAAATTTCTAAAGATTGTTATAAAGCACTTGTGTTAAAAAGTGTGTATTGCTATGGAAATACTAACTAATGATAATAACTATTGGAATACAGATTAATTGAGGGACTAAAAATAGCTCACTCCAGGCAAAATTGAGCATGTTCTTTTAATTGTGCTAGTATTATACAGAAAAAATAAGCAAAGATTTTAAGATAACATGTTTTATTCAACAGCCTCACTGACATAATTCTCTTGGGTCTTCTCATTTGAGATTGCCTCTGCTAATTGCTTTAACATTTTCCAACAAGTATATTATAGAGCCAAGAATGCCCAGTGTCCAAACCACTGATGCTTGGGGCAGGTGGGCCACAGCTGCATGAGACATAAAAATCACAGCTGGAATGCTGTTCTTTGTCTAATTCTAAATATTTTATCTTAAAATATAGTGCTCAATTCTGGAAATATGACCATACTTATTCTTTAGGGAAACTGTCCAATATTCCTAATTTTTCTACACTTTTAAATGAAACCCTGAAAACTTACATTATAGTTTTGCTAATCCTGACAATTATTATTTCTTCTACATCATAAATAATTATGAGAATTCCACCTTTCTTTTAAATTTGTTTAATTCACTTAGTTGATTTCCAGTCATATAAAGTCTACCATTTTATTTTATTTTTTTAATTTTATTTTTTTTTCTTTTTCTTTGTCTTTTTGGCTGTGTTGGGTCTTAGTTGCAGCACACGGGGTCTTCGTTGAGGCATGTGGGATCTTTTGTTGCGGCGCGGGCTCTTCATTGTGCTGTGCAGGCTTCTCTCTAGTTGTGGCATGTGGGTTTTCTCTCTCTAGTTGTGGTGCACAGGCTCCAAGGCACGTGGTCTCTGTAGTTTGCGGCACGCAGGCTCTCTTATTGAGGCATGCGAGCTCAGTAGTTGTGGTGCAAGGGCTTAGTTGCCCCGAGGCATGTGGGATCTTAGTTCCCTGACAAGGGATGGAACCCATGTCCCCTGCATGGGAAGGCAGATTCTTTACCACTGGACCACCAAGGAAGTCCCAAGTCTACCATTTTATAAACCAGAATATAATAATGTTGGAAAGTAAAGCTATAGGCTACCATATAGTCTCTAATATAGCAAAGTCATATCTGAACAGAATTTATTCTGAGTCTGATAAAAAACAAAACATGGGTCAAACATAAAGACAAACACATTTAATAAAACAGTGTATAACTTTGCTAGTTTTTGATTTATAAGAAAATTACACATAGAAACACTAAATTAATTATTTTATTAAATAATAATATGATATACAATAATTTTACCAAATACACTTGATCAGATACCTATTCAGAATTCTTTTCTAAGGAATTAAAGCAAAGAATCCAAAGAGACAAGTTGATTTTATTTAACTTTCAGGCAAAGAAAATTATTTAATTTATGGGAAAGTTCTTTTTCTGGGCATTTGCCTGTTTTCTTCTTTATTACCACTTGATTGCTTTTCTTCCATGGGCTATTTCTCACTGCCCTATTTTTCCTACTTCTTTAATAAGAAAAGACTCCTGGAAAGCATAATTAACATCTTCAAGTGGATATAAAAGTCTTAGCTTCCTACTAGATAATACAGGCATTCTAGTTCCAAAATTCTATTTAAAAAATGTTGTTATGTTTATTTCCACTCAATTTGAAGGCTGGGGTAGACAGGCCTTAAGATTTTGTTAAAGAGTGTTGCTGCTAGTAATCCCTGGAGTAGATAGATAATTCATTTAGAAATATTGTCTTAAAAAATTAAAAAATCAACTTTAGTTATTTTAAAATACTAATGAGTGCTCTTTACATGGTAGAGCTGATACAAGTTTGTGAATTTCCTATTTACTCAATCTCACTGTCTTTTCTATTGGGCATGAAACACATATATATCTAGCATCACCTGCCATTACATTGTTATTGATGAGAGGTATCAATTGCTTGCAAATAGAATCATTCTTCATTATAAGAGGCAAAGATCCATCCCTCAATCCCTCTGTCTCTTTCTCTTAAATGATATGTGTCTTTTCCTTAACCAATTTCCTTGGAATATATCATTATTATGGGATGGATGTTTACGCCTTCCAAAACTTAATGTTGAAGCCCCAGTGTGGTGGTATTTGGAGATGGGGTCTTCGGGAGGTAATTAGGGTTGGATGAGGGCATGATGGTGTGGCACCCATGGTGGGATTAGTGCCTTTATGAGAAGAGACACCAGAGAGCTTGTTTTCTCTCCCTCTCCCTCATTCTCTCTTTCTCTCTTCCCCTCATCCCCCACCCCCACCTTACCTTGTGAGGACACAGGGAGAAGACAGCAGTCTGCTAGCCAGGAAGAGAGCTCTCACCAGAACTCGACCATGCAGGCACCCTGATCTCGGACTTCCAGCCTCAGAACTGTGAGAAATAAATGTTGTTAATAAGCCACCCAGTCAGTCTACGGTATTTTGTTGTAGCAGCCCAAAAGGACTAAGACACAGCCCAAGCTAACCCAATCATAGTACTCATTTTTTATTCCAAATAGGTTTAACAAGGACATATTCAATCTAAGCAGCTTTCTTGACCATACCTCTTCCACTAAAGGCATGTTTACAACCATAATTCAATGACTTAGTGCTTTCATTCTTCTGTATATTTACTTAGCATTAATGTTTTAGCAGGAGACAATGGTGCCTTGCAAATACTGCAAATGTTTTAATACTATAACACTCAGCAAGATGCAGACTCTTGCATATGCATTTTGAAAGGTGGAAAAGACTAAATTTCTAAAGAGGTGGGTGATAAATTCTAAAACTGAAAATTTGTTTATTTCTAGACAATAAAAGATATTATGTAAAACTATGTTTTTTAAAACTGTGTCTGTATTCTTCTCACTAGTATTATAAAACTGTTCATTGCATTGCAAATTGACTACAGTATTCATTACAAAGTGAAATAATAAATAGAAACAATGAAAAGAACGTTTCCTAATAAGGATAATTTATTTGCGTCTAGAGAATTTATTATACTTCCATGCACTGCTATTCTTGAGTTGAGCAGCATTTACCTCCCCATAGCTGAGACAAACTTACAATTTTTTAATCAGAGGAAACTAGCAATTTTACTATTTTAACTAGATTATAATATATAGTCTTGTTGTTTTTGCCACAAAGCCCTGGCTGCTGAAATGTGTTATCTGTCATTGGCATGATCATGTAGTGGGGCAAAAAATAAGAATGTTCTTGTATATATGCAACTCTATATGCATCTTTTAGAACATTCCAATAAATCTCATGTTATTATCCATGAGAAATTTAACTAGGCTAATTGACCACATGGAGCAAATTAGTGTAAACCTTGTTTATTTAATATAGTCATGAGAAATTGAAAATTTCTTTTTTAATTATCCAACATAGAAAGGCCACAAAAGTCTTACTAGGGAATTTTTAATGTGACATATAACCGGTTGATATATTAATTAAAATTAAGTCTGTATATTATATACATGCATATTATATATACATATATGCTAAAATAAAATGTTGGCTAATAGTAAATGCTATGAAAAATAAATATAAGCTTATTAATTATAATCCAATTTAAATCATTTATTTCTAAAGCTATATATATATTTGGTCTATTGAATTTTATGTTTCAATAAAAGTGTTTTCATAGAAAACCTTTTATGAAGTCTATGTCTGAATATAACAACTTCTCAATGATCTGATCATGGGAAATAAAATACTTTTCCTCTGTTAATAGTTATTATTGTCTTTAATAATGTCATGATATAATAAATACAGAAAATAATCATTATTGTTTTGGCCTTAATTAATAGTAAAATTACAGTAAAATTTTTACTAACTTACACTAGTGAAAGAGAAAGAACAGTAAATTGATGGAATTCAGAATCATAAAAAAATCTTAAAGAATTATGGTTTTATTATGTTCACATAGATATCAAAAGTAGGTTAACAAAGTGATATCAAATGTCCTGAGAAACACTAAGTTAATTGATAAAGGGGAATGATTTATACAGTTTCTCATTTATCATGACTTATTATTAATAACATCTTTAGATTTTATGCTCTTAAACAGTTTAGACATGCTCCTTGCAAACACTATTACCAAGGCTTAATTTTTTTTTAAAGCTAGCTGTATTGCCAGGGGTTACAAATAAGCTCCGGAAAAAGAAAAATAGACTCTTTGCATTCCACCCTCAAAACCAGCTCCTTCTGACAGCATAAAAGAGAACATATTATTCCCTCTTCCCTAGGAATAAAAGAAATTTTCTGGTAACTGAAATCAGGAGCTTGTAAGACATATACTTGATACAGGTAAAAGCTATAATTCAGGTAATGTGTACAATTTCTAGTCAAGTTCTAGGACAGTTATTGTGGCTAATCTAAATATTGCCTAGAATATACAAATGACATCTGACTTACTTATGAAATACATTTTTTAATCTTTCTTTAGAAATTTGAGATTGACACAAGGAAGTCTATTACCACTGCCTATTACCTATCTTCTCCCTAGGACTTGGGTGAGAGATGAATTCACTCAATCACTATTTTAAGAAAGATTAAATGAAAGCTTTACTTTGTGCCAGGCACTGAGCAAGGTGCTGAGTATACAGTTCAGAACAGATACAGTCTTCCTCCTCCACAGAGTTAAACGAAAGAGCTAGAAACTAAACAGTTTCTATAGCTAAACTAAACAGTTGCTATAATGCTATGAAGGAAAAAATAAAGATGTTATCATTGAAATGGTTCACCTGGATCCCAAACAGAGGACTCTACAAGGATTTGGCCATGTTTTTCTATCCAGGAATGATCAAGAGAGAGAAATCTTAAACCCAAAGGACATCATTAAACTAGTCATTAGAGAGTACACTTGTTCTAAAGCACAAATAATTTCTTAGGCTTTACCTGTGGCTTAAGTGAAATGAATCTTAGTATCCTCTCTCTCTCTTTTTTCTGTTTATATTCACAAAACCATATTTTGATTACCAACTTAGAATTCCTGGTGCTAACTTTACACTGGGAAGGAAATGCTCTGGACAACACACACAAATATTTTAGTCACTGGAAAAATTTTTCCACATTAGAATGTAATATGTGAGTGCAAGAAACTGGTTTATTTTTTCCCAGCTTTATTGAGATATGATTGACATATATCATACATAAGTTTAAGGTATACAACGTGATGATTTGATACATGTGTATACTGTGGAATAATTATTACAATAAGGTTAGTTAACACTTCCATCACCTCACATAATTACCATTTTTTATAGTGAGAGCATTTAAGATCTACTCTGTTAGCAACTTTCAAGTATCTAGTGCAGTACTGTTAACCAGAGTCCCCAAGCTGTACATTACGTCCCCAGAATTTATTCGTCTTAGAACTAGAAGTTTGTACCCTTTGACCAACACCTTCCCATCCCACACACCTCTCACCCTCAGCTCCTGTTTCTATTTCTGTGTGTTTGGATTTTTTAGATTCCACATATAAGTGAGATCATACAGTATTTTTCTTTCTCTGCCTGACTTTTTTCACTTAGTATAATGCCCTCAAGTTCCATTCATTTTGTCATAAAAAGCAGAATTTTCTCCATTTTTATGGTTGAATAAAATTCCACTGCATATATATACCACATCTTTTCTATCCATCATCTGTCGATGGTCATTTAAGTTGCTTCCATATCTTGGCTATTGCGAATAATGTTACAGTGAACATGGGGGTGCAGATATCTTTTCAAGATAGTGATTTTATTTCCTTCAGACATATACCCAGAACTGGGATTGCTGGATCCTATCATAATTTTATTTTTAATTAAAAAAAATTTTTTTTGAGGAACTATCATACTGTTTTCAGAAGCAGTCAGCCTGTGCTAGAGTGCGCCAGGGCTGGGCTCTGTGGTGAAGTTGGGTGCCCACTTCACTCTCCTCCTCCCACCAGGAGGATGTCTGTTTCTGTACTGGGCTGTCTGGGCTTGGGGAAGCGATGGTGGGGCTAACCTATCTTTCCTACCCTCATCAATGCATCTTTCCTTATTTCTATGCTTCACTTAGGTGCTGTAATCCCTCACCTATATTTGTAGCTCTTGGTAAGGTATTTTCATGCACAGAAAGTTGTTCAAATTGGTGTTGTTTGTTCTGTTTTTGACATGAAGTTTGGATGTGGCGGTGGCTGACGCCTTTTCCCTATATCTGTTATTTTTCCTTTTTTCTTTCATAAGGAGGGAACTATATTGAGTAACCCTACCAGCCTTTCTCTACCCTTACATTAGCTCTTCCCTTGGGAGAAGCAGTGAGTTAATTTGCTAGGATTTTGGAATGAGAAACTGGGCATGTTGTTCATCTCCTTTGACTACCCTCTATCTTTCCCAAGGAAGCATCCATTGACTTCACTTCTGCCTATCTAATTCATCATAAAAATCTAATCATTTCTATATTAGTGATAGTTTAAATTTAACTTCTCAAGAAAATAAACTGGAAATTTGTCATTAGGTGCCTTCCCATATGATAAAATGTTTACAATAATTTTTAAATTATTCATCAAAAAGCAAACAAAAGTATTTTTAAAACACTTGAGGTTAGCATAGAGCTCTTAGGGATCTATAAACCTGAGTAATGCGATCCTCAATAGTAAGTAATACTAATAAAATAAATAATTTGTTGTAAAAAGGAGGGTTTTTCTTTTTACAGACTTTTTGGCATTATGTTAAACTTAGACATTTAAGAGACTTGAAATTTGTGTATAAATAATTAAACACAGATGTATCTTGATTAAAAGGGCAATTCTACTAATTTTTAAACACTTTGATTTATGTCAGAGAGTGCTCTGCCTATGTTTTCCTCTAGGAGTTTTATAGTATCAGGTCTTACATTTGGGTCTTTAATGCATTTTGAGTTTATTTTTGTATAGGGTGTTAGAGAATGTTCTAATTTCATTCTTTTACGTGTAGCTGTCCAGTTTTCCCAGCACCACTTACTGAAGAGACTGTCTTTTTCCATGGTATAGTCTCGCTTCCTTTGTCATAGATTAACTCAGCGGTTCCCGACCTTTTTGGCACAAGGGAGCGGTTTCGTGGAAGATAGTTTTTCCATGGACCGGGGTGGAGTGGGGGCACAGTTCAGGTGGTAATGTGAATGATGGGGAGCAACGGGGAGCCCCAGGTGAAGCTTCGCTCGCTTGTCTGCTGCTCACCTCCTGCTGGGCGGCCGGGTTCCTAACAGGCCGAGGCACCGTAAGTGCGTGGGTTTATTTCTGGGCTTTCTATTCTGTTCCATTGATCTATATGTCTGTTTTTGTGCCAGTACCATACTGTTTATTACTCACCCATAAAAAAGAATGAAGTAATGCTGTTTGCAGCAACATGGATGGACCCTAGAGATTATCATGCTGAGTGAAGTACGTCAAAGACAAATATCATATAATATCACTTACATGTGGAATCTAAAAAAAGATACAAATCTAAAAAATGATACAAGTGAACTTACTTACAGACTCACAGACATAGAAAACAAACTTGTGGTTACCAAAGGGGAGGGAGGTAGGGATAAATTAGGAGTCTGGGATTAACAGATACACACTCATATATATAAAATAGATAAAAAACAAGGACCTACTGTATAGCACAGGGAACTCTACTCAATATGTTGTAATAACCTATAATGGAAAAGAATCTGAAAAAAGTATATATTGGATTGGCCAAAAAGTTTGTTCGGGTTTTTCGTAAGATGTTAGAGAGAGAGAGATATATATCTGAATCACTTTTCTGTGCCCCTGAAACTAACACAACATTGTAAATCAACTATACTTCAATAAAAATCTTTTTTAATTTAAAACACTTAACATCTTCGCATTTTGTTAAATGCGAATTTATACATATTGAACTAGCCAAGCTATTGACCATAGGTGAAGCTAGACTCTGAAAAAGAAGCTAGAGGTGAATACTTGTGATACTTGTTTGTTTTGCTATTTAGAAACAGAGAGACCTCCTTTTTAACATTTTCTGTTGTGTCTGTCATGTATATTCACTGAGCCATAATATTTATCTCACCACACACTCACAATTTGTCTACAAATATTACATACCATATTTAACTTGTGAACTTTTGCCTTCACTTGACCTAGTCCTATAAAACTATGTGGACTCTTAAATTGTTATCTAATAGGCTGTTAGAGGACTAGAGACCACTGTCCTGGATACCAATCAACTGCCATTGCTTCCATGGAAGTAGGGAGACTCTTGCCATATTACCTATTCCTTGGGAGAAAAAAATAGTCAACCTTCGTCTTGAACAATTTTCCACAAATATTATTTGTACTTAGCTTGTTTGTTTTATGTTCACCTTTGAAAAATGACAAAAATTTAAAAACTATGAAAGAGGGTGCTTATTAAGGAACAAATTGCTATCACATGATTTTCTTTTTGAAAAAAATTATCAAGTGAACAATATTTTTAAATAAAACAGCAAAAGAAAAAACTGAATTTTACACCACAAAAAAACCCCCCTGCTTTGTAGGAACCATCAGGGTAAACAATAGCTGGAACCAGAGCAGAGAAGTGAAAGCAGTAACTTTGTTCCATTTTACCTTCTTATTCTATTCTTTGAAGTCAGTATTTTAATTGACTGCCTGAGCTGGCAACCTCCAAGCTCCCAGTCAGAGATGGTACTCTCAGACCCCTTCACAAATCTGTGGAGTCGTGCTGTGTTCAACCTTTTAAATGATGGTAAGAATTGAACACATCTATTCCAGCTTCCTGTTTCGTAAAGAGGACAAACTATTTGTTGTGACCCTCACTGTGAAGGGGAGACTTACTTGCTTAAAAATATCTCCTTCAGGAGTAGACAAGTGAAATTCCCAGATTCCTAAAAGTAGAGAGTAAGGATTCGTGAACAGATTTCTGAAATTTTGTTTGTTACTGTTTTATTGTTGTTGTTTAAGAGCCATTTGTTAAAACAGAGAGGCCTTTTGGAAAATAAAATACCTTCACTTTCTATCATCCTGTGGGTGTTTACATGATTATAATGCTGAATCCTATTAACAAATCTTTAAGCTCCTACAAACATGATATACAGGTTGACTATTTGAAGGGGAAAATACTTGGAAGAAAGATATGGGATTAGTTTCTGTAAGCTGGGGAGTCAATCTAGTTAACTAGAGGCAAATATTTCCTGCTCTCCACTTTCTAGGCTCCTTATAGGATTGCATGTCCTGTGGCCCTCATAGTTGGGTAAATCATATGACTAGTTTTGGCCAAGGAATGTGAATGGAAATAGTGTGTGCCAATTTTATGGCAGAGCATAGAGGGTTCTCTGTCGTCCTCTTTCCTTTTAACCTGATCGTACAATGTTCCAGAAGGTGGCTATGCTGGCTGCTCTGGGGCTCCCAGACAATTCTCAGAGGACATGTACCTTGAGAGAAAAATAAACCTTTTGTTTCCAGTCACTGTGATTTGAGTTTATTATGCAGCATAACAAAGTCGAACCTGATTAATATATAACCATACTTCAATAATTCTTTTAGGACCCGACTCTTCCTGAAGATGTGAATGATTAGTCAAACTATATGTACTTTGTCCCATATGGAAATACAGAATGATGAGGCCACTTAATACTGTGTATTCTTTAACAATTAAAAAAATCATTTTCACATATATTATCTCACTTATTTTGTAAAATAGTCCTCTTAGAAAACATGAGGAATTATTATTATTATTACCACTGTGAATAAATTGAGGTTAAAAATAGTTGAATAATTTGCTATTCAGTCACAGAGCCAAGACTTAAACACTCAGATACATTATAATTTGTTCTTCCTCTCCTTCCAGCACTTTCTTTTTCCAAAATCAGCAAAAGCATTGTGAATACCCAAAAGGTCTAAGTCATATGCAGTCAGAAAGTTAACAGACCAGATCCTATAATGCGAAGTTATATAAACTAAAAAAGAAATGTCCTCCATTAGGATGAAGTCCATGACCACTGAGGACCTTAATTACAGAGCCAGGATCCTTACATGTAGTAAAGATACATAGTCATTGATTCTGTGCAAGAGGGAACTAGTACCAAATAACACATATTATGAATAACCTCTTTATTTAAAAAATATGGAAAAACCACCAAGAATGTTGGCTCTACAGTGCCCCCCCCCAAAGTAGCATTATACGTTTTCTTGAAATTAGGAGTATGGAAATCATGCAGTAAAACTGAAGAAGCTAGTTTTATCATTTTTATTGGGGGCCACTGGAACAAGTCATATTTACAGAAATTCTCTGCATTTCTGTGAATCCTAAGAGAATTCTTGAAAAATAGTAAATAATTACTGATTAGAATGGGGGTGGGATAAGGGAGCAGTAAGAGGAATAACAAAAGTACCATTTAAGTATTATTTTTAAGAAGAATAAAAGAGACAAAACCACAAATAATAATGAATCCTGTGCGTTCCTTAACATCTAGCATGCTATCAAAATTGTATGAATTTTGCCTAAATGGATGCTTAAGACTTGGTGTTCATAGGAAATGCTTCCGAGATTTGAAGAAAAATCTGTCTTTTGTCTTAAGAGTGACTCTTAAATGTTTATAGAAATACAGTGGCAATTCTGCAGGCGAACCTGTCACTATCTTCGCGTCTAGCCAGGTGTGAATCACAAAGCCTGCATATGCGATTTCCATCACAATGGAAATAAGGAATAAATGAGGTTATTAAATGTAAACTGTCTTAAATGAAACACTTTAACATTCTTCTCTTCAAAGACAATCATAGTTTTTGTTACTAGCCAAGCTTATTTTTTTAAATTGGCAATTCTATGGAGTATCTCAATTTGAATATCAATTTAAGATTCAAGATAAAGTGGTATCTCATTTACCATGTTTTTATAGTAAATATGAATTATGCACATGGACCGTTTAAATATTTGTGTTTTCTCACAAAATTTAGAGTGTAGGCTTGCACACAAAAATAGTCACTTAAAAGTCTCTTCAATTTAATTGTTCCATGCTATCAATTACCTGTGTATATATGTATACAGAATAAGAAGCTTTTCCATCTGAAGGGATTAAGAAACATTTTATTAATACTAGAAATCTATATTCCAGATTTAGAGTACCTGCACCTGTGCCTGCACCTGTTTCTTAAGGATCAGAAAAGGAACAGCAGATACTTTCACGTTTCAGGGGGTAAAGAATAGGATTTTCCCTACCTCGGCAGGAACAAGCTGTAAGAATATGTACCCCTGATATTAGTCAATTCCCAGCTATTAAGGTTTCCTTCAGTATAGTTGATTAATTAGATTTTTAAAAAGTCAGGCAATTTACACCTGTGATATCATACATCTCTTGAGGCTGATGGACCTGAAATCCTTAGGACGTTAAGAGATCCTCCAGGGTAGGAGCAGGAGGGGGAGAGAACAATTCCATGATCTGGTGCAGTCACACTTTTTTATAATGCGTATGGTTTATGTAAATGTTCCATTAACCGGAATGAGTTCTGGAGTACAAGTATCAATAAGGGCTGGAGGCATATGGCAGTGATTGTAAAAGACATTTCTGAAAGCTCTGCTCTGGTTAAAGCTTCAGCCAGCTTGCGTAGAGATTTTATTCTATCCTGTGAAAACAACTGGTGGACACTAGGGAGAATAGAGTGTATCTGAGTACGAGCTTATAGGCCATACAAGTATCTTTAAAGAATTGAACTTAAGTACATCAATGTCCTAATAGGAAATATAGTTTACTTCACATAGTAAGTGTCAATAGTTGAGAAGGAGATCAGAGAGGAGGCTGTGGCCTGGGACCCAGAATAAGCGTGAGTGAGAACACTAAGTAAAGAGAAAGCGTCTTTACAGGTTCAAAAAAAAAATCTGCTTGATTCAAGTATTGCAAATACCCTAATTCATTTTAATTTAATAGTTCTAAGATAGTTGTTTTCATTGTTTACCAATGGATTGGGGAATGCTAAAGAAAATTTTAAAATCTGAACAAACATTTTAGAAGTTCTCCTAACAACTCAGAGATTGAATTTAAATGGGAATCAGTTTCTCAAACTTCTAATTTATATTTCTTCCCAGGAAGTGGTAACACCTTAAGTACAATAATGAACTAAATGGAGTCTTAGCTTTTCTTCTTCTCACAATATATGTGTTTTTTTCCGTGTTTGACAAAGTCATTAGAAGCAATAAAAAAAATCAACCTCCAAAACTTCACTGTGGCCATCACTGGCAAAGCTACCATAAACTTTCTCTTAATAAAAATCAATTGTTCAGTTTTCCATTTCAGTGAACAAAAACACTCACCCAGAAAATGAAGTTTATGTATAATCTATCAATCTAGATGAGATGGCGTCTTGGTCATGAGGGAAGCAAAGAGCTCTGGATAAGAAATATGAAAATCTGAGTTTCAGTTTTTCTCTGTCTCTTACACTATAACTAGGACATTGCAGAAATGTAGGATCAAAGTTCCTTGTCCACAATGTTAGAACTAAGTTATTTTCTAATTTTATGAACTATGAGTGCCATGAGGGTGTTCTAGAGGTACCTGATGTAAACTTACTCAGCAGAATTAAGGCCCCTCAGGTTCTAAAACCTTTCATTTGACTCATTTGGCAAATATCACTTGGACTGAAGGAAAATAACTATTAGTTGGAGGCTTCCGGACCCTTCATTAGCATTCCCATCCCTCGTTCACTATACATGATAAGTCTAGATCAATACCTAAATCTATGGGAGACGATGCTAAGAAATGCTGTTAGTGTAAATTTATTCACTGATCGATTTAATCAAACATTCAACAAGTATTTACTGAGTAATAATTATTTTTAAGGCACCATTTTACACAGACTGTATACAAGAAGAAATTCTGTGCTGTCACAGAGCTTAGGTTATATTAAATGCTAGTGTACTTCAAAGCAAGGATGGTTAGATCCAGGTATCAGCAGTCTGATCTGGAAAGAGACCCCATTCCAGACATTACTGCCAAAGAAAAAGGCCATGGCCTTGACAAGGCATGGTGGAAGGCATAGCTGCTGAGATTCACCAACAACCAAAACTGGACTGTAAGTTTTCAAAAGATATGGTCCCTGATATGTCAGTATTAATTATGTTTATTATGAATAATTATATCTGAGAAGAGTAATTGGACTATCATTAAGCCCAGAATAATTATGTTTCAGGTCTAAAAGAAAATTTTTGATTATTTAAAAGCTTAT
Source organism: Balaenoptera acutorostrata (assembly GCF_949987535.1). NCBI lineage: Eukaryota > Metazoa > Chordata > Mammalia > Artiodactyla > Balaenopteridae > Balaenoptera > Balaenoptera acutorostrata. The sequence goes on from NC_080068.1 coordinate 11,091,917, forward strand.
CTTTAATTGTGAGCATACAAACCCATAAATATACAATATTTATACCAGCTAGCTTTTGGCAAGAATTCTACGCCTTTTTTTTGTTCCTTTGTTTTTTCTACTCTCTCTAGCCCCAATTTTCAGCATCTTCTCCTCCTTTTCTGAGACTCTGGTTCCTCGAATATCCAGTTCCAGAGGAAAAGTTCTCATGAATACATTCACAGTAGATGTCAGGGGACTGGCTGAAATACATCTAAAGATGAATGTGAATTTTAAGAAGCAAATGGAGGAAGGCAATGCATAACATAATAAATATCTTGTTAATAGTAGATTCTCAGGCATCCAATGAGAAGTTGTTTCAGGGAGAATGAATATAGAGAGGAGTCCCTAATTTGCTTATGAATGACATCCATGGTTCCTCCATAGTTGTTTAATTCATTACACAAACATTTATTGAACATGCTTTATGTAACAGGTATCTGGTCTACTGGTGGAGACACACATGCACACACACACACAATTCCTATTCTTATGGACCTCACTCAGAGTGAGAGCAGCAACTGCTTTGGTCTGCCAATACCTTCTCTCCATCATTTACCGGCATGAATTAACCCTAGGATAAGCCAATCACAATTGTTTACATTACAGTCAGTCATTTTCATTTGTCTGATGAGGGGTAGAGGAGGCAATGCACCAATGATTTCCTTTATGAGGACTTTTAGAATGTATTTGAAGCTAGATTACTTCATACTAGTGTCTACAAGAAGATAGACAAACTCCAGCTGGTGTGACCTCCACAACTGTCCTGGATCCAATCTATACTGAGGATTACTTGATTATCTCTTCTCTTTATTCTTGGAAAAATAACTGGCATCTTATCAATACTTTCCTTTTTTGCTTTCAATTGAAGAACTTGAATTTTTACAAAGAGTGTACATAGAACTAAGATGCTAATCACATCATTATGAATATTGTAATGTATGCCATGGAAGAAAAATGACACGGAGTTATGGGTCCTTGTAAACAGGGATAAAATAGTTTGGAAGTTTAATAGGAGATATCCTTAAGAAAATGACATTAAATCTGTGTTACATTCCAGGTAGGTGAAGAAATGGGTCTAAAATTGCCTATTCTTAATTAATTAATTTAGAATTTGAACCTAGCTCTGTTAACATGGTTTCAGTGCCATTTTCTTGAAACAAATCATGGAAACTTTAGACCTCTGAAATCCAGTTTCCTAGCAATTTAGTATCTTCTGGAGTTTTGATGACTGCCAGGGTGAGGGGAAGTGAAGCATATTATATGATACCACTTAAGTTCACCCCGCTAGAGATGTAACTCTTCCCCCGGGGAAATAATACAGAATCTAGATCAGGAGAAGAAAAACACAAAGCTCTTTTTGTCTATCTATTAGCAACTGGTTCCATCTTAGGGTTGCCTCATAGAATTCTTGTAATCTAGTAGACATGAGTTCAGAGGCCACTTTGCCTGAGAAGGAAGTACTAAGTCAGCAATTCTTCTTATTTGTTGGTGGGAGGACAAGAAATGGCCCATGCAAAGTGTGGGGAGTAATGTTGGTAATGTGTACTCTGCTATCTTCCCCTGGCAATAGTCCCAACCAGTGCAGATAGTCAAAAAATAAAGCTATAATTTGGATCTAAAAGTTTGGAGAATGTGAGACAGTTATAATCCTCTAGAACACTTGTTACTTCTGGATAAACCCTTTTTCTCATGAGAAAGAATGAAATCATTTTGGATCCTTCTCTCTTTATTATATTATCACATCTTTGAAAAACATCTTGAGATCAGGAAAATGTTGAGAACAGCGAATGGAAATAAAGAACCAGAATTTATGGCTAGAGCCATAAAAATACTGTTTTTTCTTTTAAGACAGCAAACTTTTTGTTGATGTTTAGATACACTGATCAGTTTGCATTATAACCAGTTTATTCATAATTAGCAAGAACTACTATCTATCCAGCACTGACTTTTGTCAGAAAACATTAGCTTCATTTAATCCTAATAACAATTCTATGAAGCAACTATTATTACCACTATCACCAGTTTTAGAATGAAGAAATGGACAGTTTAAATAGCCTGGCAAAGGCCACAGAGTTAAAAAGTACTAGAGGTATGATTAAAAATTTCTATCAGATGCCAAAGCCCATGCTTCTCCCACAGTACTAACCTGACTTCTAGGGGTTGAGTGTGATTTTTAACATCATACATATGTGTTTATTTATTCCTACGTTTATACTGACATTTGCAAATTTTATAAAATAACCTTCAACCCATATTGCAATTAGGATAACAGGGGTTATGGTGAGACACTCCCAACATTTATATAGAAGATTGCCCTCAGGAGAGTTCACTTCATCAAATCCACATAAAACTGCTATGATTAGCTATCTGCATTAGAAAGTCAAAATGCTGTCCATCAGCTGTGTGTTAATGTTAAGAACACAGGAGATCTGAGAATCACTTCAGAGACAATACTTTTTGTATCTGTAAACGACCACATGGAGATGGAACTGGTTGAACCTACTTGGAAAAAGACTGTGGGAAGAGAAAAGAGGTGCTGAGCCATGGAAGCATGAGAAAAGGAAAGCCTCAGAAGCAAACACTGGCAGAGCATCTCCTCCCTGCTGTGGATGGAATGAATATTTGCTAAGCAGGATCAAGTAGGAAGGTGTCCTTTGCAAGAGCATCCCCCTAGTAGGTGAAAGAACTCAGGCTACCTTAGCTAAACGTCACTTAAGATAAACTGACTTTTGTTCTGATGCCAATCTCACTACTGTGGTTGGCCAATTTAAGTATTCTGGTCAAATTAATGGTTGTAAAGTAATGTATTGATATTCTGGTTTATGTACAGCTTCTGTGTGCTGGTTTATATGAGTCTATTTCTACAAATGAGAGAAAATGAGAAGTTCTCTCTTGTTCTGCAGATTAAACCCTGACTATAGTGAATCAAATTGGTAAAGGCCAATTTCTGGGAACTTTCTGAACAAGCAGACACCTATGTCCATGTTACCCTCTTTCATCTTATTTTTCACATTTTTTAAGACTTTTACAATTCCTATAGGTATTTTTTTATTGGAGTATAGTTGATTTACAATGTTGTGTTAGTTTCAGGTGTACAGCAAAGTGATTCAGTTATACATATACATATATTCATTCTTTTCCCATATAGGTTATTACAGAATATTGAGTAGAGTTCCCTGACCTGTATAGTAGGTCCTTGTTGGTTATCCATTTTATATATATTAGTGTGCATACGTTAATCCCAAACTCCTAATTTATTCCCCCCGCCACGTTTCCCCTTTGGTAACGATGAGTTTGCTTTTGAAATCTGTGAGTCTGTTTCTGTTTTATAAATAAGTTCATTTATATCATTTATTAAAAAATTAGATTCTACTTATGAATGATATCATATGATATTTGTCTTTGTCTGACTTACTTCACTTTGTATAATCTCTATGTCCATCCATGTTGCTGCAAATGGAATTATTTCATTCTTTTTTCTGTCTGAGGAACATTCCATTGTATATATGTACCACATCTCCTTTATCCATTCCTCTGTTGATGGACACTTAGGTTGCTTCCATGTCCTGGCTATTGTAAATAGTGCTGCAATGAACAATGGGATGCATGTATCTTTTTGAGTTATGGTTTTCTCAGGATGTATGACCAGGAGTGGGATTGCTGGACCATATGGTAGTTCTATTTTTAGTTTTTTAAGGAAGCTCCATACTGTTCTCCATAGTGGCTGTACCAATTTATATTCCCACCAACAGTGTAGGAGGGTTCCCTTTTCTCCACACCCTCTCCAGCATTTATTGTTTGTATACTTTCTGATGATGCCCATTCTGACCTCATTGTACTTTTAAATTACATTTCTCTGATAATTAGTAATTGAACGTCTTTTCATGTGCTTTTTGGCTATCTGTATGTCTTCTTTGGAGAAATGTCTATTTAGATCTTCTGCCCATTTTTTGATTGGGTTTTTTTTGACATAGAGTTGCATGAGCCGTTTGTATATTTTGGAGATTAATCCTTTGTCGGTCACTTTGTTTGCAAATATTTTCTCCCATCCTTGTCTTTTCGTTTTGTTTATGGTTTCCTTTGCTGTGCAAAAGCTTCTAAGTTTAATTAGGTCCCATTTGTTTATTTTTGTTTTTATTTTCATTACTCTAGGAGGTGGATTGAAAAAGATACTGCTGTGATTTATGTCAAAGTGTGTTCTGCCTACGTTTTCCTCTGAGACTTTTATAGTGTCCAGCCTTACATTTAGGTCTTTGATCCTTTTTGAGTTTACTTTTGTGTACGGTATTAGAGAATGTTCTAATTTCATTCTTTTACATGTAGCTGTTACAATTCCTGTATGTATTAATAACTATATCATGGGTACCAAAAACCATTTAGTAGAAGTTGCCTGTTAACGTATTTGGGGTACTTCACTCTGGCCTAAATCATCTATTCTAAGGAATTTTCTCCTATCCTCTAATCTCACCCACCCAAGGTATGTACTGACGAAGAAAAAAAGAATTTTGCAAAAATTTTGGTTTATACATACGTATATATTTCTAACTAAGATGTGTGTATAGGGTGATGCAGAACTGAAAGAGGATTCCATGAATTTATGATTTTCAAACTTATTTTCGAATTCTGTAAGAATGAAGGATTATACCCCTTTAACATGATACAGTAAAGAAAATAATTTTGATAATCATTATCTTTGAATGATATAAAAACTCCAGGTATTGAGGGGAAGCAGGATTCTGCTTATCCCACTGTGCTTCTCCGCACTGGCATTCACGCTTCTTTATTACACTAGCAATCTCTGCAGAGGAAGCTAATCAAAGGCTATGCAAACTGAAACCTATGGGATGGAGACTGAGACCAGAGGTCTCCTTTGAGGGCTTCCTAACGTATTGCATCTTTAGTCTTGTTACTTGGTTGCCTCCTCCTGCCGGCCTCCACCCCTTCCTTCCGCCATCACTCCCCTCACTCATAAGAACCACAGATGGAAAAAGGCATGGCTCACTGATGTCTGGCAGTCATTAGCTCATGTATGCCACATTCAAAGGGACCCTTAGTTCTGTCCTGCTAACAATGTGTTGAGTTTAAAAACTGGGGCTGGTGGTAGCCTACTGCTTCCTCCCCCGTTCCCCATAACCTTATTCTCTATTTCTTGCTCACTGTTGAGTCAGGCAATTCAACATAAATGTCAGTGTATTTTCTACAGGGGCAGGATATGTTACGCTATTCCACAAGAAATTAGCCCCACTATCCATTGGTAGCTATTTACTGTTACTGAAGAGAAAAATAATACACGCACATACACACATGCAAAAATGCACCCTTGTGGAAGCTCTGAGGGAAATAAAATAAAAAGAGTAAGAGATATGAGAGTAGTTCTAGAAGTGGCACTTGATAAAGAAACAGAAGTGTCAGCTCTACAAAGTAAAATACTCAATAGGGAGGAAGATGGCTTATTTCAGAATTCTTACAGCCATGGGATCCTCATTTAGCTTGGTGGCTTGCTGATCAGTAAAGAAAATGATTGGAAATGCACTTGACTTTGACTAAAACAGGTTGCCTGAGAGCTGGAAGTCAAGACGTTTCTTGCCTGGTATCACATCACAATGTCCCCCATACCTCCTTTGCCTGGCTAGAAGCAACTGTAATCAGTAATTCTACATTGAAAAACAAACATCATTTGGCAAATTACAACTATCATTCAAACCAAAGGTGTCTACATAATACTTATCAAAAGAAAAATAGTTTTTGCATTTTCCTATTTAGCATCAACAATCACTAGAACACATTAAAGAACATTTGTATCTCAAAACATTTCTACCTTTTTTAAAGTTTAGGTACGTTATGTGATTTGTCATCAGTGTGAATTCTTTTTCACATTTATGTCACAGTGTCTGACATCTCTTGCAAGAAACCAAGAGACAAATGAGGACTAAAAAAAATGAGGGATTATATCTACAACTTAGATGTATTTAAATGAGGGATTATATCTACAACTTAGATGTGATCCCTAAAAAAAATGAGGGATTATATCTACAATTTAGATGTATTTTAACTCTCAGGTGGCTTTGTACCTGCAAAAACAAAGCAAACAAACAAAAATCCACCCTGGATTTATAACATAGCTTTTAAAAATTTAGATTTATTGTTTCGTTTTAGTCTCATGAAAGTGCTAACTTTTATTGTTTCTTTGTGCAAATGAAAAAGCTAGGCAGGAAAATAAAGTGGCCTGTTCACTGCCACAGGGCTACTCAGTGGATGAGTGGACACAGCCCGAGAGAAAATTCAAATTCTTTTCTGTGTAACCAAGTCCTTTTTGTCTCCCCTTCTCTTCCATGAATATAGAAAACCTGAAATCTGGTAGCTGATCATAAAAGAGAAGGAGATATAAGTTAATATAAGACATTTTCTCAGTAAATAGAGAAGTGTGCTTACATCACTAAAGATGAAGCTTTTCATAAAGAATGAAAGGTTTAAGTCTCTTAATTCCATCTGGAGGTTCAGATTAATTATCCTTTTCAGTCAAGGTCGCTGACAGTGTAAAGAATTTCCAGGTCCCCTAGAGCCAAGTGTTATCTTTCTCATACAGCAACCATGGATGCTTAAGTAAATCAATATGTGGCAATTAGCAGGTAATTGGCATGATTTTTAAGTAGAAATAAGATATGATGATCCTGCTGTAGTCCACATCTGGCCAGCCATGGGTGAACAACTGCTGCTCTCTTGCTGTTGTAATAAGAAGATCCATTTCAACAGAGGGAGAAAAAGGGTTATCAAAAAATGGAAAAAAAAATCAGGATACACAATTTTCAAATTTCGCTGCTTTTAAAAAATTATGTGACTCAATTTTATATATTTTTTGAATAGCATGTCTCTAGAGAGGAGTGATTTCTGTAATGTTGTATTTTTTATTTTAATAGGCTTATTTTGTGGAGCAGTTTTAAGTTTACAGAAAAATTAAGGAGAAAGTACAGAGAGTTCCAATTTACACACACACACACACACACACAGACACACACAGTTTCCCTATTATTAATATATCAATATCTTGCATTAGTGTGGTACATTTGTTACAAAAATATTGAGACACTATTCTTAAAGTCCACAGTTTACATTAGGGTTCACTCTTTGTGTTGTACAATTCTATAGGTTTTGAGAAATGCATAATGCCATGTATCTGCTGTGTATCAAAGAGAATACTTTCACTGACCCAAAATTCCTATGTGCTCTACCCCGTCCCTCTAGATAAGATTCTGTTATACTGTATTGTTATGTATGAAACTCTAATGTGATCGTATTTTGACCTTAAAATTCTATTTTATAGGTATCGCAAGATTGATTTAGGAGCTAGAATAGTGTGATTTCTTAGAACATCTTTGATATTCTTTCATGAATATACATCATTTCCATAAATTGTTTGTGAGTACTACTGTAACAAAGTAAGATTTCAAAACCTTGTCCTTAACTCGAAGAATTTGCAATTTAGTTCAAATTAATAAGTGAAGGGATGAAAAGTTAAATAATACAAGGCATCAGATGGCAGGCTAGAAAGCAGTAGGATTAAGTGCTGAACGAGTGACACTGACAAAATTGGGGAGGGTTCAATGGAGCAATGGCACACAGGGGCATGAGGTTCAGAGAAAGGCTCAGTGGATTAGGAGGGACTTGAAGAGCAGAGGGATATGGACAGTTTAACGGAAGGGAGGGCATTCAAGGCAGGTGAAAGAGCTTGGTCAAGACTGGATAGAGCGCGATTTGTACGTTGTGTATCTAGGCTGCTCTCGGAGCGCAGGAAGTTTGTGAGGCTGCATTTGGTACCATCCCATCTACCAGACGCCTTTGCTCACATTCCTCACTGAGAACGTACCAATGTCCTGGTGGCACTACAGAAGCATCCCCTCTGCTCCTAAGACTGACAGTTTTTGCCTTCTCAGCTCTCCTTACTTCAACCCTAGAAAATCTCTTCCTAGTATAGACAAAGCCTTTATCACTTCATAACACTATGTGCAGGAATTCCAATATGGCCTTAAGCTTTCAGGGAAAATAGCTAAAAGGGAAGTAAATGTCTCTCTCTTTTTTTCTTTTCCTAGTCTGCTTCAAATGCCCTCTAAGGCAAAGAAGTACAGGGATCTCCATGTTTGGGGTGCTTTAGGGCAAAAGGAAGAAAGGGGAAATATAGGGAGGAAAAAACCCCCACAAAACTTAGGTTAATATCTCAAAAACCCCATCTTATTACAGAAATGACCAGACTCAAATACTATCCCAAATTTGTTTCACAATTAATTTCAGAACCAGAAATGTCTGATGTAACTAAGATACATCTGGTTCCCATCTCCTAGAAATGTTGAAAGGAATTTCTAATGACAAGGGACAAAGGACTGAGGAATGAATGACTCATATTAATAGACTTCAAAAATGAGGCAGCATAAGAGGCAACAGGACAGGTTTAACAAGGGGGCCCCGGGGCAGGAAGTTAGCTTCAGAGAGATTTGGCCAGGAAGACTTTCTGTCTAGGGAAACAGATTGGATTTCCAATCTGTTTGGATTTCCCCAACAGGGAAGTCTTGGGCCATTAGTGCAAGAAGCAAGTCGTTAAGTTAGGGAAGTAAATTACATTAGGATAAAAATAAGTATCCTAGGTTGATGTGAGCAATTTGTAACATGTAAACCTTTAAGAATTTGAAAAGACAGTAAAAAGTCTGTGTTGTGATCAAGGACACAAGCTCTGCCCCTTAATAAAGATATTTCCTGCTGTATATAATTGAAACAAGGTAAGAGAGTCCCAGAGGCAGGCATTCACGATGCCAGGGCAGACAACTCAGATGCACCAGGCGTGAAGTAGGGATAGATGAGCAGAGCTTAGACGCAGGCTACTTAAAAGGAAACTATTTATCTACTCACAGCACCTCTAACACCAAATGTGTGGGTTTTCCACATCAAACAATTTTCCAGTTCTTTGTGAACACCACCTGGGTGTCCCACAATTTAATTCGTTCTGACGCTACCTCAAGTTAGCACAGGTGCCTCACGTTAAGGGCTCAGTCCCACAAGATTCCCCCCATTTCAGACAACGATTGCAAGTTGTAGGTTCCCAGATGACCCACACTCTGTCCAACTTGGCTACAAACTGCGTGTTCTCAAGACCCCCTCCTCAGGTTTGATAATTTGCTCCCTGAATGACTCATACAACTCGGGGAAACATTTACTTATGTTTACTGGCTTGTTATTAAGGATACTACAAAAATACAGATGAATAGGCAGATGAAGAGGTACATAGGACAAGGTCTGGGATGGGGCTGAGTGCAGGAGTTTTTGACCCATGGAGTTGGAATGCAAAATCCTTCTGGCACATGGATGTAAGCTCTCCAAACCCTGTCATTTAGGGATATGGAGACTTTATCATGTAAGTGTGATGGATGATTAACTCAATTTCCAGCTCCTCTTCCCTTCCCCAAGGAGGGGGTAAGGGTGAGGCTAAAATTTCCAAACTTCTAATTATGGCTTGGTCTTTCTGGTGCCCAGCCTTCATCTAGAGGGCCCACCAAGCATCTCCTCATTAGAACAAACGTTTCTCCTATCACCCAGGAAATTCCAAGGGATTTAGGAGCCCTGTATCAGGATTCAAATTGGGGCCCGTGACCAAATATTAAAACAAAGATGCCCCTAGCATCCTTATCACTCAGGAAATTGTAAGGGTTTTAGGAACGCTGTGCCAGGAATAAGGGACAGAGATTGAATATATATTTCTTACTATGTCACACTACTACGTTTGTATTGTGTTCGTCTGAGTCAGAAAGGAAATGCTCGTGGCTTTTTAGTTTCACTTACACTCAGAAATGCAGTCTTCAGTATCTATCACACTGTCTGTTCCTAGCACACTGCGCGAAACACAGTGGCCATTTAGTAAATATCTGGTAAATAAATCCAGGATTTTAATGTGGATATAACTAATGGAGGAGTCCCAGTTCACTGATAGCTTTTTTTTTTTTTAGTAGATTAAAACAACCTACATTTATTATCTCACAGTTCCTGTGGGTCAGAGTCTGGGTACTGTTTAGCCAGCTCCCCTGCTATGGGTCTCATCAGGTGACAAATAATGTGTGAGTGGGCTGCATTCTTTTCAGGAATGCACCACTTCAAAGCTGTTCCAAGTGGCTGTTGGCAGAATTCAATTCAGTTGCTGGCAGTTATAGGACTGAGGCCCTTGTTTTCTTGCTTTTGCAGGTGGGGACCCCCTCATCTGCTAGAGGCTCCCTGCAGGAACTTTCACAACATGGCAGCTTGCGTCTTCAAGGCTGTCAGGATAACTTCTCTTTAAGGCTTTCAACTGAATAATCTCCCTTTTGATTAACTCAGAATTAACTAATTTGGGACCTTACTTACACCTGCAAAATCCATTCACCTTTGCCATATCCTCATCATGGAATTTTAGAATTCAGCCTGGATCACGGGAAAATTGTCCAAAGTTCCCCTCTGATGGCAGCTTGTAGAAAATATTACAATATTATTGTCATTTCTGATATTTTAGCTAAATGGAGATATCACAGACAACAAATTTGTCAATTTTAATCACATGAGCAGGTATCATAAAATCATTGAAATATTAGAAAATAAATAGAAAAATACATTAGTCCAATTCCTTCTATCTACAAATACAATTTGTTCTCCATTACCCCAAATTCTTTTTGGAAATATAAGCATTCAGTATTAAATGGAATTATTTAAAAGTGCTTGAGACTAGAGATTAACTGAGTTTTATTGACATTATCACAGAAACTCAAAATCAGGTCAACCAAACAATTTTACTCACATCACCACCCCTTTTTTCAGATCTGAAGAGAACATGATGAATGTAGCATCATTCGGGTCATAGACACTCAGCTATTTTTCTGCCAATACTACTTGAATGAACATTTTGATATGTGAAAATGCAAGGTTAGCTCTTTTCTTGATTTCATTTTATTTTTGTTGAAGTGTTCAGTTATTAGACAGAGTATATTTCCTGGAAATACTTTTAAACCATTCTTTAAGGTCGGGTACTTTTTCTATGGGGTAGGATAGGTGATTTATATTAGTTTTAACACTGTCGCTTGAAATTTTTATGTGCTCAACCTGCAAAGAAGGAACTTTCAGAAAATAAAAGTATGTCAGTGGGGAAACTCACAGTGATTGTTCTCTGCTGGAAGGATTAAATAAATGTAGAGTTCCAAGCAGGCTTAGGCAGTGAACTGTAAAAGACTAAGAGAATGTGAGGGTAAAACAATCTATCTTCCATCACCAACTGATCGTGTTGCCAGTGCCATACTCTGGAAGTAGCAATGAGGTTACCTCTTCTTTTCTCTGCCTCTCCAGCAGCTGAGAGTTGGAGCCCTTTCTACCAACACCTGCCGACAAATCAGGGCACTGCTCACCGTTAGTAACAGGATAAGGCACGTAACCTAAGAGCCTGGCCACCCCCTGTTATCTCTTTCCACATGAAGTTTCCTTATAACTTGTAATACCTGCCTCACAGGTTTGTTGCTGAGAGTCTGACAAGAGAATATTTACAGAAGTGTTTTGTAAACAATAAGCTATGTAAATGTCAGTTATGTATAATGTAGCCCAGGAAGTACACAGACATATATATATGTTTGTGTGTGGGTATATATATATATATATATATATATATATATATGCATATTACACATATATATGCATATACACACACTGTAAGAATATAAATCAATTCCTTCTCTTCACAGCAAAATCATTTTTAAAAACTGTTGTCTGATAGTTCCATGAACTTGTATAGTGTCTTTCCTCTTGTGTACTCTGAAAGGGTTTTGTAGTAAAATAAAATAAAACTTAAAGTCTGTAACACTCCAGAAGCTTAACTAAGGTCTTTCATAGGTTAATGCCTCATTTATTTCTCAAAACAACCATATGACATAGGTATCATTATTTTAACTAACGAAGGAGAAAAGTAAATGCCAGGGGCTTTCATTAAATTTTTAATAATTGTATTCTTGATTCAGACATAAGAGGAGAAATGCCACATGAAGGGGCCACGCCTTCGGATTTACGGTAATTAAAACCACACGCGATCTCTACCCACCACCAGAGCCTCCCATCAAGCCTCTTAGATAGCCTCAACCACCAGAGGGCAGACAACAGAAGCAAGAAAAACTACAATCCTGCAGCCTGTGGACCAAAAACCACAGTTACAGAAAGACAGAGAAGATGAAAAGGCAGAGGGCTATGTACCAGATGAAGGAACAAGAAAAAACCCCAGAAAAACAACTAAATGAAGTGGAGATAGGCAACCTTCCAGAAAAAGAATTCAGAATAATGATAGTGAAGATGATCCAGGACCTCGGAATAAGAATGGAGGCAAAGATTGAGAAGATGCAAGAAATGATTAACAAAGACCTAGAAGAATTAAAGAACAAACAAACAGAGATGACCAATACAATAACTGAAATGAAAACTACACTAGAAGGAATCAATAGCAGAATAACTGAGGCAGAAGAACGGATAAGTGACCTGGAAGACAGAATGGTGGAATTCACTGCTGCGGAACAGACTAAAGAAAAAAGAATAAAAAGAAATGAAGACAGCCTAAGAGACCTCTGGGACAACATTAAACGCAACAACATTCGCATTATAGGGGTCCCAGAAGGAGAAGAGAGAGAGAAAGGACCAGAGAAAATATTTGAAGAGATTATAATCGAAAACTTCCCTAACATGGGAAAGGAAATAGCCACCCAAGTCCAGGAAGCGCAGAGAGTCCCATACAGAATAAACCCAAGGAGAAACACGCCGAGACACATAGTAATCAAAGTGGCAAAAATTAAAGACAAAGAAAAATTATTGAAAGCAGCAAGGGAAAAACGACAAATAACATACAAGGGAACCCCCATAAGGTTAACAGCTGATTTCTCAGCAGAAACTCTGCAAGCCAGAAGGGAGTGGCATGAAATACTTAAAGTGATGAAAGGGAAGAACCTACAACCAAGATTACTCTACCCAGCAAGGATCTCATTTAGATTTGATGGAGAAATCAAAAGCTTTACAGACAAGCAAAAGCTAAGAGAATTCAGCACCACCAAACCAGCTCTACAACAAATGCTAAAGGAACTTCTCTAAGTGGGAAACACAAGAGAAGAAAAGGACCTACAAAAACAAACCCAAAACAATTAAGAAAATGGTCATAGGAACATACATATCGATAATTACCTTAAACGTGAATGGATTAAATGCCCCAACCAAAAGACATAGACTGGCTGAATGGATACAAAAACAAGACCCATATATATGCTGTCTACAAGAGACCCACTTCAGACCTAGGGACACATACAGACTGAAAGTGAGGGGATGGAAAAAGATATTCCATGCAAATGGAAATCAAAAGAAAGCTGGAGTAGCTATACTCATATCAGATAAAATAGACTTTAAAATAAAGAATGTTACAAGAGACAAGGAAGGACACTACATAATGATCCAGGGATCAATCCAAGAAGAAGATATAACAATTATAAATATATATGCACCCAACATAGGAGCACCTCAATACATAAGGCAACTGCTAACAGCTATAAAAGAGGAAATCGACAGTAACACAATAATAGTGGGGGACTTTAACACCTCACTTACACCAATGGACAGATCATCCAAAATGAAAATAAATAAGGAAACAGAAGCTTTAAATGACACAATAGACCAGATAGATTTAATTGATATATATAGGACATTCCATCCAAAAACGGCAGATTACACGTTCTTCTCAAGTGCACACGGAACATTCTCCAGGATAGATCACATCTTGGGTCACAAATCAAGCCTCAGTAAATTTAAGAAAATTGAAATCATATCAAGCATCTTTTCTGACCACAACGCTATGAGATTAGAAATGAATTACAGGGAAAAAAACGTAAAAAAGACAAACACATGGAGGCTAAACAATACGTTACTAAATAACCAAGAGATCACTGAAGAAATCAAACAGGAAATAAAAAAATACCTAGAGACAAATGACAATGAAAACACGACGACCCAAAACCTATGGGATGCAGCAAAAGCAGTTCTAAGAGGGAAGTTTATAGCTATACAAGCCTACCTAAAGAAACAAGAAAAATCTCAAGTAAACAATCTAACTTTACACCTAAAGAAACTAGAGAAAGAAGAACAAACAAAACCCAAAGTTAGCAGAAGGAAAGAAATCATAAAGATCAGAGCAGAAATAAATGAAATAGAAACAAAGAAAACAATAGCAAAGATCAATAAAACTAAAAGTTGGTTCTTTGAGAAGATAAACAAAATTGATAAGCCATTAGCCAGACTCATCAAGAAAAAGAGGGAGAGGACTCAAATCAATAAAATCAGAAATGAAAAAGGAGAAGTTACAACAGACACCGCAGAAATACAAAACATCCTAAGAGACTACTACAAGCAACTTTATGCCAATAAAATGGACAACCTGGAAGAAATGGACAAATTCTTAGAAAGGTATAACCTTCCAAGACTGAACCAGGAAGAAACAGAAAATATCAACAGACCAATCACAAGTAATGAAATTGAAACTGTGATTAAAAATCTTCCAACAAACAAAAGTCCAGGACCAGATGGCTTCACAGGTGAATTCTATCAAACATTTAGAGAAGAGCTAACACCCATCCTTCTCAAACTCTTCCAAAAAATTGCAGAGGAAGGAACTCTCCCAAACTCATTCTATGAGGCCACCATCACCCTGATACCAAAACCAGACAAAGACACTACAAAAAAAGAAAATTACAGACCAATATCACTGATGAATATAGATGCAAAAATCCTCAACAAAATACTAGCAAACAGAATCCAACAACACATTAAAAGGATCATACACCACGATCAAGTGGGATTTATCCCAGGGATGCAAGGATTCTTCAATATACGCAAATCAATCAATGTGATACACCATATTAACAAATTGAAGAAGAAAAACCATATGATCATCTCAATAGATGCAGAAAAAGCTTTTGACAAAATTCAACACCCATTTCTGATAAAAACTCTCCAGAAAGTGGGCATAGAGGGAACCTACCTCAACATAATAAAGGCCATATATGACAAACCCACAGCAAACATCATTCTCAATGGTGAAAAACTGAAAGCATTTCCTCTAAGATCAGGAACGAGACAAGGATGTCCACTCTCACCACTATTATTCAACATAGTTCTGGAAGTCCTAGCCACGGCAATCAGAGAAGAAAAAGAAATAAAAGGAATACAAATTGGAAAAGAAGAAGTAAAACTGTCACTGTTTGCGGATGACATGATACTATACATAGAGAATCCTAAAACTGCCACCAGAAAACTGCTAGAGCTAATTAATGAATATGGTAAAGTTGCAGGTTACAAAATTAATGCACAGAAATCTCTTGCATTCCTATACACTAATGATGAAAAATCTGAAAGAGAAATTATGGAAACACTCCCATTTACCATTGCAACAAAAAGAATAAAATACCTAGGAATAAACCTACCTAGGGAGACAAAAGACCTGTATGCAGAAAACTATAAGACACTGATGAAAGAAATTAAAGATGATACCAACAGATGGAGAGATATACCATGTTCTTGGATTGGAAGAATCAACATTGTGAAAATGAGTATACTACCCAAAGCAATCTACAGATTCAATGCAATCCCTATCAAATTACCAATGGCATTTTTTACGGAGCTAGAACAAATCATCTTAAAATTTGTATGGAGACACAAAAGACCCCGAATAGCCAAAGCAGTCTTGAGGCAAAAAAATGGAGCTGGAGGAATCAGACTCCCTGACTTCAGACTATACTACAAAGCTACAGTAATCAAGACAATATGGTACTGGCACAAAAACAGAAACATAGATCAATGGAACAAGATAGAAAGCCCAGAGATTAACCCACGCACCTATGGTCAACTAATCTATGACAAAGGAGGCAAAGATATACAATGGAGAAAAGACAGTCTCTTCAATAAGTGGTGCTGGGAAAACTGGACAGCCACATGTAAAAGAATGAAATTAGAATACTCCCTAACACCATACACAAAAATAAACTCAAAATGGATTAGAGACCTAAATATAAGACTGGACACTATAAAACTCTTAGAGGAAAACATAGGAAGAACACTCTTTGACATCAATCACAGCAAGATCTTTTTCGATCCACCTCCTAGAGTAATGGAAATAAAAACAAAAATAAACAAGTGGGACCTAATGAAACTTCAAAGCTTTTGCACAGCAAAGGAAACCATAAACAAGACGAAAAGACAACCCTCAGAATGGGAGAAAATATTTGCAAATGAATCAACGGACAAAGGATTAATCTCCAAAATATATAAACAGCTCATTCAGCTCAATATCAAAGAAACAAACACCCCAATCCAAAAATGGGCAGAAGACCTAAATAGACATTTCTCCAAAGAAGACATACAGACGGCCACGAAGCACATGAAAAGATGCTCAACATCACTAATTATTAGAGAAATGCAAATCAAAACTACAATGAGGTATCACCTCACTCCTGTTAGAATGGGCATCATCAGAAAATCTACAAACAACAAATGCTGGAGAGGGTGTGGAGAAAAGGGAACCCTCTTGCACTGTTGGTGGGAATGTAAATTGATACAGCCACTATGGAGAACAATATGGAGGTTCCTTAAAAAACTAAAAATAGAATTACCATATGACCCAGCAATCCCACTACTGGGCATATACCCAGAGAAAACCGTAATTCAAAAAGACACGTGCACCCGAATGTTCATTGCAGCACTATTTACAATAGCCAGGTCATGGAAGCAACCTAAATGCCCATCAACAGACGAATGGATAAAGAAGTTGTGGTACATATATACGATGGAATATTATTCAGCCATAAAAAGGAACGAAATTGAGTCATTTGTTGAGAAGTGGATGGATCTAGAGACTGTCATACAGAGTGAAGTAAGTCAGAAAGAGAAAAACAAATATCGTATGTTAATGCATGTATGTGGAACGTAGAAAAATGGTACAGATGAGCCAGTTTGCAGGGCAGAAGTTGAGACACAGATGTAGAGAATGGACATATGGACACCAAGGGGGGAAAACTGCGATGAGGTGGGGATGGTGATGTGCTGAATTGGGCGATTGGGATTGACATGTATACACGGATGTGTATAAAACTGATGCCTAATAAGAACCTGCAGTATAAAAAAACAAACAAAACAACTAATACTAAACTTTCATTGGGTTATTTGTATGGAAATATGTTAATATAAATGTTTCAGACATTACATGAAATTTCTAAAAATCTTATATTTGTATTTGTATGGAAATATGTATGGAAATATGTTAATATAAATGTTTCAGACAGTACATGAAATTTCTAAAAAAAAAAAAAAAAAAAAAAAAAAAAAAAAAAAAAAACCACACGCTGACGGCTGAGATATGTATAAGAATTTATTTGATAAATAGCTGTTATTTTCCTCACCAGTAGATGAGGAAATTGAAGGTTAGGAGTTTTAATAATTGTCCAATTTGAAGATTCGATCAGATAGGCCTGAGCTAAAATTTGTGGTACTTATATTTACTTATTTATTCAATATATTTCTAGAGGATCTTCCAAGACAGAAGTTCTGAGCAAAATTGCCATAGTCATTGCTATCATGGAGTTTGCAGCTGAAGGGGAGAAACAGAAACTAATCTACTAATCAAACAAGAAAATGTAACTGACTTACCATTCAAGTCTCAGCAAAATGTCTCCCTAGAGAACCCCTTCCCATCTCCACTAATGGTGTGGCCTCCTCCCTTCACCATCACCCTGTTAGACTGTCCTGGCAGCACTTATTTGTCTGTTGACTTGGGTTTTTGTTTATTTATTGCATGTATCCCGCTAGAATAGGAGCTCTTGAGAGCAGGGATCTTATCTGACTAATTGACTGTTGTTCCCCAGCGCCTGGAATCATGCCTGCCTGTCCTATAATTTAATTATTCATTAAATGTTTGTTGAAAGAAGAGAGGAAGGAAGAAGGGCTCCTGAGGGGAAGTACAGAGTGCTGTGAGAATGTATTTTGTTTACCTGATAGGAGAAATCAGAGATATTTGAGGAAGTCACACTTGAATTGCAAATCTGATGAATGAGGTCCTAAAGGAATAGACAGAGAGAGAGAGTATATATGCGCGTGTGTGTAGAAAGAGGGCAGCAGGGAGTTTTACAAAGAGCACGGAGTGTGTGCAAAGGCTTGTGGTCCAAAAGAACATGTCAAATAAAGAAGGGAAAGAAGGCCAAGGGCAATTTACATGCACAGTGTGGCAGAAGTAGGTTGGGCCAGGGCCTTGTAGCAATTTTGACTTTATCTGAAGAGCAATGAGGAGCAACTGAAATATTTGAACCAGGAAGGAAGTATAATGATGTTTGCATTTTCAGCAAGATCCTTTTTTTGATATGGAGAGAAGAGAGGAGAGGGACAGAGCAGCTGCAGAGATCCTGGTTTAGAGTCTCTGAAATAGTCTAGAAATGAGGCCAAAGATGTTGGATGACCTTTGATGATGGCAATAAGAAAAGTGGTTGAACTCATGAGCTCTTTACAAGAGAAAACTATTCAGAATCTGTGATAGAGGGGAAACACAGGGCAGAGGAGCTGGCGATGGCGGGGAGCCCTAACAGGTTTCTGGCCTCTGCAGTAGAACGGATGGTGATGTTATCTCTGACAGCGAGCGTGGCAGAGGAGGGGGAACGCGTGGAGTGGATCTCTGCCTCTTCTTTGTATGGGGGTATTGCCTCGGTCTGGAAAGGTTTGGTTAGGGCAGAGCCACGTGCCTTCACTTCACTCTGCTCTGCACAGGAACCATCATATTGCTTACTTTCAATAATTATTTTTTGAACTAGAAAAGCCTACATCCATATGACTACAAGTCTTGAACTAATTTCTGAAAATGTTTATGTTATTAAATGAATTCTTCATAGATGTCAAGTTCCAGATAGTGTTTTTAACTATACTAACTATACTAATCCTAAAGATAAAAAAGACATACACCCTCATGAGAAATTTTCTTCTCATTTTAGACTCAAGAATAGTATCTTGGGCTTCCCTGGTGGCGCAGTGGTTGAGAATCTGCCTGCCAATGCAGGGGACATGGGTTCGAGCCCTGGTATGGGAAGATCCCACATGCCGCGGAGCAACTAGGCCCGTGAGCCACAACTACTGAGCCTGCGTGTCTGGAGCCTGTGCTCCGCAACAAGAGAGGCCGCGATAGTGAGAGGCCCGCGCACCGCGATGAAGAGTGGCCCCCGCTTGCTGCAACTAGAGAAAGCCCTCGCACAGAAATGAAGACCCAACACCGCCATAAATACAAAAAAAAAAAAAGAATAGTATCTTGAAAAATATAAGTAGCTCTTTTCATTTTAACACATCTATCTGAACATTCCCAAGAGTTTCAAAGAATGAAGGGGGAAAACTGGAAATGGGTAAATATTGGAATAAGAACAACCAGCACCTAAACTGTGAAAGTAGAATAGGATCTCATTATATAAGAAGAATTACAAAACCCACAGCACAAAGGAGGTCTGTGTCTTTTCTTTTGATGTTACTGTGTAGTGAAACTGCAATTAGTGGTAATAGGAGTTGCATGTGTAGCTCAAAGGGGCTTGATGTAAGATTGCAGCAGGGTACAAAATGGTACAAGCAAAATCCCGTTTTCATTACCAACATATAATTTCATTGTCTCCTTTAGATAGCATAATTTTTCTGTTATCAGAATTCCCCCAACCCATTACATCACAAATGGATTATAAATTCATCCAAGCTGATAAAAAATCAAATGCAGCAAATTGATTTGAAGGGGAGGAAGGGTTTAGAAAATGGTGGTCAAGTTGTATACGAAATGTTGCCTACTCTCCTGCTCTTATGGTTTCAAACAATACATGCTTATGCTTAAAGACAAATACTCTGATCTGATATAGAAGCATCTTTTTTTTTTAGGTTCTGGTTTTAATATGCTAGATTTTTATAAAGCAATGGCAATCCCTTAAATTTTATAATCTGGCATTCATTCATTCCTATAATAGGTTCTGTAGCATTTTCCTAGAATTGATCTGCTTTTAACACTCTTGCTTAGCTCTGTGTAGAACTTGCATACATGTTAACATGCATTACAAACATTTAAAGAAGCATAACCATTTAAATCGATATAAATATCATATGTGTATATAATAGATGTATAAATATGTAACTAAACCAGATGGTTCTCCACACTGAGAATTTATTTATATACACATAATAGCACAGTACACAAAGCTTTTTAGTTATAAGCAAATTTGTTAAGCATATCATAGTATTCGTGCTATTTCTCTTCCTTAAAAAGTATAAAAGTATTTAACCATTTAATCTTTTAAGTTAAATGTCCTCCATTTATTCGGGCAGTTTCTATTCTCCTCTGCATTTTAATACCAATCTTTCTGTCACAGAATAAAATAGTAAATTTATTTTCACCCTATACAAGATTTTTGTGTTCATTATGTAATACACAATAAACTTTAATTCATGTTAATAATTCTGCTAAGAATATCATGGTGAAAATGGGCATAAACTTGAACATTGCATCTCCTTTATTACCCTCTAATTTATTAAGTTACTTGCTTAAATATATGAAGTGGTGTCACAGATTTACTTTTACTACAATTTAAAAGTAAGGCAAAACAGTCCCTTTATTCTGCCTACTTCCAACCTGAACTTAAAAGTCCTTATTTTCTGGGTAATCAGGGGAAAACTTGTTCAATTGGTTTTAAATTTAATTTGAGCAAAAATCTAATCTCTTTATGTAATGTTTACTCTCTTTAAATAAAAATTCTCAGACTTTCAGTCACTCTGCTAACGTCCCCTCTTCTCTCTAAGACAGCATCGGTTTAAAGGAAAAGTGGTGCTCAGACCTGCCGAGCTTTCTGGGATCTACTCTGCTCTGCCCCTGTTTACCTGGTGCCTATGTAACCTGTTGAACTCTTTACCAGTGATCTTGACCGGCTCCCATCCTCTTTTCAGTCTTTGTTCTCAAACAGGAACCAACTAAAATCCTTACCTTACCTTTTTGCTGCGGAGGGGTGTAGAAAGAGGAGATCCTGAAGGTAGAAGCTGTCTGAGAAGCAAGAGGTGTAATAAATGGAAACTGTCAACTTTCCACTACCGAATCCACAAAGCCACCTACATCTGCACCTGACTTTTTTCTTAGCTCTTGTTACAGTGCAGTTGATTCTATTAGAATCACCTGGAGGGCTTATTCAATCCTAGATTTCTGGGTTCCACCACAGAGTTTCTGATTCAGTAGGTCCTGCTAATTTGCAGAGCTAATATTCCCAAGTGTTGCTAATGCTTCTGGTCTAGGGCCCTCACTATGAGAACCACTGCAAGGAGGACGTTTAACTCTGTATCAAAGATACACTGCATCCCTTCCTTTTCCTTCTTCTCAGAAATCTTGCTTCATCAGTCCTTCCTTCTATTTCTCTATTTTTCAATCTCTTACTTTCTGGGGAATCCTTTGAATCAGCACACAGGCATGGTCTACGCTGTGTATCTTACAAAATGCACACATAACTACAAATAGCTTTCTTGGACCCAAGATGCCTCTCTGGCTACCATATGATCTCCACAAAGCCACAGTTCTTGGAGGAGTTTTCTACTCAGGCTGTAGCTCTTCACTACCTTTTTTTTTTTTTTTTTTTTTTTTTTCTTCACTACCTTTTGTTTTTTTCCTAGCTTTGTACAATCTGGGTTCTGCTTTTGCTACTTCTACTATTATACCACAACTGCTGATCTGGCTGATCTAAGTAAATTTTATACTTTTATGGCACTATTTCAGTTATTCTTAGGTAGGACAAAATTTTAAAAGAAATGAACGTTTCAGAGAATTTTATAATTTGTAGAATTATGTTCCAACTTGCTCTGCCACTTACAAGTTGGGTAATTATATGTAAGTGCTTAATCTTTTTGAGGCTCAATATTCACCCATGTTAACTAGAGTTAATGATGTCTGTCTTGCTAGATTATTTTGAGGTTAGAGCCACTGCACATATAATGCCTAGAATAGTGCTTGGAATGTAAGCAGTAACTAATAATAACAATAGAAATGATAATCTAATTTTGACAGAACACAGAAAAATCAGATTTTGAGTTTGTGCTTTGTCACCGACTATCAGAACGCAAGAGGGTGATAGCACTGATTTTTTTAAGTGGAGTGTTTATTTGTCAATTCTAATGAATCCAAGGAATGCTTTACTATGAATTAAGCAGATCACTTGTTGAAAAGGTACCTTATCATCTAACATCCTGTAGACAGGCCATGATGGCTCTTGAACCACTAGAACTGAAGAACTGTCTCATTAACCAAGAGTTATCCAAAGGGATCCTCTGGGTGCTAAATATATTCCTCCCTATGACTGCATTGTAACCACACCCATGTCTTCTCATGATCAAAGTCAACTAGCCTTTGTGGAATTGATGGGCCTGACAGGACCACCTCATCTTTACCAGAACCCAGCAACTCACCAGGAACTGTTTTTCAGAAGCTCAACGCTTCTCCTCTGAGATGGCTTCAGAAGCACAGGGGGCCACAATACGTATCCTATCGGGCTTGTCATGAACCACACGCATCATCTTTTCTCACCCCAGATGCCTACAATATCACAGCGTCTACAGTCCGTGTGTCCTAAGCAGTAGTGGTCCCTTCCCTCCAGCCTGGGTCTGGGCTGAACTCCCGTCCTGTTCTGTGCTCTAATCACAACTGGCAGCTTTTCATGTCATCCAGTGCAGGGGCCAGAGTAGTATTCCCAGCTGTGGCGTATTCTGCCTCCAGAACTGAAAGAGGCTTGCCAGGGATTGTGCTTCCTTCTTTGTAGTGGAAGACGTGAGGGGCAATAATTTTTTTTTTTCTTGGAAGTGGTTGGCCCAGCGTTCCTCAGACAACAGGACTTTTAGAAATTTCGGAGGTGCAGCAGACCCCTGAAACCTTGCTTACCTCTCACCCTCTGGAGCACATTTGTCTCCTAAAGCCTGCAACATAGTTGTCATTTCTTGTTTATTTGGTCCTATTAGCATGATGTTATCAGTATAATGTGCCAGCAGGATGTTCTTCAGGACGTGTACCAGTCCAGATTTCTTTGACAGAGGCAGAAAGTGTTAGCATAACCCTGGGGCAAGACTGCAAATGTATACTACGGTCACTTCCAAGTGAATGATAATTGTTTCTATTCCTCTTTCTGAAAAGGGTAAAAAAGGAACACATTTTGCAGATCAAAGGCTTTATACCGTGGTCCTGAGGCTGTGTGTATCTGTGCTGGCAAAGATAGCACATCTAGCATAGCAACTGCAATGAGGGCTACTGCTTGACTGAGTTTGACTGTTGGCCTCCAGGAAACATCTCGATTTTGTAGGCGCCAGACTTGTGATTTAAATGGAGATGCGTTGGGATCACTAGCCCTGCCTTCTTTAGGGCCAGTAATCTCTGCCATCTCTCATGCAATGCGATACTGGTTTTGGTTTACAGTCTTGGCTGGGAGAGCGGTTTCAGAGGCCCCACTCGGCTTCCCACACTACTACAGGACTCAGGCAAGGAAAATAGTATAGAGGCAGTGCCGATTACCAAATATATCCATTTCAAGTGTAATATTGAAAAATGGGGGCATTACTGGGTGGGCTCATGAATGAGTGGACAATTGTGGGCTAGACCTGGGCCAAGACTCCATTTAATACCTGGCCCTATATGCCCCTTCTTCAACAGGGGGGGTCATCAGGACACTTTAGTTCCCCAGCGTTCAATGTCAACAAGGATCTTATGCCAATGACCTAGAAATGTTTAGGTATTCTTTTTTCCTCAATGAATAGATGAAGATTAGCATGTTAGAAGTTTAGAAGGGAGTGCTACGGAAAGGCAGATAATAAAGCAAGATTGAACAGAGGGAGAAGTTGGGCTGCAGTGCGGTTTCAGCAAAGACCTCAGATGATCATACATGGAGCTCTGAAGGTTGCCCTTTCAAGTTGTCCCACATTACGGCGAGGAGACAGGCCTTTCTACTCCCCCTTCAATAGTTCATTGGATTGGAGGCTTTCCTCAGGAACGGGGTTTGACCTTGGACAAGGTAGCTCTCAGGTGAAGGTGATTTCCTGAGAGTGCTGAGAACTGAGAATTGTCAGCACACAACACTCCCACCAACTGAGGAAAAATTTCAGCTCTAAAGGTGTATCTGAATATCACAATACGCCCTGAATCTTCCATTATCCAACCCTGGGGAAATGTTCATTCTAGAATTATACCAGGTGCTCGAAATCATAAATAGAGAATAAATTTAAAGTCACCTTCAAAACATTGCCTCTGAAGAGTTTGCTACCCTTGGGATTTTGTTCTTCTAATAATGATGTTTGGGTTTTTTTGTTTGTTTTTTGTTTTGTTTTGTTTTTGGCCACACCACATGGCTCATGGGATCTTAGTTCCCCGACCAGGGATTGAACCCGGACCCTCAGCTGTGAGAGTGCAGAGCCCTAACCACTGGACTGCCAGGGAATTCCCAATTAACGTTTTATTTTGTTTTTTACTTTTTAAGATTGTGGTAAACTATGCATAACATAAAACTTACCCTCAAATATTTTCTAAGTGTATGATTCAGTGGCATTAAGTACATTCACAATGTTGTATAACAATTACCACTATCCAATTCCAGAACTTTTTCATCATCCCAAAGAGAACTTTTGTGCCCATTAAACAATAACTCCATTCCTTCTCCCCAAGCCCCTGACAACCACCAATCCACTTTCTGTCTCTATGAATTTGCATATTCTAGGTACCACATATAAGTGGAATCATACAATATTTGTTCTTTTGTGTCTGGCTTATTTCACTTAGCACAACGTTTTTAAGGTTCTTCCACCTTGTAGCATGTGTCAGAATTTCATTCCGTTTTAAGACTGAAGAATATTCCATTATGTATATATTATATATATGCAATATTCCATTATATATATATATATACACACACACATATATATTAGACTTTGTTTATCTATTCATCTGTTGATGAACATTTGGTTTCCAACTTTTGACTGTTCTGAATGATGCTGCTATGAACAATAGTGTACAAATGTCTGCTTGAGTCCCTGTTTTTAATTCTCTTGGGTATATAGCCAGGTGTGGAATTACTGAACTAAATAGCTATATTTTAAACGATAGCAATACATAATATTTGTTTTATTCAAAATGTTCACTATTGAAAGAGTAGAGTTCTTATTGTAGACAAAATTATATTCATTTAATAAATTTGCCTTTATTTATTGAATATATGCCAATTTTCTGAGTACCTTATATGTATTATATCTTAGATAATTGCTGGCAGATAATAAGTACAAATTAAATGGTATGATTGATATTTACTACTATTATTATCTCACTGAATCCTTACAGTAACATCTGAAGAAAGAGTATAAATATTTTTATGCTAAATGTATTAAATGGAATAACGGGCTTGGACAGGTTAGTAAGTTGCCTAAGGTCACACAGATCCATGGTAGCAGAGCCAGGCTGCATCCAGAAGTCTTTGCCTCAAAGACTATGCTCTGAACTATTATCCTTACTTATACTTAGAGAACTGTTAGATCTTTCGCCTTATATATATTTTTTTTTTAAAGTTTTTTTTTTTTTAATTTATTTATTTATTATTTATGGCTGTGTTGGGTCTTCGTTTCTGTGCGAGGGCTTTCCCTAGTTGCGGCAAGTGGGGGCCACTCTTCATCACGGCGCGCGGGCCTCTCATTATCGCGGCCTCTCTTGTTGCGGAGCACAGGCTCTAGATGCGCAGGCTCAGTAATTGTGGCTCACGGGCTCAGTTGCTCCGCGGCATATGGGATCTTCCCGGACCAGGGCTCGAACCCGTGTCCCCTGCATTGGCAGGCAGACTCTCAACCACTGCGCCACCAGGAAAGCCCTCGCCTTATATTTAAAGACCTCATACTTACTTTAAAAATGTATTTAATTACTTTAAAGTGTGGAATTCCCTAAGGGGAATTTCGTGTTTTTATTTGCTTGCTTTTGCTACAGCATATTCATATATCTGATAAAAATATCAGTAAATAATTATCAAGTAAATTATTTTAGTATAAGCATTTTGATAGTCATAACAGTGCTTTTTTTCCCCCTATTTATCCTCTAATTCCATGAGAGAACATGGAATATAGGACTAGCCTAAGGTGTGTATAATTTTTCATTTTCATGTATGTGAGAACTGGAAGCAAATCAATTTTCTTCCCGAGATTTTTTCAATTAATAGACGTTGTAACATTTTAGAGTTTTTAGGCCATTTCTCAGAAATATTATTTTATTTAGAACAAGTAGAAAGTTATTTGAAACTACTTCATTGGGACTTCCCTGGTGGCACAGTGGTTAAGAATCCGCCTGCCAATGCAGGGGACTCGGGTTCGAGCCCTGGTCTGGGAAGATCCCACATGCCGCGGAGCAACCGGGCCCGTGAGCCACAACTACTGAGCCTGTGCATCTGGAGCCTGTGCTCCGCAACAAGAGAGGCCGCGATAGTGAGAGGCCCGCACACCGCGATGAAGAGTGGCCCCCGCTTGCCGCAACTGGAGAAAGCCCTCGCACAGAAACGAAGACACAACACAACCATAAATAAAGTAATTAATTAAAAAAAAAAAAAAAGTAACAATCTCTCTCCTCCAGCTTTAAAAAAAAAAAAAAAAAAAGAATCCGCCTGCCAAGGCAGGGGACAAGGGTTTGAGCCCTGGTCCGGGAAGATCCCACATGCCACAGAGCAACTAAGCCCGCGCGCCACAACTACTGAGCCTGCGCACCTAGAGCCTGTGAGCCACGACTACTGAGCCTGCGTGCTGCAACTACTGAAGCCCGCGTACCTAGAGCCCGTGCTCCACAACAAGAGAAGCCACCGCAATGAGAAGCCCGCGCACCGCAACGAAGAGTAACCCCCGCTAGCCGCAACTAGAGAAAGCCTGCGCGCAGAAACGAAGACACAATACAGCCACAAATAAAAATAAATAAAATAAACAAATTTATATTAAAAAAAAGTTTTGGGAATTCCCCACAATTACCTCTTTTCAGCGAATGACTGCACACATTAGTCTACAGATCACTCTATGCAGTCCTGCAGTAAGTAAATTCAATTAATGTACTAATTCAAAAAATCCGAAACCCTGATTTAGAAATTACATATATATGTGGAAGACTCTTAACCTCTGTGGAGTCCAACCTGGCAAATAACAGTAAAATAGAAAGCAAAAAAAAATGTCTTTGGATTTCATATTGGTATATATAAATATTTGCTTAAATATATTGTCACCTGCACTAAGCTTTAGTATGAGGAGTATTAAGTCACTAGCAAGATTTCATTCAGTTGACAGGATTTCTAAATTAACTCCTTTAATTGTTATATGTCAAGCATATTAAACAAATGAAGTACCTGGTGCTGAAAAAATTAGTTACAGGTCATAAAGCTCAGGATTAAATATATTGAATAATGCAGAAACAATGAACTTTTTGAACTAAGATGAGAACTTAAGAAATTCTGCTATATTATATAAATTGAAGTGTCCACATTTTTATATTCTTAGCAGAAAACAGGTAAATTTAAACTGTAATATTTTATAAAATTAAATAACTGATTTAGTGTCTAATATTTATTTTTAAAATGAACTTGGTTTATTCATAAATCTACTAGCATTTTGGGAAGAGACTTTATAAGAAAAAGAAGAATTACATGAAATAATGTCACGGTCAGGGGAAAGAATAATTTGATCATAACATTGATCAGGCAATGTGTTATAACTTTCTACAGAAAAGAGAAGATGCACTGAACATCATTTAGATATTTTTCTGTGTGCTTTTCATATAAAAAGTATATATCAGAAGAACCTCCTTTTTATTTAAAAAGTAAGAAATGTTTGCATTAGATATATGAACATCTAAGATCTGATATAATTTTTTTATGTACCTGGAATCCATTGATTGAATAGCAAGAAAGCACACTACCTTCTCCTTTACCTCACCTAAATTCTAAACTTCATTTGTAAGATGCCCTGTATCTCTCAGTTCTATTAGAAAAAATAAAGCTCACCTTGTTACCTAACAGTATTTTTGAGTATCCGTTTAATGTCCATGCCAGTGATGGAATGCTACATATGCTTGAGCGTACTTCCTCACTACACCTTAAGTGGTCTGAGTTATTCAAAAAGGTCATTGGGGACCTTTATGGGAGGTCTAATAACAACTGGCATGGAATCTGAACAAATTGATAAGAAAGAAGAAGGCAGATGGAGAACAAAGTACCAGCTTTATTACTGTATTTATTACTTTACGACTATGTTGGAGAATGTACTTAGCATAAGAGCTGAATGAGATCCCTAACTAAACTTCAAATTTAAATAGACCTAAGCACCTAATTCTGGGTAAGACTTATGGGTTAGAAGTACTGAGGAGAATTTGTGCTACATGCAGGCATCTGGTTCCCAGAGAGAAAAAAAGAGATGAACTAATTTAAGCATACTTAATTTTGTTTTCTTAAACTGACCAGTTAGGTGACTCACACTCTTTCCTTTGAGGCAGAATGAATTCAGTTCCCTCAATGTGGAAATAAACATGAGGAGTTTGGATGATGTGTTCTCCCTTAATGGTGTTATTTGAATGATATTTGAGGAGGCAAATGCGATGTCACTGAACATACATCAACTCTTAAATGAAGAGATGTTGGTAAGAGTTTGGTTCTACCATTCAGATGCTGTTTTACCTTGAAGATGTCAAAACTACCCAAGCTCCAGTTTTCTCATTTGTAAATTAATAATAATAATAATGTCTAACTTTGTTAAAATAACAATGTTATTTTAAGGGTTAAAACAAATAATGCATGTGAAAATGCATGAAAAATACAATATTATTATTATATTATTAGGTGGTATAGGTCAGTCAAGAGTTATTGAGCACCTTACTAAGCATTGGAGATGTAAAGATGAAGAAGATAGTCTCTGACCTTGGGTCTCATGTAAGAATAAAAAATTAAACAGATCATTTCAGGGAAAGGGCAGTAATAAGAAATGGTCTGAGTGCTTATGGGTGCACTGAAGTCTCATTCATTAAGAACTCATGGGAATATTTAAGTCAGTTACAAATTTTGATATAGATCACATGAATCCATTGAAGAAACAACAGCTAAGCTTTATGTACACAGCTTTCTTTCTATACTTACCTTGCTCTCTAACCGACATTTATATGAACATAAATGATATGAATCTAAACATTGAACTATTGAGGTCTTGTCATGTGGTGGTAACATTGGATTTATCAACATCAGGTTGTATATTGTGAAAAACTAGGGAGCATGTCACAAGATCAGAATGCTTATGGGTCAGGACTGACATCTAAGATGAAAGCCAAAGCTAAGAGATTCTTCCCATTATAGTAAGAGCTGTGAAATTTCAAAAGGAAGAACCTGTGCAGTAGTCTAGGGTCAAAGCCAAATAGGGACTAAAAATCCCAGGAAAACACACAGGAACTATAGACTTGCACAGAAGATTAATTTCTTGAACTAATTTCAACTCATCTCACTTTCTAAAATGAAAGCTATCTTAGACAGGCAGCTGAAAATACTAGATGAAAGTACTGTTTAGCCTACTTTTTTCAAATTTCTCCCATTTTAAAAGTGTGATAAAATATACATAACATAAAACTTTAACAATTTAAAATGTACAACTTGGTAACATTAAGTACATTACAGTGTTGTACAACCATCACCACTATCCATTTTCATAACTTTTTCATCATCCCAAATAGAAACACTGTAGCCATCAAACAGTATCTCCCCATTCTTCCCTTCCCCCAGCCCCTAGTTACCTCTATTCTACTTTCTGTATTTATGAATTTGCCTATTATAGATACCTAATATAGTGGAATAATACTTTTGTGTTTAGCTTATTTCACTTAGCGTAAAGTTTTGATGTTCCTCCATGTTGTAGCATGTGTCAGAATTTCATTCCTTTTAAAGCTGAATACTATTCTACTGTGTGTGTATACCACTTTTTAAAAACTTACATTCATCTGTTGATAGACATTTGGGTTGTTTTCACCTTTTGGCTGTTGTGAATAATGCTGCCATGAACATTGATGTACAAATATCTGTTGAGTCTATGATTTTCATTTTCGGGGGTATACACTCATAAGTGGAATTGCTGATTTATATGGCAACTTTATTGTTTAATTTTTGGAGAAACCACTATACTATTTTCCATAATGGTTACACCATTTTGCATTCCCACCAGCAATGCATGAGGTTACAATTTCCCTATATCCTCACCAAGACTTATTATTTTCTGTTTTTTGTTTGCTTTCTTTTTTGTACCAAATACCAGATTTATTTTTATTTTTTTAAAATTAATTAATTAATTTATTTATTTTTGGCTGTGTTGGGTCTTCGTTTCTGTGCAAGGGCTTTCTCTAGTTGCGGCAAGCGGGGGCCACTCTTCATCGCGGTGCGCGGGCCTCTCACTATCGCGGCCTCTCTTGTTGCGGAGCACAGGCTCCAGACGCGCAGGCTCAGTAGTTGTGACTCACGGGCCTAGTTGCTCTGCGGCATGTGGGATCTTCCCAGACCAGGGCTCGAACCCGTGTCCCCTGCATTGGCAGGCAGATTCTCAACCACTGCGCCACCAGGGAAGCCCTGCTTGCTTGTTTTTTAATTATAGCCATCCTAATGGGTGTGAACTGGTATCTCATTGTGATTTTGATTTGCATTCCCCTAATGATTAACACTGGTAAGCATCTTTTCATGTACCTATTGGTCATTTGTGTATCTTCTCTGGAGAAATGTCTATTCAAATCCTTTGCCTGTTTTTGAATTGGGTTGTTTGCTTTTTGTTGTTGAGTTGTAGGTGTTCTTTTTATAGTCTTCATATTAATCTTTTATCAGATATATGATTGGCAAATATTTTCTCTCATTCTGTGGGTCATCTTCTCATCCTCTTGATAGTGTTCTTTGGTGTACAGATGTTTTAAATTTGATGAAGTCCAATTTATCAATTCTTTCTTCTGTTGCCTGTGCCTTTGGTATCATATCCAAGAAATCATTGCCAGCCTACTTTTTAAAGTGAGAAAACAATAAATAAAAACTGCAACAATGCTCAATTAGCTTTTGCAGTGTTATTTATTATTTATTTAAATTTTTACTTTATTACTGTGTTATCCCAAATTTAAAAGATGAACTCTTTCTGCTCATTGTAAACTTGAAAAAATATTTTTATGACATTCATGAAATGCTATAATGACTGGTCTGTTTGTAGTGATATATGAAAAAGACTGATTTTATTACCAATGGGGAAAATTGGCAAATATCTTGTCTTTATTTTCAAATCTCAGTGTGATTTACAGGTTAATTGTGCAAACACAAAGTATTTAGATTGGAGGAGTTGCTCTCTCTATATTGTTATTGATCTAAATCCACATGAAGAAAAAAGGCATTAATTTGAGGGCAAAGAGGTGACAGAAATGATTTATAGATTTTTATGGAGTGTGAGGAAATGGACATCACTATCAGATAGTTTTTATGAATACTAAGGATAAAATTCTGAAGGAACTAGGCTACAAAACAATCACTTCACAGAAGCAAATACTGACATAAAACCAATATGTCTTGTTCTTCAGTGAATGGTAGAGATGAATCATGGGGATTATTCAATATCATTGCTATGAGCAAGATGGTCTAACCAAAGCTATCTTCCAAGGATATTAAAGCTCCTTTTGTGCTCTAAAAGTACTCTAAATTCCTGAAGCAAGAATCTGAAATAAGCTGGACTCACCCTCATAAACAGAATGCAAAAGTCACCTGTCTGTTTCAGATGAATGACCTTCATATTTACCTACCCAAATGTATCTGTTTAGAAGGACATATGAACAGTGTTAAACTGTCCTTGTTTGCCAGAATTTGTATTAAGAAGGCTAGAAGCCACCAACAGAAAAACAAATTCAGTTCAAATAGGAGATGCGGAAGAAGAATATAGACACATATGTTCTTATCAAAAAATTAGAGCACAAAGATTAATGTTTCAATATGAAAGAAAATTTTGGCTGTTGCTCTTAGTCATCATAATAAAGATAAATATCTGACAACAGTAGACAGGCAATGATTTGAACGGTGGGATTTGGATGGCAGAGAAAGCAGGTGCACTTTTTATATATTTTTTAAAAGACTCAATTTCAGTTTTCATACATAGTTTGATAGCACATAAAAAAATGTTTTGTGGTGTTCCCTCTTTGATCCCTGAGGTTATGTGAGCTCAGTAAAAAATTAGATTAAAACCAAATATGTAAAAATCTTTATTATTTCTTCCTGCAACCTTACTTAGAATTGCTCCTTAGATGAAGAGCAAACCATTTCCTTCAACATTTTATTTCTCCAGAAATATTACTCTCATTCTTCCAATTAAGAGGATTGCAGAAGGTCAACCCATTCTAGCCTATTGTCGCCTTCTTCAGATACATCCAAGAATTCACTAATGTAATAAGTAGGATTTTTCTGAAAACACCAACTACCTGGCATATTTCTCCTACAGGGTTTATAATTAAGAGAATTTTTTTCCAGGCACCTTAGCATGGTTGTGGGTTTTATTTTATTCAAAATGACATCTAGTACCGGTCATAATCTGAATTGCAGCAGGGCGGAGCAGGAGATGGAGATATATGAGGATGGTGATTATTCATAACTGCTATGTTAAGAAACAGAATAAAGAAAGACTTTTTCCAGTACTCAAAAAATGATACTTTCTTAACTGAAACTGATTTTATATTTTGAAGTTTTTTCCTCTATATAAATATGATTTTCTGGTAGCTCATCAAATTTCAGCTTCTATAATATGTCTGAAATTCAGGTGGATTCCAGAATACTAGCTTTAGACTCTCTCTCTCAAAAAAAAAAAAAAAGGAAAACAAATAGGTATAAAGGAAATACAATAAAATGATAGTTTAAATAAAAACATTAATATTTAAGGAGAGAAATGAATATTCACCATGACATATATTTATATAAAATATACAAAATATTATATACTTATATATGATACAAAAACATAAAAGTCATTGTCATACACCACACTAAAAACTACTTCAGTGTAGTTAAGTACAACGCCTACACATATTGTTCCATTTTCCTGATCTGTGTTATCTCTGGGCCTGGAAAATAGCACCCTTATATGTGCTTTATATCAACTTTATATGTGATCCAAGCAATATGCTGATCATCTAGGGGGTCTGAGCTAAACTAAGTGGTTTAGCGAAGTGTTGGATAAAATTACTTCCACACTGCCATTATCTGAAGGAGCAGGACAAGGGTTAACCTACTGCATTGATGACTAATATTCAGCTGTGCGAGCATCAAATAACTCTGCACAGTAATGTTAAAGGTCTTCCTGACTCAAAGGCATATTTGTTCTGAAAGGGTTTGCATTTATTTGGTCAAGGGTAGAAAGTTTGGTTGTTGACCAGCTTGAGGTCACAGGGTAGGATTAGCTATTCGTAAGGAATGCACATCTTGTTTTCATTATGAAGAAGGTATAAAAAAACTTTAAAAAGGCATGAAGACCTGAAAACAAATGACTAGCTTGACTCCAACCCTTGCTACCAACATATTTTTCCGTATCAATTCATTTTCAAAACAAAACAAAATCTTTGGACTGTTTTAGGAAGTCCATCATGCTGTGCTCAGTTACAATCTCTTTGTTTTTAACCTCTGGCCAGAGGGGTGCTTGGGCCAGAGAGAAGTTAAATCTTTCTTTCCCGAGTCTTTGGAAGTCATCAGCTTGGTTTGTTGGCTGCCAGTTTGTGGTCTTTTATCTAACGATGTGGTGATCACAGCTGATTTTCATGTCACACGTGCAATCTATGATAAGCTGGAAAATCATTTTGTGTCTTGGGAAATGGATTAAATTCAAAAAGGCATTCATCATTGCTTTGACATTGACTTACATTTTAGTGTTTAGCATGATATATTATTTGTCAGTTAAAAACAAAAATTAACAATGTTGGTGCTCTTTTTGTAAAGTTCTTGGTGCATATTATACTCTGTGAAGTAGTTTTAAAGATAGATATTTCACTATTAATGGTTTTAACCCTCTGGTGGTCCATATTGAAAATCTGTTTCAAAAAGAAAATGTTCATCTATTACACAGAGGCAATTTTTAGGATTAACACTATTAAAAAGAAAAGTGTTTTCTTTGGCTGTGAATAAAATAGGAATATTTTATTCCTATTTGCCTTGCAAAAGATAGTCTCTTGGAAATTTTAGTTTTAGTATTTAAATTTCATGTATAAAAGAAATTTCTTTTATATATCAAATATGTATGTCATTTTTTGAAGGTATGTTTAAATATAGAAATAAAAGTGCCATCAGAAAACACAATATGAAAAACTAAAATGTATCTGCTATCAAGTATTCATTTTTTCATTAGTTCAACAATTTTTTTTAATGTCTATCAAATTCCAGACACTGTGCTAGGTCTGGAATTTTTAACAGTGGGGAAACAAAACAAAATAAAACCTTGAGGTCCCTTCCCTCACGATGAGATAACAATAAGAAAAATAAGTAAAATATATAGCGTGTTAGTGATAAAGGGTAAGAAAAAGAGGCAAGAGGGTAAGGAAAGTGCCTGTGTACAGGGCAGGGTCTCAGGGGTTGATGGTGATGCAAACAGGGTGTAAGAAAATCTTCACTGGAAAGATGGCATTTAATAAAGCCCTGATGGAGGTGAGGATGCCAGACACATGATTTCTGGAGGAGGAGCCTCCCTGATGGAGGGACAAATGCCCTGAGGCAGGACTGCACCAGCATGGCATCAGCATGGTGGAGCAGAGTGAGCTAAGAGGATAGAAGGAGGTAAAAGGTCGATGAGGTCAGAGAAGTGAGAGGGGCCAGATATGGCAGACCTTATTCTTCATTAGGAAACCATTGCAGGGTTGTGAGCAGAGGAGTGATATTGCTTGACCTACATTTTGACATGATTGCTTTGTCGTAAATAAACTGCCAAAGACAGAGAAGGGAAATCAGTAAGGAGATTATTGTAAAAATCAATAATAATATCTTTTTAGAAGATAACATTTACACACATAAAATTAATAGAAAATAATGCAAAGGAGGATATAATCATGCTGCTACATGATCACCGTTTTAGTTATCTTTAATGAATTGCCCAGCACTACCAAAGTTGCTTCACACTTTTCTTTCCCTAAGACTGAAACTTCTATTGTGTAACGAACAAAAAATTGCCTCCAGCTTTATGAAAAATGTTCATTCATTCTTTCAATAAAAATTTATTGTGCATCAAATATGTGCCAGGCATAAAGATAGTCACTAGGGATATAAAGATGAATAACAAATAGCCTTTCTACAAAATTCTCACAGTCTCATGAGCAAAACAGAAATATTAAAAGATGTATGTAGTAATACAATTTAGAAACACAATGTCAGAGATATGTCCAGGGCATTATTGAAACACAAAGTATATACAGAGTAAGGACATGTATTTTAACCTAGGCAATCAGGAAAAGTTTCTAAGTATTGTTCTGAGTAGATTTTACTCTCTTAAAACTCTGTTCCTAACACCCTAATACATAGGAAAGCTATACACCTAGGAAATAGTTTTTAGAGATTTAAGAGAATTGAGTTTTCTCTTAGATATCCAGGATTCATTTAAAATGTTTCAGACAAACAACTTCAAAAAGTTTACTTATTGTATACTCAATTTCATTTTTTTCCTCTTGCCCTCATGTCATTAGTATCACCTGTAAAAACGGAAAGTTTGCATCAAAGTCTGTGAATTTCTGACCATCAATTCATTTCTGGAAATTATCCAAATTTGTCTGTATAATGATAGTTTGCTGCTCCCTAATGATGAGATGGTCACAACTGATTCTTATATCACTCATGAAAATCTATGAGAGACTACTAAATCATGCAGTATACTGGGGGAAAAGAAATGACATTTTCAATAACAATCATTAATAGAAGGTGAAATTCGTTCACCGAAAAGAAGAAACACAGGACTAACAGGTTCTTCTGTGTCTCCACCTATCAGAAAATTGCCATAGACTTAATGAGTTTGATTTCAGCAAGGTGCTAGATGGATACCCCATGTGAATCTGGTTTGGAAATTTTATCCAAATGTGTAAATAGATAACATCAACTTGGAGGGCTATGGTCTTAGTTCTATAGCACAAATTTTTGACTTTGGCTTTATTTGGCTTTTTCACTCTTATACCAATAATATTGAAAGGACCTATTTCAAAGTACCTGCCAAACACACCAAGTGCTCAGTAGCACACAAAGATATGAAAATCTTATCAAATTATAGATGATACAAAACTGGGATTAAGTCTTATCTAAATTAAAATACCTATGGTCAAAGTAATCTGGGGACTTCCCTGGTGGCACAGTGGTTAAGAATACGCCTGCCAATGCAGGGGACACAGGTTCGAGCCCTGGTCCAGGAAGATCCCACATGCCGCGGAGCAACCAAGCCCGTGCGCCACAACTACTGAGCCTGTGCTCTAGAGCCCGCGAGCCACAACTACTGAGCCTGCGCTCTAGAGCCCGCGAGCCACAACTACTGAGCCTGAGCTCTAGAGCCCGCGAGCCACAACTACTGAAGCCCGCGCACCTGGAGCCCGTGCTCCACAACAAGAGAAGCCACCGCAACGAGAAGCCCATGCACCACAACGAAGAGCAGTCCCCACTCACCACAGCTAGAGAAAGCCCGTGCGCAGCAACGAAGACCCAACGCAGCCAAAAATTAAAAATAAATAAATAAATAAAATTAAAAAAAATAATCTGAATAGTTTGGAATGATGGCACAAATTCTGCAGAAATAAGTTATAAACCTACATTAAAAATCAATGGAATAAAAAAAGATAATAGAATTTCTAGGCTGAAACAGCTACCTTTTCCTCATTTACTCTTCCCATTTCCTCATAGAAATTCTTCCCAAGAATTTCAAAACACCCAAGAAGAAACAACGTTGTAACGGCACTGGTAACTAGGTATGCTAATTAAGTTGTACCTAACAGGGATAGGCATTAAGTTGGTCAGAGAAGAGTTCCAGGCACTCTTTGATGAACCTCTATCTCAGGAACACACAGACATCAACATAGGCATCCATTTAACCCATATCTACTGAACACTCACTAGGTTCTGAGAACAAGCCAAACTCTAGAATTGGAAAGGTGAGAAAGCACAGTTCCTGCTCTCAAGGAACTTACTGTCTAATGGGAAGGATAAAAAATGATAACCAGCAAACGTCAAGAGATATTTAAGGGTAGTACGTTGGATGCAGCTTAGAAGGGACATCTAACCAGGCTTGGAAGAGTCAGAGGGATGCTTTTGGATGTGTTATGTGATGATCTGAAAAAAACTGGGAGTCAGGTAGAAGGCGGTAGTGGTGCGTGTGTGTTTAGCAGTGTGTATAGTGTAGTGCAGTGTGGTCTGATGAGAGGATGGGGAAAGGTGGTAAAGAGTTTTTAAGGTTGAGTGAGCAGCGTGTGCAAAGGCTTGGAAGTCAGAGAAGGACTATAAATAGTTGGTGGAATGAGGGTAAAGAGTACAAAATTCTGGGAGAGTGATGAACAGTGAAGCTATAGTAATAATCAGAGGCCAATGGTAAAGGTCTTCTATGCCACCCTGAGAAGTTTGGACTTCAGACTACTTTTATGGGAAGCATTTATATGGTTTTAATCATGGAATGATATGATTAGATTTGCATTTTATAAAACTAAATTAGCTACAGATTGGAAGATGGATTGGAATGGGGGCAGGCTCCTGTGAGAGACTAGTTAGGGGGGTGTGGCAGAAATTTGTGCTAGCTGTGATGGTGGCCTGGATGAAGGTAATTGCTATTGGAATAGAAAGCAACAAATGCATTAAAGAGAGATTAAATAGAAGTTACAATATTCAGAGAGAATACATTAAAAGAGAATAACTACCTCTTGTTAATCAGTTAAGTAGAGAATATCAGGAAGAAGGATTCATTAGAATAATATCAGGGATTTTGAGCTGGGCAAACACGTAGACTATATCAACCTTTTAAATCAGGAGAAGTGTATTTGGAGAATGCAGGAGCAATGTTCCATTGCCATTTACTTGCCTAAATATTTGAAATTTTGGAATAAAGCAACTGACCTTATTCCCTGAAACATTGTTTTTAAAGTGGTGCTGGGAAAACTGGACAGTTACATGTAAAAGAATGAAATTACAACATTCTCTAACACCACATACAAAAATAAACTCAAAATGGATTAAAGACCTAAACGTAAGATCGAATGCTGTAAAACTCCTAGAGGAAAACATAGGTAGAACACTCTTTTACATGAGTTGCAGCAATATTTTTTTGGATCTGTCTCCTAGAGTAATGGAAATAAAAGCAAAAATAAACAAATGGGACCTAATTAAACTTAAAAGCTTTTGCACAGCAAAGGAAACCATAAACAAAACAAAAAGACAACTTATGGACTGGGAGAAAATATTTGCAAATGACGCTACCGACAAGGGATTAATTTCCAAAATATACAAACAGTTCATACAGCTTAATATCAAACAAACAAACAACCCAATCAAAAGAAGGACAGAAGACCTAAATAGACATTTCTTTAAAGAAGGCATACAGATGGCCAATAGGCACATGAAAAGATGCTCAGTATCACTAATTATTAGAGAAATGCAAGTCAAAACTACAATGAGGTATCACCTCACACCAGTCAGAATGGCCATCATTAAAAAGTCTACAAATAATAAATGTGGGAGAGGGTGTGGAGAAAAGGAACCCTCCTACACTGTTGGAAGGAATGTAAATTGGTACAGCCACTGTATAGAGGTTCCTTAAAAAACTAAAAATAGAGTTACTATATGATCAAGAATCCCATTCCTGGTCATATATCCAGAGAAAACTCTAATTCAAAAAGATATATGCACCCCAATGTTCACAGCAGCACTATTTACAATAGCCAAGACATGAAAACAACCTAAATGTCCATTGACAGATAAATGGATAAAGATGTGGTATATACATAAAATGGAATATTTCTCAGCCATAAAAAAGAATAAAATTTGTGCAGCAACACAAATGGACCTAGAGATTATCATATTAAGTGAAGTAAGTCTGACAGAGAAAGACAAATATCATATGATACCACTTCTATGTGAAATCTAAAAAAACGAACTTATTTACAAAACATAAACAGACTCACATAGAAAACATACTTGTGGTTACCAAAGTGGATAGCAGGAGTCAGGGAGAGAGATAAATTAGGAGTTAGGGATTAACATATACACAGAAGTATATATAAAATAGATAAACAAGGACCTACTGTACAGCCCAGGGAGCTATATTCAATACTTTATAATAATCTATAATTGAAAAGAATCTGAAAAAGAATAGAGATATATACATACATGTATGATTGAATCACCCTGCTGTACACCTGAAACTAACACAACATTGTAAGTTAACTATACTTCAGTTTAAAAAAATGGTTACTAAAAAACATAGCTTTAGTGAATAGATATGATTCTCCACAAATCTAGGTTACAT
Organism: Balaenoptera acutorostrata; assembly: GCF_949987535.1. Lineage (NCBI taxonomy): Eukaryota > Metazoa > Chordata > Mammalia > Artiodactyla > Balaenopteridae > Balaenoptera > Balaenoptera acutorostrata. Next base: position 11,131,532 of record NC_080068.1, read on the forward strand.
TTTTATCCAGAGGTGATAACTCAGAGTTCTCAATAGTAGGAAGGTTAGGTTAGGGCATAATGTGAGACTAATAGAGGACCAGGAAGAGTGGGGTTAACATTAAAGCTAGCCTGGGACTTTCTACCATGAAACCCATCAGTGCACAATAGTGGAGGGGGTGTTATACCTTCTAGGGACTGTTAGGTTAGAAGATCTCTAGAAAATAACTAGCTGCAAATTTTCCTGCTCCTTTGAACAGGATCCCTAGTTTGCAGTGTGCTCAGCTCCGGTGAATGTTATAGTTAATTTTTTATTTTTTGAGGGTAGCTCCTGTTCCCTTACAATTTAGTTCCTTTTTAGTATTTACGTTTATACACCATTTAGGAAAAAGAGGGAATACAAAGGAAGTTAAAAGTAGCAAAGTGGGGAAACTGTGATGTTTTACAAAACCTTATAAAACTAAACGTCTTGATTGTAATTAAGAGAGAAAGAGACAGAGAGATCCAAGGAGACCAAGAAAACAAAGAAAGATCATGTGATAGTGAATGGGCCTGGCAGTGAGAGATGGGCTGGAAGAGAGATAAGGGAACTGATTGAGATCTGAAAAGCACTTTTATCTGCTTTGAAATCTCTAATTTTTCCATTCAAAGTGCACAGCAGTACAGTTCTGCAAAATTTGTCGAGTTTGGTAAACGTTCCAGATAAGGATAGTCAGATACAGTATTCAAGGTCACTTTACCCATACTTTATTCTGACTGATGAAATTAGGTGGAATACTGATAATAGAAGAAGAGCAGCTTTCAGGATTGACTGAGGCTCTACAATTATCATTCTTTCTAACCAAAACCCCTGTTTCCTGATGTTCAGATCAGTGAAAAAGAGGTTATTTTTAAGTTTATCCTTTTCTGATTTAAAGGAAAACTATGACACTGAATGGAAAAGCAGGTCTCCTTTGTCTTTTTTAAAATGTATATTTAGATAACTTCCCTACTTAATATTTATGCCATGCATACATCTTTCATAAATTAAAACACTAAAGAATCAAAAGAGCTTCATGATATGTTTACCATTAACACTTACTAAACTAGAAAAAAAAACCAACTAGAAACACAGTATTTTTGCTCCAGGGTTAATAATTTCTTTACAATAAACACTTGGTTGTTAACTGTATATTACTTATGTAATTAGCCTAATGAAATTTCTGGCCTTTGCATTTTTATACAAATTTACTACAGCACGATTGAATGAGAAGTATTGTCAATTGACAATGCTATGAACCAACCTCAGTTTCACCTCAGATGCTTTCCTTTTCACCTCTCTTTAACTCACTAAACTTTAACGTTACTTGAGCCCCATCCAAATTTAGCAGAAGGCTACACCTTCTGAATTTGAATCTTGCTTCCATAGATTTCTTAACCTTCTTAATATCTCTTATACCTGGCTGCTGTGAAGATTTAATGGAATAACATACGCTAGCTCTTTTTTTCTCAATCAAGTATCCTGTTTTAACTAAAACATATACTCCACCTGTCATTTCTCAATTTTTAGCCCTACTATGCTCTGTGAAGCCTCTGTCTGGGAAAAGGAGGCAAAAAACCCTAGAAGAAATGGTTGCTTTCCTTTGGAGTGCTTATGCTAGATTATAAATTCTGTAAAGCAAATTTTAAGTGACATAAAACAGAGAAAAGCACTTACATATATATTTAGAAAGAAATGCAGAAATAGATATTTATGGCAACTATTAATATTGCCATCCTTATAAAGAGCTGCAATTATCTTCTGCTAAAGGCAAAAAGTGAGTCAAATGTAAATGATCAGCTTCTTCTCCACACACACCCACACACACATATACACACGTACTGAGCTGTCTACATGCCTTCTAGGAACCAAACAAGATGTTGTTGATTGTTAAGCAGGTCCTATTTAAGTTCATCCTGAGTCACTAGCACAAATGCAAAAAGAGTTTTGGAAACTTGATATGAAAGTGAACTTGCTGCTTTTTAAAAATGTGCACACATTTATACCAGACTGGAAAAGGATGAACTGACGTCATGTATGTATTGCAATAATAATAATAACAACTGCTAAAAATTCCACTTGTACTCTCAGTGATACAATTTATTCTGGCATAATTCAGCGTTCATCATTTATTGTAGTAGCCACAAATTCAGTCTATGTTTTCACCATGAACATCTCTTCTTTAAGCCCTTAAATTTTAAAATGTATTTTAATATTTTAGCTTTAATTGTGATGGAATTTCAACTAGATACTATGATGGTTTGTTAATTACAAATTCTTTCTGAAGGCAGCTGTTTACTTCTCTGCAATTTATAGCCTTTTAAACCTACTCCGATCAGCTTTGAAATATATAATTATGAAGCTTAAAAGTAATTTGTAATAATCATATTTCTAAGATAATCTTGCATTTTAGATATGAATGTAGTAACATTCAAACTACATCACTAATATTATTTGGAAAGAATTTCAAAAAACTACACTGCTCGTTCGCTTTTTTACTTTAATATTGTCATCATACAGATCACACAAAGGATTTTTTCCCCTGGAGGCCAGCCTTTAAATTCAACAGCTAGTAGTATTAAAAGGCTAGTGGGGGTTGGGAGGGGGGCTGAATATATAGAGAGAATATAGGACTGAACAGAAGCTGAGGCAGAGAAAAACACCTCCTGTGTGTAACAAATAAATAGTACAAGATTTCACTTGTACCTCAAGACAACCCACTAAGGCTTATATTAAATAGACAATGAAGGACTTTGACCGTAATGCTACGGAATTCACTGTGGCTGTTTTAATATTCTACATGTATTGTGTTAGTATGGGTGAAATAGCTGTCATTTAAGATAGGGAGTGTTAAGCAACATATAGTGATATGTGAAAAAAGAATTATATTTCTTCTATTGGCTTCAAATACAATCAAAAGACTTCATCTATGATAAGCAGATTTTTAAACAAAGAGTTATGAAAATGAAAGCGTATGTAGGGAGCATTTTCTTTTAGATCCCTTTTCAGTGTTTCAAATTAGCTTTTATTTCCCAGTCATTTCTATGATATTTACATTCAGGTAGCTGAATCAGCAAAGGGGTTATTAGAACAGACTAGTAATGGAAATGATTTGCTCAGAGACCCCTGGCAGTAAAAGCTTCAGTACAGCGGTGCAATGCTAAATGAATTGCATGCTGGTGGGGCGAGGGTACTACAATTCCGTGTTCTTCATTTCCCCCACTTCCTACTTCTGTTACTGCAGATGGAAGTAGACTCACTGAAACTTACGACTGAGATAGAGAATTATTCGTTTTCACACAAACTCTCTAAGTCTCTATGGACCAATATTTTTTAGCCTTTATAAAAACCCAGGAATAATCCCCTCCCTGCCTCTGACATATAAATTGTGTTGAATTTTTAATTTTGCTAATGATGTCCCAGAATATGGTGGGCATATTTTGGGATATTGGAAATATCTTGGATTAAAAGAATATGTTTTTGTTTTAACATCAAGAATAAATATGTCAGTTAAATAGAAAGTAGTCAATGAACCAGAAAAGGGAAGACATATGGAAGCATAAAGTAAAATGTTTAAGCATTATTCTTCCCCTAGACCACTAAGCTCCAAACACATTGGCTTAGTTTCTGTTCCTCCTACATACAAATATAGCAGACTGGTTTCCACCATAGGGTCTCTGAACTAGTTGCAGCTGGCTCCTCCTGTCACTCAGACCACAATTTAAATATACTTTCAAAGCGAGTCCTCTCCTGACACACCCAAACCAAAGAAGTCACCCAATCCTACATTGAGCATGACTTTCCTCTCTTGTCCTCATAGCATTGATCATTCCATGAAATTATCTTATGTATTTGTTTATTCATTTGTTATCTTTCTGCTTTCCTGCCCTACCCCATTCTTCTGCTGACTGGAATGTAAAGTCTAGGAAAGCAAGAATCCTACCTTCCTTGTCTACTCTTTTATCTCCAGTCCGGTCTTAGAATAGTGATTGACAAATCCTAGGTGTTCAGTAAATATTTGTTGAATACTTGGAAACGTTACTTCTTAACAGATGTTATGTTTAGAAACTAAAGCTAGCTATATTGTGGCAAATTCCAAAAAATGTAATTTGTGTTTTTCAACACTTGTTTCTACTAGAGAGGGTAATTTGGAGTTATTCTGACATATATTTAGTTGCACAATACATTAGAGAAATTTATATATTCACTGATTTAACAGTTTAGCTTTGGTGCATATTAATAACAATAGATATCATATACTGAATACTTGTTTAGGTACTGTGCTAAACATTCCCATGCCCTCTTATTTAATTCCTTCAGAAACCCAATGATAGTAAACACTACTGTCATTTTATATACCTGGAAACTGAGGACTAATGAGGTTAAGTAACTCACCCAAAGTTGCTCTGCTGATAAAAAGTGAAGCAAGGATTGGATGCCAGTTCTGTGGAACCTGCAATGTAGTGAACTTAATCACTGCATTTTATGGCCTCTTCTTGGATATTATGTCTATATATGTTTCCTTTTTCTACACAGTAGGGCCATATTTTTAGTTTTTCATAAAATATGCCCTCTGTTTAAGCAACAGGGTACATGACTTCCCCCCACCTTTTAGTTTTGGTTATTGTTTTGTTTTGTTGAAGTAGAGATGTGCACTATCTAATCATAATTTTTCTCTTTTAACCAAGGCTGAAGTAGTCTGTGAATACAGAAGAATGTGAAAGGAAATAATTCAAATGGTGGCTCTATTTCCATGATGGCATTAGAATGCTGCCTAATCAGCATATATTCCCTGAAAAACTCTGTCTACTATATCATATTATCGTGTGGGAAACTGGTCTAAGAATTTGGAGGCAGGCTTTCAGATGTGGAAATAATGTACTCATCGACTGGCAGCTTAATTCTTACAAATAGAGTTACATGCTTAACTCAGTAAAGGAATTAATAAGGGTGGATTGATTTCATTTGTGGTTGATTTTACTTGTGCTTGATTTTACTGCAAAATATATTCATTATGGTTAAGATATTTGAAGAAATAACGCAATATCCACCATGTGAGTAAGGCCTCAGTTGAAGGTAGTCCTTATGATGATAATAAAGAAGAGAAAGAAATAGGAGTGGGAGGAATAGTAACAAGAAGAAGAAAGAAGGGTAGCAGGAGGAAGAGAAGAGAGTAAGTTATTGAAAGTATAGAAAACAAAGGAAAATATTTTATTTATATTTAAAAACATTTTCTAAACATATTTTTAAAATCAAGGAATCCTTTCCTCTGAAAAGTATTATATAGAGGTATTTGTATACTGCTACATACTCTGCAAAAAATTTAAATACCTTCAGTTACCTGAGTTACATACCTACAATACCTTAAAAATGTTAAGGGAAGAAAAACACCTTTAGTGAGAGCTGTCTCACAAACTGTTAAATGTACTAATATGATTCTATAGGTTTCATAGAGTGCTAAATGGAACAACATTTAGGGACATAAATTCTTGCAGACTGTTGAGGCATAACTTGTTATTGCTCTGGAGATGTAAAACCACTCTCATTTTTAATTTATTTTTGTTAATGAACATTTTTTTAATGTGGTAGTGCATTCTACATGCTTCAGCACTTATGCTTCCCTTTAAAAAATATTTTTCAAGAAGTAGTTAATTGTCTAGGCTCTACTTCTCCTAGGAGAACATTGAACTTAACACAGTGAACACAGATGTGTCTTCATCAGAAGAAAAATACCAAATTGAACAGAAAACATAGGAATCAGTCTCATGCCCTGAATTGGAAGAGCAGGTGAGTCACGTTATTACAAATAACACATTAATAAATGTCCAGATACATTAATGTCCAGATAAATAGCATTAATCTGGACATTATAATTATAAAGAGTGCTTTTTTTGTAGGTAACCTAATGATATAGCTGTATGATCAGATTTTATCAAGTTGTACTTCTAAAAGACCTAAGTTAACGCATAATCCTTAAAAATTTAGATATGAATCACATTTAAGCAGATGCTCATTGTTTATAGTCAATGCTCATATATGTTTATATATAAAGATATAGACCCTTAGAGATTTTATAACTTGACATCTAAATATCAAAAAGTTCAAACACCTATCTTTCTTTAGATGGATTTTTCGAGAAGAAATTTCCCAGGTGTGTGCTTGCTTTAAGCAGTCAATAACACCCTGACCTATTTTGAGGCTGTTGTTTTATGCAGGATATGGATAAAAATAGAACTGCCTAAAAAAATTTATGACATAAAAATATTGAGTGAAATATGTACAGTAGCATAACTACTCGAGTTCAGGAAGAATCATGATTCAATTTAAACTTGCGGATTGTCTGCTTCTAATTGGTATCTCCGCTAAGTAGTAGCCCCAGGGTTTGCACCAAACATATAACTTAACTTTTCCAACATACACTGCTTCTGCAAGACAGTACATTATCTTCTTTATTTAGGCATTTTACTTGAACATACGATTTCAAAACCAAAAAATTAATGTTTTGATGTCAACTAAATACAAAAGTAAATCAGTTAGAAATTGACTAGAAAATTATGTGGTTTTTTTTCACCTGTCAAGTCTCAAGATTAAAAAGAAATGATAGAACTGTAAGTTTTTATTTTTATGGTTCTCAGGAAAGGAATATATATATCCACTGTGTTACTTCCATGAGCAGAGACTCTGAAATATATAGGTGGCATAAATATTTTCCATAATGTCCATATGAATCTGGAAAAACATTTAAGACTTCTGAGTGCTCAATCTTATTTTAAATTAGTAATAAAAATAAAAAATAAAATGTGTAAAGATAGTTTCATACATTTAATGTTTATTAAAATAATACCCCCAAATGAAAGGTTATTTGAATACTAGAAAATTAGCAAATATTTATTAAACACAAAGAATGGAATAATTATTTTGCCACCATTTGCCTAACAAAGTTTATATACTTAAGCAAGATATATTTTTTAGAACTCAGGACAGATATTAACATTTGATAGGAATCCTTCCCTGAAAATCCACCCTTTAAATTTGGATTATTTATACCTATGTTATATAATACAAAACCTCTTATTTTGCACCTACTGTAGCCCTTTCACACAGTTTCGTAATTGTTTATTTATTTATTTGTCTTTCCTAATATATTCTCAGTTCTTTGAACTATAACTTTTATTTCTCTATATCCATGGTTTAGTACTCTGCTTAGCATATTGCCACTGTTTAATTAAAGTTTGTGAATATTTCATTATTCACCTTTGTATTAGCTGCTGGCACATAGTAGACACTCAATAAACATTTGTGGACTGAATGAATAAATGAATGAATGCCATCTGCTTTTAGAATTACTGTGAAGACACATTTCTCAATTATCACATGCCTCATAAATACTGAGATTAATTAGAAAACATCCCACACAAAATCTTTTAAAAGTTTTTATAAAATGACAAGTATTTGTTTTTGTTTTTCAGAATAGTGAGTGAAGGTAGTGTTGAAACCCTCTCTGTCTCCTGTTTTACTTCTTGTATGTGTTTCTATCATGCTTTTATTCTATGACTTATTCTTCATTTAACAAATATTTATTAAGGGTCACTATAAACAATGTACCTCTCTAGGTACAGGGGGATGGGAGGGGTGGGGGGAGTGGGGAAACAGAAACACCCCTGTCCTCATTATCTTTTATTTTAGTGGGGAAAACAGACAATAAGCAAAAATAAGTACATACAGTATGCATTGTTTTAGAGATAAATGCTAAGGCAAAATAAAGCTGGCAAGGGGGCTCAGAAATGGATGTGAGCACGTGTGTGGAGTGGAGTTACTATTTTAGATGCAATGGCAGAGAAGGCTTCAATGAAGTGACATCTGAGCAAAGTTTGAAAGAAAGTAAGGAAGTTCTCCTGCATGTATCCAGGAAGAGAATCCACAGAGAGAAATGCAACAGCAAATAGTGGTGGTGGTACGGGGTCATGGTGAGGGGGATTATGATATGCAGGGCCTATAGGCCATTTTAACAACTTTTACTCTCCGTGAGATGGGATGCCATTGTAGGATTTTGAGCAGAACAGTGGCGTGATCTGACTTAGATTTTAACATGCCAGTTCTGCCCACTGTTTTGAGAATATGAGGGACAAAGGTAAGGTAGAGATCAGAAGGCTATCACAGTTACCCAGGTGAAAGATGCTGGTGGCTTAAACTGGGTTATACAGTGAAAGTTTTGAGAAGCGGTTGGAATACTCTATATAATGTGAACATAAAGTCAGCAGGATTTGCTGACGTGTTAGATGCGCATTGTAAGAGAAAAAGAGAAACTAGGAATGACCCAAAGGTCTTCAACACAAACAATTGCAAGAATAGAAGTTGCCATTGACCACGATGGGGAGGACTGCATACAGAACAGGTTTTCGGAAGAATTCAGAGGCTTTGTATATTTTTAAGCTTGAGATGCTTCTGTAAACGAGCAGAGATGTCAAGTTGAAAGTCAGACACGGGTTAGGAGTTCAGGGCTGGAGATACAAACGTGGATGTCATAAGCATTCAGATGGTACTAAAACTCTGAGCCTGAATGAGATCACCAAAGAAAATGAGTATAAAGAGAAAACAAAAGTTTACGTCTTGTGTCTTGGAACATTCCAGATGCAGAGGTCATCGAGGTGAGTTGAATAAAAACAGGGCACTGTGGCGTCCCAGAAGCCAAATGGAAGAAATGTTTCAAATGGAAGGAAATGACTAAAATTATCATGTTAATTTAAGATTTAGTCACTCTGACTCTTCTCTTTCCTCACCATCTACATCTAGTCCTCAGTACTCCTTTGGTTTTTTGCTACAAAATATATTCACGTAAGTGTGAGTCCCAACAGAAAGGCAGAACCAATATGAGTGATATGGGATAAGGGATTTATGATAGGGGTCAGACCTTACATAACTGTGGGAATTGGGCAGAAGTCTATGGAAGTCTTGTTGCCGCTGCTCTAATGGTGGACTTAAAGTCACTGAGAACTGGCAATTGGGAAGAAAAGCTGTGTGACTGGTGGTCAGCTGGGACAGACTGGAATCCTGAGGATAAACTGGATTTCCAAAAGACAATCTCTACCCACATCAGCTAAGACAAACTGTATAAAGTGTACCCCTAAAAGACCATCACTGCCTACATCTGTCTCTTGCTACCTCCAATTTCAGCATGACAAGGGATATGCAGATAGTGATATGCAGAAAGAACCTTTACAATGGACCTCCCACGAACTTGTACGCACACACTCTGAGAGGGTAAAGGAGATCTGGCAGGAGCTGAGGGAGCTGCAGGGGCAGCTGCTGCCCCAGACTAAACAAGGTGAGGTAGCAGATCAAGGAGCACGAGCTGCAAGACCCCCTGGTTCCCTACACTGTTCCTCAGCGCATAACACAGCTGCTGCCTCATTTCTTCCTTACGAATCTCATGAAGACTTCTCTTTCGGCCAACCTTAGTGCAGAACCATATCAGGAAGGGAATTCTGGGAAATACAATTCCAGTTTTAGCTACATCAACACAGTACAAAGTCACTCCAATCCAAAATCTACTAAAGTAAAATGAGGACTGAGAATTAACTATCGTAATCATTTGCTGTAATACGTCTATTGTTGGACTGTTATTTCCTTGAAAGCAAGGAGTAACTGCTTTTATACCCTTTTTGTTCCACAGTACATTGTATTCTAATTATTTGTTTCTATGACTATCTTAATTGCAAGTATTTTCCCTCAATTTTGGTATTCCTAATATTTAGTTTGTTTAACATCTGCAATACAAATCTGCTGAGTGACTAAAATCCCTTCACATTTACTTTCCTATGATTCTAAGTAAAGATGTTTTATAGATACTAAAGAACACAAGAGGGCTTCCCTGGTGGCGCAGTGGTTGAGAATCTGCCTGCTAATGCAGGAGACACGGGTTCGAGCCCTGGTCTGGGAAGATCCCACATGCCACGGAGCAGCTGGGCCCGTGAGCCACAGCTGCTGAGCCTGCGCGTCTGGAGCCTGTGCCCCGCAACGGGAGGGGCCGCGATAGTGAAAGGCCCGCGCACCGCGATGAAGAGTGGCCCCCACTTGCCGCAACTAGAGAAAGCCCTCGCACGAACCGAAGACCCAGCACAGCCAAAAATAAATAAATAAATAAATAAATAAAATTAAAAAAAAAAAAAAAAAAATTAAAGAACACAAGATTGGTGAGAAATTAGCACGGTTTATCTAGATTTTCAAATTATTCTCATGTATCCCGTTAGTGAAATGCTCCTTCAGTATGCCTAAACTGACTATCGGCCTGTCACTTTTATCTTGGTTTTCTAGAAAAAAAAATCAATATGTCACTTGTTGATGCATGACTACATAAATGATTGTGATTTATTTATGTAGGAATTCTCTCCATTCAGGACTACTTGTGGAGTTATTTCATGACGAGTTTTGCTTTTCTCCCCTCTTTTATTTTTATCCTTTCAGATTATTGTTCAGTATTTACTTCCTATGATTCAACCTTGTACCATAAACATCTGATGACCAAAATCTCATGTTATATTTCAGAGATGTGACATTCTATTGGCTGGAACTTCCACCCATAAACATGCTACAATATATGGAGAAAACAATATAAGGAGAAAACTAATTAACTAATAAATATTTATTAATGAGTCCAAAAGGTGAATATGGTGATACAAAGTACTTTATCTCATTCCCAACATCAGTTAAAGCTCCTGGGGACAGTTGAGTTTATTCTGAGGTTTCTTGTATCTTCCACAGTCTTGACCTTTGCTATGGTCTGAACATTTGTGTTCTCCCAAAATTCACATGTTGAAATCCTAATGCCCAATGTAATAGAATTAGGAGTTGGGGCTTTTGGAGGTGCTTAGGTCATGAGGGTCCACCCTCATGAATGAAATTAGTGTTCTTATAAAGGAGACCCCACAGAAATCCCTTGCTGCTTCCACCATGAGAGGATACAGTTAGAAGGCACTGATTCTGAATCAGGAAGAGACCTCTCACCAGAACATGACTATACTGTTTCCTTGATCTTGGACTTCCCAGTCTCCAGAACTAAAAGCAATAAATTCCTGTTGTTTATAAGCCACCTAGTCTATTGTATTTTATTACAACAGCTGAACCGACTAAGACAACCTGCTGTGGTATTGCATCAAAGCTCACCACACTGCTTCATATGACTGAGTCGTACTTGGTTCAGTGGCTACAGTGAAGCCTGCAACCTTCATTTTTAAAGTCAAGTCAGAAGAAAGATAACATATGAAAGACTGAGAATGGTTTGGAGGAAAATAAAGGCTCCTGAAGGAATAATGAACAATAAGCCTTCACCATGACACATAATTTTCAGGAAATGATAAAGACAATAAAACGTCAGTCATATGCACCACCCCTTGTGTCACTTGAGGACACATTATTTTGCTTCTACTAGGCCCTGGTATGATGAGCAAATAAGTCATGGGCCCACCATTGGCTTATAGTCTAGTGGGAGCGTTTTCTCCGGTCGGCAGAAGAAGTTAAAGATTTGAAGCATGAGGATATAAGCTGCTGTTGCTGGCTTGAAGATGGAGGGAGGCACACGTAAAAGAAAAAGAGATCTCAGCTGTATAACTGCAAGAAACTGAACTCTGTCAACAACCAGAAAGAGCTGGGAGGCTGATTTGTGCCGCAGAACCCCTAGATGAGAACTCAGTCTGGCTAACACCTTGATTTCAGGCTTGTGATAATGAGCAGAGAACTAGCCACACCTCGCCAGAATTCTGGCCTGCAAAACTGTGATCTAATAAATTGCTACTTATTTTAAGCCACTGTGTTTGCTGTAATTTGGTATGCAGCAATAACAATTAATACAGCTTGTTTCTGCTCCACATGGCTGGCTGGAGTAGATAGATTTGGAGCTGGAGATCCATTACCAAAATGGCTCACTTACATGGCTGGCAAATTGGTGCTGGTTTTACTTGGCGTCGGTCAGATGGTGCTGAGGGACAAAGGCATCAGTTCCTCTCCATGTGGGCCTTTCCATAGTTGGCATGGCTTCTGTACAGCAGGTGATTAGCTTCCATGAGCAACAGTCCCTGGGAACAAGGATAAAGTAAATGGCAATTTTATGACCTAGGCTAGGAAATTATACAACATCGTCCATATTCTAGTGGTGGCAGTCACAAAAGTCTGCTCAGGTTTAAGAGAAAGGGACATAATCCTTACCACTCCATCACAACAGTTTCAACGTCGTACTGTAAGAAGTACATAAAAATGAGATGGAATAGTTTGTATTTGAAACATATAATTACATAGTGATTTAATGACTCACTCCTATCTCAATACCCATTTTGTTTGTTAAAATGTTAACATTTGAAGGAAACTTGTACGTGATAACAGTACAAAGAAAAGCATCATTGCACCAAAGGTAAGTCAGGGATGTGAATGTGTTTGGATATATAAGTCCCATAATGACAAATGTCAAGAACACATGCTAACTTTAAATTTCTAGAAAATATTCAAGATGTTATGGAGAGTGAAAATAAAAACTAAGATCTATTTGAGTGCTAATGTCTTATTTTAAGTTTAAACTATGTTGTTAACTTGATTTATGCTACCACTGATTTCTTGAACACTTGTTCAATATATAGCAATTAATTTATAGCAATATGTAGCATTAACCATAGTTACATCTCCTACATTGCATATTTTGGTTTGTATTTTATGTAAATGCTATGAAACCAGGAAAACATTAAATATTATATAATAAGTATTATATAATATTTAGGCAACTTTTTCATTACAGAATTAAGCACTCATTTAGGTTGATTTTTTCCCAGAAAGTGAATAAAATTCAATGTTGTTTTTATATACAGAATATAATGGTAAGTAAATATAAAGCAATAATATTAGTCCTTAGCAGATCTAGACAGAATAGAAATATACAAATTATTCCTCTTCATCTTCTACATTTGGATGATTAAAAAATAATTGAATCTCATTACAGAGTGAACAAGACATAAGGAAACCACAATTCAATTTATGATAGCATATGCATTCATTACTTAAGTTAAAATTATGGTCAACAATGTATAGATTTGGCAAAATAAACATTATTTCCACTTTGTGTAATGTCCTAAGGGTAGAATTTCACAATATAAGAGAAGCTTTATTGTGGTGGCCCCCAAGCTGTAAGCTTATTCAGCTTTCTGCTTTCCGGAGAACTGCTTGTCTCTCTCTTGGTATGCACTCCTGACGCTGCGGTATTGAGCGTAAAAAAGGAAAATGGCTTGCGGCCAGTTTCGCTCCAGGTGCCTGCTCTGCATCTAAGAGCCCCTGGTTGTTCCCCAGAAGAAGGACGTGCTGCCCTGAGGGGGAAGTCTGTATCTCCAAAGAATGGCCCATAAGGCATGCTGACACATAGATAGTGGCGCATAGATAGTGGCGACAGAATTATGTGGAAATACAAGGTTTACTGATTTATTGTCTAATATTCGTTCCATACTAAACCTATATATACATTCATGCTCTTTGAATAAACTTGCCTTGCAACCATCAGTTGTCTTGGCCCTTCTGACCCCATACTGGTGCTTTTCAGTTCCTTACCCCTCACCGCCAGGAACTTCTAGCTTTCTGCAGCCGGTCTGCGGCAAGTGGCGCCCGAACAGGGACCTGAGTGCGTGAGGCATTTCGGAAGATTTCAGGTAAGTAGAACTCTCGAGTGAGATAGTGTGGCCACAAGAAATAATTTCGTTTTTAGGACGGTAACTCGAGAAAGAGTCAGAAGTAAAATAATATGGGACAAAAGGGCTCTAAAGAGCGTGATTTATTTGCTCAGGTTTTGCTTTCAATGTTAAAAGCCCGTGGAACTAAGGTAACTACCTCACAACTTCTGGAATTTTTGCAATTAGTATATGATGCTTGTCCTTGGTTCCCTGAAGAAGGATCAGTGGACTTAGCAATTTGGACTTGTGTAGGAGATGAGTTATCTAAATATCATGAAGTACATGGACCATCTTCTGTTTCAGATTCCATTTTTAGCTTGTGGAATTTAATAAGAGATTGTTTTAATCCAATTTATGATTCAGTTCCAAAATTAACAGCTAAATCTGTAGAACATATTGCTGCAGTAGCTACTGCTCCTCCGTTGCCACCGAGGATAAAGAGTGTCAATTCACTTGATGATGATGACTTTTCTTTTGATTTAGCGGGTGAAGAAGCCAAATATGAGGCTGAAAAATATCCTGATGAAAATATTCTTCCGCGGTTACAGCAATTACATGTCTCTGTCCCTATCCCTCCTAAGCTTAGTCCTTTACAACAAGCAGTACGGGGAGCTCTTAATAGAGGGGAGGATCCTTTATTCTGCTGCCCGGTGGTGGAACGACCCAATCCTCAAAATCCACAACAAAATAATCGGGAATATCAGCCTCTCTCCTTTAAGGTTTTGAAAGATTTAAAAGCAGCCTGTGCACAATATGGGCCTATAGCCCCTTTCACTATTACTATGTTGGATACTATTGCAACAGAAGCATTGCCTCCAGCAGACTGGAAATCTATTGCTCGTGCTTGTCTCACTGGTGGCGACTATTTACTTTGGAAATCAGAATATTATGAAAAGGCTGCTGAACAAGCTGAAAGAAATACTGCACATAATGTGCTAGTAAATTATGAGATGTTGATTGGGGAAGGACAACATCAGTTATTACAGGATCAATTAGCTTTCCCTTTTGTGGCTTATGCTCAGATCAATCATATAGCTCTACATGCATGGAAACATTTACCTGCCTCCACTAGGACTGAAGACCTTGCTAAAATAAGGCAAGGGGCAGATGAACCTTATGCTGATTTTGTGGCTAGATTATTACAGGCTGTTAATAGAATTATTTCTGATGGTCCTTCTGGAGAAATTATCGTCAAACAATTGGCTTTTGAAAATGCTAATAATATTTGTCAAGCAGCTATACGTCCATGGAAAAGGAAAGGAAATTTAGAGGATTATATTCGAGTTTGTTCTGATATTGGATCATCTTACTTACAGGGAGCAACTATAGCTGCAGCCCTAACTAAGGCAGGATTTGGGCCAAATGCTAAAAGTAAAAACTGTTTTAAATGTGGGAAGCCAGGTCATTTTGCAAAAAATTGTACTGTTGATACTCCTAATATGCCTGTCGTAAATTCTATGCCTCAGGGTAAATCTCCTCCTCCCACAATTTGTCCCCGATGTCAAAGAGGACGGCATTGGGCTAAAGAATGTCGATCAGTGACTCATAAAGATGGAACTCCCTTGTCGGGAAACTTCCGGAGGGGCCTGCTCCGGCCCCATCAAACAATTGGAGCAATGTCAATAATCCCCCCACAATCTGCTCCACCGCCTCCAGCTCAGACCTTTGTTCCTCAGGGAATGGAATCTCCTCCCTTCAAAGGGCCACGCCAAATAGTGCAGGACTGGACCTCTGTGCCTCCACCCAATTCTTATTAACCTCGGATATGGGACCCCAAGCCCTTCCTACGGGAACTTTTGGGCCTTTACCCCAGGGAACGGTTGGTATAATCCTTGGAAGAAGTAGTATGTGTATGAAAGGCTTAACTATTATTCCTGGGGTGATTGATGCTGATTATGAAGGGGAATTAAAGGTTATGGTTCAAACATCAAAAGGATCTTTTCTTATCACGCCCGGTATGCGAATAGCTCAGCTTCTATTAATTCCATACATACCAGAAGGAAAAATTTT
Organism: Balaenoptera acutorostrata; assembly: GCF_949987535.1. Lineage (NCBI taxonomy): Eukaryota > Metazoa > Chordata > Mammalia > Artiodactyla > Balaenopteridae > Balaenoptera > Balaenoptera acutorostrata. The sequence continues at coordinate 11,147,239 of NC_080068.1, forward strand.
ACAACATAACAAAAGAGGAACTGGGGCTTTCGGTTCCTCTGATGCAGTTTACTGGATTCAACAAATTGGTAGGGAAAGACCACAATTGGTATTAAAAATAAATGGAAGGCCTTTTTCTGGGTTATTAGATACTGGTGCTGATGTTTCTGTTATGTCGTTTATACATTGGCCAAAAAATTGGCCCGTGCACCAAACCATTACACAGTTACAAGGTATTGGCCAATCTAATTCTCCACAACAAAGTTCGCAATACCTACATTGGCAGGATGCTGAAGGTAATCAAGGAATATTCAAACCCTATGTATTGCCCGGATTGCCAGTTAACCTTTGGGGAAGAGATATATTACAACAAATGGGAATCCTATTGCTTAGTCCCAACCCTACTGTAACTAATATGTTGTTAAATCAAGGGTATGATCCTAGGAATGGTTTGGGAAAAAATCAACAGGGAAATAAATTACCCTTACAGACTGAGAATAAACGGGATAAAACAGGCTTGGGTTTTTTCTAGGGGCCTTGGATTCTCCTCCACCACATGCTGACCCTATAACTTGGATTTCTGATAATCCTGTCTGGGTGGACCAATGGCCCCTTTCTAAGGAGAAATTAATGGCGGCCCATAATATAATTAATGAACAGCTTGCTTTGGGCAGACTAGAAAAGTCTAATAGCCCTTGGAATACTCCTATATTTGTTATAAAGAAAAAATCGGGAAAATATCGTTTATTGCAAGATTTACGTGCTGTTAATCAAACTATGGTAATTATGGGAGCTCTGCAACCAGGTTTGCCTTCTCCTGCAGCCATACCTAAAAATTATATGATTATTATTATTGATCTTAAGGATTGCTTTTTTACTATTCCTCTATTTCCGGCTGATAAGTTGCGATTTGCTTTTAGCTTACCCTCTTTAAATTTTATAGAACCTATGCAACGTTATCAATGGAGAATGCTGCCTCAGGGTATGGCTAATAGTCCTACTTTATGTCAACAGTTTGTAGCTCAAGTTATTGCCCCTGTTCGTAAACAGTTCCCTCAGATATATTTTATTCATTATATGGATGACTTATTACTTGCTTATTCTGATAAACATATTTTACTTAAGGCTTATAATTCCCTTCAAAGTCATTTGTCACGATCAGGATTAGTCATTGCTGCTGACAAAGTACAGATGAACCCACCTTTCTCATATCTTGGTAAGTATATCACAAATTATAATATTACACCTCAGAAGATAGAGATACGGACTGACGTTCTTAAAACTTTAAATGATTTTCAAAAGTTATTAGGAGATATTAATTGGCTGCGACCTTCTTTAAAATTAACTACGGGTCAGTTACAGCCTCTTTTTAATATCCTAAAGGGAAGTCCTGATCCTTCTTCCCCTCGTATTTTAACTTCTGAAGCTCAACAAGCACTCAAGCTTGTAAACAAAGCAATACAATCTGCTCAGCTAACTAGAATTGAGCCTTCTTTACCTATACTATTAATAATCTGTGCTACGTCACATACCCCTACCGCCTTATTATGGCAAGAAACAGGAATTCTTGAATGGATTCATATGAAAAATACGCCTAATAAAGTCATTACACCTTATTATGAGTTAATAGCAACCCTTGTTCAGTTGGGTCGTAGAAGAAATATTCAGTTGGTAGGATATGAACCAAATTCTATTATTATACCTTATACTACTTATCAATATTCTTGGCTATTATTTGTCTCTGATACTTGGGCTCTTGCTTTTGCTGGATATTCAGGAATTATTGATAATCATTATCCTTCTAATAAGCTCCTTCATTTTGCTACTCAACATCTATTTATTTTTCCTAAAACTATCTGTTCAACTCCTATTCTCAATGCCCCAAATGTTTTTACTGATGGTTCTGCCAATGGTATCGCTGTGGTTATTTCTGATGACTTACTTCATAAAGAACAAACAGATCATACCTCTGCCCAACGAGTTGAATTACATGCGATTTCCTTGGCTTTTCAAATCTTTTCACACTGTTCTTTTAATCTCTATACAGATAGCCATTATTTGGTTACTATTTTGCGTAACATAGAAACTGCTATAATTGGCAATACTGTTGATTCTCAATTGTTTCAGACTTTCTTTCAACTACAAAAAATTATTCGTCAGCATGACTTTCCTGTAGCCATATTACATATTCGAGCCCATTCAGGTCTCCCTGGCCCATTATCTTTGGGAAATCAATTGGCTGACGAAAATACAAAGATTATAGCCTTAAGTTTATCTCAACCTCAGGATCTTGCTACTCAATCACATAATTTACATCATCAATCTGCTGCTATGCTTCAAAAACAATTCTCTATTTCTAGAGAAACAGCCCGATACATTGTTAAGTCCTGCTCTAAATGTTTACCCCACCTTCCTGTTCCACAATTTGGAGTCAATCCTCGGGGTTTACTCCCTCATCATCTTTGGCAAATGGATGTTACTCATATTCCCTTTTTTGGTAAATTACAATTTGTTCATGTAACTGTTGATACTTACTCTAATTTTATATGTGCTACGCCTTTGGCTGGGGAATCTACTAAATATGTAATTACTCATTTATTTCATTGTTTTGCATCTATGGGAATTCCTAAAGCTTTAAAAACAGATAATGCTCCAGGATATACGAGTAAAGCTTTTGCCAATTTTTGTGCAACTTTCCATATTTCACATAAAACAGGCATTCCCTACAATCCTCAGGGTCAAGGTATTGTAGAACGTGCCAACCAACAATTAAAAATTACACTACAAAAAATAAAAAAGGGGGAATATGATAGATCTCCTCAGATTATGCTTAATCATGCTTTATTTATTTTAAATTTTTTAACTTTAGATGCATTTAGTCACACGCCTTATGAACGATTGTTTACAGGTCTTTCTGGAACCCCTCCTGAAAAAGCGCTTGTTAAATGGAAAGATCCCATGACTAACCTTTGGCATGGACCAGACCCTGTTTTAGTATGGGGCCGAGGCCATGTTTGTGTTTTCCCTAGGGAGGCAGACTCTCCGCGGTGGCTCCCGGAGCGCTTGGTTCGACATTATCATGCCATCACCAATAAACACCCTGACTCGAAGAATGCGTCGCCTGAGGCTCTCGCAATCGACCACAGCACACCCCAACCGGTTCCCCCGGCGGATGAGAAGAATGCAGCGACGAAGTAGGAGACAACTTGTCAGGGAGGCGAGGGGAGATCGAAATCAAATTACTTGACTGTTTCTAGACGAGAAGATTTATCCACCTTTGTATTTTGGTATAAGGATAACGTTTCCATTCACATGAATGCTAGAGTAACTAAGCTTGCTTCTAATACTTCGTTGGATCACTCTCTATGCATATATTAAGTGTATGGACTGATGGACACATTAGCCTTGATATTCAAAAGTTAAATGCCGAAATACAAGCTATTCAAGAGGCCCACCTGGACGAAGATGGACCCCAGAATTTGATTCAAGGATTATTAGATCAACTACAAGGGCTAAACCCGATACAATGGATTCATGGAGGGCTCTCAGGCCTGATATCAATTGGTGTACTACTTTTATTGGTGATCGGTTTATTACCTTGTGTTGTCAGATTTGTAATGGGGCGCTTCGCTGTCTTGCGTCAGGATGTTCATGGCTTAAAGCTTCATTATCAAGCTTTAAAAAATAATAAAAAAGGGGGAAATGTGGTGGCCCCCAAGCTGTAAGCTTATTCAGCTTTCTGCTTTCCGGAGAACTGCTTGTCTCTCTCTTGGTATGCACTCCTGACGCTGCGGTATTGAGCGTAAAAAAGGAAAATGGCTGCGGCCAGTTTCGCTCCAGGTGCCTGCTCTGCATCTAAGAGCCCCTGGTTGTTCCCCAGAAGAAGGACGTGCTGCCCTGAGGGGGAAGTCTGTATCTCCAAAGAATGGCCCATAAGGCATGCTGACACATAGATAGTGGCGCATAGATAGTGGCGACAGAATTATGTGGAAATACAAGGTTTACTGATTTATTGTCTAATATTCGTTCCATACTAAACCTATATATACATTCATGCTCTTTGAATAAACTTGCCTTGCAACCATCAGTTGTCTTGGCCCTTCTGACCCCATACTGGTGCTTTTCAGTTCCTTACCCCTCACCGCCAGGAACTTCTAGCTTTCTGCAGCCGGTCTGCGGCACTTTATATAAGTGACAAAGGCTAGGAAATGCATTTTTCACATTTTAATTACAATTCACATGTCTGTATCTCCTGCTGTGATGTTTTGTTAAAAGGACATCTCATTTGTGAAACTGCCAGTATAGAAATTGACAGATGGCAAGACCAGTTTCCAACCTGCTTAAGTACTGGTTTAATATGGTTTAGATTATTTTATTAGCATTGTCTATTTTTACTATATATCTAAATAGTAAAGAGTACTATTACAATTTTGTTATAGTTCTTCTATTGTTATAATTAGATCTATTTATATGATTCACAGATTTATTGTTACAGTTTCAGATTTTATCAATATACTATTTTTAGAGACGATTTAACTGATGATCTCTCTAAAAAAATGTGTCAAGTTCTATTTATTTTAATGAAATGCCTACAAACACATAGATGCCTAGAGACAATCATAATAGAAGAACTCAAATGTCCAATGAAAAAAATCACTTTGATAGATGTAACTCATAGACATCAACAAATGAACCATTAACTGGGTTAAATGTTTTTTTAAAAATATTGCAATCAGAACAAAACAAGTATTCAAACACGAAAATTACTCCATATGAAGATGAGAAATCCTGAGATCATTTTCCGTAAGACCTCATTGATCACGTTTGGAAATACAAACAAAGATAAGGAAATTATATACACGGAAAAGTTTCTCCTGGTGAATCTGCTTATAAAGACTCCTTTGGTTTTATGTTGATAAACATTATTTTTAATACAGTTTATCTCCCTTAAATAATAGAGAGACATAAATTCAGAGAACATCAGTGTTGACGTTAGTTCTCTCCTCCTTCTGCCACCTCAACTTTTTTCAGCCCTCTAAACCGGATATTCTCCTCTGGAAATTAAGGATTTCCTCAGTTGCTGAGTAGCGATGCCTCCCCACATCCTCTGCTTTCCATCCCGTCAGCCCATGGGCTTAGAATTAGCTCGATGTGTAAACCTGGGATATGGTAGCCCAGTGACAAGGACAGTGACATGCTTTCACCTTAATAGTCTTGCTACCACATCTGCTCCTTGGGACGAATCCTTGGTGTCTGCGTAGCTCCCAGATCAAAGACAGCTCATGCAGTGAGTATTTTGACCCAGTCATCTGGGCTTAGCTTCTGGAGAGGATTCCCCTCTGAAATCCTGGGCAGTTGACCTGCTTGCCCTTTTAGTTTCCTCCACAGAGCAAGGGCAATGATGGATCCTGCTGTTCTGTCACCAGGCAGAATTTCTGCTGCAAAAGGACAATTTACCAAGAGTAGGAGTCATTACCAGATTTCTGAAAATTAATTCTATCTTAATTTTTTTCTGCTAGTGCTCTGTCTACCTGACAGGTTGCCCCAATTAAGAGAGTTTTTCACATTAAAATAGACTTTTTCCTGTGCTCTCTGGACCCCAAACTGCAGTTGAGTCTTTTCTCCTCTCTCCTGTCTCACACTTTCTTATCGGTCCTTGATCTTGAATCCAGTGCAAACTTCAGCCTCAATCTTCATTCGAGGTTCCTGTTGCTATAAGGTACCCATAATGCCACCTTAATTTTACAACAGTTGTCACAAAAATATATTTTACCTTTAAGTGATATGGAAAAAATCCAAAATGTTAATACCATATTCAAAAAAAAAATTTTTTTTTCATTTCTCTTATATTATTAGGATAAAGCAAAGGGGAGAAGTGGTCTTCATTTAACTATCTTCATAATGACTGGATAATCATGATAGAGTATGAAGTAAATCAAAGGATGATAAAAGAACTAGGACAGAAAAAATGTAACTTAAAATTTTTTTTTCTGATACTTCATCCACAAACATTGTTTTGCAAATGTTTTAAAGTTAATTCATTTTCTAAAACATCTTATGACTTTTATTATTATAGTAGTAGGGGTTGGAATGAAAAACTATCTCCCTTATTTCCCTAGGCACTAATTTTACTTTTTAGGTACCACTACTGAAAATTTCTAATTTGGCTTATCACTTCAGTGGGAATTCAGTGCACATAAGGGGCACATATGTAATTGGCAACCTAATTTTTCTGCTTTCATCAAATGGTACAATGCCAAATCTGCATTGAAGTTGCCAGTTAAATGCACTTGGAACCAAACAGCAGCAAGCATAAGAGATGAAAATGAACAAACTGGAAAGAGTCATTAACTTTCTGTTTTCCTATCACAACACAAATTGTATCAGGAAAATGTAGCAAAGTGGGAAATTCTACTTGAAACATTAAGCAATCTTAAAAGAGAATAATTCATTTACTTAACTTCTGAAATGTTGTTCATTATAATTTATAAATGGGGTTTCTGGTACAGATATTTTTTTCAACAAAAAATATGAAATAGTTAAAATGAATCAAATTTTCAGAAGTGTATTTTAGGTTATATATTTTCATATGGCTTATTGGTCCAGTGTATATGAATTCTGGCCTTTATTTGGCAAGCAAAATTGTTATAAAATTAAGGAAGGAATGTTGGCTTTACTGAATATCTTAATGAATAAAGGCAATTGACAGATTTTCATGGTTCTCACTAATTATGAATGCAATTGAGTGTGAAAATTACAATCAGTTGTGGTTACCAAAAGTGCCCTTGAAATATCTGGTCTAATGTATAATTCTGAACTGTGTAATATAGAGTCATTATTAAATTACCGTTATTGGTGACAATTAAATACAGAACTGGGACGATAAAAACCCCAAAAACTTGCCCAATATGATCGAGCATCTTCCTTAAAGGTGAAAAACTTTTTTCTTAAATGCCTATTTATAGCTCTTAAATAAACTACATATTTATTTGCTAGGTTCAAAGTTCAGATCAGGAATATGTCTTCTACAAAATTTCATTTTGCAGTGATAGCAGGATTCCTTTAGTAAGGACTTCAGGGAAGAGTTTCCTGACTTTTTTCATCTATAAATCCAAGTAGTAAGGGCTTTTTAAATCCTTGCCTAACCCTAATAAGGTGGACAGTTTTGTAAACCGTTCTTGCATTAGAAAAAGCAGCGAAGTAGAAGGAAAATGCTGAGGGGTTGTAGATCAGCTTACTCCATAATTATTGAAAGCTATAAAGAAACTGTTAAGACTCTCAACTAAGCCAGGTGGTCTGAATGGGTGGGAGTATGGACAGTAGTGCAAGGCAGACTTAGGTTGAGTTCCAGGTGCACCACTTAATTTGTACGAGACCTAATGTTAACTACCTAACCTCCACAAACCTGACTTTCCTGATCTACAAAATTGAAGACATGGTAATAGCTTTTTCACAGGGCCTACACACATTGAATCTCAACATCCTTTGTTAGTATATCCATTTAACAATGCTTGATCAAGGGAGCAATCATGTCCTGTATTTTTATGTTATTGATCTATTTGTCCACTGGTCCCAACTTTGCTGCCCTTTTTTGATTATATACTTAAGCCACTTTTAATGGATTCTAAACTGTTTGTATGAGACATGGAAGAATTAGGGCAAAAGAAAATTGATGGTAAAGGTAAAATATATGGAGAATATATTATGAGCTGGCATACACCAAAAACCTGAGGACATACCAGTGGACGTAGCTACTAATAAAGAGAGAAGATATAATAACTGAGTTGTCAGCCCTAGCCTCCTAGATGTTCTTAATTTCCTTTTGTCACATTTATGAAAAAAATGTTTTCCACAGTTGTCACCCCAAAGCAGGGTTGTCCCCATACCAAAATCCACATCGACCACTAATACTCATTCAAAAAGTACACCTTGCTTTTACACTCAATATATTTACATTTCAGAAGTCAGACTACGACCAGATTATTTAGAACGCACACACACACACACACACACACACACACACACACACAAACTTGAAAGAAGCATAGATTGCTTGATTCCTGGAAGCTGTTTGCCAATACAGTAGTGCACCAGATCACAAAGATCCTACAATCTGGGCAGGAGGCTAGTTAGAGGGTAAGGGAGGTGATGTCAGGTGTACAAACTTAGCACTGGGGATGTATTTTCTATCTAGAAATGGTCCTACAAGCCACCAAAATTGGTTAAAAAATGTTTCCAACACACACACACACACAGAATTAAATGCACTCCGTCTGCCTTATTGCCTGCTAAAGACATAAATATACAGTAGTGGAGATAAAGAAGGGGATGAGGGCTTCCCTGGTGGCGCAGTGGTTGAGAATCTGCCTGCCAATGCAGGGGACACGGGTTCGAGCCCTGGTCTGGGAAGATCCCACATGCCGCGGAGCAACTGGGCCCGTGAGCCACAACTACTGAGCCTGAGCGTCTGGAGCCTCTGCTCCGCAACAAGAGAGGCCGCGATAGTGACAGGCCCGCGCACCGCGATGAAGAGTGGCCCCCACTCGCCGCAACTGGAGAAAGCCCTCACACAAAAACGAAGACCCAACACAGCCAAAAATAAACATAATAAATAAATAATAAATAAAAATTTAAAAAAAAAAAAAAAAAAAAAAAAAGAAGGGGATGAATGGGAGAGATCAGGACCCAGGGCAAATCTAAAAGGAAATGAGGCAGTGCAATAGGAGAAAGGACCAAGGGAAAATAAATTAGGTAAGCAACAGCACCATGCATCAGAAGTCTTCTCCACCACTAAACTGGCAAAATATCTCTAGAGGGCCATCAGTCAAATGATGTCAAAATGGTAACTGGTTCTGTATGTAATCCCCGTGTTGTTGAGGACCTTATGTGCAGGAACACAAGTTCCACTCCAGGCCACAGTCCCACTGCTTCCATTATCCTACAGAAGAACTGACTGCTGTAAATATTTGTTGGGAGGTGTCATCTGTTAAGAGAAAGGAAGCCAGGTTTCTTGCTGCCTTTGAGGTAAGAGATGTGTCAGGATGTGAATAGCCTGGGTGAGAAGGAAAAGAGGAGGAAGCCTCACAGTTTCCTCCCTGAGAGGTGGAAGAGAAAGAAAATAGCATCGGTGGTTTGGAGAGAAAAGATACAGTGCATTTTCAGCATTACCGCGGCCCCTTCGCAGAGCTTCAGATTCTCCCTCTCTTCCACTTTTGCCCTGCCAATGCACTTGGACTCGACGCACTCTTGAGGATGGGCTGAGTGCAAAGCCAAGTCAGCACGACCGGATACGGCTTCCCCTGAAATGAAAACTCAGCAACGGGCCAGCACTGGGTGTGCGCGCGTTAATGCAAGAGTATGCGTGCGTGGTAACCCGCGGCCTCAGTTGGCCGGACGCCGTGCTCTGAGCCATACACGCCCCGCCCCAGTTTAACTCCTCCCCCTCCCCCTCCCCCCCAACCCCCGCTCCTATAAAAGCTGCGCTCGCCGCCGCCCTCCTCAGTCAGGGAGCGCGGCCTAGCCGGGAGGTGGCTCTCTCGTCCCCCACTCAGTCACACTCCGCGCACTCACACACTTGGAAGCGCCTCCCCACGTCCCTCCCCTGCCCTCCTCTTGCTCCGCTCTTCCCTCTCTCACCACGAACGGTCGCCGACAGACTGCCAGTCCGCCTCTCGCCCTCTCCCTGTCTCCACAACATGACTGCCTGGGAAGCGGTGGCTCAGGCAGAGCAGCTCTGCTGGCGCAGGCAGGAGGAGCAGGATTATTAAATAACGCAGCTCGACTCCGTGCAGCTGGGAGTGGAGAGAAGGAGCCCAACGGCCGAGGAGGGGAGGGAGGGCAGAGCAGGGGGGCCGGGAAAGACAAGCCCCGCGCTCCGAAGACAGAAGTCCCCGCGTGCCCGGGAGAAGCCTAACAAGCGCCGCGGAGCCCTCCAGGTAGTAACGCCGCCGGTGCCCCCGCGCCCGGAGGGTCGCGCTTCGCGTCGCCGCGGCACTGGCGCTGGCCTCCGGCGGACGCGCGAGGACCGCCCGGCGGCTGGCCGCGCCGTGCCCGGGCCGCCCCGGAGCAGCCCGCGCGCAGGCCAGGGGCGCCGGCCGTGGGCCCGGCGTGCGCGGCGCGGAGACCTGGCCTCGCGGGCGGGGTGGGAGGGAGGCGGACGGGCTCGCTTCGCCGCCGGCGCGCGACTCCTCGCGTGCTGCGTGGCCTTTTCCTCCGCGCTCTTGAGCGCTCGGCTCCCCGCGGCCACCACTCCGGGGCGATGCGGAGCGCGGCCGGCCGAGAAGGCAAGAGTTGGCGCAGGCTGTTGGCCGCTCCCCTCCGTCGCCGCTCGCTTCCCGCAGGTAGGGGCGGCCGGGCAGCGCCGACGCCGGGGGCTGCGGGCGCCCGGGCGGGGGCGGCGGCGGGGGAGGGGGAAGAGGAGGGAGGGGGCGGGGAGCCGCAGTGCCCGAGCCTGGACGGCCTCTCGCCTCCACCCGCTCGTTCTCCGGCGCTGGCTTCCTGGGTTGGGGGCGAGACGCTCCCCAGCGGCGGCAGGAACAGCAGCGACTTAGCGTGAACAAATTGCTTTGTGGTGGCGTGTCGAGGGCTCCGGGGAGGGGTGTGTGTGTGTGTGTGTGTTTTCGCGCTCCTGACTAATCAAAGCGTTGGTTCCCTGGGAAAGGCAATCAGTCCCGATCTGAAACCGCAGGTGTCCCCGTGCCCCGCCTCCCCCCACCTTTTGGCATGTGTCCCAGGACTCGTACACGCGGTGCCATCAGGGGCAGGTGTCGAGATGGGGTGACGGAGGGATTTGTGAATGGTGCTGCTCTGCGCGTGCAGGCTGAGTCTTGCTGATGTAGAGGAGGAGGTATCCAGAGTGAGAAGAAAGGCTATTTATGGCAAAGAGTTGTGCAATTTCTGCGGGTTTCCTTCCGTGGTTCCTGAGCTGCTCTCTCGCCCTCTCGCCTCCTCTCTCTCTCTCTCTGTTCCTCTCTCCCATCTCTCCCCTTTTCTTTCTCAGAATTAGAAGCAATTCTGCTTTCCATTTCCCCTCCCCACCGTGGGACATTGAATAGGAGGTGAAGGAAGTCAGAAAATCACTTGTCATTTTACAGGTAGAAAAAAAATGCTTCTTAGAAGTTACTGATCTCTTGCCCTTTAATGTTTGCATGTACTTATTCTCCACTCCTCCTGCCTCTTCAGGCCACCAATAACAACACCTACAGACAGAAAGTACCTACTTGGTTTCAGCAGCTTTCATGTCTAATATCTTTACAGTTGGATACCTTCCCAGTGATATGTAACACGTATCCTCCATTTCTACCCCTAAGAAAGGCTATTAAAAATAATGCCCACACATTTTACCATAAAGCTGGTTTTATTAAAAGCCTTGGGGAAGAAAGAGAAGCAGACACCTAGGTGAGTTTATATCGAGTATTACTGATGAGAATTAGAACTAGCTATTAAGAAAAGACCTAAAATACTATTAATCTATTAATCTAGTCTACAACATAATTAATTTGTTTCGGTTTCTTTTTCTCTTTTGCTTTATGACAGGCAAAAATTCCAAAGACATGACTTGAAGCTTGGAGATGCCTTAGGACAGTGTCTGCCAACTATGCTTTAGCAACTTTATGTTTGTTCTTAAAAGTAGCAACCTGTGTTTTCATAGAACCGATGACAGGGTTGTGACGGAGATAGTAGGACAGTGTCCTTATTATTTTAAATTAGGATATTTTTAAGCCCTGCCAAGTACAATGTTTTTAAAGCATTGAAATTCCATATTGCAACCACCGGTTCAGTAATTTCACGGAGAAGAAAGAGAAGTAGACTGACCAACTTATTGTCAGAGTGATTTGTCTTCATTTGGTATTAATTAAGGAGCTCCTTATTTTGATCAAAACATGCCAACTGTTGTTGCTGTTTTTTTCCAGTGCGAAAGTAGCTTTCCTTAACAGTCCTGTTTATTTGGAAGACAAAGCAGTGTTAAGGATTTGTTATTTTGATTTGGTTAGATTCATGTTGGTTTAAAATACGTTTTTAGCATTGGAGCATGTGCAGTTTTTATATATCACATTAAAACTTGAACTGAGCGGCGCGCTCTGAGGGCTGTTACCTTCACTTTCCTGAATCATTGGAATGTAGAAATAATGGGGAATTTTAAAATGTGCTTCATGAATTATTTTATTGCAGTCATTAAAAGTCACATTTATGAATACTTCTTTGACACCATCAGAGAATCAGCAACTGTTTATTATTTTAATGATGAATTTTTTACTGTAGAATGTTAATTTATATCAAACTTGTGAAGTAGAAAATGAAAAAAATATATTTTATAGATATTGAACTCCTTATTGCATTTTATCACATAGTGTTCATAATAAAGGGCCTGTCATGTGCAAGATACTATCTAGGTACGGTGGAGGAACATAAGACTTACTTGCTTCCTGCCCTTCAGGAGCTTACTCTCCAGTTGGGGGCAAATCTGATGCGCATGGTTGAACAGAGTTAACAACCCTTGGCAATAAGAGATTGCATGTCTAATGAAGACTGCAGGAGTTCAGAGCATGACAATAACGTTTCATACTGGATTTTGTCTGAAAAGACTTCCGGGGTAGGTAAGACTTGCTTGGTTTTGATCTTAAAGGATGAATAGGATTAGTGGCTTGTGGATGAGAATATAAGGTATAAGATGTAAGTCTCCTGGGATTGTAGAAAGGAACAAAAGATATAAGAAAAGATAAGTTTGTTTTGAAATAGATTTTGATATTGCAAAGTGGTTGAATTTGTTGTGCAAAGTGCAGGTGAGTCTGTTTTTGATGAACAACATTCTGTGCGCTGCATTCTTGGAATTGTCAATATTTCTGTACCTCAGAAGACAAATTTTTGATTTTATCTTGCCTTTCAATGAAAAATGTACTTTATATGCATTTATAGAGAATAATTACTCTAAATATTTAAATATACCGCATCACACTGAAGTATTGCATTTCGTATTAATAACAAGGTGGCATGTACATGAAGTGAGGTGTTTGAGTTACATCCTTAGCCAGCCCTCCTTAGATTTGCTCTAAAGGAAAGAATATGAGATATGTAAAAGAACAACTGTATTCATAGTGAGCAGTCATTGAATGCTTAATATTTTATTCGTATAAAATGTGTAACTCATTAATATATTTTCTATAATATTTTTATTTTAAAGTTATTAGAATGCATCTGCATAATAGTTAATCTGTCCTTACGTTATTTTCCATGAATATATAGCTATGATGTAGGGCCTATGGGGAACAATTTTAGAATTGCAGTGATAGTTTTAAAGATGTTTTAGTTGTCTTCTGGTAAATAGATTGTATTACTAATAAGAGCATGCTCTGTTTCTGAGCATTTTGAACTTAGTTATTTGCTCTTTGTATATATATTTGTTTATATCTATAGATATAAAAACAAACACAAAACTGTTTAAAATGCATTTACCCATTTTAAGACCACAAGGGGAAAGATCTGAATTGACATTGAGCCTGTCTATTCAATATGACACCTGAGAAATATGTTATGGTGACAATAAGGAAATAGTACAAATATTAGATATCACTTTCAATAAATAACAGAGTAGAATTACTTTCAAATTAGTTGAATTAAAAGATTTGCATATATATTTTGTCAACAGTGAATAGATAAGAGATATTACAGAAGTGAAAATCCTATTAAATCACCTATTTCATATTCATGCAGGAATGGGATGATTTCCAGTGTAGTCAAAGTACAGACCAGTATATCTGTTAATTGGTCTCTTTTGAGTTTGGTTTTGGACTATATGTCATAGATGTATCACTTTGATAATCTCTCCTACTGTATGACTGACAGCTTCTGCATGATTTCCTTACTGGATAGTGACAAAATCTATTTGCTTTATATTGAGGACGTATGCTTCTATCAGCAATATTATCTTCACTATGCGAGAGTGTCAGTTAACAATAAAACATGAAGTCTGCTGTGGGAGAAGCCGTGAGAAAAGATGAGATTGATGAAAGACACTAACAAAAGAAGCATACTTCAATATGTAGCTTAAACTAAATATAAAAATGTAAAGCTGACCAGTCTAAGCTGCAGTTGATACAGTACCAGCATATTGCTATCAGTTCTCACTTTAAAATGACTGTATTTCATTTTAAGCTGTTTTCATATGTGGGCTAAACAAAATGGCAAAAAAATAAGTGGTGGTTGAAAATGTTTACTAGGGTCTGTGGTATTACAATAAAAATACCCATTTCTGCTTAGGTCTTTGACAGATAAAGTTTGTTGTTTGGCCAAATTCCTGGCCCTATGTTTAGATTAACTTAAAATGTACTTTTTTCGTTTTGCGTTATTTACACTGTACTAACAATTTTGAAATTTTAATTAAACTTATTAAAATATTTGAACACTGTAACTGTGTTCTGATACCAGATGAAATCTAAATGTTATTTATAAGGAAACATTTTATTACCTAATGGCAAATTCTTAACCTAGAGCAGTAGTTCTCAAAATGTGGTTCCCTGAGCTGTAGCACCAGTGAACTTGTTAAAATACAATTCCACTGAATGATTGAATCAGAAACTCTGCGGTGGGGTCCCCTACGTGATTCTCACACACTCTATAAAGTTTGAGAACCACTGACCTAGAATATTTTATACTGAAACTTGAAGACTGTGTTTTCTACCTATTTTGTGTCTAAATACTTTCCTCAATTGGTAGAGATAACTAAGCTTTAACTATTTAGACCTAGAAAATATTACGTTCTCCATCAGAAGAATTACATCTTAATTAAAAAACAAAAACAAAAATGACTTTCTAATTCCTGTGCACATATGTGTTGTTGATTGGGGAAGCAATACATAAGTGTGGAATTTAACTGCACAGCAATGACCTCAGACTGACCTTATTGGTAGTCATTTATAAGGCAAAAAATATGCACAGTGTACAAAGGTTGACCATTTTTTGTTTAGTTTTGTTGACTCGTGATATTTTTCGTCCTGGCATTTATAATCATCTTCTCTGTGTAAGACTACAGTTATTTTAGCTGCTCAACAATAGCTTCACCAGTGTGGAATGTTCTCTCACATGTTCTTACTACTGAAATAAATTTTAGACCACATCTGTACATCCTTCAAGATTAAAGATAATGTGTTCAAATCCTGTATCTATCTTAGTATCCTTCTCCCTCACTTCGTCCTCCCTCCCCCCCCACTCCCCCCACCCCTGCCTTTCAGATATGAGCTCAATCATCCCTTCCCTAAGGAAACCTTCCTTGGCCTCCTTTGCTACATTAGTTGCCCTATTATATATTGTTTTAGTTCCATGTTCTTCTACCTTGTGGTACTCATTGCAGTTTAATTTTATGTGTATTTGTGTGATTGGTTCAGAATCATCAGGATTTAACGGTGGCCAACACATAAATAAATATTGGTTGAATAACTGTCTGCCTTCATTCTAAGGGTATTTTATGTTTTTCCAAAGACTGACACTTTAAAAAATATTTTAAAATAAAGGGAGTCCTAGAATATATGTAAACACGGGCGTTGTTTTTCTTTATTTTTTGCAAATGATGAGATGTTTATTAACAGCAGCAGCAATGGCTGTAACGTGGTGAACATGTCTTGCATGCTAAGCACTTTATATATGTTATGCCATGCAATTCTCGTAGCATTATAAAGTTTTGTGTGTATTTTAGAGATGAGGAAACCGACACTCTGTTCTGTGCTCTGCCAAAGCTACTGACACCAAACATTGATTTTTTTTTTTTTTTACAATGATGAAGAAATTATGAAACCAGTGGACAGAAAACGTGAAGGAGTGTATTTTCTTCTTATTCCTGATTTGACTCAGGGCCCAGCAATATCTGTGCATTACTCACCGTGTTGCCACTATCTTCAGCAGTGCTGTTGTTGCTTCTTGGGTGATTGGAAGAAGTGATGGAGGACTTGTAAGGGTGATGCTCCCGTCTTCTTATTGCTCTTTTCAGTACTGATATTTTTTACCCTCAGGGCCACTCCATCACAATTCTTTTACCCCAGCTGGTCAGAATCTCCCAACTTATTAGTGGAAATTTAAGATGTAACTAAGTATAATTTTAAGAATGAGTGCCTTTATGCAGAGAATATTAAGATATTAGATATTCTTCATATTTGGAGATATGCAGCTTATCTTCTGGAAAAGTTCACACAGAGCTTTGAGAACCTTGCTCAAGCAAAGTTGACCTTAGGTGCAGTCTATTAATTCAGCTGTCTCCCATGAGAAAAAAAAAATTACATGATCATATCAGTTTAGTTTCTTTTGGCTTTTAATCTTCAACTTATTTATTTAAGTGTGGGTTTACTCAGTGTTCAAATGTTTGAAGCAAAGGGCATATTTAAAAATATTTAAATATTCTAATTCTGTAGAAGTCCATGGACAGTTAAATTTGGTTATTCTGAAGCCCTCTGCTAGACTAATGGACAAAGTTGTATATTTTATAATGTGCTTAAATCAGTCAGTAACATGAATAAAAGTAGATGCCTAATATCAAAAGGAAAAAAATTGGTGTTTCACTAAGTGTGTCTCTTAGGTGAGCGATTTTGTAGATTTTGTCAGAATCTGTTCTCTGTTGCTGGAATCGTTTAATCTTTAACTGGAACCTTAACCATGCCCCTGATTTAGGACCAATCCTTCTGTGTAGCGGGAAGATTGACTGGCTTCTCGCCCAACACTTTGGGACTTAACATCAAGCCACCCTTGCTGTCCAGCTCTAATGTTATAATGTATTTATAGTAATGCCTCTTTCTTGTAACCGAAACTGATTTCTCACCTAATGTTTTCCCCTGCATCTTGATAACTTACTCGATATCACCGTTTCTCATCGCATTTGAGCAAGGCCTTTCTTTTCTTTTGACAGAGCCTTCTTTATTTCTTTAAGGACTTGGACCACGCCTCTGAGACCACTTCACTTCCTGAGCCCTTTCATCTGCCAGCAGATTCCCCCCCGGCTGCCCCTAGTAATTACTTCCCTGGCTCTCATGTCCAGCTCTTAGAGGTGTGCTTCATTTCCAGGGCTCACTCTTGGACCTCCATGATGCCACACACTTCTGGCATATTGCCCCACCCCCAGATACACAGGTTGGTTGGACTTTTTGGAAGGACTTACAGCTGGGGTTGTATAGTGCTTTTCAGACTACAGGGCAAGTCTAATTCCAGGTTCTGACCATCACCAGACTGCCTCATTTTGCTACATGTTACCTTCCCTTATCTGGCTGTGCCCCACTACAGAGCTACCTCATTCATCATCATTGACAGCAAACATTTTGTAAATGCTTATTATGAATAAGTCAGTCTGTTTCAAGAAGAGTTTACCTCCTGTGGTTCCTATGGTTCCTTAACAGCTTAATCCACGTAAATGGAATACAGATTCTTCCATGTCTTGTTTGATTCTTTAGTGTTTGCCTGTTTCTCTTATTCTAAGTCAGTTGTTTATTTCAAGATGATCTGACTCTTCTCCATTCTCTTGTGTAACCTTATTTGAATATGATATGTTTGGAATGTCAAACAGCTGAAGAAACGTACTTCAGACTGTGTGCTGCCTTCTCTGATTTTCCCCATTTGTTAATGCAACCTAGAGGTATTCCTTTGTTCAGGATGTGTTTTGTTAAGCCAGGTGTACTACCTTAAATCAACTTTTTGGGAGTCTTAGTGATACACCTTCCTCATCAACCAAATTCAGACTGGCATGTCATATTTCTTACGTATCTGTTCACTGCAATGAACTCTTTCCTAGAAAGTTAAATACGATGATTCTGTTAGTGAGTTGTTATCGTTGTGTGTTTGGCTTTTTTGTTTTTTGTTTGGTTTTGGCAGTAGCAGCAAATGATACATCATAAACTGATGTAAGGTTTACAGATAAAATCAAAACAAATGTAAAAACATGACAGAAATAAATGCAGATGTAGGCTTTGACATTCTAGGTAATTCTTCCTCAAGTATTTTTGTTTGTTTGATCGTTTTTTGTTATTTATAGGTATACAGATTACCAGAACATTAAGTCATTAAGTCAGAATATATGAAATGTGTTTAGTGAGTACTGTTTTCTAACACACAGTATTCTTTAGGACATCCAGAAAAAGCTTGAAAGGGAAAAGACATCAGATGAGAAGGTTAAGAAAAGGAAAAACATACCTCTAAACCATACCTCTAAATAAAACTCAAATTCAGTATTAGAAATGCAGACTAAGAGTAACTTATTTCAGGTAAAGTTCCAAAATATCTTACTGATAACAAAACCAATGGGTCTGTACACCAGGATTCCTAAATTTTCAAAGGAATGTTACCTACTGGGCAGATAGCTCAAGAATAGTTATTTGACTTTGTTTTCAATTTTTAATACTATATTCATGTGCAAACAGACCCAAGAAAACTAAACGTATTCACTAATAAGTGAGTTACTTAGAAGTTAGAATGTACCTCTTATAGCAGTAATTTTAAACATAAAATATGGATTTCTAAACAGGGCCATCAAAAAATCATTACAGATTTGTACACAGCAAACATATAAACTTATAGCAACATTATGGTTAAAATTAACTTTGAGGGATAGTTCCTACAGTGTACCTCAAGATGTAAATATGGTGGTACTGGGAGATATCTTCTTCAACAACACCAGTCAACCTTTTGAAAGAATGAAGGGCCCTGCAGTGGGAGGGTCTAAGCTGATCAGAGGGAGAGTGTAATATGAAGCATCCCAGGGGGAAATGGTGACGGTGCCAGGTCCAAGTGCTGCTCAAAACACTGAAGGGATGAAGACACTATAGCATTAACTATCTAGTGAAGAGCAGGAAGGAATTGCCTCCCAGGATATTTCTGAGGAGCATCAGGTTCATTGGATGATGACACACAAAACGTAGCCCCAGAAGTCTAATGCAGGAAATGATTGGATGATGTATTTTAAAAGCCAAAGAGTTTGAATTTGAATATAAGATAGATTGGTGAATTTGAAGTTCTGGAGCTCCTTCAGCCCCCCTTCCAATCTGCTAGACCTCAGTCTCTCCAGTCACCTATGAGGCAAGGGAGCTATCCAGGGTACTAGACTCTTGCCAAAATCCTCTCTTGCAAAACCGTGCAAAATACTTTGTTGTTTTTGTTTTTGCTAATCGTAGAGCCTGACATTGCAGATGCTGCATCATTCACTTGGAATGACTAACCTTCCATCATTTAGCTTATTCCAGTGGGCCCTTCAAGGCTCAATTCAAATGTAAAATTCAAGGGTGCTTACCTCAACCCCATGTAAGAAACCTATTCTGAGTTTCAGTAACAGCGTGTGTATATATCATTATCAAATCTCCATTTAAAGTATCATAATTCACTGCTTGCTTGTGCTTCATGCCCACTGGATTGTGAACTTAATGAGGGCAGGTGTTTTGTGCTGTATTCTCTTTTTCAAGCAGCTCATCTAACTCTGTGATGTGAAGATGCTCAGTAATTGATAAATGAATGAATACTGCTTAAGAGTGACTTGAATATTGTACATCTTATGTGAACTCTTCCCAGTGCTAATCACATCTAGGCTCACTTTGAATACTGCCCTCCATGGCTTTTTCACGGACTGAAAATGTGTTCTTAACTTGGAACCAAGTAACCTAAAATGGCCAGAAGTCTTGAAAAAAATGAAAGGAATGGAGGAACTATGGCATACATACCATGGGCGTTAGGGGATAGCAAGGTTTAAGGAAAGTAGTAACATAGGCTGATGTGGAGATTGGGGGCCAGAGGACTGTCTGGCTTGTCATGTCCTCAAACAAGCATCCTGAACATCCACTCCATATTCATTTTCTAAGGCTTCTGGAACGTGGGATCTCCTCTCAGTTCCTATAGCCCAGATACACATTTTGAAATGTTTGCAAATCTTAGGCCATGTGAGGCTGGTAGGATTCTTTGAGAAAACAAATATTACTAGTACCTGTGTATATATTGATTAATGAAACATATGGTTTCTGTCCTCCTGAAGCTTACAATCTAGTTCCCAATTGCAAGTGCCCACATTATCCATGGTACTTGGTGAGAATGGAACTTGGTAGACTTTTCTCTGTCTTCTTATAGCCACATTAGTGACTTCCTGGACTGCCGTAAAAGTAAGTGTGCTTATTTGCAGTACTCCACCCTCACACATGTCATTGCTCTGAATGTTCAGTGTGGCAGTAAGTGACAGTGTCATCATAGAAAAACTCTTTTGTTTACATGGAAGTCATCCTGTCACTGGTGTGGTATTGACTTACTGATCACTTTTACATGATGTAGGTAAATTGTGTACCTGTCTATATCTTCCCTTATCGGGACAGTGCAAGAATAGTTTAGGTACCACAGTTTTCCTTTTGGTCAGAAATTCTCTATTTCAAGTGCGTGAACCATAGAAAATGGTTGTGGGGCCTTTTCATGGGGGATATTTTCACTTTATAATTCTGCTTTTCACGTTTTTGAAGTATAACTACTGTCTATCCTGTACATCATGCTGTTTCTCTTTCCTGTTTTGATTTTTTTCTTTTACTTATTGCCAGCAGGAATGTTTCAATTATGAAGCATAAAAAGAAAAGCTATATTTTTCAGTGATTTTTACCCCTTGGGAAAGCTAGTTATATAACTCAGAGAAAAATATGGAGTCAGAATAACTTAGTTGTAAAAGAAAGAATTTTAAAAAGTGCTAAAAAATGAATAAAGCAAAAGTTTTCTATAACCATCTTAAATAAACTCATAGTTTGGAAAACTAATAATATTTTTACTGAGTATTTAGAATTATGCCAAATAATATCATCATTAATTTTAGAGATTAAAAATTGCTAGTCATTTTCTTTTTTTTTGAATTTTATTTTATTTATTTTTTTATACAGCAGGTTCTTATAAGTTATCCATTTTATACATATTAGCGTATATATGTCAATCCCAATCTCCCAATTGCTAGTCATTTTCTAATAATACTAGAGATGAAAGACTCCTATAAAAACTGTGGTTTGGTTGCAGCTATTTGCCTACTCACTCTTACTGTTTACCTTCAGAGCTCGCTAAAAAGTGCTTATGGACAACAGTGCCAGATCCTGCTGTTCTTCAGCATATCGGACCAGGTGAAGAAATTGAAGCACAGAGAAGTAAAGTAACTTGACCAATATAGAAATCTATTAAATGAAAAACCAGGATTCAAACCAGAGGGCAGACAGCAGAAGCAAGAAGAACTACGATTCTGGAGCCTGTGGGACAAAAACAACATTCACAGAAGGGTAGACAAGATGAAAAGGCATAGGGCTATGTACCAGATGAAGGAACAAGATAAAACCCCAGAAAAACAACTAAGTGAAATGGAGATAGGCCATCTTCCAGAAAAAGAATTCATAATAATGATAATGAAGATGATCCAGGACCTCGGAAAAAGAATGGAGGCAAAGATCGAGAAGATGCAAGAAATGTTTAACAAAGATCTAGAAGAATTAAAGAACAAACAGAGATGAACAATACAGTAACTGAAATGAAAACTACACTAGAAGGAGTCAATAGCAGAATAAATGAGGCAGAAGAATGGATAAGTGACGTGGAAGACAGAATGGTGGAATTCACTGCTGCGGAACAGACTAAAGAAAAAAGAATGAAAAGAAATGAAGACAGCCTAAGAGACCTCTGGGACAACATTAAATGCAACAACATTCGCATTATAGTGGTCCCAGAAGGAGGAGAGAGAGAGAAAGGACCCGAGAAAATATTTGAAGAGATTATAGTTGAAAACTTCTCTAACATGGGAAAGGAAATAGCCACCCAAATCCAGGAAGTGCAGAGAGTCCCATACAGGATAAACCCAAGGAGAAATACACCGAGACACATAGTAATCAAATTGGCAAAAATTAAAGACAGAAAAATTATTGAAAGCTTCAAGGGAAAAATGACAACATACAAGGGAACTCCTATAAGGTTAACAGCTGATTTCTCAGCAGAAACTCTACAAGCCAGAAGGGAGTGGCATGATATACTTAAAGTGATGAAAGGGAAGAACCTACAACCAAGATTACTCTACCCAGCAAGGATCTCATTTAGATTTGATGGAGAAATCAAAAGCTTTACAGACAAGCAAAAGCTAAGAGAATTCAGCACCACCAAACCAGCTCTACAACAAACGCTAAAAGAACTTCTCTAAGTGGGAAACACAAGAAAAGAAAGGGATCTACAAAAATCCAAAACAATTAAGAAAATGGTCATAGGAACATATATATCAATAATTACCTTAAACGTGAATGTACTAAATGCTCCAACCCAAAGACACAGGCTTGCTGAATGGATACAAAAACAAGACCCATATATATGCTGTCTAGAAGAGACCCACTTCAGACCTAGGGACACATACAGTTTGAAAGTGAGGGGATGGAAAAAGATATTCCATGCAAATGGAAATCAAAAGAAAGCTGGAGTAGCACTACTCATATCAGATAAAATAGACTTTAAAATAAAGACTGTTACAAGAGATAAAGCAGGACACTACATAATGATCAAGGGATCAATCCAAGAAGAAGATATAACAATTATAAATATATATGCACCCAACATAGGCGCACCTCAATACATAAGGCAAATGCTAACAACCATGAAGGCGGAAATCGGCAGTAACACAGTCATAGTGGGGGACATTAACATCTCACTTACACCAATGGACAGATCATCCAAACAGAAAATAAATAAGGAAACAGAAGCTTTAAATGACACAATAGACCAGATAGATGTAATTGATATTTATAGGATATTCCATCCAAAAACAGCAGATTACACTTTCTTCTCAAGTGTGCATGGAACATTCTCCAGGATAGATCACACCTTGGGTCACAAGTCAAGCCTCAGTACATTTAAGAAAATTGAAATCATATTAAGTATCTTTTCGGACTACAGTGCTATGAGATTAGAAATCAATTACAGGGAAAAAAATGTAAAAAACACAAACACATGGAGGCTAAACAGTATGTTACTAAATAACCAGGAGATCACTGAAGAAATCAAAGAGGAAATGAAAAATACCTAGAGACAAATGACAATGAAAACACGACGATCCAAAACCTATGGGATGCAGCAAAAGCAGTTCTAAGAGGGAAGTTTATAGCTATACAAGCTGACCTCAAGAAACAAGAAAAATCTCAATCTAATCTTACACCTAAAGGAACTAAAGAAGAACAAACAAAACCCAAAGTTAGCAGAAGGAAAGAAATCATAAAGATCAGAGCAGAAATAAATAGAAACAAAGAAAACAATAGCAAAAATCAATAAAACTAAAAGCTGGTTCTCTGAGAAGCTAAACAAAATTGATAAACCATTAGCCAGACTCATCAAGAAAAAGAGGGAGAGGACTCAAATCAATAAAGTTAGAAATGAAAAAGGAGAAGTTACAACAGACACTGCAGAAATACAAAGCATCTTAAGAGACTACTACAAGCAAGTCTATGCCAATAAAGTGGACAACCTGGAAGAAATGGACAAATTCTTAGAAAGGTAAAACCTTCCAAGACTGAACCAGGAAGAAAGAGAAAGTATGAACAGACCAATCGCAAGTAATGAAATTGAAACTGTGATTAAAATCTTCCAACAAACAAAAGTCCAGGACCAGATGGCTTCACAGGTGAATTCTATCAAACATTTAGAGAAGAGCTAACACCTATCCTTCTCAAACTCTTCCAAAAAATTGCTGAGGAAGGAAAACTCCCAGACTCATTCTATGAGGCCACCATCACCCTGATACCAAGACCAGACAAAGATACTACAAAAACAGAAATTACAGACCAATATCACTGATGAATATAAATGCAAAAATCCTCAACAAAATACTAGCGAACAGAATCCAACAACACATTAAAAGGATCATACACCATGATCAAGTGGGATTTCTCCCAGAGATGCAAGGATTCTTCAATATATGCAAATCAATCAATGTGATGCACTGTGTTAACAAATTGAAGAATAAAAACCATATGATCATCTCAATAGATGCAGAAAAAGCTTTTGACAAAATTCAACACCCATTTATGATAAAAACTCTCCAGAAAGTGGGCATAGAGGGAACCTACCTCAACATAATAAAGGCCATATATGACTAACCCACAGCAAACATCATTCTCAATGGTGAAAAACTGAAAGCATTTCCTCTAAGATCAGGAACAAGACAAGGATGTCCACTCTCACCACTATTATTCAACATAGTTTTGGAAGTCCTAGCCATGGCAATCAGAGAAAAAGAAATAAAAGGAATACAAATTGGAAAAGAAGAAGTAAAACTGTCACTGTTTGCAGATGACATGATACTATACATAGAGAATCCTAAAAATGCCACCAGAAAACTACAAGAGCTAATTAATGAATTTGGTAAAGTTACAGGATACAAAATTAATGCACAGAAATCTCTTGCATTTCTATACACTAATGATGAATAATCTGAAAGAGAAATTAAGGAAATGCTCCCATTTACCACTGCAACAAAAAGAATAAAATACCCAGTAATAAACCTACCTAGGGAGACAAAAGACCTGTATGCAGAAAAGTATAAGACACTGATGAAAGAAATTAAACATGATACCAACAGATGGTGAGATATACCATGTTCTTGAATTGGAAGAATCAATATTGTGAAAATGACCATACTACCCAAAGCAATCTACAGATTCAATGCAATCCCTATCAAATTACCAATGGCATTTTTTACAGAACTAGAACAAAAAATCTTAAAATTTGTATGGAGACACAAAAGACCCCGAATAGCCAAAGCAGTCTTGAGGGAAATAAACGGAGCTGGAGGAATCAGACTCCCTGACTTCAGACTACACTACAAAGCTACAGTAATCAAGACAGTATGGTACTGGCACAAAAACAGAAATATAGATCAATGGAACAGGATAGAAAGCCCAGAGATAAACCCACGCACCTATGGTCAACTAATCTATGACAAAGGAGGCAAGGATATACAATGGAGAAAAGACAGTGTCTGCAGTAAGTGGTGCTGGGAAAACTGGACAGCTACATGTAAAAGAATGAAATTAGAACACTCCCTAACACCATACACAAAAATAAACTAAAAAGGATTAGAGACCTAAATGTAAGACCGGGCACTATAAAACTCTTAGAGGAAAACACAGGAAGAACACTCTTTGACATAAATCGCAGCAAGATATTTTTTGATTCACCTGCTACAGTAATGGAAATAAAAACAAAAATAAACAAATGGGACCCAATGAAACTTCAAAGCTTTTGCACAGCAAAGGAAACCATAAACAAGACGAAAAGACAGCCCTCAGAATGGGAGAAAATATTTGCAAATGAATTGGACAAAGGATTAATCTCCAAAATATATAAACAGCTCATGCAACTCAATATTAAAAAAACAAACAACCCAATCCAAAACTGGGCAGAAGACCTAAATAGGCATTTCTCTAAAGAAGACATACAGATGGCCAAGAGGCACATGAAATCTGCTCAACATCACTAATTATTAGAGAAATGCAAATCAAAACTACAATGAGGTATATCACCTTACACCAGTTAGAATGGGCATCATCAGAAAATCTACAAACAACAAATGCTGGAGAGGGTGTGGAGAAAATGGAACCCTCTTGCACTGTTGGTGGGAATGTACATTGACACAGCCACTCTGAAGAGCAGTATGGAGGTTCCTTAAAGAACTAAAAATAGAATTACCATATGACCCAACAGTCCCACTACTGGGCATATACCCAGAGAAAACCATAATTCAAAAAGACACATGCACCCCAGTGTTCATTGCAGCACTATTTACAATAGCCAGGTCATGGAAGCAACCTAAATGCCCATCAACAGACGAATGGATAAAGAAGATATGGTACATATATACAATGGAATATTACTCAGCCATAAAAAGGAACGAACTTGGGTCAGTTGTAGAGACGTGGATGGATCTAGAGACTGTCATACAGAGTGAAGTAAGAAAGAGAAAAACATCGTACATTAACGCATATATGTGGAACCTAGAAAATGGTACTGATGAACCAGTTTGCAGAGCAGAAACTGAGACACAGATGTAAAGAACAAACGTATGGACACCAAGGGGGGAGAGTGGCGGGGGGTGGTGGTGGTGGTGTGATGAATTGGGCGATTGGGATTGACATGTATACACGGATGTTTATACAGTGGATGACTAATATGAAAAAATAAAAATAAAAAATAAACAAAAAAACCCCAAACTATGGTTTAATCCATCTAAAAGAAAAGTTGCCTTAAAACTCTCAAGAGTACATATGATGTGTGCTCACAGTTTAGGTGTTTTATAATGTAACTGTTAGGAGAAAGAGGTGAATTTTAGGAATCATGTGAATCATTTGTGTTGTGTAAGCATAGCCCTAGGACTCCTCAGCTCTCAGTCAAACCTTGGACTCCTTAGGGACCAAAAGTGATAATTGCCTCTGGTTTAGACTATGGTCATGAAAAGATGAGGGCCTGCTGTGATTACATTCTTCTTTTCTTCTTCAGCATAATAAAGTAATGCAGTTTACACCCCCGACCAAAACCGGTTTAAGTGCCCGTACCAATATCACTGAATTAAAATTTTTTTGACATTGTTTGACATTAAGTCAAAACTTGGATCAATCTTTGTTAAATATGTATATGTACAAACATACACATGTATATAGTAATGTGGTTTCTTATAATGGGATTTGTCTTATAAAATTTTTTCCTAATCAGGTGTTTTTTAGTCTTTTTTTTTTTTTTTTTGAGGGGAACACGTGAATCAGTTAGTGCTCTTCAGAAAAACAGAACCAATTGTGTATATATCCATATCACCTGTCTACAAGAAGATTCATTTTAAGGAATTAGTTTGTGTGATTGTGGCGGCTGGCAAATCTGAAATCTGTAGGGCAACCCAGCAGGCTGGAAGCTCAGGCAGGATTTCTGTGTTACAGTGTGAGGTGGAATTCCTTCATCTCCAGGAAATTTCAGTTTTTGCTTTTAGGCCTTCAACTGATTCAGTGAGACCCACCCACATTATTGAAGGTGATCTGCTTTACTTAATGTCAGAAGATTATAGACATTAATCATGTTTACAAAATACTTTTCACAGCAACATCTAGATTAGTGTCTGACCAAACAGTTGGGCACCATAGCTAAGCCAAAATTTCACATACCATTTAACCATCACAGAGGGTGAGGGATAATATGCTAACAAGCCCTTTCTAGTTTACATGGTAAGTTTGTGCATACATTTTTTTTCCTTTGGCCAGATATACTTTAGCGTTGGTCATTTATTCGTATTTGTAGGCATAGGTCGTCATTCATCTGTTCCTTATATGTTTTGTAATCATTTATTAAGCATGCACTGTTTACAAGAGACAATACTAGGCAACTGAATAACTTCAAAAAGTGAATGACAGAGGCTAAATCTTCTAAGTGTTTTAATTCTAGTGGAGGAGCCATAAGTATAATAGATGACTGTATGATAAGTAAATCTGCAGAGTAGAAATGTGTGTTCTTCAATCATGTCAATTAAATGTCATTTCCCCCATGAGCAATCAAAAACTAATTCATGGCAATGGTTAATATGCCAAGTTACTATGCTTATTAGTTTAAGGACGACTCATATGTAAAATTGAATTATGAAAGTATGCTTGCCCACTGCAGGTCAACTTCATTTAGACAGTGTTGGCCATGCATGCATTCAGTTTAGCACATTAAAAGATTTGTATTTGTATTCAGCTTATGCAAAGGTGATTCAGTATATACTCAAACAGGTCTGACAAGTGGGCTGTCATGTTTTATTGATAATCTTGTACTTTATATAGCATAGAGCAATAAATATTTTTCTTACAGCCTCCAAATGGTTGTTTGCTCATAGCACTTTCTCCTTCCAAAACTACATTTTATTTCTATTTTACTATTCAATGAATGTGAACTTGTCTGCCTGGCTTTTGAGGCCCTCTGTAAACTCGCCACACTTTACTCATCCAAACATAGATCTTCCACTTTGTTAAGGTCACGTAACTTAGAGCACTCTCACGTAGGCAGCATATGCATTGAATCCTTTCTGTTCATGCACGTCTCAGCTGTTGTTACAGGCCTGGCTCCGTGAAACCCTCCATGAGGGCTCTAACCCGCCTAGGGAGTTTCCTCTGCTGCACTCCGCGTTGCGAGCAATACCTAGTTGGCATCAGACGATTAAGTACAGTCTGTTCTGCTAAAATGCATTCTTTCTGTAAAGTGAATTAGCTCCTACAGGATTGGTAAATAGGGGAATTACGTTAGTAAAATGTGGAAGCTGGTTCATGGGTGATTTCTCCCCAGCATAATATTTAGCTTTACCGGGTAACTATAGCTGCACGCAAAGTACACTCATACAGGCAAATGCAAAATACAATAGAGGAATACCCTTTTCACCTAACTACTTTCACCTTTTGTATAAAACAGGAAAAAGTTTATGTATTTCCTGTATTATTTTTTTTTTTTAAACGTTTCTTTAATTAATTAATTAATTAATTTTATATTTAGTTTTGGCTGT
Organism: Balaenoptera acutorostrata; assembly: GCF_949987535.1. Taxonomy (NCBI): domain Eukaryota; kingdom Metazoa; phylum Chordata; class Mammalia; order Artiodactyla; family Balaenopteridae; genus Balaenoptera; species Balaenoptera acutorostrata. The sequence continues at coordinate 11,175,728 of NC_080068.1, forward strand.
ATTGGGTCTTCGTTTCTGTGTGAGGGCTTTCTCCAGTTGCGGCGAGCGGGGGCCACTCTTCATCGCGGTGCGCGGGCCTCTCACTATCGCGGCCTCTCTTGTTGCGGAGCACAGGCTCCAGACGCGCAGGCTCAGTAGTTGTGGCTCACGGGCTTAGTTGTTCCGCGGCACGCGGGATCTTCCCAGACCAGGGCTCGAACCCATGTCCCCTGCATTGGCAGGCAGATTGTCAACCACTGTGCCACCAGGGAAGCCCCTTATTTCTTTTTTTTAATTAAAGGTTTTACATGTCTTTTTAGGCATACAGCGTTTTTATAAAAATTGTTTTGGTTTTGTTTAGAACTTTGTGTTATACATACATAGATTTTTGAGTGTTTCTGCAAAGCCCTAATTTTGGGGTATAAGCTCTGTGGTATTTATTGTCCAGTTTTTCAGAATGAAAGAACACATAGGTTGCAGTAGCAGGAATTGAGAAAATTTACTTCAAATCACTCAATATTTATTGAGCATCCGCTCTGTGCCAGACACTAGTGTTGATGTTGGATGTATGAAAAATGAACAAGGCTTACTTTTGAGTACCTAGGAGACTAAGCCAGATTCCTGTATGATGGTGGTTCTTTTGCTTACTTAGCTCAGTGGACTAGGACGAAGAGAGAGCATAAGAAGTAACTGTGGCATTTGTGTGTGTTCCTCATACTGCCTGGAATGCTCTCTCATTCATGCTTTCTTTAGCCAGTTTCTTCCCAAGCTTCATCTCTCAATTCGAACATCTTTTCTTTATACTATTTTAATCTCACATGGCATGAGGTACCTTTCTTTTACAGCACTTAAGGTAGCTGTCATTTTCAATTCTTTGTGATATTATTTAGATAATATTTTTCTTAGACTGCTCCATGAGAACAGAGATCATGTTTGTTTATTCCCATTGTTGTATTCTTATTTTCTGGCAAGTAGGTAAACAAACACAAACACACACAACAGGTATTAATATATATAATAAATGTAATACATATTATATAGATATGTATAGCAGGTATTCATTCACTAATTTTTTATTTGTGTGAATGGATTTCTTTATTTTTTAACTACTGAACTTTAAATATTCTTCCTGGAATGAATAATTTTTTTTCTATCCATGTCACTTTTGTATCACCACTTTCCTGGTAGTGTATGAATTTGTTGAAATTTTTGGCTTATATTTTTGTTTTATACATTTTAATTAAATATAGAAATAAAAATATTTTAGGCCTCAGAACTTCTTACGTTTATATTTTCTAGAAATTGCAAAATGTTTTAAGAAACGCACAGAGCTTGGAGAAACTTAGAGAAGTATAGAACAGTATTTTTATTATTTATTTTTCTACTTAGTATTTGAGTGAGAAGGATGACTTGAACAAGGCCCTTAAAATAAAAATCTAAAAGAAGTAATTGACAATTTTGGAGGAAAATATTGATATTTTTAATGAAAGTTAAGAATATCTGAACATCAAAGGGCACCATAAGTTAACAGACAAATCACAGACAAGAAGAAAATATTTGCAAGGAATATAAGTGGTTAAGTACCCGGAATATATAAGAAAGGCACCAACCCAACAGTAGTATGATCAACTATCCAATAGAAAAAAAAATAGAGTAAAAGATATATACTGGCAGGTTCTCCACATTATGCTTTTTCTCATGTTTAAATTTAACAAATGAAAAGAATATGGTCTTTACATCATCTTTTCCCTCCTAAAATCATCTGTCCTACAGTACTTATTACTTCTGATTTTGTCTGGAAGAACAGTTACCATCGTGTTGTAAGTTTGGTCCTCCAGCTTTTACTTGGTTCAAGGAATAGAGCACAAAAGAGCTGTGAGTTAAATAATAAAAGACAGGTGGGGATTGGAAGATTAATATACTATTGATAATTCTGTTAACTTTCAACTGTTATTGACGTTGGCTAAGATAAATCAGTGTACCTTTGTATTAGCCAATTTTGATGTGACAGAGAATGTTCATAAAATACCTTAATAGTTGATGATTATTTATCCAAATGATGATATATCTATTAGAACAGCATGCTTTTGAAAATATTACACTAGAAGATGATCAGTTTTCCTTAACTTGAAGATGTGGCACTGCTTTGGCCTGTCTCTGACTTTTGCTGAATCAGCATCAATGCTGCTATTAATCTCTGAAAAAAACACACAGATAACTTCCCTTTTAAGACACTATGATATCCTTAAAAAAGTATTTTTAATATAGGATTAACCATTCATTTTCATGATCTTAATAATTTACGAAGTTAAACCATAGTGTTTCTTTTGATTGTCTTCAGGCTCCTACTTGTATTTTGTTTTGTTTATTTATTTACTGGTTTATTGATTGATTTATTTACTATTTAATTTACTTTCAGAACTTTGTTTACAAACTTATAAACTTAACAGTTATTGAGTATCTTTTATGTGCAAGACACTGTGCTAAGTACTCAACTTCATGCTCTCATTTTATTCTTAAGACAAATCAATGAGATAGGTTGTTTTTAATTTCCATTTTTGGTTGTAAAAATTGAGGCATAGAAAAATCAGACAATTTGTCAGTGACTGCATAGCTTGTGTGTGATGGAATAACTTATTTCATCTCATCTATGTAGCTGCTTATTATATCAAATAAAGTATTGCGTTATAAAAATTCTTTTACAAACCAGAGGTTATTTCTGGCTTATTAAAATATGCACCTAGTACCCATAGATGTACAAGTAATGTTGGCAATGATCAAGCACCTAAGAGGCTAATATAAATTATTCTGAAAAAATAACTTTATTAAATATATGCCTCAAAACCACTAGTATTTGACGAAATCAGTGTACTGGAAGCAAGAGGCTTAAAGTCCTAAAAAAACTCCATGACAAAATTACTTCAGGTTTGAAAATGAAATGAATACATAAATACACATAAATACTTAAAGTAATTTTCACATTTATATAGAAAAACAGAAAGACCATGCCATTGGGTATACTAATGTGACTTCATTAAAAGAAAAATAGTACTGCATGTGATTGTGAACTTATGTAGGTTAGAATGTGAGTAATTTTGAGCAAGATAACTTACTAGAAGATTGTTTCAAGAGTGAATTTTAGTAACTTAACTTTTTAAGTTACAGGCACCTTTTGGGAGTTGAGGAAACTAAATAGCTCCTTTTTCGCCCCTAAATAAGCATATGTGCATAAACAAAAAAAATAGTGCTTGTAAGTTCTAGTAGTTTGTAGATTGCCTAGAGTGTCCATGGAGTTACTTTGAAAAACTCAGTACTAGTCTCTTGAAAATATTCAATCAGAAAAAAATAATAATTATGTAAAAATCTTTTGCATTGTTAGTATACTTGGGTCGACAATGCAGTAAAAAAAAGTGCACAAAGGAATGCATATTCTATAGAAAATGTAGATTTTATAGTGCAAGGTTGGTACAGATTTGCTCCTGACATTGGAGCAAAGGACATTTTGATCAGAGAGAATCAGAGGAAGGGATCTATCTGCCTGCAGTAGCAAGCACACCACAGCGTTCCTCAGGAGAAGTTTTAGTCTGTAAACTGCTTTCCCAAACTCTATCTCATTTGAGCCTCACTGGACAGTTATTTTGATTTCCTGTGATCTCACTGTTAATTCATGCTTCTGGCTTTAGCTAAACTATTCTTTCCTCTATCACCTTCCCTTGTGCCATCAAGCTGAACCTCTAACCCGAACTCATCTGTACATCTGCTTTCCATAGGGTGTAGGAATACTGTATTTCGATTTCTGGAATCATTTTTCTGGATGCTTTGTTTTACAAGTAGGTCGCATCCTTAATAAAAGATGTGAGTAGTAAAATATATTTTAGAATGTAAAAGGTATTTTGATTTTGGAAAAACTTTGTTTCTTGTGGCACCTACTTCAGAAATCCAGTAATATTTTTTAAAATTTATTTATTTATGTTTGGCTGCATTGGGTCTTCATTGCTGCGTGTGGGCTTTTCTCTAGTTGCGGCGAGCAGGGGCTATTCTTCGTTGCGGTGCACGGGCTTCACACTGCGGTGGCTTCTCTCGTTGGGGAGCACGGGCTCTAGGCGCGCAGGCTTCAGTAGCTGTGGCATGTAGGCTCAGTAGTTGTGGCTCGCGGGCTCTAGAGCACAGGCTCAGTAGCTGTGGTGCATGGGCTTAGTTGCTCCGCGGCACGTGGAATCTTCCGAGACCAGGGCTCGAACCCATGTCCCCTGCATTGGCAGGCAGGTTCTTAACCACCATGCCACTAGGGAGGTCCAGAAATCCAGTAATATTTATAATAGCAGGTAATAGCCAATACTGATATCATTTTTAGGATTTACCAGCCACTGGTATGTATGTTACACATATTACCTCATTTAGTCCCCACAGTAACCTGATGGACTGGTGGTAATTTGCTTGTTTTACAGATGAGGATTTTGAGGCTTAGAGATGTTAAGTAAATAACCCAAGTTCACACAGAACATAGTAGAGCAGGAGCCAATCTATGAGGTAGGGCCCAGGATCCATGCTCTTAAACTCTTCACTGTATAGACGTGGAGCCTAGCTATAGTTTTCTTCATAAACATTTGCATATTTCGTTCTAGTGAGGAGAAGCCTTTTGGTAGCCCTTTCAAAAATAGTGGAAGTCTGACATTGGGAAATTGTCTACTTCTTTTTCATTGCTAATTAAAGAATATAGTTGACTCCAGTACATATTGGAGGTAGTGCTATTAACCCAGCATCAACTGGGAAATAAGTTAGAGTAGCTGGACGAGTAGATTTCAAGGCAAACAATGAATGATTCTTAAAAAAAATGTGTTCACCTTTGGGAGAAGGAAGTAACTGATTTTAGAAATAAACTTATGAATAACTTTGTCCTCTGTACGACAGTTTTAGAGAAAAGTGTTCATAGTGATCAAACCATGAAATTTTAGATAATTTTTTAAAATCAGAACTACGCTTGTTCTTAGCTGAAAATTTTATTATTACAAACCTGTTGATCTTGAAGTTATTTAGAACTTTGCTTAAAATATTTAGTGACACAGGAAAAATAGAAACATGCAATAAAGGGGAAAAATATTTTTCAGATTCAAGTTGTCTTTATTATTCTTAAAATCAATCACCTTATGGTTTTTTAACTTTTTAAAATTTTTAAATTAAAAAATTTTTAAATTAAAAAAATTTTCTCTTTTATTTTCTTTTATTTTTAACATTTTTATTGGAGTATAATTGCTTTACAGTGGTGTGTTAGTTTCTGCTTTATAACAAAGTGAATCAGTTATACATATACATATATCCCCATATCTCTTCCCTCTTGCGTCTCCCTCCCTCCCACCCTCCCTATCCCACCCACATCTTACGTTTTTCAGTGTAAAATAATTAGAAACTTTATAGATAGTATAATATCATAAGAAAGTCTGAAATCATCAGTGTTTATGCTGACTTTCTGAGCCATGTTCAATTTTTCAGAGGAATAAAAATCAGTATTAATTAGTCTGTATGTTAAATTTGTTCTTCTGTTCTTTTTGAATAGGTTTCCCATAGTAATGTCAATCGCAAATGTGGGGAAAATGGGGGGTTTCACACATTTCTAACAAGTTATTGCCTGGTCATTGGTGGGGACAAGTTTTCAATCCTGCCTCTTGCCACTTTAAATGAAAGAGATGCATGATTTGTTACCAGTTATGTATGTGTAGAAACTCACCTTTTTCAAAAAAAGATCATTACTAGCTTGTGAAGTGTTCTGAACATAAAAACATTTATTTGTACTTGTACCTCATGCATCTTCATCACCCCTGTCAGTGTCCTGAATATAATCATCAGTATGTTGTTAAAACCAGTTCTGACCACCATGATCTTTTTATGTATAGGACATTGTAATTATTAAAAAGAAAGTCCGATATCTTACTAAGTAAGCCATGTTTTACTCAATCAAAATACCTTTATAGAAAACACATGTGACGTAGCGTGTAGGTTTAGTGTTTATACATATGGCTTTAATAACTTGTCTATTTAAGGATCTACATAATTATTCAGTGAACGAATATATATATATACAAATATATATACAATATTTCTCATCACTTTAGCATTATTTTATTGTTTTGTGGTTGGGGTTTATTTAAAGTACCATCATTAAAGTCTTATTGAATGGATTATATTTTTTCTCTCCCTCATAAAAATAAAGCATTTGATGCAATAAAAGGTTCCACAACCATGCTCTGGGTTGACAAAGACTTGCTTGGTTGATTAGCATGAATGAGAATATGAAAGATTTAAAGCAAAGCTGTCAAAGCAATTAGAACTAAAGTCCTCCTATTGCTGAATAATGAAAACCGTGCCTGGGACACTTACAAATGTATCTAAGAAAATTGTTACTTATGCAAAATGAAATGATAGTGAAAAAAAGAAATGGAATAATAAAAGGGGTAAAATTGTCCAGGTAGCGTTTTTTTTTTTTTTTTTTTTTTTTAAATTTTTTTTTTTTAAATTTATTTATTATGTTTTTTATTTTTGGCTGTGTTGAGTCTTTGTTTCTATGCGAGGGCTTTCTCTAGTTGCGGCAAGCGGGGGCCACTCTTCATCGCGGTGCGCGGGCCTCTCTTGTTGCGGAGCAGAGGCTCCAGACGCTCAGGCTCAGTAATTGTGGCTCACGGGCTTAGTTGCTCCGCGGCATGTGGGATCTTCCCAGACCAGGGCTCGAACCCGTGTGCCCTGCATTGGCAGGCAGATTCTCAACCACTGCGCCACCAGGGAAGCCCCCAGGTAGCGTTTTAATATATTCTTACTACTATATTACTACTATATTTTAGAATTATTAAAAAACATGATACAGGGTTTCTGCAAAAAGGTATATTTATAATGTTCAATTTAGGAATTGCTTATTTAGATGCAATATGTTCAATATCTAATTGTTAGAAAATGTTTAATTTTAACACGATTCTATAGGATTTATAAAATCTACCATTTGGAATTTTTTTCTTACAGCTTAACATTTAAATCAGTCATTTAAAATGGAATACATATATTCAAGCTACAAAAGAGATTAATAGGACTTTAATATTTAGTATATACTTTTCTCTTAATGCTTTTCAATTTTAATAATCTAGAATACATTAATAGAGTTTCAGGATATTTCGTGTGGTTAAGAAGAGTCATGGTGCAAAGAATACAATTGGAGAGAATACTTAGATAATCATTTTATATTTTATTAAAACAATTGCTCCTAGGAGATAATTACATAAATTGATTTTTTTCCATTTGTTCAGCTTTTCAGTATTAAACAGTTATTTATCCTATTTTTGCAACGTGTAAGGCATTGTGAAAAATACCGAGATGAATTAGACATGGATCTGGCACAGATTGGCTTGTGTTCTAAGGAAGGTAGTTATGACAAATATACTATACCTTAATGCATTAAATAGATTGAATGTAAATGCCATTAAAGTGCGTATAAAAAGCGATGGGATTTTAAAGGAGAGATTATGTTCATCTATAGATTGATTAGTTGTAGGCAAAAACACTTTAAATTGATACATATACACATACTTCATGATCAAATTCAAATACAAAGTATCTTAACACAGGGAATTTGTTGTTCAAGTACAGTTCATTCACAGCTTCTGCTTTCTTTCTCTCTGAGGTTGGTTATCAGCTCTGCTCTTTCCTTGACTGGTAGGAGCATGGCAGGAGTGAATTCTGAGACTCACAACTGTGCGTAACAATCTCTAGAAGAAGAAATAACTGCCCTAGTACTTCAAGGAAGCACTCTAAGATCTGCCTTGATTGGAGTGCCCAGGATACATGTTTACTCTTCACCTGTGGCCTGGATGAGGGGATGTGCATGTTGGCATAAGTGAACCAAGGCTCATCCTTGGAGTTGGAAATGAGGTTTGATTTTCCCTGAGTATTCATTTGCGTGGGGAGAGTTTTGTTCATACTGCACTGAAAATCCATGTGCTACTGGAGAAAGGATTATGAGTAGGCAGCCTGCAGTGTCCACTGAAGTGTGATTTAGACATCCAAACATCAGAAAGGGCATTTGGGCGGCGTAGATTATGTGAACATGTGCAAGACAGAAAAGATCACGAATGTGCCGAGAGCGCTGATGATTTCAATTCAGCTGGGTAGAGTATGCCTGAAGGGAAGTTGTAGGAAATAACAGCAAAAGGGTAAATTGAGATCAGGTGGTAGAATACCTTGAAAGCTGGGCAGTGGAATTTGGAATTTATTCTGTAGATCATGGGAAACACTCAGCATTTTGAGCAGTAGATCAGTAAGCTCAGAGTTGCTATTAGGTTTTAAGTTTGCCAGTGCCTGGTTTTAAAGAAAAGGTATTGCAAGTAAATCATAGTTCTTTCCTTTAGCACTTGGTTAAATGTTGATGTCATATTCTGACATGGGGGAGAAGACATGGGGAAGTTTGTTAATATCTAGCTTAGGTGTCTAGGAAGATGGTTGTTTATTTACTAGAAAGAGAAAGCACAGTAGGGAAAAATCTGAAGGGGGAATTGATAAGGAGTCAATATTTGGATGCATTGAATTACCTACTTATGGAGCCATTGAATGATGGAATCCTTAGAGTTCAGTTTTTCAAAGCTTTTTATTTTACACAGAATGTAGTGACTTTGTTCACGTTGCTTTACATTTCGGCTAGTTTTTACATCCAGTTCTCTTGACTGTAAGCTCCGTATTCTGTCCATTTTAACATAGCTGCCTCCGTGTTTGATATACCGATTGGTATGTTTTACCAAAATAATAAATATTGCTTAACATTTATTGAGAATCACTTTAATTCAGGAATTGCGTCAAGCCATTTTTACTTTTATTAATTGTACTTACATGATAAGTGTGATAATTAAAATCTTAGTATCTAATGTTTTTTCTTCCTTTCCTCTTCTCCTCCCCCCTTGCATTCAAGAATATGAAACTTTGCTGTGGGCCCTGCCCTCCCTTCTCCTCCTGTTCACCCTGGTGGTGTGTGGGTGAGGTAGGGAGGGGGGACCCCCAAATATATATCAGCCCAACAGCCCTAAGTCTCCTCCTTTATTATTAGGAAACAAAACAACAACAACAAAAAAATGGCGTCATGAATATGAACAGCCTTGTCAGATGAATTAGTTGAAGTGTTTTTTTTTTTTTTGGTACTGTGTCCTCAAATTTAATGGATTAATGTGTCTTGTATATATAAAAAGAAAACCTCTAAAAAAAAAAACAAATAAATATAACATGATCTTTCACTGTGTCAAGCAATTTACATGTATTATATACTGTGTATTAATGTGTTCTACCCTCTGGTAGGTAGAATTGTTATTCTCATTTTACAGATTGGAAAATATCAGGTTTATGTAACATGTTTAAGATCACACAACCTGAAGGGCAGAGCAGTATTTGAATCCATAGAATTCTTGCACTCAAACCAGTGCACATGGACACCTTCAAAGTGAATCCTTAAAATGGTATTATAGATGGAGGAGAGAAGGTAGACTGGAGAGAGCTGCACTTGGAAGTTAGGAATTTGAGACTAAAAATTCATCTAGAGGTCAGGCCTAACAGGGCTGATGATATAGTTATCACAGTAATGTGATAACTGTGATCTGCCCGAGAATTAATGCGGTACGCCACCCACCTAAGATGGAAATTGAAGCTATGAACTTGGGTTGTATATATAAGGGAGAGATTAGAGAAAGAGAAGAGAAGGGGGTTAGAGTCAGAATTGGGGTGATAGAATAATATTGAGCAAATAAAAAGTTCGGAGAACCATCAAGAGTTCAATGATAACAAATGCAATGGAGATGAGATTTTTTGAAACAAAGAAGTTGTGCAGATTCTCCAATGCTACAAGAAAAGCCTATTAGGGTTGATGACTAGGAGGTCATTGGAGGCCTCTTGGGACACTAGTTTTTATCAAGTGACAGTTACAGAAAGCAGTGGAAACTAGGTGAATGAATGAGTGCAATGCCTATTTATAGTCTGGAGAGAGATTCCATTGGAGAGGGAAATCTTGAAGAATCACAAGGGAGATAAGATAGGTAATGAAGCTTGATATGGAGGCTATGGGAAGAAATAGATGGAAAACACTAGGGGAAAAAATAGTTCTACAAAGGCAGACTAGAAAAAAAAGAGATAGATGGAGATTTAGATAACAAATTATGAAGTAAAGTGAAGTTGGTAACAATCTCATTGATGGTCTCAGTGCTCTCAGTATAGTATGTGACTAAACCATCACTGTACTTTGCTGTGATGTTTTTACCAAATACCACATATACCGCAATTAATAAATTCCCTAGAAACAAAGACTTAAAATTCAAATCCTGCTGTGAAAGAGATAAGCTACCAAAAATATAAATCATGCAAAATAAAACTGCCTGCCCATACAGATACTTAATCAAAATGTACACCTTGTATTGTCATATCCTAAGTGAATGTAAAGAGGAAAGTGAATTTACTCTGTAAACTTGTGAAGTCTTCAAGTTTCCTCTTGTCTATTTGCTCATCCTGTGTTCTTTTCCTTCTGGCTGAAGACTTTTGCTTGAGTTCTTACAGGTATACAGTATCCACCTTCTCTTTTCACCCTTCCTTCATGCAAAATAAGAGCAGATTTCATAGTCAGTTTATAATAATAGTTAATATTTATTTAGCACTTACTATGTCCCAGGCACTGTTCTAGTGGCTTAGACATAATAAATCATTTATTTCTCCAACCAGCTCTGAGTTAGATTTTATTTTTATACAAATGTTCTCAGCATTTACATACTTGTTGTCAGATTAGCTGGTTGCATTTTACTATAATTAGTTCAAACACAGTCACTATAATAATCACTTTTAAACTGTATGTAAAAATGAGAAATTAAAGGACTCCTTTTGTAAAATTGATTTTTTTAAGCAAGTAGAGAAATGTTGCATTGGATAGAAAGACTGTCAATATCAGGTCTACTCTCCAGGTTCAGAAGGTAAAAAGCAAACAAAGAGCTGCAGTATCTTGGAATGTGGAGTGTAGTGAAGTGGGAAAGGCGTACGTTGGTGAAGTTGTAGATGTAGAAGGTGTAAACCATGTTTTCTCCGGCTGACCCTTTTTTTGACTTGGGAAGCTCAACCTTACCTATTTCCTCCCTGAGTGCAAAACAGAAGGGCTTTCCTTTAGTAACATGCTTTCCCTTTTTCTGTTCTCATATTGAAAGATTGATATTTTACGTATTTACATATTTTATGCATTCTGGCATAATAAATTCTCATGTTCCATTAATATTTAATGATTGTAATAGCATAATCTATAAATATATGAATATATATTCCACTTATCCTTTCTACATCTGATAATGACATTTTGGACAAATAAGTATTTAATTAAAATGAGTTCTTAATGCTTGTATTTCTCCTTTTGTTTGTAAAAGTTAACAACAGTGCATTGTATATTTCAATTGGAAAAATCTTCTAAAACTTATCCTTTGTTTAAGTGAGAGTGCCAGTACCCTAAACAGTATTCTAGTAATCTGAAAAAAAAAGTAAAGACATCAAAACCCTAACAGTGGTAGGAAGTGACTTGAGCAGTGACAAGAAGAGAGTCCAATGAGTCATAAACTAAATTAATTCAGAAGCAGCAGGGTGCTGCAAAGATGGGGTTTCTACCTTTCAATCTGTGACAAAAAACAATTCCTTTTGTTCTTCTGTGGTATATGAGGATAGCCTCATGTGATTTTTATCTATTGAATTTACAATATTCAGTATTTGAATATGAAAGTAAGAAGAACTATGTTCTTTAAAAATGGTGGATTAGGGCTTCCTTGATGGTGCAGTGGTTGAGAGTCTGCCTGCCAATGCAGGGGACACGGGTTCGAGCCCTGGTCTCGGAAGATCCCACATGCCGCGGAGCAGCTGGGCCCGTGAGCCACAATTGCTGAGCCTGCGCGTCTGGAGCCTGTGCTCCGCAACAAGAGAGGCCGCGATAGTGAGAGGCCCGCGCAACGCGATGAAGAGTGGCCCCCGCTTGCCGCAGCTAGAGGAAGCCCTCGCACAGAAACGAAGACCCAACACAGCCATAAATACATAAATAAATAAATAAATAATTTTAAAAAAAATGGTGGATTACAGTATGTCAGGAACAGTGGCTTAGATAAGTGTGTTAATATTTCAGGTCACTAGATCACCACTTAATTGAATCTAAAACAGTTTATGTCTTTGCCCAGGGAGTAAGAAACTAAGGAAATTATTCAGATATGTCACAATTCAAGATTATTTTTATTCATGTGTTTGGATTTATTATATTTTTATGTATTTCAAGAGAAGCATATGATTATTTTCAATTTTTGTGCCTTTTAGGGATGGCTGTGTACTCACATTCAAATAAAATCATCTCTAAATTTGTGCTTTCTCATACATCATTAATGAAATATTTTGTGACATATTTAGTTTATGATGCAAAATTTAATCATGTTGTTAAAGACAGGTAAATGTGATAAATTAGTTTTTAATGTACTAAATAGAGATAATAAAATATTTCTTAATAATTATATTTGGCGGTTGAGTGAATAGCTTTTGTAGAAAGAGAACAACATTCTTAATTGACTCAGAATGTATTCATTTTAGTTTCCTAGGCTTTAGATTTGGTTTACTTTGTGCATCTGTCTGCTATAATTATTCTTTCTGTACTGATGAAAATATGGGGGAAGTTATATTTTTACTTTTGATCAAAGAATTTAATAGTTCCTTCTATCAGTACATAGAGAAATAAAGAGGACTTCAACTTTTAGTTTATAAATCTCCAGTTTTTCTACATATTATTGATAATTCATACTGATTAAATATTTGCTTTCTGCCTAAAACTTTTCTAGATACCTTACATGTATTATCTAGTTTAATTCACAACATGACAAGAAGTATTTTCTATTATTATTCCTATTTTACAATGAGATATCTGAGAGAGAGGAAGTTTAAGTCACTTTACTGAGCTCACCCAGATGGTAAGGGAAGGAGGCCTAGATTATTGTAAATTCTTCAACCTTACTTATCCCAGATTTGCCACCCAAAGAAGGTTAGTACCATTAAGTTAATGGACATTTGAGAACCTCATCATAACACCTGACTTTTTGGATTTGTCAGTAATAAAGTGGGAATGAAAATAGGGGGTGAAAGTATATTCAGTAGGAATGCTTCCTTTGTTGGCCTTGACATTCTGGAAAGGAGAGCATTTCTTTTGAAATTTTTGAAAGTTTCTAGCCATTTCTGCTGAACATTCCCTTTGGCAAGGGATTGAATTTGGATGCACTTTATTTCGCTTTCAGAGCTGGATATGTGCTGCTGTCATGGTTTATATTTGTCAGGGGCTGACAAGCACTTTTAAGATGTCACACGTCAACAAGAGGCTATCGGCACTTGTGATTGCTTCCTGAATTACTACCTTCTATTAACCTAATGGTTCTCAAACTTTGCTTAGTAGCATTTCAGAAGCTACATGAAGATATTCCTTAACACGAATTGAATTAGGAAGATTTTTTAAAAATCACTTAGGAAAACAGTAGCTACAATTTCTTAAATTCTTAAGGTTTAAAATTTTTTTCTTCAAATTTTGGCTCCGACTATTGCTTGTCTATGGCAGAAACTATTCTTGCAGTTACATGTATATTTTGATACAAAAAATTTATATTCAGTTATTTAAGGTATAATGACAATCAAAATATTCGAGAAATAGTTGTATTTTTTTTCTTCAATGGTTGTTGGCTAAACAAGAACTCATACTTGGGTTGCTGGGCTAATAAGGTCTTCTTTTTGGTTATCAGGATAATGGATAGGGGTCTAAAGTAGCAGAGATGGTAGATTGAGTTACATAAGAAAGAACACACAGTTTACTGGGTATTTTTAGATTATAGATAGTAATCTATAATCTAAAAATAAGTTCAGAAATAGAGGAGGAAAATTAGAGGTAGTCTAGAATTCTTACAGAAATAGAAGGAGAAGAAATTGTGAAGCAGCTACTGTATGTTAAATGCAACTTTGTCTAAAGAGGTTTTTTTGTTGTTGTTGATAGTTTACTGTTTGTTGTATAGAAATCTAAATTCTCTCACTCACTCATCCCCTTATCCCAGTCTCCACAATTACCTTTTGCTGCTTCTTGACAATTGGTAAAACTTGCATTCTTTTTGGATTTTCTTTTTTGAGTCTTTTAGACTTGGATTGGTGTTTTATGAATATGATAGCATACAGAGATAAACCATAAGACACAACGATGAGGGTCAAAATAGTATTTGATGTGGTTTTTACCAAAACCACAAAGACATATAGGTGTTTCACAACTTGAACACTTTGAAAACCAGTAATTACGAATTATCTTTCGTCCCCTGGATTCTAATCCTCAGCTCCAAGGCTGCATCCATGATCTACTTGGTACTGTTTGTGAGTATCTAGAATCCTGACCTTAGTGTAATGCTCATGTCTTGTCATTGGTAGAATATTCTCTGATGCCAGCTGTGTCAAAGATTGTTTCACTAAACCCAACCACCAGTGGTATACCTACACTTGTAAGTCAGTAAAGGACTTTTGTTTAAAACGTGCCTAAAACTCTTCTAAATGCTATAAGAATAGGAAAAAAAAAATGACTTACGTTCCTAAGAATTTTAATCTCCTTGTTGATTTGGTTATGGTTACGCCCAAAATGTTTAGTTTGGGAAATGTGGTGTGAATTGGAATTCCTGGAACTACACTAGTATTATCCTATTAAGGACCCACTCCTTTGAGGATGGCTAAGAATTGAACTATCTTGGAAAGGAGAAGAAACTTCTGATAACTCTGTAATCAGATGTACAACAATAAATGAGTACTCTGACTTCATGGAGTCAAAGTTTATCTATTGAAGGAGACAGATATGTAAACAGATTATAATTGCATATTTCTATCATAATGGTATACAAATGTGGTAAATGCTAAAATAGGGGCAGCACAAGACATTAATCGGTGTGTTGTTTTAACCTCAAAGGGCCGATTGACATAGGGAGCAAATCTGAATTGGGTTGAAAATTTTGTAGTGAAGACTGAGGCAAGGTGAGTTCAAGGAATAGAAGTATAATTGAGATGATAAAATAGAATGAGTGAAACCAGAGGATCATTAGTTCAATATTAAAATTTCTAGGGAAAGCCAGGTTAAAGCTGGAGATGTTGATTTCCAGAATTTAAGAATGAAGATTCAAGATATGAGTTCACAAGTATAACCCATATTACAAGTAATAGGAAAATTAAAATAGCTACATATAGGAAAAATAAGTATGTGATCCTAGATTATAGAATAGTACACCATATACTTAGAACCTTGACATAGCAGTTTTTGGAACTAGGGCCCTTAAGGAGGTATTTTCTTTAACTCATTGAAAGTTTATAGCATTTTTTAAAATCACAGAATAATTCTTAGATTTTAACTCTCTAGCTACTGTCAGTCTAAGTGAAATGCATATATAAGTTTAAAGAATATATTTCAATTAAGCCTTCCTTTTTTGATTTCTAAAATAATTTTACAATAATAATCAGATGCAGTAAAAACAGATCTAAGGCAAAAGGACCTAACTGCATTAGTGTAGTCAAATTACAGGTATTTTTCTTGCAAATGTTAAAAGAATTCTAAAGTGTTTAAAACTTATTTAAAGGATCATCTTATACAAGTTGATTTAAATAGTATATAATTAACCTATATAGTTGGTTTAATTAATTTACCAGTGTTTAATCAATTTAGGATGATGACATTCTTAGACTGAGGCCATATAATTTTTTAGGTAGGATTTTTTTTGTTTTATTTTTTAATTCCTGAGACAGTTGCTGGTTGGAAGCATCAATTTAGTGGAATTCTTAGACTTTAATGAAACATAACCTTATGTTATCTTCTTATATATATTTATTATAATAGATAGTCATATAAATGATTTCACCTTGCATTATGAAACCAGGTAAAATAAAGTTAATCAATAAATTTTGGAGTTTCCATAATTCTCTATATACTTGCAAATTCAAAGAATTGCAAAGATGCTAGATAATAAAGCATTAACAAAGTTAATCATTTAAAGTATTTATGTTTTATTCTAAGTATGTAATTACTTCCTAAATATATTTTTCAACCACAATCATTAGAAATGTATTGATTTTGAAGATATTATCACAGAGGTAAGAATATACGGTGAATTCAAGATATTTACAAGAATTTTGTCAATAAGGGTGTAAATTTTCATTTTATCAGTGGCTATCCACACAATGATGAGTAGTCATTTATACAAAAAGATAATGAGAAAGACAGTTTGGGGTAAGTTTAATTGAGATACGAGAAAAATAATTTACTCTCCGAAAGGAAAAGGGTATCATCTGAAAAACCATGGAGTTGCCATAAACCATCATGTTGCTGAAATGCATTAATTTATAGGTCTCTCTACACCACAGCAAAGGATTTAATGTGAAGCATGAGAGCAGCCTCTTTCATTCTCAGTATGTACTCAACATTTCTTCCTTCCTCATTAGTTAACCTTTGTCTGTGTTTCCTTACTTGTTGGTTTCTGTGGGTATGAATCACTGGGTTCCTCTATGTATTTATCTAGTGTTTCTTTCATGTTTTATTCTTAGTTCTTAGCATAAACCCTTTTATTTAATTTTCCAGGCTGAATTTTCTATGACAATCCACTTGTGCTGGGCTCTCCTCTCCTTTCCTCT
Organism: Balaenoptera acutorostrata; assembly: GCF_949987535.1. NCBI lineage: Eukaryota > Metazoa > Chordata > Mammalia > Artiodactyla > Balaenopteridae > Balaenoptera > Balaenoptera acutorostrata. The sequence goes on from NC_080068.1 coordinate 11,192,405, forward strand.
TCTCTCTTACCCTCCCTCTTCTCTCTGTCCTGATGATGTTTTTATCTCCCCTAGCCTCCCATCTGGTTCAGCTCCAACATTCTCTTTGACTCTCATTCATTTCCAGGTTCCTCTAAAGTTGCCAGATTTCCTCACAGTCCCAGCATCTTGGTTTCTGCCTAGTCACCTGCCCATCTCACTCTACTGAAATGTGTCTATTTCCAGTCAGAAGTGTCCAGAACTTTCCCCCTGGGAGACAGGTGGTGTATCTACAAATAATTGACCTTATGCTAATGTTTCTATCTCAAAAATTAGATTTCTATAGAAACGGTACTTGGGCATCCAAAAAGATTTAATACCTTCTGTCATATTATGGATAAGGTTTATATTATTTTTGTCATTGTTGTTTTTCCCCTACAGACTAACTTATTGATATGTAGCCATGACTATGTGAAAAGAACCTTGAAATATCTCTCTGTTCTCTAACCCTAGACATGCCTGACTTAATAGCTAACATTCTTTTACCATCTGCCTGGCACTAAACTCAGCAATTTTAAAATGTTTTTAAAATATTTAGATTAAGAAATCCCCCAGTTTCTTTTGAGTGTTTACTCAAACTAAAATCTCAAAAATATTGTTATTAAAAAGTTCCTTTTAAAACCTAACCTAAATGCTCATTGTGCCAATCTGCCCTCATGAAAACAGAATATTCCTAACTTAAAGTAATGAGTTACTGCTGGTAAACGCTCACTCAGCCTTCTGTTGCCTACAATACATTCTTTTCTTAAAAACCTTTTTGTTTATACCCTTATTAATTTGGGTTTCTGCTGGTAATCTGCCAGTGTAACTTCCAAATAATAAAGATGTTTTAAGTTAAAAACACTTCAGAAGTTTTTCTTCACTTAGATACACATTCCACCTGTAAGTCCCTTGAAGTTGTTATAATTATTATAGTCTGTGGGGATTAGTATATTGTAAGGAGATTACTAGACTTCATTACTTAGCAGCACAGTGAGAAAGGGTGCACCGTGAGAATACAGAGCAATAAATGTTTGAGTTGTACAATTAGAAGAGTTCTGGATAAACATGTTGTGTTCCAGCACCCTCTTTAAAACATAACTAATTTTTAGAGTACTACTTCATATATACTATTTGCTGTAAGGGATAGAGAATACAGAAAAAATGCAAGGCATGATTTCCATTCTCAAGAATTCTATATTCATTTCAAAGAATGGATGTGTTCATGTTTGTATAAGAATTCTAGAGAATTATCTGATCAACAGCATTATTTTAATAATAAAGGCAGAGAAACTGAGGATCCAGTTTCTGGAAATCAAATGGTTACCAAAGGTTATACAGGTAGGAAGTGACAGAGATGAAATTCAAATTTGTCTGGGTGAACAGGTTATGCTCTTTCTTCGTGTTAAATCGACTGGATAAAAAAAGAGATGATCACATGTGAAATAACATTGAATCCTTATGTGATGATGACTTCAACTGTTAGTGTAGTCTAGTTGCTCTAGGAGAACTCAGGGAGTGTTAAAGTAAACTGGAAAGGCTTCCTTCATGGAAGAGATGAGAATTGAGTTGTATTTTGAAGTGGAGTAGGATAAACATACATAGGAAGAAAGATGAAATAGGAGGAGTTGATTCAGAGGCAAGCATATAAGTAAAGATAGGCTATTTGTGTACTTCACATGTAGAAACGAGTAAGTAGGATTTTTCAGCTTATAATGGAAAGGCTCTTTTAACAATAGATGAGAAATAGGATTGGAAGAACATAATTGTAGTAGCTACATTGATCATATACTAGTTATGGGTACCATTAAGCACTTTAAATATACTAATTCATTTAACCTGCAGAAAAACTACTATATCAGAGGCTTACTGTAATTAATTCCAGTTTATGGATAAGAAAATGGTTGTGCAGAGAGGGGGCTTTCAGGGGTCTGAGATAACATCCTCCTTCCAGGTCAGCCTCTGTCCAGTAGCCATTGTTCAAGGTCTCAAACACAGAAGCCCACTGCAGGGGCCAGTGTCACTATGGAAGAGCACAGACCCCACGTAAAGGGATTGTTCTAAGGCAATTGCGGACACATAGGAAGGCCAGGACAGGCACCTGATTTTTTTTTCTTTTTATTCAAGTCAGAAACAACATACCTACATGATTAAACTATTTCCATTGGTAGAGTGGCTGATAGGTTTGTTTAATATCTAAAGTTACTCTGTAATCCTGAGTAAGGGGGCACAAAGAGGTGGGTATAGAAACATCTTCTAATAAGTGCTCTGAGATGCCTAGAAGGCCAGAATGCTCATAGTATGAGGAATACAGATATAAGAATCATCTGCATGTGGTAGAAGTTTACAGCTAGTTTAAAGCATAAACCATACCAAAAGTCCATAATTAAGAATATAAACAAATGCCATTTGATGAACCAGATTTGCCCTCCAACTTGAAACAGCAAAAAAACAGGCAAAAATATATGCAACACCTGTTTTCAAGACACTGGACATCAGCCACCAAAGAAAAATGGACTATAAAAGTTTGAGAACAAATTAGGTGAGCCTTAAAATGTCCTCAGTTTTAGTGCCTTGAGAGTTTCCAAGTCTTGATGCATGGAGGGGAAACTCAGGGGGAGTCCAGTGAATTTTCTGTAATGAAGAGACAGAGTTGAGTGTCTGGGAAGACAGCAAGGGCTAGAGATTGCAGGACATGGTATTGAATCCCTCAGGTATTCAGCTGAGAACTAAGTAGCAAATGTTTTTGATGAAACTACCTGAGGCCAATAAAAGAAATAACTAAAAAAGATAGAGGTAACAGTTCCTGATACTCACACAGGTCTAGAAATAGTACCTGTTCCCAATAGCCACATGCCTATTAGAATGACTACAATTAAAAGCCTGACATAACAAGTGTTACTGAGAATGTGGAACAACTGGAATACACCGCTGGTAGGAGTTTAAATTGGTACCACCATTTTGGAATGCAGTTTGTTAGATTCTTAAAAAGTCAAACACATTTCTACTTTACGACCTTTCTGTATTTCCATACATAAGTATTTACCCAAGAGAGATGGAAGCATATATTTATAAAGACTTGTACACAAACATTCGTAACAGTTTTAATTGAAAGAGCAGAAACTGAGAACACAGTGAATGGCCATCAACAAGTAAATGGATAAACAAATTTTGGTATATCCTCACAGTGGACTATTACTAAGCAATACAAGGAATTGGGCCATCGATACCTGCTACAATGTATCAGTGTGAATGGATATCACAGTAATTGCACTGAGTGGAAGGAGCCAGATTAAAAATGTGTACAGTATGTTATGCAATTTGTGTAAAAATCTAGAAAATGAAAACAGTGCATAGTGATAAAAATAAGATCATCACTTCTCTGGGGAAAGGGTGAGGTGTGCACTGGCCAGGAAGGATGGGAAGGAGAGATTATATAAAGGATGAGGAAACTTTTAGAGATGATAGATATGTTCATTGTCTTGATTGTGGTGATGGTTTTATAAGTGCACACATATGCCAAAACTTACCAATTACTACAACTTAAATATGTGCAGATTACTGTGTCAGTTATCTTTCCAAAAGCTAAAAAAAAAGTTATAAGCAAATGATATTTGGCAAATGAAGGATAGACACAGTAGGTGCAATAGTTATGTAGAAGAGTGTGTGAGAGAAATAGAGAATATAAATCACCTTCAACTAAGGAAAGCTATACAGAGGAGGTGAGGTATGTGTTAGGACTAAAAAGTAAACATTTTGGTAGGTAGATGAAAGATGAATGGGGATGTGTTCAATATAAATAGTGTCATCAAAGTGGAAAATATCATGGAATTTTCATAGGTTGAATAGGCTATGATCTCAACTAGAGTGATCCCAACTGGTAATAGAGAGAGGTGGACAAAGTGGGGAAATGGGTTGGAACTTCTGAATGACAGAAAAAGGAGTTTTTATCAAAATGGATAAGCCCTCTGAGGGAAGGAGCTTGTTGCCAAAAAAGCAAAGGGCACCAAACCAAGTCTGCAGAAGAACTGAAGTTAAGTAAATTCAGGAAAAAAATAGTTACAAAGATTTTTTAAAGGAGTGGATATAGAGGAGCATGCAGTCATCACAATATTAAAGAGGCCATTTGGTAAAAGAGCTTCAGAAACAAGGATACATTTTTTGAAACATTGGAAGAGAAGTTCTAGAGAAGAGGAGGAATGAAAGGTCCATGGCTTTAGCAATGAGAAGATGTTAGTTTCTTAAATAAACACAATGAATGGGTCTCTACTAGAAACTGTGTTGAACATATCCCATTATCAAGAGGTCTTCTATCACAGAGAAAAACTGCCCTGTTGAGGTTGGTGATTTCTGTGAGGGGAATTTGTGGAGGGCAAATTTAGCCTGATATTTTTTCCATAAAATGTTGGCTTACTTTTGGACCTACTGTGGGTATCCAGAAACTCTGAGGACTCCTAGAACCATTCCAACTATTGTTAACATTGTGATCCAAAATTGCTTTGGCATCTAGGAATGAGAACTATCTTGGAGACCTTAAAATTAGGAGGGACACAGATTTCCCCTTTTGGGTTTCAGTGGGAACCAGGCAATTCTGAAGAGTATAATAAATAAAATGTAGTTTAGGACACTGTGGTGTTCTCTGGGTACAGATTAGTTAGGCTGCTGCTGTATGTCACATTCTTATGTCATAATAGAACAACCTGCTGTTGATAAATGAGTTAGCATTACATTATGAGCAAAATGTGAGCAGAGAGGTTGCAAAGTTGTGTTGGTACATGAAGCGAGGGTACAGAGCTGAAGTGACAGGCTTAACCAGCAGTACCTTAAAAGTGCTTGCTGGCAAAATTTACCGTGATATTTTCAGATAAACTGTGCATCCAGGACACATGGAGAATGACAAGATCGTGAATATCATCTCTGAATATGAATCATGTTAGATATATGCTCAGCTATCAAAGATCAGTTCATTTTAGAATAAGCCATATTTTCCTGTAGTTGCAGGGCAAGAGAAGAGAAAATAGTTTATAAAGGGAATGAAGATGTTGATCTCTGACAGCCAATCTTTTCAGTCTAAGTGAAAACATCAGCTATAGCACCAGTGGCAACAAACTTAACAATTTCCCTTTTTATTTGAAAGGTTCCTTGGACATTTAAAGTGCTTTTACCATAGGATGAATGAACTAGGCTTTTGGTTTCATCTCCAAATCTCTAATCAAGAGTGGGTGGCCCCTGTTTGAGGAGTCAAATCATCATTTCAGATGTTGAGAATACTGTTGATGAAGTATTAGACTTAGAGACTTTTCTATGAATATGTTATAGGTATTACCAAAGTAGTCAGCGAGACTCATTCACTCTTATTTCTATCATATCTCTTCCCACAAACCTCCTCAAAACATCACCTGTCTTCACCCCTGAAAAAAATCACTCTGATGTTGAGGGCTAAATCCATCACTGGATTTGTAAGCCTAGAATCAAGGGAGCTATTATTGCTTTTTTTTTTTTTTTTTTAACAAGACTTGCTCTTTTTGCACACTTTTCATTATAAACTGTGCTGAAAGCATAAGGTTTTGCATATCAAGTCATAAAATATGTTATATTTCAAGAATGAACAGTTCTGGTTATTCTGGCCATGCTTTATTTACATGATCAGAGCAGGTATGGCAAGTAGCACTGATTGTGTAGATGGAAATCTGGAGTACTAAATTTTTTGGAATGCATTATTTTATGTTGAAAGTAAATTTTTTTTAGTGTGTTTGAATCTAAAATGCAGCAATTTAGTATAATTGAATGAATTTAGACACAAACAGGAAAGTATTCCTAGGATTTTTGCAAAATTGGCATTTCAGAATTTTTTTTGCTTTAAAATGTTATTGAAATTACAGTAAAAATATAAAAAAATACAGTAACTAGCAGGACAATTAGACAGCTTTCATAAATGGAAACAATTTGTCTCTAACAGAAAATATTTTTCTCTATTTCTGCTACCCCCTCCTGTTTTTTAGGTCCGTGTTCTAATTAGGAACTTCATGTTGGCTTTTTTGAAAGATCAAATATTTGATGTTAATTTTTGTTTGAAGTAGTGAAGGCTTTGCTAGAAAACTGTGAGCTCAAAATGTGGTATTTATTATGGTGTTATGTGTCCTTACTGAGGAAAATTGAATGTAAATAAGTGTTAATGAGTGTCCTGTGTGTCCTATAAAGAATAATTCATTCCCACTCAATACATGAGAAAAGCCAGGGATGCACTATGATAAACAGTACCAAATGAACATGCTGGACTTATGACAACAATAGTGTAGGCACAATAATAAATCCTTGAAAGACTATTGTAATTCTTCTGAGACTTATGGAATGATCATTTTGATCCTAGGGAGAGAAGTTTGGGGTGATTAAATTACGTGCATAATTTTTAAGAGGGTTTATATTGTTCTAATGAAATTCTTTATGATCTGTTCTCCAAATGTGAAATTATTTTGCTATACGGATAAATAGTAGTCTTTGAAACTGGCTAAATAAGCACTGAACGCTCAGGGTTGTTTTTTCTCATCATTTACGCCGATGGAGAAACTTTCACACACTAGCACACACACAACACGCAACACACGCTGACATCCTCAGGGAGATTTTTTTTTTAGTTTCCTGTAGATTCTGAAGTCTTTCTAGTGATGCTGTTGTAAGCAGTTATTCCTGTTAGTTTTACACAGCTATTGCTTTGTGGTGTAAGAAAATATTGGACCTGCTATATAAAAATAAATAAATAAAATTCAAATAAAAAAAAACAACAATTGGGGGATTGGCCAAAAAATTCGTTCGGGTTTTCCATGTGCTGTTATGGAAAAGCCCGAATGAACTTTTTGGCCAACCCACTAGTACTCTGGGACACTGTAGGAACAATCAGACCAAGTGATCAATTTTATTTTCTTGAAGAAAATATTTGAGTGAAAGCCTTTGACATGGTATGTTTAGAGGAAAAAGTAAAAGAAAATAGATATAGCCTAGAGATAAGCTAAGAGTAACATCTGGAGTAAATAGATAATTTGACAAGAATGGAAAGTTATCTACCTGCATGTCCCCAACCCGTACAAGATATTTTCTGAGGTAGAACCAAAAGTATTTTAACTGTTTTCCTATGAGCAGTCCTAATCATGGATGCCCAGTAACTTCCTTTGAATTGTTCTTACATAGTCTAATTGCTGTTTTTATAAGAAATTATTTTCTAATGTTTAACCCAGTTTTCCTCTATCCACTTTAACTCCATTATTTCTAGCTGGTGTAATCACAAACACACTAACAAGCCTTTCATGGTTTTGTTTCTCCACAAATCTGAAACCTTCATTGTTTTGTATCTTTGTCATTTTTTATAAGGCATATCTAAAATAAATATGCAAAATACTATCCTATCAAGTTAGATAAGTTGAAGCACCTCTAATGTATGATTTAAAGAAAAGAGAGAGGAAAAATGTTAAATTAGGCTGAATTTCCTTATGACTACTAAACATTTTTCCCATGAATGTATTTGGTTTTCTAAAACAGGAAAGTCATTGGGGATATACTAATATTATTATTATATTCTGTTTTTGCTTTTACACTTAGTGGAGAAAACTAAAGATAGTTTTAGACATTTTACAAGCCTTTTAATTGTGTTGGCTTTAAACTTGGAACAAACTTTTAGAGTTTATATTTTTTAGAGCTGGAACAAAGTTTTTTAAATACATAAGACAACTCTAAAAATTAAGAGTAAAGAGATAATTTATCTCCTTCCTAAAACTCTTCCCTCTGTGTCCTCATTATTATGAGTCAGCCACCTTCTTAAAAATCCTGTTTTGAATCTCTGTGTTAGTACATTCTCTCTTTCAGTCACCTACCCTCTCACCATCTCACAATCTGACCCACCAGCATCATTCCCATTAAGGGTTGAGAAACTTAGAAAAGAAATATATAGGTATTCAGTAAGCATTCATGGATTTGATAACAAATAACACTTAACAGTGAACACCATCATATAAATGAAAAGTGGCTGTGACTGTAGGTGGAGAGCTAATTACATGGGTTTGAATAGTTATTCTACCATTGCACAAGCTAACGACTTTTGTGCAAGTTACTTAACCTCTGTGCCTCAATGTGTTGTCTGCAAGTTGAGTGTAACAGTAATCTCTACTTCATGTGTTGTTGTGAGGATCAAATGAACTAATATTTACAAAAGCACTTAGAAAATTTCCTGGCACAGAGTAAGCACTTACTCATAATTATCTAGTGGTGGTAGTAATAGTAATTCATAGAAAATGTGATTTATTTTTTCACCAAGCGAAAAATACGGGCAATGGAATATACAAAAGTGAATGAAATTTTGATACACGCTACACCATGGATGAAAGTTAAACACACTCTTCTAAAGGAAATAAGCCAGACACAAAAGCCATCAATATCTCCTTCCCTGTCTTCTTCCATCTTTGCTTTCTCTATCTGTCTGCAACCCATCTCAAGAGAAAAATGGAAGGAAAAGGATATGGAGAATATTTAAGAAAGAAGCAGGAGAAAGAAGGAAGAGAAGAAGCAAAATAGTGAGGCAGAGGAAGAGGTGCAGGAGAGGGGGTTAATCTGCCTTTTCTGTGGCTTTAAAGAACTCTTCAGTTTTATTTCCCTTGATTGAAACTTCAAAAGGCAACTTTTTGACTAAAAAAGTTAAATTTCCCAGTAATTTTAGTCCTCACCAATATATGAATTGGAAGACGCTGTGATAGCTTCCAGATTTACTGACAAAAGAAAGATTCTGGACTGGTACAGAAGACAGAGCTGGTGGTCAGCTGACTGCCTTCATCTGTCCTTCTCTACTTCTCCCAGTCTTCTGAGAGTGAAAGAAAGGCACATTCCATAAAGGAAGTCATTTGGTGAACATCTAAACGTTGGACTGAGAAAGAATGGGGGTTGGAATCACAGGATTTGGGATAAAATAAGGGGTCATGTGACAATAACTGGTTATTTGTTTATAGAGTCTCTGTGCACAGAATATCTTAAATCTGTTAATTTGCCTAGAGGAAAAGAAGGATGATGATGGTTAGACATTTTGGAGATAAAAGTTTTCCTATATTAACGTTAGAAAAAAAAATCCTAAAGCTGACTTTAGTTATGTACCACAAATAAATCGTTTTGTTTCATATTTTTTCTTTGAATTTGAGGTGCAGTTGAGTTGTCTTTGCCTGATTATTATTAAATTTGACTTCTTGTACTTTAGAAAATAAGGGTTATGGTTTTAAAACATTAAGAATATATTTGCCTTTAATTTGATCCACTTTACTTGACCTAAAAGAAATAGAAATCAGATTGTCTATGATTATGATGAATAGGATTTTCTAGGAAGTGAAATTGGTTCAGTCAGAGCAATTATTGTTTTTCATTGTTGTTAGCCCAGGAGAAGTAGAGCCAGTCTTTCTGCTATTCTTTACAGATGTCTCTCAGATATTATAGTCAATTTTCCTTACCCAGAGGTGATGGAGGCATTTCAAGATAAATTGTTAAACTATCAGAGGGTTACATGTGGATAATGATGAGAGTCTTTGGTAAAAATCACAATGTCTTCAAGCAAATTTTTCAGGAAAGGAATTGACAAAGCTTTTCTTATTTAAGCAATTGCATATGATCGAGTATCATTGGATAATTTTTAGTAAAACTTGTTTTCCTCCATTTTGGAAAGGAGGATTTGAGGAAACAGTATAAGCTCGGAGAAAAGATGGACTTTAAAAAAAATTTTAAGACCTTATTTTTTTAAGAGCAGATTTAGGTTTACAATAAAATTGAGAGGAAGATACAGAGATTTCCCATATACTCTCTGCCTCCCCCCACATGTATAGCTTCTCCATTATCAACATAACTCACCAAATTGCACATTTTTTATCAAGGATGAGCTTATACTGACACATCAGTCATAATCACCCAAAGTCTGTACTTTACCTAAGAGGTCACTCTTGGTGTTTGTATATTCAGTGGGTTTAGGCAAATGTGTAGTGACATATATCTATCAGTATAATATCATACAGAGTATTTTCACCGCCCTAAAAATCCTCTGTGCTCTGCTTATTTATCACCCCTGCCTGGCAACCACTGATCTTTTTATTGTCTTAATAGTTTTGCCTTTCCCAGAATGTCATAAAGTTGGAATCTTACAGTATACAGCCTTCTCAGATTGGCATCTTTCACTTAAGAATAGAAAGATTGACTTTTGAAAAAGTAAATATACACCTAACACTTTGATGAAATATACACTTAATACCCTGTCCTGAAAGAAAATTACATTCATCACTGACATATGAATGGAAGAACATGTTCAAAAATGGGTTTAATAAGAGAAAGTATTAACTTTCTTTCTACTGATGTTTACTTTTTAAAAATTATATTTAATTAAATTATATTTGATTTTAAATAAATTATTGCTGAAATGAAGGTAATCTATTTATAGTTAAACAGAAAAAAAAGAACTTTATTTTTAAATAACTCCTCTCCCCTTTCTCCAAATTTTATGTCCTCAATTTTCTCAGTTGGTATAATAGTAAAAGGAAAACATAAAATAGGAGTTTCCTATACATTATCATTCTGAAATAGGAAACTTCTGAAAAATTATTGGTGGATCTCAAGGAAATGTTTGAATTATGACATGTAAGATGATGCTGAATCAAATATTCAGTATTCTTTATAAGCAAAATTACAAATTAGACGGTTTGTCTTAATTTTCCTTGTTAGATTTCCTTTCCAATTGTATATTTCCTTTGGCCCTGTGACCTCCAACACACACACACACACACACACACACACACACACACACAGGCACACACACACACGATCTACCCTGTGTCCTGTCTTAACCATGGAACCATCTAGTATTATCCCTATTATCCCATTAGTAGGGATAATTACTAATGTCTTACTATGGGTGTAAACTGATAATGGTTTAGGTACTGTCAAAGAAAAGCCAGAGCTGGAACAGTAGTTAAATTGGTAAAAAACAGATTCTATTCAGATCTGTTGCAATAGGGGGAAGGAGATGGCAGTGTAGAACTAGGCTCCATTCTGAATACTGCAGAGAAAAGTGGGGACTTACAGCCAAGGAGTGGAGTGGTCGTCAGTGGGTGGAAAATTGCTAAGAGGAAACATCAGGGGCTAGGGGATCTCGCTAAACTGTTTAAAATAGGATTCTTCCTGATCAGGCCAGAATGATCAGACATCACCGGTGAGGGGGATGGTAGAAGATGAGGAACTTCATTAGATATTGAGGGTGATCAGATACCAAGGGTGGGGATTCCGATTTAGCAGAAATCTTGATGAAACTGGATTTTATAAGGAAGTGTGCAGATGGACCTATGAGAAGATTCAGGAGTCTGACTAAAGTTTGCTTAAGCAAAGAATCTTTGTCAGTACAAAGTCTATGATGATTTATTTGCATTTTATAGAAGGAGAAGTGTGGAGAAGTTGGAAAGTGAGATTGGAATGATAATCTCATAGTGCAGTTAACTCTGGGTGAAAACCTCTCAAAATCACTCATCTTCCTTGCCAAGGGTGTCAGTGCTCTTCTCCCACTACATGTGTATGGGCACGTGTACACACACACACACACACACCCCACACACAGAGGCACATGATAGTGGAATGAATAATGAATTATGAACTTCTGAAAAGGTATTCACCCAGCTGTACAACTATTCTGACTTGAGCTCTTTCACTACTAGATTTTTTTAACCCTCAAAGTTAGCCTTTGCCAAGCTTTAAATGTTTCATAAGGGCAATGCTAGAAATTATTGTAAATTAAGTTCTCTTCTGTTGTCGCAATGGGGCAATGTCAAGCACCAATTCATTTTACTGCAAATCATATATTTGAAGGACGTTTTCACAAACATTTGAATGAAACTTCCTCTTCAGGGTAGTCGTTTATTAATTTGAGAAACTGTATCTAGATTGTATCTATATGATACCAAGTTGCCAGGTAAAGATGGACTAATCATTAAATAATGCTATAAAATTGTAAAACTGTATATGTTATTTGTACTCCCTCTAGAAAAGAACACAGTATTTTGAGGAGCATTATAACACACATCTGAGTGGAAATATGTCCCCAGTGGCTTCTTTGTGCCTGAAATATCCAGCACTAGTCTAGAAATGGCATATAGGAGTGGAAATTCTGCTAAATTGTGAACATATCTCTTGAAACCAGTAAGACATTTAGCCATGCCTATAAAGTAACATGTTTGTGCATATTTGATTATTATATTAGTTGATTGTCACATTAGAAGGTAGAAAACAGAACACTGAGGGAATAAGACAGGGGACGTGAGGCTTTCATTTGAAGCAAAACACAGTACCGGCCAATCCTAAAGCATATTGATCTATGTTAGGAACCCCTGTTGGGAGTTGGCCAGGAACAAATACCCAAGTAATATCAAAATGATTTGTGGAGATGGTTCAAGATCTGACTTTGACTTCTTAAATTATTTTTTTTAGAAAGTAAGTACTCGTTATACCCAGATGTATATTTATTTAAAGATAATGTTGAAGTGTGGGGATTAGAGGAACTTGACAATAGAACCTTCTGACAAATAATATTCTGAAGAGACAGTGGGATAGACTGAAGACTTAGTATTTTGTTGAAGCTTTTTATTAATTGAGTAAAAGTGAAAGATTTCTATGCTTTTAACATCTAGCTCTCATGAATGGCTAGAAAAGTCAAAACTGTAAAATTGTTCTGAACCTAAGCAGGTAAAATTCTCGCTTTGCCTGCCCAAGGTTTGACATACCTGATTCAGTTTTTGGACTCCCAGGATGAGAAGTGTGAACACTGAAAAGGAATCACGGTACGGTGATCTGTCCTTTCGGTGCGGTTGGGTGGGGCGGTGTGAAGGCAGAGAGGGAGGGAGTTTGCAGGAATGAGCGGTGGAAACGAGACTTCCGCTGCTTAGAAGAACGATGTGTTTCCCAGTCCAGACTGAGATAATCCTTTAGTTACTGCTGTAGCCCTGGATTTTTCACGTAGTTTGGAACAAAAAGAAACAGCAGTTCTTATCGCTGTGCCACAAATGCCTGATTCTCTAGGCTGTGACGTACATTTGAAGTTACTTGGCCTGGGGAGCAGGAGCGAGGCTAATCCGCCTCAGTTTGTAAAGTGACCTGAGGGCACTGCTCACCTGAGTGTCACTCACCGTTAGATCTCCAGCGCCAGGCAAGGTGTGGAACGAGGTTGGCAGTCCAGCAGGACTGAGCGAAGGACTGACCTGAGGTATGCCTCCACACCGTCGCGGTTTGTTCAGATTAGGAGTCTCCAAGCCTTTGTGAGGAGAAACTGCTGCTTTATTTCCATGAGGCCTTGATTTAAACATGCATTCACTCAACACATGTTTTATGAGGACCTCCTCTGTGTTTTATTGAGATATGATTGACATATTGTGTAGGTTTAAATATGTACAGTGTGTTGGTTTGATACATTTATGTATTGCAGTATGATTACCACCTTAGCAGTTAACACCCCTATGGTGTCACATATTTGTTATTTTTTTTTGTGGTGAGAACCATTAAGCTTTCGTTTCTTAGCAACTTTGAAGTATATAATACAGTATTGTTGACTGTATTTACTGTGCTGTGCATTAGATCTTTAGAACTTATGTACTAGCTGCAAGTTTGTACCCTTAAACATCATCTGCCCAATTTCCCGACTCCGCAGCCCCTGGTAATCACCAATCTACTCTTGGTTTTTATGAGTTCAGCATTTTTAGATTGTACACATAAGTGATATCATACACTGTTTTTTCCTCTGACTTATCTCACTTAGCATAATACTCTCAAGGTCATCCATGTTGTTGCAAATGGCAGGATTTCCCTCTTTCTCATGACTGATAATATTCCGGTGTGTGTGTGTGTGTGTGTGTGTGTGTGTGTGTGTGTGTGTGTTTTCTTTATCCATTCATTCCTTGTCGGATGCTTAAGATTGTTTCCATATCTTGGCTATTGTGAATAATGCTGTTATGAACATGGCTATGCAGAGATCTCTTCCAGATACTGATTTCAATTCCTTCAGATATATACCCAGGAGTGGGGTTACTGGATTGTATGGTAGATTAATTTTTTAGGAACCTCCCTACTGTTTTCCATAATGGCTGTACCATTTTACGGTCCCAACAACAACGTACAAAGGCTCCCTTTTCTCCACATCTTTGCCAGCATTTGTGTCTCTTGTCTTTTTGGTAATAGCCATCCTAACAGGTGTGAGGTGATATCTCATTGTGGTTTTCATTTGTATTCCTGAGATGATTAGTGATATTGAGCATTTTTTCATATTACCTATTGGCCAGTTGCATGTCTTCTTTGGAAAAGTGTCTATTCAGGTCCTTTGCCCATTTTTAACTGGAAAATTAGCTTTTTTGCTGTTGAGTTGTATGAGTCCTTTATATATTTTGGATATTAGCCCCTTATCACATATACGGTTTGTGAATATTTTCTCGCATACTGTAGGTTGCCTTTTCAATTTATTGATTGTTTGCTGTATAGAAGCTCTTTAATTTAATGCAGTCCAACTTGCTTATTTCAGGTTTTGTTGCCTGTGCTTTTGATACCTTATCCAAGAAATTATTGCCAAGGCCAGTGTCAGGGATCTTTTTCCCTATGTGTTCTTCTAGAAGTTTTACAGATTCTGTTCTTTCATTTAAGCTTTTGATCCACTTCAAGTTATTTTTTGTGAGTGGTATAAAATAGGGGTCTAATTTTATCTTTTGCATGTAGATACCCAGTTTTCCCAACACCATTTATTGAAGAGAGTCTCTTTTCCCCATTGTGTGTTTTTGGCATTCATGTCAAAAATTAGTTTACCATACATGTATGGGTTTATGTCTGGACTGTATTCTGTTCCACTAGTCTATGTACCTGTTTTTATGCCAGTACCATAGTGTTTTGATCACTATAGCTTTGTAATATAGCTCGAAATTAGGTAGTGTGATGCCTCTAGTTTTGTTCATCTTTCTCAGGATTGCTTTGGCTCTTCACCGTCTTTTGTGGTTCCAAACAAATTTTAGGATAGTGTTTTCTATTTCTGTGAAAAATGCCATTGGGATTGTGATTGTGATTGCATTGAATCTGTAGATCTCTTTGGGTAGCATTATGGATATTTTCACACTATTAATTCTCCCATTTTAAGAACATGGGACATTTTCCCATTTATTTGTGTCTTTAATCTATTTCATAAATGTCTTCCAGTTTTCATTTTCCAGATATTTTTCCTCCTTTGTTATATTTAACCCTAAGTATTTAATTGATTTAGATGCCGTTGCAAATGGGATTGCTTTCTTAATTTCTCTGTCAGATAATTTGTTGTTAGTGTTTAGAAATGCAGCTGATTTCTATATATTGATTTTGTATACTGCAACTTTACTGAATTCATTTATTAGTTTTGACAGTTTTTAGTGGCATCTTTAGAGTTTACTGTATATAAGATCCTGTCACCTGCAAACAGCAATAATTTTACTTCTTCCTTTCTGATATGGATGCCTTTTATTAATTTTTCTTGCCTAATTGCTCTGGGTAGGACTTCCAATACTATGTTAAATAGAAGTGGCAAGAGAGGGCACCCCTGTCTTATTCCTAAACTTAGAGGAAAGAATCTTAAATTTATCACTGAGTTTGATGTTAGCTGTGGGCTTTTCACATAGGGCGTTTTTTTATGCTGAGGAACGTTCCTTTTGTACCCAATTTGTTGAGCTTTTTTTTATCATGAAAGGATTTTTTAAAAATAAGTAATTTTGTTATTTATTTTGGCTGCACCAGGTCTTAGTTGCAGCATGCATGTGGGATCTAGTTCCCCAAACAGGGATGGAACCTGGGCCCCCCTGCATTGGGAGTGCGGAGTCTTACCCATTGAACCACCCGGGAAGTCCCGAAAGGATGTTTTTTATCAAATTCTTTTCCCACATCTGTGGAGATGACCATATGATTTTTATTTTTCATTCTGTTAATGTGGTGTATCATATTTATTGATTTGAATATGTTGAACTATCCTTGCATCTGTGGAGTAAATCCCACTTGATCATGCTGAATGATCCTCTTATGTATTAAATGATTTTTTTTTTCTGGCAACTGCTGTGATATAGATAAAATTTATGATAGCTACTGAAGATAAAACAGTGAACATGGTCTCATCATATCTCTCTTAGATGATTGTTGGAAAGGCAAAAATCACTTTTAAATGTTGATTTTGATAGATACTTAGAAAAAGAAGTCAGCTGTACAATGTGGGAACACGATGAACAGAGGAGTAAGTTTGCCTTGTCATTAGGGAAAGCATCTCAGAGGACAGGACATTTGAGACCTAAAGAAAATGGGGGAGCTGATTACAAAGTACTAAGGGGGAAGTGCTGACAGAAAGAGAGTGCTGTTTGTATTCCCTTCCACTCTGAGGTACTCTGTAAAGCTCGAGAGGGAAGATGTTAAATAATGTCCCTCAGTCACGAAGCAAACGTTTAGTTTTGTTCAACGGACTGGACTATACATACATGGAATATATAATCTCCTAGTTTAAAATGTCTAAAATAAAGTGATTTTTTGGTAATTGAAAGTGTACTTAAAGTCGTGTGCTTTATACACTTTCAAGGAAGTGAGTGAGGCATTATTATTGAGGAAGGCATTCTGTTTTCACAGAGGATCATTGCCTTCTTCCTTGTGGAGACAAGCCTAACACAGACAACGTGGTGCTTTTGCTGCAGCAGGTGCTCAGTGTGTTTGCTGAGTTGAATTGCAGCTCATATTGTGCCATGTTAGGTTTCTCACAATTAGACATTTTCATACGGAGTTGCAAAATCACTCATTTCCAAGGAATATATGCCTTCAACAGCTCTTAACTATCTCACACATCTAAGAGTAGAACAGACCAATGCTTCTCGGATCTTGCTCACCAAAAACTAATTTGCTTAGGACACTATCTTTAGGCAAATATTATTATTTCTACTTTAGAGAGGAAGAAACCGAAAGGTTAAGGAACTTGCTCAAAGTCCTACAGCACGTTTCATTTTTTTATATGGTGTTTGTATCATAAAGAAAAAATGCTTACTGTCTTCCTCAAGGGATATGTGTCAGATGGTTATATTCCTGTGGGGTAAGTTTAAATCATTTCTGCATGTCTTCCAGGAAGTCAGTGGCACAGCTGTATATAAAACCTAAGGTGTTTGACCCTGGGTGACTTTGAACTCTGCTTTTAGAATCAAAAGCAAACGTTGTGACTCATTTTAGTATAAATCAGTGTCTTTCTGAAGCCTTAGAGAGGGAAAAGATGTCAGAGATAAACTATGAATTAGAAACCACCGATGAGTAGACTGCTCCTAGTCTTGAGAACAGTTTAAGTATTTATCATTTAACAATATAAAAATTACACATATACATATAAACTATCATTAGTAAATCCACGTTTTGAATGTTCTTGGAAACCTTAATAGAAGCGTGGTTTCTTTAGGGATGTCTCCTCTATTCTAAGAATCTCGAATTTGTCTTCATGTTAGGATATAGGCAAAACTGCCAAGCTTACTTTTTTGTTTTCTATTTTTGCCTTTTTACCTCCTCCCGTTCTCTGTTGCTTTGTATCCTCAAAGCACAACTTTTCAGCCTGAGATTTCCTCATTTTCCTCCTCTTGGTGCACCAGAAGCCTCTTTTGTGTGGTAGCCTAGATAAAGTCTACAAGCTGAGCACCTACTCTTTGTTTGTATCTCTTTCTGCATCCTTTTTTCCCTCTCTTCTTTGCTCTGATAATCTGATAAGTTAATATTCCTTATGGTTTTAATGACTGCTAATAGATTAATGCATTTGAATGACTGTTAATGGCTTAATCTGCTGTACCGCCTGGGTAAAATATTTGCATTTTAAAAGGGCTTTTTAGAATCATAACCTTATTTAAAGAGATGACTCAGTGTGAGAATCTAAAACCTGTTGACAAGTCACTAGGGAGAAGTACCATTTTATATATTTTAAAAAATATTTTAATATCTCTGAGAACAAGGATACATTCTCAAAATTGGTGCGATAATAAAACACTCTCATAGTATAATTGGAAGCATTCTTTTTTCATTCTTAGTGATGCATAAAATAACAGTGTGTCTTAAAGTCAATGACGTCTTAGATTTGATGAAATATGGTAGCTATATTTTGCCACCCTTCAAACTATGCCTTGTGGTGAGTGGTAACTACCTTCCTTATTACACTTCACTCTCACACACAAACTCACTTCTGCATAAACTAAACACACATAAATAAACATGTATCCCAGCACCACTGGACTATGGACGTTCCCTAATTGGCTGCTGTGGAAGTGTCAATTAAAATGGGTTTTTTTTTGTGTTTTATGGGCCATATTAAAGAAGCTTCATAAACTTGGTTTGAGAACATTTATAAGACATTTGCACTGGAAATTATATTTTACTTATAATATTTATTTGCTATTTAAAAATGTCTTTTATAATACTTTGATTCCTTTTATTCTGTCTCACTTTGCTTTGAGAGAGAAGTGATAAATATGAGTAAATAAATACCACAGATGAATATAGTGTCTTAAAGGACTGGCTATCCCTTGAAAGCTGAAAAGGCTTTGTATCTGTAATTACTGATCATGTGATACACAATTTCAAATAAAAGAGTTAGTGTCATTCTTTCTTTTTGGAAGACATTAGAAACAATTGCAGAATAAAAAGCAAGCTCATCAACAGGAAAAAAATCAGTCAGAAAATTGGCTAAAATTCAGTTCTTTGTGCTCTTGAGGCTGAAAGCTGTAGCTGAAAGAAAGCTCTCCAATTTTCTACCGTGCAAATCCATTGCCTCCTTTTAGATTGGTTGACTCTTTTGAAGCAGTTAAGTAGTAGCATTCCTTGGCAAGAATAACATTTGTTAAAAAAATTCTTTGCAAATTCTGTTTATCCATTCTTTCTGTCTCCCACTCTACTCCATTGCCCTCCCTGTACCACCAGCTTCACAAACCCACTTGGCTTATGAGGTGTGGACACTTACATATTATATTCCTTCAGGATATCTTTTCGTTTTATTTCCTTTTAAGTTTAAAATTGGGATAGTGGAGTTAAGGACTTTTAAAAAATGCAGTACCAGTCATATTTTTCGCTAGTGACAAAGAGTATATATTTTTTTCAGTATTCTCTTTGAGTGAACAGGGTTTTTATCATCATAGTCTTATATTTAGAAGTTTTCCAAAGGTTTGAAAGTAGGATTGGATTTGGAAGGGCCACTGTTACGCATGTATTTTCTAGGTTGCAGAATGTATGGTGAAATTTGAAAATATCAAGATCTGTTATTTTCATTGAATTCTCAGTATATATGGCACTCCGTAAAATTATAAACACTCTAGTGGCTGTGAAATGTTATTATTAAATCCTTAGCTCCTTCTGAATATCTCAGCCTGGATTAGTGCTCTTCACGCTAACAATTTTCAAAGAGAAGTGACCTGAGTAAGTGAGAGATAGGACAGGAAACTGTCACTGTCGGAACCTGATGCAGTGCTGATAAGTAATGGCAAGAGAAGGTTGCTGCAAGCAAATAAACAGGGTTTGAGGGTATGGACTCAGAAAACAAATCTCACCTTCTTTATAGTTTTGCCTAGGGTTAGCCCAGGGGCTTTGGAAATGAATGGCTGGCCTGTGGCTGGCAGCAGTGTTGCAAAAGTTAACATCATTTTAACATACAAATCTGTACCTTTTGAAATCTTTGACTGCATTTTCAAGTGAAACTAAATCCTTTAGCTGCCACGCTGTCACAATAAGGAAGGAGGTGTGTATTTAGAAGGTACCCACGAAAGCCTGTCAGACCAAGGATCTGTGAAATGTGGTTTTGTCAAGAAAGGCACCTGTGAGTCTATTACAGGTACAATACGGTGTGATCTATAATGAATCTCCATCCCTAGAGAGCTCTTAAAATAGAAGAGATAGCCAAGTCTTTGGATGGTTTGAGCATTAAACTGCCTAAAGGAAAGGATCTCCTCAGATGACCTCCCAATGCCCCTTTTAACTTTGTAATTCTAAGATAGTTGGCTTATGAAATGCACTGAGCATATAAATGTGTGCAGGTATGTTTAGTGTATGTATATAGATATGTGTATATATGTATATATGTGTGTATGTAAAAACATGTCTACCATTATCTGTGTTTAATATTTTTATGCTTTTTTCTTATCCCTGTTACTCTGTGCAGAATTTGTTCTCTCTCCCCCTCCATCCTTTCTTTTCTCTGTCCATATATTTGCTTTATATGCAAAAATGTATTACTTTTGCAGTTGGATGGCAAACACATGTGGTTCCTGAAGGTTTAGTTTCTTCATTGAATGATTTTATCCCCGATATTTTCCTAAAGGAGAGCTATGTGTGTCTGTTTAATTTTAAGTATTATTGGCAGAGGATGAAAGGAATATATGAGTTTTGTTGTTTACTAGGAGAAAGAAACATATAACATACAGTTTAGTATGGTGACACTTGATATTTATATTTACCACTAGAGAAGGAGCATGTGGGGTAGAATCAACATCTACTTTTACTTTGTTCTTGTCTGTGGAACCATAAAGGGTCTTCTGGAATAGTCTTTCTGATAGAGGCGTAAGATGCAGAGAATGAAACATTTATGATTGTGATTTGGCTTTAATGTTTAATAACTATAGTTGGTCAAAAAGCTGAAGTACAAAAAACGCCATGTGACTTAGCAAGCACATATAGAACAATGAATAAAACCACCCAGCTCTGGGTCAGACACTTACTACAGAGAGGACTCCTCCTGAAAAGTAAATATGAGCATTCCTATCCATGTTTGCATTCATGACGAAAAACAATTATGTTCCATCATAATTCCTATGACAGTCATTGTGGGGAAAGTTCAAAGCCTTGTACATTATTGAGTTCAGAACCTCCTCTGTAGCTGTTTCTTGATAATGAGATTATCTGTCCACAAGGAGCTGGTCTTGGTCAGAAGACAGAGATTTCATCAGAATGCAGAAAATTGCTTACAGATCTTTGCTACTTTTACTTATGCTAAAGGAAAAAGCATTTTATTTCTTAGCTCTCCAATATTCCTCCTCACATTTTAACATCACAGTAGCTATTCCTAGGGTGTGTGTGTGTGTGTGTGTGTGTGTGTGTGTGTGTGTGAACAAATTCTAAAGGACAGGCAATTCTTGTCCACTTGCTCACAGGTAATACTGATAGTATCTCACTTAGCCCAAACCCTGTTTTGGCCTGCATTTGCTGCTTTTGCCAAACTGCCATCTGTGGTTACTCTGTTTCCCTCGTCAGCTCTCTTATGTGATTAGGAAAGAACACTTCTTTGGGCAAGGTGCTAGGTGCAGCTGTTCATAGGAACCAAGGATCTCTTCCTGGTACTTGGAACAAAATGATTATCATCAGCAATAACTTGAAAATAGAAAATTTGAAACTCTACTCATATAATACATAAAAATTTATGTTTATATAGCTAATACAAATTGAAAAAGAACACCAGGGTGTATGTTCTGTTCTTAAAAAAAATCAAAAGAATCTAATGAGAATCGAATGTTATGTTTAAAAATATTTAAGGAACATTGCTTTGCCTCTAATTGCTGGTTTCTCTGTGGACTAACTTGATTGAGCAATTATTTATGTTCATAATTTATTAAGTTGTTGTAGGGTTTATAGAAAAAGTGGAGAACATGGCTGGGCAAGCCCTCCCAATGCAGGGCTCTCTAGAAAACTATTGCCAGATGCTGCTAGAGTAGGTTAGATAAGGCCTCTTTCTCACTGTGTCTCTGCCTATTTTATATAAAACTGCATTGTTATAATCTGAGCATGAGTGAGTATAAAATTGGTGAGAAGCCTATCCACCAGAATGAGATAGGTGGTCAGAAAGAGGTTATTTGCTTGCCAAGTTGGCCTGGACTGCATGGCCCTTTGTTGGCCAGGATCATTTAATCCATGACAAGAGAGTAAAGCAGAAGTTACTAAGAGGACGTGGAGAGACTGGAGAGAGAGGCAGTTGTTTTACCGCACTTGCAGAGCGTGTAAAGGACATGGTGGAGAAGGATGAGAGGGCTGGTCTTTAACTGGCCTTTCACCCACAGTGACTCCATCCACTTATGAAAAGCATCCCAGCAATGTCATGGGTTCTGGATAATCGGCTATCTCCTATCTGGGGAAGGAGCTGATAAAGAGTTAGGGAGAGGGACTGATAGTATTTCCTCCAACAGTCTATTCTAGCGAAGAGTGGAAATTGCATCATTTTTATAAAGTGGAAACATGAGGAGAGAAGGATTCATCACAGTGACTCTTCCTGCCTTTAAGAAATTTACCATCTTTTTGGGTGAATCCAGACAAATTAAAACAAAGCAATAATAAATAATACTTTCCAGTATGGACTAAGGAGCTAAATTGTGACTTTTAGAATGTGGGTATTTTCTACTATACATTATAAAAACATTGCATTGAGTTAGAGTATATGTAAAGGAATTGTCCCTCTAATCTGTATTTACCAAAACCAACAGAAAAAAGGACTCCACACTAGTTATAAAGGTATAAAAATAACAGAATGGAGAGAAAATGAAATAAAATAAAAGCACATCTTACTAAGTTATTCAGTAAACATTCATTCAGTTTTTATTTTGAGAAGCGGTATTGCAATAGAGGTTGGGAATTTCAGCTTTGGAGCCATGAAGTCCTGGGTTTGAATTCCACAGCTGTCACACAGTAATTGTATAACCTTGAAAAAAATAACTAACATCACTAAGACTATTTTCTTATATGACAAACGGGGATAATAATATGCTTAACTATGAAGATGGTTGTGAAGAAAATACGCAAGTCACCTAGTGCATGGTTCCTGGCCCATAACAGTTAATAATGAAGGTGATTTATATTGCCAGTAGTGGATGGAACACAATAGGTGAAAATAAAATCTCTCTTTTGAGTAGGAGGTGGTTTGCTAGGGTAGGAAGTTAGTAAAAACTTTTTGGAAGTGTTATGTTTCTAGAGGATTAGGTCAGAATAGAAAGCAATAGAAATAATAAAGTATACCACTAATATTTTCCTTCGTGTCATGAAAGTATGTAGACATCTATAAAATAGAAACAAGAACAAAAACATTTCTTCTTTCTGGAGAACAGTTTGTGCACCACAAATAACTAAATCTTAAAACAAATTTTATCAGGATGCCCGTTATCACTTCAGCATCCAAACGACCCTCCATTGAGAATCTCAGGAGCACTTCATAGGTACTGAGGGCAGTGGCATGTCATTATTTTCTAACGTCCATGATTCTTTTTTTGGTAAAAAAAGTGAAATCTGATATTCTTAAGGTGGATGTGTAAGGAACCATGGATGTGTAATTCTGAATAATAAGACTAATACTCAGAGTCATATGGGAGACCCAGCCTCCTATAGCCACCCTGAAGGCAGGGCCAGGTCTGTTTTGTCCACAGACAAGCCTCAAGTGTATAGCATGTTTCTGGCACGTAGCTGGTGATCAGTAAACTATAGATTTGCTAAGCGAGTGAGAAATCTGTGGTCATACTTCATATATTGTACTACCTAGAGGGCCATTGCCTAATGTGGTAGTTAAGGACATTGAGTTTGGAATTTAAGAGTTAAGTATGAAAACAAGAGATTTAGGGGATCTCGGAGACATTTTTCTGCTCAAGAAGTTATTTTGTAGATTAAGATAATAGAGACAAAATCATTTGCGGAGCTGTAAAGTTGCAGTACATATTCTTGAAAGTAATTACTTCATTTGATCACCTAATTACATAGTTTTATCTACTGCATATAGTTCTTTAATCTCATCCGTACCTGTGCTCCCTTGAGTGTTCTCCGAGAAAGCCACTTAACGTTATTTATTTCTTGCTCAATAGCACTAATATTCCAGTTACTTTTAAATAGAGGTCATTAAAAGCTTAGAACACTTTAACCTGCAGGAAGACATTTATTCATTTTTAAATTGTACCTCACCTGATAAAAAGGATAAAAAACAAGAAAAAGAATAGATGAGGACAATGCCCATTGGTGTATTCAATCTATTCTGTTTGGTGCCTAGAACAGAAGCTAAAGTTAAAAATATGCAATAGAAAATTTGAAATCAGAGACTTTGATTTCATTTCCTATATAACATATTAGGTGCTCGTGAGGGGCATTTTAAATATTTATGTATTTAAATATTTATACTGTATCAACTGTAGATTTAGTAAACATTATGTCTTTCATTCAGTTAAAATTCATTAAGTTTTTATGGAATGTGTTGGTGTATTAATTTGGGTTCTTTCTGTACGTCCAGTGGATCAGTCCTCACAATAGGATGCCTTAGGAAGACTTCCTGGCTTTTATTCTAGGACAGTGACATTATGGTTAGAAGATCAGAGTTTGGAATAACTAGCCTGGATCAGAATTCCAGACCACTTACTTATCAGAAACTTAGTTTTCTGCAATTTATTTAACCTAAACCTCAATATTCTCATCCATAAAGTGTGCGTACTATTGTCCATACCACACTACTGTTATGAAGATTAAATAAAATTATGATTTGAAGGGCAGTTGGTAAAGTATCCAGCATATCAATCATACTCAGTAGCTGGCAGCTCTTGTCATTTATGTACTGGTTAGTTTGAACTTTATTAGTGTTAGTTATCTATATAAATAAATCAATTATGTATACTGAATCTTATTATACTTTAAATAATGAGAGGTTGAGACTTAATGGTATTTTGAATGTCCCCCAGCTTTAAAGCATATGATTCTTTAAAGTCTGAATTCTGCTAAATAACTTGTGCGATGTGTATACAAAGTAGGCTATGTAAATATGGAATTTATTGAACTGCAGAATATTTGACCTCATTTTTCACTCTTTATTGATGCTATTACTTTGTGACTGGTTAATCCCTCTGAATAGCTAGAAGGCCGAAGTTTAATAGATTGTTTAAATAAAAGCACAATTTGTTTTTCAAAAACTGGACCAAAGGGGCTTCCCTGGTGGCGCAGTGGTTGAAAGTCTGCCTGCTAATGCAGGGGACACGGGTTCGAGCCCTGGTCTGGGAGGATCCCACATGCCGCGGAGCAACTGGGCCCATGAGCCACAATTACTGAGCCTGCGCGTCTGGAGCCTGTGCTCCGCAACAAGAGAGACCGCGATAATGAGAGGCCCGTGCACCGCGATGAAGGGTGGCCCCCACTTGCCGCAACTAGAGAAGGCCCTCGCACAGAAACGAAGACCCAACGCAGCCATAAATAAATGAATGAATGAATGAATGAATGAATGAATAAATAAATAAATAAATAAACCCACCCACCCAAAGTTAAAAAAAAAAAAAAAAACTGGACCAAAAAAACCATGGACACTCTGAACTTACTAGCTAAACCAAGAGCAGATCAGAACACTTACACAACGTAAAAGGAAGTATTTCTCAGTCTTAGTATAATCTTAGTAAGTTGGTTACCCTTCTGAAGAAAATCTAGAAATA
This sequence comes from Balaenoptera acutorostrata, assembly GCF_949987535.1. Lineage (NCBI taxonomy): Eukaryota > Metazoa > Chordata > Mammalia > Artiodactyla > Balaenopteridae > Balaenoptera > Balaenoptera acutorostrata. Next base: position 11,217,874 of record NC_080068.1, read on the forward strand.
GTATTTTGGAAGTGTACTAAGTTTTCCTGCGAGTTTCAGGAACATAGGAAATGTCCTCACGTAAAATACAAGAAAGGTTGAAATGAAAACTCTGTATTGTCTGTGTAACTGCCTTAAAATAATCAATGATCTATCCCAAATCAAGTCCCTTTTAGCCAGCTTTTAGGTTTATAATTGTTAGATTAATTTATAGGCATGCCTATCAGCATTTAATAAAAGAGAATCTTTAAAAATTAAGTAATCTTAGCCCACTGTTTTATGTGTTCAATAGTTGAAGCAATAGTATATAAGGCATTTGAGTATTTCAAGTAACTGTAACCTTTTTCAGAGGCAACAGTGAAATATGAGTTGCTGTAACATACAGGATTGATACTATGTCACAATAGAAATAGAAACAGATTTTTTAAAGATTTCTATACCATGGTGAAATGTTTTTTGACACTTGCTGTTACAAATTGAGACCTAATGTTGGGTCTAACATGAAATTTTAGTCAACTTCATCTTGGTGAATTTCAACTCCAGAAGGATTCAGCTTTTGCAAAAAACTTCAGTTCACCATCTACAGTCAGCAGTAAAAGAGATGTTTACTGACCTTTAAATTTCAAAGAACTATTTCAAATCAATCATATAAGAGACCTTTTGTTGGTAATGCACAAACCCATCAGTCTAAAAAGAGCACCTTCTTTGAAGAATCAATAGATTCTTTTCAGAAATATCTATTCACAAGGCTTTGTATGAACAAGATAGTTTTGCTAGCTTAAAAGCCTTTGAAACCTTTTAGATTATTATAATTTTTCCATTTTTTTGTCACTATCTTTAGGTTATCTTTAATTTGGTTACAACTTTAAATTCATTTTTTCAACAGATTTATCTTTTACTTATGAAAAAGCAAGTTGTCAGTCTTTTTACTAATCTCCTTCTGTGCTTGTAAGTTTTGCAAGAGAGTCTGATACACAGAAATTCAGAGATTGTCCTGATCTTTTGTAAGGAATCCATTGTTGTATCTGTTGAAGTCAGCAGTCTTCAGGTTTACAAATATTGATTTTGAAGTAGGTTTGTAATTTTGATGTTTTCTTTTTCTGAGATTTCTAAACTTAAAATACTTAAAAATAACATTTTAACATAGAAAATGTAATCAAAATATTATGAGCCAAATCCATAAATATTTTAACATTTTATTAGTGTGAAGAGAAGAATTGATCTACAGGTTTTATTGGACTTCCACTTGTTATTTCCCTTTTCTTCAAATATAGAACATCTAAAGGCTATGGTAATATTTGCTAAAAATCCTATTTAATTATTGAATTATCCCTTTTATTTTTCCCCAGAATATTATCTAAACTTGCTTTAATAAAGGTACTTTATAATTGCCACCATGGTTAATAGTTTTGTTGAAATGAAACCATTTTTCTATGTAGTAGAAAAAATTATTTTATAATTAAAAATTTGTGCAAGCCCAGCTATATTGTAACTAACTTTTTCAGCCCTCTCCTTTTCCTCTTAAGGAAAGTAAAACTGATTGCACAAAAATATATATATGAGGGAGACTTCGGATAATCGGTGCTTAATTCATCCAGTTTAATATTTCTTCTAAATACTTAAGTAATTTAAAATATACTAACATAATAGTCAAAGCGTTGGTTTCCAAGGATCTTAACCACCAGTGTTTATTCTTTGTCAAGCATAAAGATTGAGTTGGTGTAATATACTGCAGTTTGTCTAGTTTGGACTATCTCTGACTCCTGTGTAAATAAAAAGTCCCTTTATATTGTTCCAGATCCATGTTGTGTTGCTTTCACAAAGTGTTAGAATTAATTGTTCACTTGTTTTTTAAAGCAAGGTAGTTTTGGAGCGCCACACCTTGTGAATTTGTGTGTGTGTATTAGTCAACAGAGCAGGCCACGTGTATAATGTTGCTACAGTTTCTTCTTTATCATACACTGGGATATAATCCCTTTGAGTTTTATTTTTAGGAAATTAAGAGCAGTAGAAAGGCAGAATTTCTCAGAACCATGGGGTCATGAAGTCCTAGCACTTGTGAAAGTTGTGAGCTTGGGTTTCAATTGATTTGGGGTTTTTTTCCACATTTGTTTATAGTAATAATGATAGTTACCTTATGTTGAAAACCTTAATGTGCCAGTCTCCCTACCTGTATTATTTCTAATGCTTACAAATCTTGGTATTTGCTTCTCACAGAAAAGCAATCCTGGATTCATTTAAGTAATATTGCATAGCAAGTGGAAGAGTTAGGGTTCAAATTCATGGTGTTTTGACTCCATCGCAGTATTTTTCCCATTACATTATTAACTCTGCCCCTCTACTCCCACCTTGAGACACACACACACACACACACACACACACACACACACACACACACACACACACACACACACACACACACACACACACACACTTCCTTTCTGACTGCTGGTAGCCTGATTCCTAGCTCTCTAATCCCCTCCAAGGTAAAGCCATGATGGCATAATGTGTCATTTCCTTCCCACAGTCCGTGCCCCAGGACCATCCCACACCTAAAATACTTTCTCAAAGTAAACAGAACCTTCCTATCCCAGATTTAATTCCTTCTGACACTGCTTCTTAAATTATATTGAGGATTATATAATTGATAATGGCTTACTGTATTATTTTTCATAAATACTGTATCACTGATTTCAAAGGAACCTTTACTACTTTAACCAAGAATAATAACTGGACATACAAATATCTTGATACTTATTTGAGGTCTTTTAAAATTTCAGGATTCTTTCAGCAACTGGAAAGTCATAGGACAAGCAGAGAAGCCCACTTTGCTTATGACAAGGGCCATTCTAGAGCATTCAGTGCTTATTGCTACAAAGTTATGGTAGCTCCTTAGGAACATATTGATAAGTGTATTAACAAAAAGTAACTTGACTTGGGAAGTTTTTTTTTTAAATTAATTTATTTTATTTTATTTATTTTTGGCTGTGTTGGGTCTTCGTTGCTGCGCACTGTCTTTCTCTAGTTGTGGCGAGCAGGGGCTACTCTTCATTGCGGTGCACGGGCTTCTCACTGTGGTGGCTTCTCTTGTTGCGGAGCACGGGCTCCAGGCATGTGGGCTTCAGTAGTTGTGGCACTTGTGCTCAGTAGTTGTGGCTCGCAGGCTCTAGAGAGCAGGCTCAGTAGTTGTGGCGCACGGGCTTAGTTGCTCCATGGCATGTGGGATCTTCCCAGACCAGGGCTCGAACCCGTGTCCCCTGCATTGGCAGGCGGATTCTTTTTTTTTTTTTTTTTTTATAAATTTATTTATTTATTTATTTATTTATGGCTGTGTTGGGTCTTCGTTTCTGTGCGAGGGCTTTCTCTAGTTGCGGCAAGCGGGGGCCACTCTTCATTGCGGTGCGTGGGCCTCTCACTATCGCGGCCTCTCTTGTTGCGGAGCACAGGCTCCAGACGCACAGGCTCAGTAATTGTGGCTCACGGGCCCAGTTGCTCCGCGGCATGTGGGATCTTCCCAGACCAGGGCTCGAACCCGTGTCCCCTGCATTGGCAGGCAGATTCTTAACCACTGCGCCACCAGGGAAGCCCGGCAGGCAGATTCTTAACCACTGTGCCACCAGGGAAGTCCCCATATTATATATATATATTTTTTTAATTAATTAATTATTTATTTATTTTTGGGTGTGTTGGGTCTTCGTTTCTGTGCGAGGGCTTTCTCTAGTTGCGGCAAGCGGGGGCCACTCTTCATCGCGGTGCGCGGGCCTCTCACTATCGCGGCCTCTCTTGTTGCGGAGCACAGGCTCCAGACGCGCAGGCTCAGTAGTTGTGGCTCACGGGCTTAGTTGCTCCATGGCATGTGGGATCTTCCCAGACCAGGGCTCGAACCCGTGTGCCCTGCATTGACAGGCGGATTCTTAACTACTGCGCCACCAGGGAAGCCCTGCAAGTTTCTTTTTAACGTGGTATTATATTACCAAGAGACTGTATGAAGTGTATTACTAATCTAACATCATTAAATGCAGTTAATTTTTGTTGTTTGTGGATTATTATTTTACTATTTATGCAGTTCCTACTATGTGCCAGGTATGATGGGGCTTTCTATAACTATAGAGGTGAATGGGAAATGCTTTTTGTCCTTAAGAATGTCACAGTCTGTGGGGAAAATCAACAGCAATTTTATTTAACATTTATGGTGCAATATATTTACTTCCCAAAGGAGTACTTCCAAAGGTTTCAAAATAAGACTGTATAACTCCCTTTACTTCCCAAAGGAGTACTTCCAAAGGTTTCAAAATAAGACTGTATAACTTTCCAAAATAAGACTGTATAACTGTCTGGGAATGTTATGAAGGAGGTTGGACAGAAATCCCTCAGTTTGTCTCAATATGGACATATTGAGTGCATGGTACATATGCTGATGGAGTTGCAGGAACAGTTTTGGCTATGTCATCCCCTTACTATTATTAATGTATATATACAGTTTAGACTCTAATTTCAGAACCTGTTTACTAATTAAAAGAAATAGTTCAATATCTATTTGATGTAATAAAGCATATTTATTTGTATTCAAATTCAGCTTTTCTACGTTCCCTGTAGATTGTAGACACCTGCTACAAAGAAGCATGATGCAGCAATAAGGACAATAAATTAGTGGAAGTTATTACATAATTAGTACTGAATATTATCTGATTGAATAAAATGGGTGGTAGACACCAAAGTTGCTGTATAGAAGTATAGTGCAAACCACATGTGTATTTTAAGTTTTCTAGTAGCCATAATTTAAAAAGTAAAGTGAAACAGGTAAAATGAATAATATATTTATTTAACCTAATATATCTACAATATTATCATTTCAACATGTAATTAGTATAAAAATTTATGAGACATTTTATTTTATTTTTTTTACTAAATCTTTGAAATCGATGTGCTTTACACTTACCTGTCAGTTTGAACTAGCCACATTTACAGTGCCAGTATGTGGCCGGTGGCTACTGTACTGGAAATTGCTGGACAAGTTTAGCATTGCAGATGTTCAAAGAAAGTTTAGATCCAGCAAGAGTAGAGGTGTATAGAATATGTAACACTTACTCTGAGTCCTAAAAGTTTAGCAGAATTTATGTAGGTGGAAGGAAGGACTATCTAGCAATAAGGAGGAATGCTAGGTTTTAAAACATAACTTACTGAAAATGATCGTCATAGTTCCAGCTGTTGAGCAGATTACCAGTTTACAATATGCTTCATGTTACTATTAAGGAAGGTCACTATACAAATTAAGGAATATGATAATATGTTATTCTTACTATACTTTAAAGAACATTGGACAAAACTTTGCCAAAGGGGTATTCAGCGAAGTATTAATCTTTCAAGATATTATATGTAAATAGAGTTTTTTGGTTTAAGTGTCAGCAACTAAAAAACCCTGCTTGGTGATTCCCAATGAATCCTGGCATACTAAGTTTTCTTGAATGTCTTGTAAAGAAACCTTTTTAAGTTTGCATAATCCAGTCTTTCCAAAGTTGCTGAACAAAGGGGTCTTATTGTGAAACATATAACTTGGGAGCACTGCTCTAATATATTTTCTATTTTAGAAAGTCTGTGTAAGTCTGTGTATGAAGAGTGTTTTATCACTTCTAGAATTTAGGAATACTTTAATTATGTCTTTCTAATTACATAGCAATCTGTCACATTTCGTTAGATGATGATATATATTCATTTATTCACTGAAATTACTACCTATCTTCTCATCTATGGAAATGTATTTTTCGTGAACCACAGCTGCTTATGTGATTTCTAATGACTCATGTAAATTGATAAATGATAGGCAGAGTACTTTGTTTGTACCTCATTAAATATTCTGCAGTTAAAAGGCCCAGGAATATTCGTAATCTGTGTTTGATTATCCACTGATTTTTAACAGACTTTCAAAAAATTACAGGGGACTCTAAATTTTTCATTAGTTTTTTATTTTTTAAATTTATAGTTACTTAACATTGCCAAGGACTTGCCTGAGGTTTGTCTTCAGAAAAAACTATGATTTCTATAGATTTTCTTTTGTCCTGTTAGAGGATAAAATTTGACACATTACTTTGTTATAAACAAGTAAATATTTAAAGCAAAGTACTTGTTTTCTTTTCTTATGTATTGTTTTGTTATGTATGTTTTGCCATGTATTGACAATATATGGAAATATTTGCCTGGTAACAGTTTCAGGTCTTCTTATTTTTGTCCTTCCAGAAGATGCCCAGAGACCTACTTGTGATAAGAAATGGTGCCCATTACAGTGACCATTTGGATAGTCTTCTATTCCTTATTGCTACCTTTCACTGTATACAGATGCTGTAAAGGACAGTCCATTGAAACAGATAGCTATGTGGATACGGAAAGCAGTAGATGCTAAGTGTTCTGGTCATGGGAACTCAAGTGAGGGGCGCCCAGAGCCAAACCTAGCACAAGGAGTATATTTACCCTTGGAGCACCCTCCTTTGAAGTACTGGCATAGACAGGGATCTGGGCATACAAAGCCAGGATTTAGCAATGAGCAGCAAAGTGGGAAAGATGATGGAGGAGCGGAACCCACAGCACCCAGCTCTCAAGTTCAGGAAGAGAGACAGCAGCATAACCACACCAGGCTCTTTTGCATGAAGTGGTAGTCTGACTGTTCCCCCCTTTGAACTGCATGTGTCCTGATTACCTGAGGGGTCCATGATGCAACTCCCCCCCTCCACACACACACACACACACACACACACACACACACACATACACACAAACCTTTAGTTACAAACCTTGCTCAAAGTATAATACTGGCTTTCCTACTGATCTAATCAGTGGGATCCTAAGACAGTTCTAATTTTACTTAAGAATAATAGAATGTATAATACAATAACATATTTGCAGTGTGTGTATTACACTTTAAATTTCAGTTTTCCTTTACTTTGGGCCAGATTAAATCCTTAGAATTTCCTCTCCAAACTAAATTTCTCTGAATGATTAAGCTTGTTGTGTTTGTCTATTGTTGTTGTTTTAAAATTTTTGGTATAGTCTTGTTTTAATCATTTTAAGAATTAATCTTTGTCAATGATCATCAAAGGCCTACCATATTTAATTTAATTCCCCCCCCCCCCCACAAAGATTGAGTAAAACCATCTCATTCTATGGTGGTTTTTATTTCTTTTTTTGTTGTTGCTGTCATTCTTCAAAATCAGTTTGTCTTGGTAATAAAATTGCTGCAGCTTTTCTCTGTCAGTATCTTGTTGTTTCTCTATGCTCTAATCTAAACATACTAAAAAAATTAGACTTCCTGCTTACTACTAACCAGGGGAATCCCTTCTTTGCCCTTCCATGCTCTGTTTGCACTCTTGTTTTCAATAGCCCAAGAAACAGCTCTGTAGGTGAAAGGTCTTTTGTTAAAAAGAAGGAAATTGAACAGCCATTTCCTCTTTCCTTCTTTGACATGCACCTGCAAACAAGTCGTCTATGCTTCAGTCATTTTAAAAAAATGCATCAATTGTTGTTTCAGAGAACTTACCTTTGAAAAATTTACACAAATGTAATGAAAAATTAATGCTTTAAAGTGTGCATTCAGTATGTTGTTTCTTAAAATTGAATTGTAAGGTTTAAATAGTTGTCTTCATCTGCATTGCTTATAGCTAATTTCTGTGTGTAGTTTCAGGTATTCTGCTATAATTTCTAATACAATTAAATGACATATATGACAAAACTCTCAATGATTGATTTTGTTAGGCAGTAGTTTTGAGAAGTGTAGGATATTTAAAATTACTATTTAAAACATTTCATTATTTATATTAAGTTTAGTTAATGGTCAAAAGGTAAAGGATGTAAAATTAATAAAATAGTTTTTGTAGAGCTCAGATGCCTATGAGTTAAATTTAGCAGAGAAGTGATATTCAAATCCCATTGATACTGTGAAAATAAACCATTCGATTTCATATAAACAATATTTAAATAAGCCTTCCAGAATCTTTCACGATTTTCTTAAATAATGAGAAATATATATGCATGTATTAACAATGGCATGGTTTTATTTTCTAAATTTTCTTTTTATAAATTGAGTGGCTAAAAAAATAATTATTTAGGGGCTTCCCTGGTGGCACAGTGGTTGAGAATCTGCCTGCTAATGCAGGGGACACGGGTTCGAGCCCTGGTCTGGGAAGATCCCACATGCCGCGGAGCAACTGGGCCCGTGAGCCACAACTGCTGAGCCTGTGCGTCTGGAGCCTGTGCTCCGCAACAAGAGAGGCCGCGATAGTGAGAGGCCCACGCACCGCGATGAAGGGTGGCCCCCGCTTGCCGCAACTAGAGAAAGCCCTTGCACAGAAACGAAGACCCAACACGGCCAAAAATAAATAATAAATAAATAAATAATAAAGAAATGTTCTAGGACTAAAAAAAAGGAAGGATATAATCTCAGAATATAAGGTATTCCTTTAAAAAAATTATTTAAAGAATATATTCTAGAACTGAAATATTTTACTTTAACTTTTAATCCTGTCATTGATTGCTATCAAAATAATTCTATCTTTCACAGTCATGCTTTTGTTATATGACTTAATTAGCATTATGGTAATCATATTGTCTTATGGGAAAGGTGTGTTTTTTTATTTAAATTGTGTATATTCTCACACATTCAACATTTTACATTTCCCTTAAATGGTCCACTAAGTGTTAAAAAAAAAAAAAAAAGTCCGGTTTCATAGATATTTTATTTTGTATAACCTTATAACAATGGCTAGTAATTGAGTAGCTTTTCTGTGCATCATTGAAATAAAAATAAACTTCTTGAAGAATTCTTTTAAGCTGTTCCTAGAACAAATAAAAGCATTTGAAATCTCCATGTGCTGTAAGATCAGCACATCTTCAATTCTGCTGTAAGTTCTGCAAGACTAGAAATTTGTGGGTTACTCAAATCCCTTGTCTTTTTAACTTTTTGTAAGTGATGTCTCTGTTGTTGATGCCTCTTGGTTCAGCCAAGCTATGGTTGGTCCTGCACCATGCCTGCATCATTCCCAGCAATTCAAGGGAAGGAGAATGATTACATAACTGCTATACTTACATTCAAAGTGAGTAAGAATGGGGATTTGGGGGTGTTGCTCAGAGAGCTACTGTTTGACCATGGCATATTCTTATGAAACTCTTGTGTTTTACTGGATACAAGAAAGTCACTAAGTCTAGCCCAGATTCAAGAATAGGGCAAGTTGACTCTGCCTCCAAATGGAGAGAGTGGCAAAATCACATTGAAGAAGAGATGGTGGGATGGGAGTATTCTTACAGCCATCTTTGGAAAATGTAATCTGCTACAATAGGTTACCCTAAGAAACTTTAGTTTCAGTCTGTAGGTGATTGAGAGTTATTGAATAACATTATTTAAAGATAATAATATAATTAAAAACATGTTTTATTAAGTTTACTGATAAATTGTTGAGCAAAATAAGATGATCAAGGAAGTTCATTGTGTTTTGTTTTTGCTTTTTCTTTTCCTTAGAGAGTTCAGGAGTCTTTTGAGCATGTCTATAGGCAGAATGGAAAGAAGTAAAAAAAAAAAAAATCAAATGATCTTAGAGATGAGAGGGAACCCAGAGTACTTCTTTAATGAGACAGAGTCCTTCCAGTAATTTATCTAACTTAGCTTGGTGGAATGCCAAGTTTAAATGCAGGCATCAACCAGATGTCAGCCCTTTGGCTATCTGAATACAATTCTCATCAAATACTTGCTTTCATTAAGTAGAAAAATTTCAAGATGTATCATCAAATTGGGCACCTTCTTCTGGAAACTCTTTGATATGTCTATGAAACTTTAATCAAAGCATCTTATATGGACACAGACCTACTAGAGAATGGACTTGAGGATATGGGGAGGGGGAAGGGTAAGCTGTGACAAAGTGAGAGAGTGGCATGGACATATATACACTACCAAATGTAAAATAGATAGCTAGTGGGAAGCAACTGCATAGCACAGGCAGATCAGCTCGGTGCTTTGTGACCACCTAGAGGGGTGGGATAGGGAGGGTGGGAGGGAGGGAGATGCAAGAGGGAAGAGATATGGGAACATATGTATATGTATAACTGATTCACTTTGTTATAAAGCAGAAACTAACACACCATTGTAAAGCAATTATACTCCAATAAAGATGTTTAAAAAAAAAAAAGCATCTTATATGTAGTCCAGAGATTTTTAAATTACCATAAGGTATTGTCATTTTGAATTCCTAAATATTCACTGTAAAAAGCCCAAGTTTTGAAGATTACTCAAAAGCAGCTGTATTTGTTTGGATTGTCAGATATGTCAATATACAAATTAGTTGTGTTTACTTAAATATGTGATGGAAACTGATCATTTGAGTGTCTAATACTTATAGCATTTTGTTTGGAAATATTTTTGTTACTACTGAATATTAAAAAGTTGATAATTTCATTTTAAGGCGATTTAGATTTTCTATTTTGTTTATATCATGTTTGCTTCTTTTATGCTGTTTCACTCAAAAAGAGTAGAGACTTTCTCATAGAGGTAAGTGCATTTGGAGGATTGTTGTTGTTGTTTTTTTTTTTAATTTTCTAGGAACACAGAAACAAAGTAGAAATGATTTCAACCCTGAATAAACTATGTTAAATATTTAATCATATTAGAAAGTTGTTTACCAACAATATTTCATGTCTGACTTAACTGCAAATTAATGATATTGGAGAGCTTTGAATTCTTAACTTCTAAAGAGTGTTAACATGTAGTATGTGTGACAGTGACAAGTGCTGAGGAGAAAAGTAAAGTAGGATGAGGGGAAATAGGAATGCAATAGTGGTTGCATTTTCATATAAGATATTCAGGGAAGGTCTTTCTGAAAAGGTAACATTTGAGCAGAAATCTTTGGGTGGCAAATTTGTGGGAAGAATATTTCAGGCAAAGAGAACATCAAGTGCAAGTCTTCCTGGCAGGAGAGTACGTGGCTTGCTGGAGATGAGTGAAGAGGAAAGTGTGTCTGTAGCAGGGAGGCCCCATGAGAGTTGAGGCCCAATGTGTGTATGGGAGGAGTTAGGTTATGAAAGACCTATGGGAGGACTTTGGCTTTTATTCTCTGTGATATAGGAAAGGTAATGAGTGTTTTTAAACAAAGGTGTGAGAAGGTCAACTTTGTATTTAACAGGTGCACTCTGGCTTTGGTGTTGGAAGTACCTTGGTAGCAGGGTAATCAGGAGAATGCAGATGGTAGCTTTGATGAGGGTGGTAGTGGTGGCAGAAGAGTCACGTTGAATTGCTAGAGAAGTAATGTGAGGTGTGAGAGAAAGGGACCTTGTGGATGATTGGTTTATAGGCTGGACTGCAAAGAGGGGATTGCCAGTTACCGAGATGAAGAGGTGTATGAGTTGAATAGGTATTTGGGCAAGACCAGGTGTTTACTTTGAGACACGTTAAGATTGAGATGTCTGTTAGACATCCAAGTTGAAATATCGAGTAGGCCATAGAATATGTGAATCTGGGTTTCAGAGGCTAGGTTCAGGCTGGAAATACAGATTTGGGAGTTACCTAGTATAAAACTGACCTTGAAAGTGTGGAACTAGGTGAGATCACCTGGGGAAGAGGTGTGCCTAAGAAAGAGGAGAGGTTCAGAAGCTGTGGAGGTTGTGGAAGTGCTGAGGAAGAGCTAGCAAGTGCATCTGGAAGGAGAAGCCAAGGAGAGAGCAGAGGAGCCAAGAGTGTGTTGTACCGGAAGCCAGCTGAAGAAAGGAACTAGTCGGGAAGGGATTAGTCTGCTCTGACAGATGCCTGCTCATAGGTCTTAAATAAGATGAAAACTGAATTTAACCGAGGTCTTAGCAGTATAGAGATTAGTGATTACCTTGACAAAAACTGCTTAACTGAAATGGTGGTGATTTAAAAAACTGATTGATGTATGTTTAAGAGAATATAGGAGATGCAGAATTGGAGACAGCAAGTGTGAGCAACTCTTCTGAGTAGTTTTGCTATAAAAGAGAGAAGAAAAATAGAACAGTAGCTAGACAGAGGGAGGAATGAAGGGATTTTTGTTTGTTTCTAAGAGTGAATACATTATGCTTTCAGGGGATACCTTGATGGAATAATCCAGAAGAGAAGATGAAGTTAAATGCGGAGTTAAGAAAGAGGACAATTTTTTCTGGAGTGAGGCCACTGAGTAGCTGAGAGGGGATGGAATGCAGTGCAAATGTGGAAGAATCGGTCTTGGATAAGCACATGAAGTCTTCATCCTTAGTCATGGGAAGGAAGGCAGACTGCGTGGGCACAGGGGCCAGTGGGTTGGAGATGTGAGGCTGGAAGTCTGGGGAAGTTCTTCTCACAATGCTTCTGTTTTTAGTGAGAGACAAATCTCAGAGTGAGGATGTAGGAGGAGATATCGGAGGTTTGAAAGGAGAGGAAAAGGTATGAATAGATCATCTAGGTGAGTTGGAGAGGGACGGACTGATAGGATTCCTGGAGAGCACTTAGGGACACACTGGAGGTTAAACCCTGTGAGTCTAAAGTATAGTCAGCACAGTGATCCATGATTATTTGTTCACAAAAATGAATGCACTGTGCACATTTCTCATCTCTTTTAACAGAATCTAGCCTCATAGTTGCTCGGTCATTACAAGGCAATGGAAAACCGATTTATTTCCTAAGAAGAGCATTCTATTGGAAGATCCAGCCTAGTCAGTGGATTTGATAAGTAGCGAAGATACCATCTGAGTTTTTACTAATTCAGTCTTGGGTGAAGCACACGCTGATATTTGAACTATCTTATAGGCTTTTGAGTTACTGGACTTTAGAGATAATCTTCAGAGTATTTTCCTTATTTTATAAATGAAGAAACTGAGATCTAGAGAAGTTAAAGGAATCCCCTATCTTCTACTGAGAATCTTACATTACTTTTTACAGAGTTTTCAAAATTGTTGTAAGTATGCTTTACCAAGATTTACATTTAATTTTAATTTTATTCCTTCCAATAGCGTTTGGTTTTTCAATTTGTGTTTGATTGTACAGTTATGTAAATTCCTTTTGACAGATTTATTATGAGGGGGAGAAAGATGAGTAAGAACTCCAGTTTAAAAAGCTCATTAATTTTAAAGAAATGTGTCATGAATGAATGTTTTGAGCACTATATTTTTCTTTTTACATTATTCTGGATGAATAGAATTCTATCAAAAGAAATAGGTTATTTAAAGTGATTAGATAGAAGTTATACAAAAATTCTTTGAAGCATGTGTACTGTTCCCAAGAAATAGGTTAAATGCAGTACTCAGCTAGTGAAGCATTATCATTAACAATACAAGATTACATTGTAGCCCTTCTTTACCAAGCTAGCTATAAAAAATGTTTTCTTTTAAAAGGATTTTCAAAGTGTCTTTCACTTGGGTGAGCATTTAGTAAATCAAAGTCCTCTCACCAATGTATATATTTCTTAAGCATACTGACTGGGAAAAGGATGTTCTTGATCTACTTGTTTATAAGAAATATAACCAGTCACATTCTGCTTTTAGCATATTAGCAAGTTTAATGATGGGCGAGTAAGCCATCATGTACACATTTCAAAATAAGCTGACTTTCCTGAAGTTCAGAAAAAACACAGTTGATCTCAGTTTAAAAATACACAGCAGTACTTTTGCATGCCCACTTTAAAAAAATCAATGTTCTGTCTACTGGATAGCAATTATACGTTTTGGAAGTATGTCTATATAATAAACACATCAGGCTTTCCTAACAACTGAATGTAAAGATAGGATTTAGGTTAGGGAAGGTGGTTAGGGAGGCCTAAAACTCTTTTCTCCCCTAGAAACAGGACACTGTTGATCATGTGGGGATCAAAGTAGCTACTTTAATAATGGGCTAGGCATGTCCCAGTAGTTTCTCAGATATAGAACTTTCTGGCACAGGTGCAGTGGAAAACATGGCTTTAAAAAAAAATGGCTTCTTTTTTAATGAAACAAATTCAAGATACACAGTCAGGCTTAAGTTGTGCAGTGCACAAGCATGGAGGCTAAGTTGAAAGTCTGTAGCTCCTGCCCTGGATCTAACCTTTGAGCCCCGCCCCCCCCATCCCCACCCCATGGGTCCGCTGTCCAGGTACTTGTACTACATGGAAACATGAAGCAGACCAGAGGGCAGGAGCAGGATGGGAGCCTGCCAGGGTCAGCGTGCTGCAGGGTCAGAAGACAGAGGCTACACGATGAGCACGAGTGTGCGTGTGTGTGTGTTGTGTTCTGTATTCACGCGGATAATGAACTACATGCACCCACGTGTGAAAAAATCTGATGGATAAAATTCGTGACTGTTTATCCCTGAGGAGATTGGTAGGAAGGAACAGAACTTCTTCTACGACACAGACCCGTGCTACTCAAATGTGAGGTGGTACTTCTATCAGCAGCAGTAGCGTCACCTGGAAGCTTGTTAGAAATGCAGAATCTCAGGCTCCATCCCTGACCTGCTGAGTCAGAGTGTGCTTTTTAAAAAATATCCCTCTCCACTGCCAGGTGACTGGTTTGAGCATTGCATTTCAGAAGCACTTCTCTAGAGGCCAAATGTGTTGTTATAAATTCCTTCTTCGGTGAACTAAGGCATAATGTAGGGAAAGAGTAGAAGGAGTTCTAATTACAGTTGGAATTTATACTCTTCGGTTATCAAGTGTCTAGTGTTTTTGAAATAGCCTAAGTGATTCCAGGGAAAGGAAGTGTTTTGAGCTCATTCAACCACAAAACTGAAAGTTACAGCATCCTATTTTTAAGATATACATATTAGAGTTCCATCTATCATTTGTAAAGGAAACTTCTATGCCTAAATTTTTAAAAAGGTTTTAAAAATAAGAGATAAAATACTAAACTTATTACAAGGAGATCTGGCTTTAATCACCTAGTTATGTGCAACTAGCTACGTAATAAGGGCAGGTGATAACCTCGCAGGGTCTTGATTTCCTCTGGAGTAGTTTGCTATTCATGGGCTGGAAATGGGGTTGGAACTCCAGAGGGCATAGAGTATGCAAATTAAAGTAAGGGCGATAAGAAAACCTGAAACTTTTGAATAAATTAAAATTGAGTATTGTGCCTGGAATGTAGGGTGTCTGTGAAGGTCTTTGTATAGTGTTAGTGATGGGGAAGGGGGGTCTTATCGGTGAGATATGAAGTTGGTGATCAAGGCATTTTATACCCTCTGAAAGGGTTTGAAATTTAGCCCAAGGCCAAAAGAAGTTTGGAAGGGTTTAGGAAAAGGAGGGAAGTTGGCATTTTAGAAGGCTAATACTGGCTTTAATGCAAAAAATGAGAGTCAACAAGACCATAGACAAAGAAGTTAGGTAAAACCTATTTGAATAATGTAGGCCAGAATGATGGTAACATGAATTACAGATATAGAATTAGGGAAGGGGAGAAATGAGCTGTTTAGGAGGAAAAATCTATAAGACGCACTGACTGATGGGAAGGAGGAAACTGTCATGGCTAATTCCTGTTTTGAGCCTTAAAAACACGATTGGAAATACAGAAGGGGTAGGTTTGGAAGGAACTGATTGATTCTGTTTTTATCAAGTTATTTTTTAAGACTGAACATCCAGTTATAAATTTCTTGTTAACAGATATTCGTTCCTTAAATATTTAACTATTTTGAGATAATCATACTTTCTATATCATTTATTCTCATTCTAATTATTATATACATGTATGTGCCTTCAAATCTACATCCTCAGGCTAGATCAATCACCCGAACTACAGCCCCAAATATACTTGTGAGGTTAAATTTATTTTCAATAAAAATTGTGCTTTGCTATTCATTGGAAATATAAGATTTTTCAGATCCTGCTACTTATATATGGCATATGAAATGTTATTCAGTTTTAGATATTGAGGAACATAATTTTTTTGGGGCAAGGATTGTGATGGGACTTTAGTGTCACTTTTGTACCTAAAAACACCACCTTAGAAATACCCCATGCTCAAATAAATAGTTATTGAGTTAAACATTGAAAATCTAAGTTGTCAAATTGCTTCTATAAATAAGGAATGAGCAAATGGGTCTACTGGAAATCAGCATAATGATGAAAAAGTAAGGAAAATGTTATTAAATATTTCTATGATACTATTATTTCTTTATCTCAAGATTACTAAAACCAGGTAATTCAAAACATTTGATTTCATCACTTCAGCTCTTACGTAAAAGAAATAAAAAATTTTTTTTTTAAATTTTATTTATTTATTTATTTTTGGCTGTGTTGGGTCTTCGTTTCTGTGTGAGGGCTTTCTCTAGTTGCGGCGAGTGGGGGCCACTCTTCATCGCGGTGCGCGGGCCTCACAATGTCGCAGCCTCTCTTGTTGCGGAGCACAAGCTCCAGACGCGCAGGCTCAGTAGTTGTGGCTCACGGGCCTAGTTGCTCCACGGCATGTGGGATCTTCCCAGACCAGGGCTCGAACCCGTGTCCCCTGCATTGGCAGGCAGATTCTCAACCACTGCGCCACCAGGGAAGCCCAAAGAAATAAAATTTTAATAATGAAAAACTGACCTTCTCTGATGCTTGTTTACCCATGGCCTTCTCCTCCCTTTTTTGACTTTGTCAGCTGTGTCATTTTCCCCCGCACATGAATATCTGTTTACATTTTTTCTTAATTTATTTTTGATTTTGGAAAATATAGATAACTATTAAGTATATGTAATGTGCTATGTCTTTTTCAGTGACTTTAGCTATCGTTCTTTGAAAGATTTTAATAAAAAGGATTTCTGACAACATAACAAAACAGAAATCAGGTTTGATAGACTTCAGCGTATGTGAAGTATGTATCCTGTCTGAGAAAAAATTTAAGCATCCAGCACCTTTTCTGTATCCATCTTAGCTAGCCAATCTTGTGTATTTACAACAGCAATGACATTGATGAATCACTTTAATTTACCCGGCGACCGACAGTTTGCCAGCACTATCTGTAAGAACCAGCTAGAGCTGGTCCTGATCGTTACAGATATGTGTATTGTTTCAAAACCGTGTACCTGGTCAGAAGCAGTTTAGATGTACCATTGTACCACAGATGTAGAAATACATATTTTAGTATATACGTATTTAGTAGTATATTATAGTATCCTGCTGATTTTTATTTTTCTCATGTTCATTTCTCTTTTTTATGGAAAATTCAATACCTGTACAAATGTATGCTAATTTAGTTATTTGATAAAATTAATTGTGATGCAATTTGGCCTTTTAAAGTATGGAGGATAGTTTTTAAATTAAATTTGTATCATTGGGATTGATTTTTAGAAAACAATATTATTTTTATGCCATTTTATGTACTTTAAAGTAAGAAACATTATTTTGAAAATAGCAAGTTGTGGTGTCAATTTTTCACTTAAATAGTTTAAACCTTAGGTAAGGACTAGGAAGTAGAATATATGACTCGCAAAGTATTATAGAATTTTAGTGAAGATACGTGTAATAGAGGTATAAGAAATGATAATCTTGGGAACACCAAGGAGGGAGAATTTAATTATTATACATATAATATGCAGAAGTCACTCTTGATGCTTAGCGTGTATGGAATTTATATCTTTTTAAAATGTATTCAGAGCTAACATTGTATTTAAGTGGACTAGATATCTTGTCTATATGATTATGTGGTGCTATTATAGAATTTTAAAAATTCAGCATATTTATACAGCACCTATCGTATGCCAAGATGTATACCAGACGTTTTCATATGTAAGCAGTGCACTAGACATCGTATTATAACACAGGATGGGATCTAATGTCCTCCAAATGCCTTCTGTTATCTCTTTTTGATCCCTGAAATTCTACTGATCAGACCTCAAAACTTAAACCTTTATCACTAATATATATGTGTATGTGTATACACACACACATATGTATATGTGTATGTGTGTATTTTTAAATTAAATTCCTGAGAGGAGTTATTTCTTAAGTCTTCATAAATTCCTACCATAGGGTCTGGTGTGAATGGTTATTGCCTCTTCTGTAAGTAGGCTTTGACAGAGGAAGTAGAAATGATTTTAGAGGCCTTGACTATTTGAACTGAGCTGGTAGAGGACCAAAAATTAGAGCCCAATGATAACTCTTTGTTTATTTGTTTTTCTTACATTACATGTCAAAAAGGACTGGTCCTGGCTACTTTTTACTATGGTTAATTGAATAAAGCATAGCTTATATATTAGAAAAATCAAATCCATACCAAAACCCTAAGTTATTTTTTGTTTTTGGTTTGTTTTTCTGTGTAATAGTGTAAGGATGACTCATGTGTTTTCACTTTATAACAGTAATACAAGCACACAAAAACATCAAAGAGTGAATCGCTCAGTCTAGTTTAGCAAAGTAAGTGGATGAATGGGAATGATTTTTGGGGTAGGGATATCTATGAGAATAGCCTGAATTAACAGAGAAAGTTGTGACAGCTTCATGAAACCCCTAACTGAGTGAAGTCCAATTTTTGCCAGTATTTTTGTGTGCTTTCCCATTTTCTGCCATAACTCTCTGTGTCAAGGTGGAAACTGGATATATCTTTGTAGAAAGAAAGGTAACACCTCATTTACCTACTTAGGAAATGTGTGTGTTCGATAGGTTTCTGGTACTTCTTAAATATTTACAAGGCACATTCTAAGCATTGACTATGAAATCTCAATAATGACTTTTCCTGTCAAGGAAATCTCCTTCCCTTAATTGTGTGAACAGTCTCTCCAGAGATTCTCTTTCAGCCCAAGAAAGCTTGAACATTCATTACCTTGTTTTATTATTTAAGTCTGTGGGCATAGGACTGGGATAGATGATAGTGCTATTAGTATATAAAATTATATTTGAAACAATATAATTTTAGTTTATTTTAGCAAGTGAATTGGTGCACTATGTTGTCACCCTACTTTGACTTCTACTTATTAGAGACCTTCCCACCAAATGGGCCAATACCAAACTTAGGTAATAGAAGCCAGGCTGAAAAAGCAGAGCCTCAGGCAGAATATAAACCATATCCATAATAGATAAGGTGCCTGTAAAAAATACTGTCCAAACTGGAACACTTTGAGAGTAGAGGGCACTGTTAATAATAGTGCTGGAACAACATGTATAAACTAGGAGTGTCTCAAGTGAACTGGGACATATGGTTACCCCAATGATAGAATTAATATAATTATTGAGACTACATGAGTGAGGCTACATTTTATTAAGAGTTGGTGGTCAGAAAAGATGCTTGATCCGATTTCAATTTTCTGAGGCTTGATTTGTGACCCAAGATGTGATCTATCCTGGAGAATGTTCCAGGTGCACTTGAGAAGAAAGTGTATGCTGCTACTTTTGGGTGGAATGTCCTATAAATATCAATTAAATCTATCTGGTCTGTTGTGTCATTTAAAGCTTGTGTTTCCTTATTTATTTTCTGTTTGGGATATCTGTCTATTGATGTAAGTGGGGTGTTAAAGTCCCCTACTATTATTGTGTTACTGTTGATTTCCCCCTTTATGATTGTTAGAATTTGCCTTATGTATTGAGGTGCTCCTATGTTGGGTGCATAAATATTTATAATTGTTATATCTTCTTTTCTGACCACAACGCTGTGAGATTAGAAATCAGTTACAGGAAAAAAACTGTAAAAAACACAAATACATGGAGGCTAAACAGTGTGCTACTAAATAACCAAGAGATCACTGAAGAAATAAAAGAAGAAGTAAAAAAATACATAGAAACAAACGACAATGAAAACATGACGACCCAAAACCTATGGGACGCAGCAGAAGTAGTTCCTAGGAGAGAAGTTTATAGCAATTCAATCTCACCTCAAGAAACAAGAAAAATCTCAAACAGTCTACCTTACACCTAAAGCAAGTAGAGAAAGAAGAACAAAGAAAACCCAAAGTCAGTAGAGGGAAAGAAATCATAAAGATCGGAGCAGAAAAAAATGAAATAAAAATGAAGAAAACAGTACCAAAGGTCAATAAAACTAAAAGTTGATTCTTTGAGAAGATAAACAAAATTGATAAACCTTGAGCCACACTCATCAAGAAAAAAAGTGAGAGTTCAGAAATCAATAAAATTAGAAATGAAAAAGGAGAAATCACAACTGACACTGCATAAATACAAAGGATTATAGGAGGCTACTACAAACAACTATATGCCAATAAAATGGACAACCACGAAGAAATGGACAAATTTTGGAAAGGTACAATTTTCCAAGACTGACCCAGGAAGAATTAGAAAATATAAACAGACCTATCGCAAGTAATGAAATTGCAACTGTAATTAAAAATCTTCCAACAAACAAAAGTCCAGGATCAGATGGCCTCACGGGCAAATTCTATCAAACATTTAAAGAAGAGCTAACACCTGTCCTTCTCAAACTCGTCCAAAAATTGCAGAGGGAGGACACTCCCAAATTCATTCTATGAGGCCACCATCACCCTGATACCAAAACCAGACAAAGATGTCACAAAGAAAGAAAACGACAGACCAATATCACTGATGAACATAGATGCAAAAATCCTCAACAAAATACTAGCAAACAGAATCCAACAACACATTAAAAGGATCATACACCATGATCAGGTGGGATTTATCCCAGGAATGCAAGGATTCTTCAGTATACAAAAATCAATCAGTGTGATGCACCGTATTGGTAAATTAAGGAATATAAACCATATGATCATCTCAATAGATGCAGAGAAAGCTTTTGACAAAATTCAACACCCATTTATGATAAAAACTCTCCAGAAAATGGGCACAGAGGGAATCTACCTCAACATAATAAAGACCATATATGACAAGCCCACAGCAAACATCATTCTCAATGGTGAAAAACTGAAAGCATTTCCATTAACATCGGGAACAAGACAACGATGTCCACTCTCGCCACTCTTATTCAACATAGTTTTGGAAGTCCTTGCCACATCAATCAGAGAAGAAAAAGAAATAAAAGGAATACAAATTGGAAAAAAAGAAGTAAAACTGTCACAGTTTGCAGATGACATGATACTCTACATAGAAAATCCTGAAGATGCCACCAGAATACTACTAGAACTCATCAATGAATTTGGTAAAGTTGCAGGATACAAAATTAATGCACAGAAATCCCTTGCATTCTGTACACTAACAACAAAAAATCAGAAATTAAGGAAACAATCCCATTTACCATCACAATAAAAAGAGTAAAATACCCAGGAATAAACCTACCGAAGAAGGCAAAAGACTTGTATTCAGAAAACTATAAAACACTGATGAAAGAAATCAAAGGTGACATTAACAGATGGAGAAATATGCCATTTTCTTGGATTAGAAGAATCAATATTGTGAAAATGACTATATTTCCCAAAGCAATCTACAGATTAAATGCAATCCCTATCAAACTACCAATGGCATTCTTCACAGAATTAGAACCAAAAATTTTACGATTTGTATGGAAACACAAAAGACCCCGAATAGACAAAGCAATCTTGAGAAAGAAAAATGGAGCTGGAGGAATCAGGCTCCCCAAATTCAAACTATACTACAAAGCTACAGTAATCAAGACAGTATGGTCCTGGCACAAAACCAGAAATATAGATCAATGAAATATAGTTCAACAGGATAGAAAGCCCAGAGATAAAACCCACACACATATTGTCACCTAATTTATGACAAAGGAGGCAAGAACATACAATGGAGAAAAGGCAGCCTCTTCAATAAGTGATGCTGGCGAAACTGGACAGCTACATGTAAGAGAATGAAATTAGAACACACCCTAACACCATACATAAAAACAAACTCAAAATGGATTAAAGACCTAAGTATAAGACCAGACACTATAAAACTCTTAGAGGAAAACATAGAAAAAATACTCTTTGACATAAACCACAGCAATATCTTTTTTGACCCATTTTTGACCCACCTCCTAGGGAAAACAAAAATAAACAAATGAGACCTAATTAAACTTCAAAGCCTTTGCACAGCATAGGAAACCATAAACAATATGAAAAGACAACCCTCAGAATGGGAGAAATTTTTGCAAATGAAGCAACGGACAAAGGATTAATCTCCAAAATATACAAACAGCTCATGGAGTTCAATATCAAAAAAACAACCCAATCCAAAAATGGGTGGAAGACCTAAATAGACATTTCTCCAAAGAAGATACACAGATTGCCAACAAACACATGAAAAGATGCTCAACATCACTAATCATTAGAGAAATGCAAATCAAAACCACAATGAGGTATCTATCACCTCACACCGGTCAGAATGTCCATAATCAAAAAAATCTACAAACAATAAATGTTGGGGAGGGTGTGGAGAAAAGGGAACCCTTTTTCACTGTTGGTGGGAATGTAAATTGATACAGCTACTATGGAGAACAGTATGGAGAGTCCTTAAAAAACTAAAAATGGAACTACCTTATGACCCAGCAATCCCACTACTGGGCATATACCCTGAGAAAACCATAATTCAAAAGGACACATGTACCCCAGTGTTCATTGCAGCACTGTTTACAATAGCCAGGATATGGAAACAACCTAAATGTATAACGACAGATGAATGGGTAAAGAAGATGTTGTACATATATACAGTGGAATATTAACCATAAAAAGGATCGAAATTGGGTCATTTGTAGAGATGTGGATGGACCTAGAGTCTGTCATACGGAGTGAAGTAAGCCAGAAACAGAAAAACAAATATCGTATATTAACACATATATGTGGAGTGTAGAAAAATGGTACAGATGAACCTATTTGCAGGGCAGGAATAGAAAGGCAGATGTAGAGAACAGAGTTGTGGACATGGTGGGGAAGGGGAGGGGGGTACGAATTGGGAAATTAGTTTGACATAAATACACTACCATGTGTAAAAGAGATAGCTAATGGGAACCTGCTGTATAGCACAGGGAGTTCAGCTCTGTGCTCTGTGACAACCCAGATGGGGGGATGGGGAGGGGTGGGAGGGAGGTCCAAGAGGGAGGGGATATAGGTATACATATAGCTGATTCACTTCATTGTACAGCAGAAACTAACAGAACATTGTAAAGCAGTTATACTCCAATTAAAAAAAAAAAAGTTGGTGGTCATGTGAATGGATAGGCAACCCTGGTTTAAAGGCACAGGGTCAGGCAGACATGTCCCATATTTGGACAGGGATATATTTAAGTGGGATCTTCCTAGGACTGTCTTTTACTAAGTGTCTTGGTTCTGGTTAGCATATTAAAAAGAGAGGCATGTATAAAAGGTTTGGAATTTGAAGTATACTTTCATCCACTCCAGTCTTTTGTGCTCCTGTAATTAATTTTCCTTACTTCTCTTTCACCTCATGATTCATGCCACCACATTTAAACGTTTCTTATTGTTGGTAGTAGGAATTATATGCTTAGTTCGGAGGATGATCTTTTTAATAGCATTCCTTCTGTTCTTAAAGGCAAGTTTGGACTTGGCTGGATTTAGCAATTGCTTTGAAAATTTGATGTAGCATATTGTTTCCAAATGAAAATATGGGAATTAGAACAAGACAACAGATCATACAACTAGCACATGCTATTTTATATTGGTATTTAAATTTCAAAGTGCTTTTTTGTCCCTTTGTCACTACAGCACTTTAAAAATATTTAATGTGATTTTCCTTACACCTTTTTATATTTCACATTTATATCTTTCATAATTACATGAATATCTTTCATACTTATATAATTTTATATCAGGACTCTTACAAAAACATGCTGTGTTTTTTATTTTTTTGAAATTTTTATTGAGCTAATTTGAGATTCATATGCAGTTGTCACATACAGAGATTCCATGAGCCCTTTGCTCAGTTTCCCTCAGTGCTAAATTTTTCAAAGTTATAATACAATATTGCATCCAAAATATTTTCATTGATACACTCTACCAACCTTTTTCAGATTTTACCAGTTTTGCACGTACTTATTTGTGTGTGTGTGTGTGTGTGTTTGGTTCTATACAATTTTCCCACACATGTAGGTCGGTCAAGGTATTGAAGAGTTCCGTCACTACAAGGGTTCCTCCTGTTGCCTTTATATAACCATGCCCACCTCCGTTCTACCCCACCCACCCTATTCCTAACCCCAGGCAACGAACTGATATGTTCTCCATTTAAAAAATTTTATTTCAAAAATGTTATATTCATGGAATAACGTAGTATGTAACCTTTTTTGGATTGACTTTCTCTGTGTTTAAAACAATATGTATCTTTTCACTATATACTTTTGGTCATAAGACTGTAAGAATGTGACAAAAGACAGTATTTAACAATGTTCATTAGAGATTCAGGATAATGTATATTATCCTGAAAATATATTTCACTATATTTTAACATATATGGAAATAATTACTCTTCATTATTTGTATTAATGGAGGGAGCTGAGAGCCAATTAAGTGGTTAAGAGTACTACAGAATAAGAAAAGAAGTATGTGTCTGTGGGTCACAAAAATACTGATTGCATTGGTTTTTAACATGAGAGATTCATGTGAACATTGATCTCTGGAGTATAATATGGACAAGGTATTCTCAGGGGTGTCACAAGCAGAGAGAAAAAGGTGGATTTAGGGTCAGAACACCTAGTAGTTTACAGTATCTTGAATATGTTTTATGACATGGAAGGACCCATACTGGAGGGAGTGTGTTAAATATGCACACTATTAATCTAGTGATTTTAGTAACATGAGTTTACATCTAGAAGAAGCCATATAACTAAAACAATTCTGTTTGGCATTGAGTATGAGATAGGTAGCGGATGCTTGCTCAGTTATAGGCCCCAAATTATAGAATGTCTTTTGTGTCCTTTCTCAACTTATGTGCTTATGAGAAAGGAAATAAAATTATTATTCCTTGGCTATTATCAAAAAGTTGATATAACAAGTGTTGGCAAGGATGTGGAGAAAAGGGAAGTCTTGTGCACCGCTGGAGGGAATTAAATTGGTACAGCCACTATAGAAAACAGTACGGAGGTTCCTCAAAAACAATTAAAGATAGAATTATGATATGATTCAGCAGTCTCACTTCTGAGTATGTATCTGAAGGAAACAGAATCACTATCTTGAAGAGTCTCACTTCTGAGTATGTATCTGAAGGAAGTAGAATCACTATCTTGAGGTATCTGCACTCCTTTGTTCATTACAGCATTATTCACAATAGCCAAGATATGGAAACAACCTAAGTATCCATCAGCAGATGAATGGATAAAGAAGACAATGGATGAATATCACTCAGCCACAAAAAAATAAGGAAATCTTTCCATTTGTGATAGCATGGATGGACCTTGAGGGCAGTATGCTAAGTGAAATAAGTCAGACAAGGACAAATACTGTATGGTCTCACTTATATGTGAAGTCTAAAAAAAGCCAAACTCATAAAAACAGGTTGGTGGTTGGCAGGGCCTTGGGGTTGGAAACACATGGAGATGTTGCTCAAAGGGTGCGAACTTCCAGTTATAAGATGGAAAAGTTCTGAGGATCTAATGCATGGCATGGTGATTGTACCTAACAGGTACTGTATTATACACTTGAAAGTTGCTAAGAGAGTAAATGTTAAATGTTTCATCAAAAAAAAGTTAATTATCTGCGATGATGGAGGTGGTAACTAACCTTACTGTGGTAATCATTTCACAGTATATACATGTATCAAATCATCATGTTACGCGCTCTAAACTTACATGATGATGTATGTCAATTTTATCTTAATAAAGCTGGAAAAAAGAGGGGGGAAACCAACAACAAGACACCCCACCCAAATCAAAAATTAATATTCTTGACAATAAGATCTTGATGACTTTATAAACTTAGATAACGTCTTGTTTGTTTAAGAATTCTCAGTGATTAGGTAAAACATGTTCAGTAAATGTGTGTTGAATAATGGCAGTTTATTAGATTGGAAAGTTCTCTGTAAATCTGTATCATGCTAGTACTTTTAAAAAATCAATCATTAATTAATTAATTAGTAAAGAGGTAGGGTGGAATTTCTTGGTAGCAACATAGTTCAAATCTTGCCGATCAGGGATTTTATATTTAGCTGTGTACTAACCAGCTAATCATTGTGAGTTGAGTTAGAGCTCCAGCATTCACCAGAAGACAGAGAAAAGGCAGACTCCTGCTACAAGGGGATCTTCAGGGTTTGCATTTTTGTTCACTTTTTTCATTGTTCTTTTCTATTTGCATTGTTTTGGGGGATGCCCGTATCAGCTCACAAATATTTGAGGTGATTTTAAAGACACTGTTGTAAAGCATTGGCTGTAATGGATTGTTCAGGGTGCTGCACTGTTCAATGAAAATAGGCTTAAATTGAAAATCCCTGGCACCATTGAAAGTGGTCTTTGTGGCAGGAAGTCTCTTATATAGTCTTATCATCATCTGTGTTTTATCATTTGCTCTTCTAGTCCCTGACTTGTATACCCAAGAAGCCCTCAATGGTTCAGTGTCAAGCTCTCCAAACTCCCTCATACATAACTTCCAAGTCATAAGACGAGCCCAAGGTGCTCTGACAAAATTCGGTTCATGTCATCCTGCTTCTCCCCTTCTAATAACTCACCTTTCTTGAGTCCAGAGTGGCCTTCAGGTACCTCTCTTGAAGTTAAAAAGGAAAGCTAACAGAATTTTTTAAAAAACAAAAAACAAAACAAAAAACCCCCCAACAAAGCCAAACTACAAACCCCCAGTCATGAGTAGGATAAATTCCCTTAGATCCATTACCTCATTTGATTTTCATGTGAACCCCAAAAGGTTGATATTATATTCTCAATTTGACAGTTGAGAAAATGAGGTTTTTATGAAAGCTGTGGAACTAGACCAGAGTCATAACAGCTAGTGATGCTGGAACTGGTCCTTGGTTTCATTTCATTAAAACTCTAAAGTTACACTGCTAAGTTATTAATGAATTAGGTTGCCACAGGAAAATAATGTCTCTTTCCTTCATTTTCTTTGTTATAGAACCTACTTGCTCTGTTTGGGCCGTCACTTCTTTTTGCTCTATTTCTTTTTTCCTCATTTCTGTCTCTTCTCATTCCCTGAAGATTGATGCTTCAGATGTACTGGGTTTATAACAGCTTTGCCTCAGTGGTGGATAAACTTAGCCATAAACACTTGGCTGCTCCTCTCATCAAGAGGTGGAATCTATTTCTTCCCATCTTTAGTCTAGGAGATAGTTCTGTGACCTGCTTTCAAGGAACTACTTATTTTTCAGCTGTGAGGAGTATAATTAGCTGACAGGTATAGCTGCAGAACCTTTAGAATCCTTTGTAGCATTCAAGCTAAGGCACTGCTCTTCAGTTCGTCTTCCAGCCATGGACAGAGCCTGGCTATTTCTGCCAGTGCAAGCCTCTCCTGTACCCTGTCTTTTCTCTGCAGCTCTCCGTTGTTAGGTTGGTCAAGACTTCCTGAGATCTGCACTGCATTTCTTATACTGTTCTCCTTGATTCTTCTTCTTACCCTCTTTCAGAAGTGTAGGATCTGCTTTGTGGTCTGAGAAGGCTTCCCATGCATTATCCTCTTTTCTTCCTCGTTATCATTCGTAGGTGTTACTCTTCAATAAACATCTTTATTCCTAATTCTGGCTTAGCATCTGCTTCTGTTAGGATCTGAGCAAGATGCGATGGACAAAACTAAACTGAGAGATGGATCAGTTTAGAAGAATTTTAAGGTCTCTTCTAACTCAGCGATCCTATAATATTATGCTGTGCTATCTAATGGCTCCTGGGTGGAGCTGGATAATCATTTTATAGCAATTCCAAGAAGTAAGGCAAGAGATACCTTTTGGGGTAGAGAAGGCACCTGTCTAAATCACAGACTTTATATTTTGGGAAATATTTTCTTCAAAATTGCAAAGGTGCATTTGGTCTTAAAATGTAATTCATTTGCTAATATTTGTAACTATCTGGAGTAATTTAAATCTACTAAAGAGCACAAAAAGATGGAAATACATCAGTGTCTAGTAAAAGATGTCTATTTAAATTAAGCTGCTTGCAACACACATGTTTTCTGGACAGATAGCACCAACGTTGAAGATGATTAAAGAAAGCAGTATAGAAAAAGTGTCAATTCTGGTGCTATTTATTATAATTTGGAAAATAATCTTCCAGTGCATCCCGATCTTACATAATTAGCACATAACAAAGTAACAAATAATAATAATCAGCTTTGAAATATGGACACTATTAAATTATGCAGCTCTTGAATATATGTGGAATTCCAGAAGAAATTAAAATGTACTGAAATTATCTTATTAATCTTGAGTTGGAATGAAGTTCTTTAAAGTTTTTTAATGTTGTGCTTATGTCAAATGAATGTAGAACAAATGCTTACTTTGAAGGTTTGAAATTAAAAAATTCAGAAAATATGATTATTAGGCCAGCCTGTGTTTCCCAGACCTCCTCTGTTTATTACAGGCGATAAAACTAGGGCAAAAAGCAGCAGCCAAAATATAACGTGCCTTTGTGGTCACGCATACTCCAACTTCTCTCATGTTCTTTTGAGATAAATTCTGGAATCCCTGGGTATATCCCATGATATTTAGTAATAGGATATTGCTGTCATGGCACATGGAGTTTTTGATTTGCCTTCTATTTTTAAAAGCCACCTTTATTGAGCCTCTATCATCTGCCAGATAGTACACCAAGTTCTTCAAGTAAATCACCTCATTACTATCACAACAATCATATTAGATATGGGATATTATTGTTTCCATTTTGCACTCAAGGAATCTGAGGGTTAGAGAGGTTAGATAACATGACCCATGTCACTGTGGTGCATAAGAATGGCGGTGCGTGGGTTGTAACTTAGCTGCGGCTGGCTGCAAGGTCTGCGCTGTCATAACTGTCGTGTTACCTAGACTTCTCTCTTCTCCTACTTGCTCTTCTGTTGTGTCAGCCACTGAGAGCCAAAAGTGCCACTAGTCAGCATGGAAGACACTGCCGCTGCTCTGCCGCCGTTGAGACACAGGCTGTGGGTGCCCAAGGCGCAGGGAGCTGATGTGCAGGGGGCCGAAGGAGTTCTCGTTGCTGCCAAACGTGCTGTTATCACTGACTGCACTGCTGCTGTCATTAGTGCTGCTGCCAACACCCCCGGCCGCGCGGATGCCTTGGGCTCTCAGGGTCTCAGGGTGATTCTGCAGACAGGCAGCTGCTTGTAGATTTCACTTGCTCACTACCTGTAGATCCTGTGCCGTAGGACTCAGGCTTACGTCCACGGAGCCTGGGATGGAAGACGATGGGGGGTATGTTTTATCTTCCCCAACATCTGGGGCAGCTGGCCTTGAACCAAACACATGTACTTCGGTTCTCTTTTCTCTTCTTCCTTAGAGATTTCTTTTCCTCAGAGGCTCTTTCTTCTTTCATGCCATGCCCCACCAGCCCTGGAAGCATGAGCATAAACCCTTGAACCTTAGAATGAACGTAATTTAGTCTTAATGCGGAAGCCCCACTACACTGGATGTTTCAGTTTGAAAAATATAAAGAGCTCTTATATTTTATAATCATGAATATATACTTAGCTGTGCAAGAATTGAATCATGCTAATTATTAAAGAATTGCTATAAACCACTTTGATCTCTAGCAAGGGTGGTTTCAGTTTGATTTACATTATTTGTAAGAAAAAATAATTACTAGAGCTCAAAAAGTCAAATCTTTCTTTGAAGCTCTATCAATATTCATACAACTCATATCAAAAGGTGTACAGGGACAAGGTGATTTTGTTGGCGGGGTGATTCTTTTTTACTTTTGCTTCCAACCCTAACTCAAAAGGAGGGCAGTGTTGTCTCAAAGCTGGAAAATAAGGAAATAGCATGAAAATTTACAAACCTCTACTCGTTAAAAACATAAAAAATAAGGAATTTTTAACTGAAGGAAAAGAATGTCACATTGCTGAATTATTTACCATCTTAACTGAAAGCAAAAACCTGTTTGAAGTTTTTAATTGAGAAAAGCATGTGGGGGAAAAGAGCTCTAAGTTCTATGCCGGAAGTGTTTCTTTTTCTTTTATTGCTTACAACTAGTCTAGAAAGAAAAAACAATAGTTGTATCAGGATCCTCTTCTTAAGGACTATTTTTTTCCCTTAAGGATAAAGCTGTCAATTTTCATGTTTGAGTACAGTTCAAGTTTATATTTCCATTCTATGTGCAATAATAATTGAGAGTTTTATGTTTTTTCTTCCAGTTTTATCAAGATATGATTAGAGTATCATTGACTTACAACACTATGTTAGTTTCTATTACACAACATAGTGCTTTGATATTTCTATACATTTCAAAATGATCACCACGATAAGTCTAGTTACCATCTCTCACCATACAGAGATTGTAGCATTATTATTAACTATATTCCACACAGTGTACATTTCGCAAGGTGACTCATTTATTTTGCAACGAGAACTTTGTACCTCTTAATTTCCCTCACCTGTTTCACCTGCTTTATGTTTTATTAATTAAGAAAATGGGGATTGGTAAATAATACTTAAACACATACGTTTCAGACAGGGTGAGCTTCTTGATTTGTCAGATGTATGGATTTATAGAATGAATTTGCATTCAGTACTTTTATTTCCAGTAAATTGCATGAGGAATGTAGTTTATTTAACAAATGTAAATATGTGAATTTTGAATATATTTATATATTTAAAGTTATCCTAACACATACATGTTAGGTTGTTGTTTTTTACGTGTGTAATATACATTTTTTCTTCTTAATTGATTTTTTAAAATTTTAAAATTGAAGTGAAAGAAAAATATGTTAGTCTTTGAAAAACAACCTAATAATGTTATTGTGTTTAAACATCATACATAGATACCTGTTTTGTTATTTTCTGAGATACATGCCAGAGTATATTGTAAAGAACTCTATCTCTGGATAAAATAAAATTCCAGAAGCAGTGCAGAGAAAAATAAAGTATAGTTGCCTCGTATTTCTGATCCTCCTTAATTTTTAGTTTTTAGTGGGAATTTATGCCTCTTCCATAAAGGTGCTAATGTTCTAATGTAGTTAAAATTGTAGAGGAAGAGCTCTTAAAAGTTTGTAGGATGACAAATGACATTTATAAATATTAGTGTTTATTAGTATTTAATATCCTTTCTATTATCTGCACTTAATGTTTCCATTTCATTTCAACAGTATGTGTAAGAAATGGCTGATCCTTTCCTAGATAGTTTTATTCCTCCTTGTGCTGTAAACCTGTTTAGGCAGATAAGGTTTGCAAGTAGCTGAATTCAGAGTTCATATTGGAGTAGACTGGTGGGAATATTTCTCAATAGTTTTTCAAGGAAATACTAACTACTTTATCCTATATATTGAAATTATTTTTATCTTTACTATATACAACTGTAGAAAACTTTAGTTCATGAATTCTTAGAAAATTAAAACAAAGCAAAACAGTGCTTTGGAAAACAATCAATTAAAACCATAAATGGTGTAGGGAATCCCTGGAAATAGAAATGCTACCAAATGCTACTACAGAGTGGATTTTTTTAATGTCTGAATTCAGTAACCTGTGAAAGGAGAACTTTTAAATTGAAAATAATGACAGCGCCTTAATTATGGTGATTTTATTGAAAGCCTGCTACTGCAATAATAAGGTGCATTTTAGGTTTCCAGAGCCATGGCAGCTGTCAAAAACCAACAATTTTTCCCTGAGAATAGGTTTGGTGTAATGTTTTTCAAGGGCAAGTTGCTCAGCTCTTGTCTCAGTGAGCACAGCTAGTTAATATTCAGCAGTTTTCTTAATCAAAATTGTATGTCCTGTTCCCTAGAGTGTTTGTTAAAGTGATTGTATGTTTATCAGAGCCTTCAACAGCAGAAACAGAATATTCCTAGACGAGGTGCTGGTAATGAGAACCTATATTTTCCCAGGGTGCTGATAAGAAATAGAAAATGCTGTCAAAATACATTGTTTGTAAAAAAAAAAAAAATAATTACTATAGCTCAGAAAGTCAAACCTTTCTTTGAAGCCCTTGTACTTTCTATTACTTCAGTTGTTTACCTAGGATAATGGGGCAGCAGGTGTATGGTGATATCCTACTATAAACTCCAGGAATTTCATGCCAGTGACCAAATAGTCCGGGGAGCTATTAATCATTGCTTCTGTTGGATGGCTGATTAAGGTTCTTCACAACACGTTTCCTTTAGATTACAGAAAGTTCTTAATGAAGTAAAGCTTGGGGGGCATTAGAGAGCTCAATCTGGCATTCTGCAAATGGTGGGGAAAGCAAGCGTTGCCAGAAGTAAAATAATGCAACAGCTAACGTTTTCCATGAAATACAGTGTCTAAGATGCAGGTTTTGTTACTGCTTTTGTTTTTTACCTCAAATTATTTTACATTGCCAGGTGATACTGAGCTGGAAGCAGAGCTATCCTGTTGGGTATGACCTTTCTTTCCAAGGGTGGTACCTACCACTTAGACACACACGCGCGCACGTGCACACACCTCTTTCTCTCCCTCTCTCTCTCTCCCCTCCTTGAAATAATCAAGGATACATTGTTTGAAAAATAGGGTCCCTGTAAAACTAAGAAGAACATTTTGTATTTTATTTGTTTTGTCTCCAGTTGAATTCTATGAGGAATGAAGTCTTCTGCAAACAGTTCATTTTAATTAGTATGTTGGTAGATTCTCCTGTAGAATTGATACATTTTTTGAAAAATAGGGTCCCTGTAAAACTAAGAAGAACATTTTGTATTTTATTTGTTTTGTCTCCAGTTGAATTCTATGAGGAATGAAGTCTTCTGCAAACAGTTCATTTTAATTAGTATGTTGGTAGATTCTCCTGTAGAATTGTAACATTCACTAATAAAAAGTTTTCCGCCGTTGTTTCACATAATAAAACGTGTACTTTGAACATTAATTAGGAAACAATGCACCTAAAACCCATCGGAGTTAATCTTTGTAAATAATAATTTTTTTGAAGGTTACAGCCAGGGATATTGATCACTTCAGTGATACTGAGACAAGTACTGCGCTTTATGTATTGATCTTTGACATAGAAAGATGGGTACATTAATGTAAAAAATTGATTGTTGCTATGTATTTGAAACTTAAGCCACATTATTTGCTGATATTCAAAATAACTCATTTACTTGGTATTGTTATGTGTAGTTAATTAATTTCTAACTACTTTTTAGAAAAATTGATCATTTCATATTTTAATTTATTCTAAGTTGTAGCTTATAATTGTTTCAAAATGTGAATCACAGATTGATTTGATACCAGTTTTTGGTAGAATTGTGGATCAGTCAGTCCAGTCAGGAGATGGAAACCATAGAAGGTTAAACAAGAGTTTAATATAAAAAAATATTAAATTGTGACAACAGAGTACCTATGCGATATAGGGAAACTTATGCAATACCCTGGGGCCAAGGGAGTGTACCAAGGAAGGACAAACTCGGAAGAGGTTCAGATCTTTGGAGAAAAGGTATAATTCATCCCATTGGATAGCAGAGAAGTTCATGGGTTTGGTCACACATCTGGAGGTGGTCCCCAGTTGCTGGATAACGTGGCAGCAGAGAGAGCAGGAGGAGCCCTGGCAATCAAACCAGAGATGGCGTGTCAGAGGGCGTGGGCCCCCTCCAGGTTGCTCGTCGGGCAGAGTCCTCACTGCAAAGGAACTGAGGACCTGTAGTGGGACCATCAGGAGTTCAGACAGGTAGCACCCAGGCCTACACAGGCAATTCTGGCCCTGGCGCGGGTTGTAAGATTGGCGAGGAGTCATGCATTCTGAGCTCCATGTGTGGCCGGGGTAGAGCTCCACTAAATGTGTTCACAGTCACATCCAGACCACTGATCTCCCCCCGCAACCAGCAGAAACCTCGGGAGAGCCCCTTCTTTCTCTAGTATCCCTCCAGCTTTCTCTATCAGGAAAGGTCAACAGTGTGCTTATTATAAAGAAGAAATGCTTAAAGGAATTCCACTTATGATCACAAAGGATATATCTATTGGAGGGTGCATTCAGAGCTGGAAGGCAGTTAATTCATAACTGGCATACGTTGCATCTCATTTAGATGTAGTTGTAGTTAATGTTGTAACAAAACCGATAATTCTGTTACGAATGTCATGTTCTCTACAGGTGTCCTAGTTTTAGCCCCTTGTACTTGTCTATCCTGATTAGTCGCATTATCCATGTTTTCAGTAGCTGAGAGCTTAAGACTGTGCTTAGTTTTCACTGTATCTTGTATACACACCATGCATAGCTCTCTGCAGTGGTATAGGAGCCCATCTACATATGCCACTGTATATATTCCCAAATTCTTTAGATTGAGTGTTTGAGCAACCTCAGTGGGAAAGACTCATGGAGTATCAATAAACTTCTAATTTGAGCCATTTAGATCTCTTTTATAAGCAAGTGAGGAAACTATTTACCCCTAGAGTCTGAACTAGAAATAGCACGCAGTTCATTTGGCAAAGCTAAAGAGTGATATTGATTTTGAGGCACTGAGGAACATGCAAGTGCATAGATGAGTTTTTTACTAGGTATTTTTTTCTCTGCTATTAGTACAACTATTATTGTAGTTAAGGTGAGAAAAAGTTATTATTAGTGACTGCTTCCTGGTGTTCTATAGATGCTATTACTTACATTTATATTCATATACTGTTGTAATCATATATCAATGAGCTGTCAACTATGTATATGTAAGAGAGAGGTATACAGGTATACATGTGTCAAGGTGTTTAACAAGATGTATACTAATTAATAATTCTTTCATAAAACTGGTTTATTGTGAACCACAGTAACAGCTGTGTGCTAAATCACTCACAATATTTATGTCTATTATTGCTTTAACATAGGAATTAACACTGGCAAGCAAATTTTTTTTCTAGCACCCAGGACATAGAACAGTTTTATTATAAGTGGTTTACTCTTTCTTAGGTTAAAGGAAAAAAAAGTCTTTGATGGAAATACTGTAATTGCTTTGACAATTTGTTTTGTATTTATAATCTTTCCTCAGGGTGGGTGCTTTTTCTACCCCCTTTAGGGAAAAGAAGGAAGGAGGGAGTATTTTATCATACATGTTAAAAAATTTCCAACATGAATAAATCCAACAGATAAATTGCTTGCAATTACATTTTTAAAAGAGCGTTTCAGGAACATAAGCATTGAAAAGCTAATACTTAAGTACAAATGGTTCATTTGTCGTGTGGAAAATAGGTGATGCTATAAAAGCCATTATGATCCACCCTTATAAAATGAGTAATGGAATAATTATAGGAAAAGAAATATGCTTTGCTGTGAAAGCATTTTCTGAAATCTTGTAACATTAAGGTAAAATCTACTAACCCTGAATTCAATGCGTAATAATAAGGTCTATGAATGAATTCATCTCCATCTACCATGAATATAACAAAGTATTCCATGTTGAAGTGGATGTAGGAGGAATATAAGATACTACTCCCAATTTTAAGGAGCTTGAAGTCTTTAGCTTTTTAACTAGATATTTTGTTTCTGCCACAGTACCAAGAAACGTACGAAATAATTGAGTCAAAAATACATAACTCATTTAAACAAAAAAGAGTAAAAAAAGAGTTAAATGATGGAAAAGAACATGGGGCTAATAAATGGTAGGTTATCAGTTAACAGACATTCACAAAGTGCATCATTTCCGTGGCTCTGTGAACTTTAAGCTTGAAAGCAATAAGTTTATTTTTCCTTTGGTTATAAAGGGTAGCAAGTAATTATAGATACCATTTATTGAGTGTACTCTAAGTACAAGACTGATATGCGCAGACTTGATATGCGATTTTTATACTAGGCCTCTAAGATACACATTATTTGGGACCTCTTAGTTTTAAATGGAAGTTCAGACACAACAGGAGATTTGCACATGGTCCCACAGCCAAAAGTATGAACAGAGATACCAATTCTGGTTTGCGCATCCCCAAAGCCAGGCCCATTCCACTACACAGTTTGGCTTCTAAAAGTTAAAAATAATTAAAGCATTTACTTCTTTAGATGTTAAGGAATTGATAATTTTAATAACTTCCATGTTGAATTTAAAGACTGAAAATTCAGCTGGTAATTTCTATTTGATTTATAGTCACTCAGCTTTTACTTCTGTTCCCTCTAAAGTAGTTGAAAACTAAAATGTGATATGAGTGAGCAAGGTGAATATAATTTTTGAAAATCATTTCTTTCCTACATCTGGGAACCTTCCTTTTGCTATTGAGGCTTTCACTGGTATTTATGTGTTTCCCTCGTCGTGGCTTGCGTAACAAAAACTGTGTTGACTTCATCTTTGTGGCTTATTTCCAGATTCTTATTTCTCTAACGTTACTTCTTAAATATTACAGGAATAAAAATAATAATCATCACAATAGTGAATTTTCACATTTCCCTTTCATTTTCTATCATCCCATTATACCAATAAATATATTGAGTATTTTCAGGTTTATTTCTTACCTCTTCAATTAGAAGGTAAGCTACTTAAAGATTGTGTCACCATTTTCTCTTAATGAGGGAGGCTGTACACAGAGGTTACTTATATAATAAATATTATAGATTAAACATCTGATTATTCTGAGTAGGGGGAGTATTATGAAATCAGGTTTTGGTAATTCTAACAAGATGTTTGATAGACTTGGTTTCTGAACTTCTTGGCAAGATTAGTCCATTATGATAATATGCATATTTTGCAAGTTTGGAATAAGAAATATTGCATTCTCATTAGTAAGAGCCCTGACAAATGGTCCAACATTAGAAAAATTCATCAAATTTTTTACAGTGAGGTGGTGTGATATCATCGGGAAGAGGTTAAATGCTTTGCCAGAAAGATCCAGAAACAAGTCTAAGCTCTAAAAATTCCTTAGAAATATGCTTAGAGGCATCATGGCTGAGTGAATAGAGAACGAGCTTTAGAGTTACATGACCTGGGTTTGAATTCCAACTCTATCATTAGCTCTATGAATTTAGCCAAGTTAAGTAATCTCACTAAACCATGTTTCTTCACCTATGAAATAAAAATAATAGCATATCTCACTATAAGGTTTTTGTGAGGATTAACTAGAATGATAACAGTATCTAGAACAAAGAAGTTGCTGAACAAATGCAGCTACTTTCAGTTTTAAATATCAAAGTCTGTTTGATGCAGATTATTTGATGTACTGAAGATTATTAATTTTCTGAGTATTGTGGGGAGAAAATCAAAGAGATTTTAACTATCACAAAAAGCCTACTTGTTCCCTAGTATGGCTATTAAAAACTGTGAATAGCATTTTAAAAACATTTTAAATTCTATCTTTAAGGTAAACATGTACAGTGACTTTTATTAGTTCTTGGGAAAATTTAGTCTGATGTTGTTTTGGGCTCTTAGGTTAATTAGTCTCTTCATCTGAAAGAGTTAAGCTGCTGGTGACTGACCTTTTCTCTAAGCTAATGGGTGTGTTAGGATCTTTAATCTGCTTCCTTTTAGTTTCCTTCTCATAAGTCACAGAGTTCAGGAATAAGACATTCTTTGGTGAGTTGTGTTTATTACATGCTCGTATAACAGCCCATTGTTATTTAAGAATTAACTGTAGAGTTTTTATTCCTATGTATTATAAAAATCAGAACAATTGTGCAAAAATGAGCATTATACATCAAGATAATATTTGTTACATTTTCAAGTGAGTGAATTGATCTATATGTGAAGAATTTTTAGTTGAAATAGTTGTTTAGTGATTTTGACCCTCTTACTGAGTTCCTTCAGGCCAACTTCATACATTCTCTCTTCCTTCTGGTGTTTGTAAAATGGTCAATTGCAATGATTATGTTCAGCTTTGAAGTTCTAGGCCTATCGATCTAATAAAAATGTCCCAGAACACATTGTGAAATATTTTTAACCAGACGGACTCTAGTAACCTAGAGAAATTGGACAGAACAAGTAACTTTCCTTTTTTTCCTCAGGGAATAAATATAGACAGAAGTTGTAGAGAAGATGATTAAGACTGATCTCTAAATATTCAGTCATCCTAAAATAGTTATCCCTCTCACAGAAGGGAGCATTATTATTTACTAGGATTACAAACCAATTGATCACCTGACATCTTGTGGCTGATTGTGGGTTGGTGAGGGAATGAAAAAAGCCTTTATGAAGCATCAGCATTTTCACAGTTGCATTTCACAGATAACAGTTTTGATTTTCAGCACTTTTTGTGCTTAAAAATAATGTGTGTGTGTTCGTGTGTGTATCTTAACTTTGAACATGAGAAAATTAAACCTCAGACAAGTCAAATATTTTTCAAGGTCATATAGTTTAAAATTGACAAATGGAATTTCAACCCAGTTTAGTCTGATTTCAAATTCTCATCTTTGCTGCCGTGTGCCTTTGTTTCTGAACTTCATTATAATAAGTGCCTTGCTGACTGAATTACAAATGAATATGTTTGTCTTGTTCTCAATAAAAATTCATTCATTTCTGTAATATTGAGTGTCTGCTGGTGCTTAGTATTCTAGTCACTAGGGATACAGCAGTGAACAAGATGGACACAGTCCTTGCTTTCAGGAAGATTATTTTCTAGTTGGGAAGGACACCAATAATCAGTTGGGAAAAAAAGCAATAAAAATATCAGGTATTCAGAAGTTCAGTGGTAGAAAATTAAAATGAGGTAATGTGGCTGAGAGTGACTGAGCAGCCTCTTTGGATTGATTAGTCAGGGAAGGTCTCCTAAGGATGTGATATTTAAAACAGGTGTTACTGGCCAAAAAGAGTCAGTCACATGACAACTGAGACTGGGGGAGGAGGTTGTTAATCAGGGCAAAGAACCTAAGTGTTCCTGATAGAAATAGTAGAGTTGTGGTGATGAGGTTAGAAGGCAGGCCTGGGTCAGGTCACGTAAGGGTATAGAATTTATGTGCAACTAGAAGCAGCCATATGGAATTAATTAGAAAATGGACATGAAGGTAACTCTTGTAGGTCTGTGGAGTGTGATTGTGGAGGCAAGAATGGAAACAGAGATCCCAGAGAAGAGTTGTGTGCTATTGCCAAACTAGGGGTAAAGCCGTGTGGCTTCCACTGAAATGGGTTAGATGTGGGTGGTGAATAAAAAGAGGAATCCTGTTGGAAGCATTAATATTGTTAAAATGACCATAGTACCCAAAGCAATCTCCAGATTAAATGTGATCCCATCAAATTACCCATGACATTTTTCACAGGACTAGAACAAATAATCCTAAAATTTATATGGAACCATAAAAAACCCAGAATTGCCAAAGCAATCCTGAGGAAAACTGGAGGCATGACCCTCCCAGATTTCAGACAGTAGTACAAAGCTACAGTAATCAGAACAGCATGATACTGTCACAAAAAACAGACAGGGGTCAATGGAACAGAATAGAGAGCCCAGAAATAAACCCACACACCTACGGTCAATATTTGACAAAGGAGGCAAGAATATACAATGGAGAAAAGGCAGTCTCTTCAGCAAGTAGTGTTGGGAAAGCTGGACAGCTGCATGTAACTCAGTGAAGCTAGAAAATTACCTCATACCATACACAAAAATAAACTCAAAATGGCTTAAAGACTTAAATATAAGACGTGACACCATAAAACTCCTAGAAGAGAACACAGGCGAAACATTCTCTGACATAAGCCTTAGCAGTGTTTTCTTAGGTTAGTCTCCCAAGGCGATAGAAATAAAAGCAAAACTAAGCAAATGGGACCTAATCAAACTTACAAGCTTTTGCACAGCAAAGGAAACCATAAACAAAATGAAAAGACAATCTACGGAATGGGAGACAATAATTTGCAAACTATGCAACCTTCAAGGGCTTAATTTCCAAAGTATACAGATAGCATACAACTCAATAACAAAAAAACAAACAACCAAATCAAAAAATGGGCAGAAGACCTAAATAGACATTTCACCAAAGAAGACATACAGATGGCCATTTGGCACATGAAAAGATGTTCAACACCACTAATTATTAGAGAAATGCAAATCAAAACTACAATGAGGTATCACCTCACACTGGTCAGAATGGCCATCATCAAAAAATCTACAAACAATAAATGCTGGAGAGGGTGCTGGTAAAGGGAACCCTCTTACACTGTTGGTTGGAATGGAAATTGATACAGTCACTGTGGAGCACAGTACGGAGGTTCCTTAAAAGACTAAAAGTAAAGTTACCATATGATCCAGCAATCCCATTCCTGGGCATATAGCCAGAGAAAACTTTAATTTGAAAAGATACATGCACCCCAATGTTCATAGCAGCACATTACAATAACCAAGACGTGAAAGCAACCTAAATGTCCATGGACAGTTGAATGAATAAAGAAGGTGTGGCACACACACACACACACACACACACACACACACACACACACACACTGGACTATTACTCATTCATAAAAAATAATGAAAATGCCATTTGAAGCAACATGGATGGACCTAGAGATTATCATACTAGGGAAAGTAAGTCAGAGAAAGACAAATATCATAGTATATCACTTATATGTGGAATCTAAAGTATTATACAAATGAACTTATTTACAAAACAAACAGACCCACAGACATAGAAAACACACTTATGGTAACCAAAGGGGAAAGGGGGTGGGGGAGGGATAAATTTGGAGTTTGAGATTAGCAGATTCAAACTACTGTATATAAAATAAACAACAGAGACCTACTGTATAGCACAGGGAACTATATTCAATATCCTGTAATAAACCATAATGGAAAAGAATATGAAAAAGAATATACATATATGTGTATAACTGAATCACTTTGCTGTACACCAGGAACAAACACAACATTGTAAATTAACTATACTTCAATAAAAAAAAAAGAGGAATCCTGGATAACCCCACTGACTTTTTTTAGTATGTTGGTGGATGATGGTACGGTTTATTGAGAAGGGAGAACAGATTTGATGGTTGGAGTGAGAAAGTCACGGTTTATTAGGGTCAAGTTAAGTTTAAATATTAGTTTGAACCATGTGAAATTACTTGTATTCAATTTTTGACTGTCAGAAGTGGTAATTTCTTATAGCTCAACCTAATACTTAATAGACATTCTTGCAGAGATTTAAAATAGGCCACTGCACATCTAAGTCTGAAGTACTAGGAGGCAATCTGGGTCGAATACATAGATTTGAGAGTCATCACTGTGGGAACAGATGAGGTTAAAAAAAAAAAAAAAAAAGGAGTATGTATATATAGCAAAGAACAGGGTCCAGGATGATCCAAAGTGGAAGCAAGATGAATTGTATGGGTTGGCAAGATGTGGGAAGTTACTAATGAGGTCCTTTTCTTTGCTTGTTTGCGATTATCTGACCCTCATTTACTTGTGTGTATTTTTGTTGGTATCTGAATATGAAACCTAACCTCTATTTGCTTACACATTTTGCATCCTATTGGTTAAGTGAGCCT
Organism: Balaenoptera acutorostrata; assembly: GCF_949987535.1. NCBI lineage: Eukaryota > Metazoa > Chordata > Mammalia > Artiodactyla > Balaenopteridae > Balaenoptera > Balaenoptera acutorostrata. Next base: position 11,259,122 of record NC_080068.1, read on the forward strand.
TGGGCTATTTTGAAGTGTTCTGTATTTTATTTTATTTTATTTTATTTTATTTATTTTATATTTTATTTTTTAAAATAAGATTCGTGTGGTACAGTGGAGTCTGGGGGATAAACAGATGGTGGAGATGATAAATAGAACTTTCATAGCCAAAATGGCTCTTTCTTGCTTTATTTTTTTGCCAAGAATGTAGCTTTCCCACCTGTGTCAACATGCATCTGTGCACACACACACACACACACACACACACACACACACACACACAAATCATCAAAAACATGAATTTAGGATTCGGTATAACTTCTGATTTTTTTCCTACCAAACATATAGTGTATTTGGGGGCATTTTTAAAAGTATCTATGCATCATTAATCAGAAAATAAATCATATTAGAAACTAAAAGAATATACTGGATATAGAAAACACTTTTACGAGCCAGTAGTTTGGGTTTACATATAAATGTTTTAACTACATATTACCAGAATTAGTTATCAAAATTGATATGTGCCTCAGCAAACAATGGGCAAGAAAGTGCTATCAAATTTTGATCTATTACAGAGTTAAGGAAAGGTAAAGGAACTAGTTATAGTTGTTGATACATACTGGTTACTATCTGAATAATAATTCACAATAATCTCAGAAAGTTATAGATAGAAAATATAGCCTAGCAAAAGTATTGAAGAAAAACTTGCTGTGAAAATTGGAGTGCTCTGAATACTAAACTAACACTTTTCACACCATCAGATTTTATTTTAAAGTATAATTTTGCAAAGAATTAACAAATTATTTGTTGTAAAAATTGGATTCCAATCTGAAAAATAACTAAAAAAAAAAGGTAATTTAAAATTTGTATTACTACTTCTCCAGATTTATGGTGAATTTTGAAAACATCTGTTTTTATCCCAAGAGAGAATGGAAGTGACCATCATAGCAAATGTAAATCTAGACTAGATAAACATATAAAATTAGAAATATATAATAAACATATTACATATTTATAGGGAGATATTGGGGATACTAAATGGATTGTACAGTTGTTTTCATATGTAGTATCTATAAAATATATATATATGAAAAAATATATATATAGACTGGTTCCTATTTATGTTTTGCTTGCTTTAAAGGAAAGCATAATTGATCTGGTTTTTAGAATGAAGCAGTTTCTCAACATGTATTAGAGGATATCATTTACTATAAAATTTCCAACACTGCCAACATATTTTTTTGGTCAAAAAATGTAACAGAGAAAACAAAATTTAAAAAATTATTTTCATTGTTTACATTTCCAAAATGAAATACTGGCAGGGGTGTATATTAGGTTATAACATAGTTTGAACAAATTGGCAAACATATTTAATTGTTTTATTGATGATTAGGTTTATAGGTCTCATAGTTCTTCTGTATGTAAGTGTTGAAAGTGAAAAATATGCAAATAAACAACCGAACCTTACACCTGAAGGAACTAGAGAAAGAACAAACAAAACCCAAAGTTAGGAGGAGGACAGAAATCATAAAGATCAGAGCAGAAATAAATGAAGTAGAGATGAAGAAAACAATAGAAAAGATCAATGAAACTAAAAGGTGGTTCTTTGAGAAGATAAACAAAATTGATAAACTTATAGCCAGACTCATCAAGAAAAAGGGGGAGAGGGCTCAAATCAATAAAATCAGAAACAAAAAAGGAGACATTACAATGGACATCACAGAAATCAAAGGATCATAAAAGACTGCTACAAGCAACTATATGCCAAAAAATGGACAACCTAGAAGAAATGGACAAATTCTTAGAAAGGTACAATCTCCCAAGACTGAACCAGGAAGAAACAGAAAATATGAACTGATCAATCACAAGTACTGAAACTGAAACTGATTTAAAAACTTCCAACAAACAAAAGTCCAGGACCAGATGGCTTCACAGGCGAATTCCATCAAACATTTAGGGAAGAGTTAATACCTATCCTTCTCAAACTATTCCAAAAAATCTCAGAGGAAGGAACACTTACATACTCATTCTGTGAGGCCTCCATCACCCTGATACCAAAACCAGACAAAGATACCACAAAAAAAGAAAATTATAGGCCAATATCACTGATGAGCATAGATGCAAAAATCCTCAAGAAAATACTAGCAAACCACATCCAGCAATACATCAGAAGGATCATACACCATGATCAAGTGGCATTTATCTCAGGGATGCAAGGATTTTTCAATATCTGCAAAGCAATCAGTGTGATACACCACATCAACAAACTGAAGAATAAAAACCATGTGATCATTTCAATAGATGTAGAAAAAGCTTCTGAAAAAATTCAACATCGGTTTATGATAAAAAATCTCCAGAAAGTGGGCATAGAGGGAACATACCTCAACACAGTAAAGGCCATATATGACAAACCCACAGCAAAAATCATTCTCAATGGTGAAAAGCTCAAAGCACTTGCTCTAAGATCAGGAACAAGACAAGGATGTCCACTCTCGCCACTTTTATTCAACATAGTTTTGGAAGTCCTAGCCATGGCAGAGAAGAAAAAGAAATAAAAGGAATCCAGATGGAAAAGAAGAAGTAAAACTCACTGTTTGCAGATGACATGATATTATATACATATAAAATCCTAAAGATGCTACCAGAAAACTACTAGAGCTCAACAATGAATTTGGTAAAGTTGCAGGATGCAAAATTAATACACAGAAATCTGTTGCATTTCTATATACTAACAAAAGACCAGAAAGAGAAATTAAAGAAACAATCCCATTTATCATTGCATCAAAAAGAGTAAAATACCTAAGAGTAAACCTACCTAAGGAGACAAAAGACCTGTACTCCGAAAACTATAAGACACTGATGAAGGAAACAGAAGAAGACACAAACAGATGGAAAGATATATATACCATGTTCTTGGATTGGAAGAATCAGTATTGTCAAAGTGACTATACTACCCAAGGCAATCTACAGATTCAGTGCACTCCCTATCCAATTACCTATGACATTTTTCACAGGACTAGAACAAAAAATCTTAAAATTTGTATGGAAACACAAAAGACCCCAAATAGCCAAGCAATCTTGAGAAAGAAAAATGGCACAGGAGAAATAAGGCTCCCTGACTTCAGACTATACTATAAAGTTACAGTAATCAAAACAGTATGGTACTGGCAAAAAAACAGAAATATAGATCAATGGAACAGGATAAAATCCCAGAAATAAGCCCACACATCTACGGTCAATCTACGACAAAGGAGGCAAGAATATACAGTGGAGAAAAGACAGTCTTCAATAAATGGTGCTGGGAAAACTGGGCAGCTACGTGTAAAAAAAGGGAAATTAGAACATTGTGTAACACCATACACAAAAATAAACTCAAAATGGATTAAAGACCTAAATGTAAGACCGGAAATGTTTTTCCTCTCTAAAACTCTTAGAGGAAAATATAGGCAGAACACTCTTTGACATAATCACAGCAATATCTTTTTTGATCTGTCTCCTAGAGTAAGGGAAACAAAAATAAAACAAACATAAATAAAAGTAAACAAATGGGACCTAATCAAACTCAAAAGCTTTTGCACAGCAAAGGAAACCATAAACAAAATGAAAAGACAGCCCACAGAATGGGAAAAAATATTTGCAAATGATGTGACTGACAAGGAATTAATCTCCAAAATTTACAAACAACTCATGCAGCTCGACATCAAAACAAACAACCCAATCAAAGAATAGGCAGAAGACCTAAATAGACATTTCTCCAAAGAAGACATACCAATGGCCAAGAGGCACATGAAAAGATGCTCAACATCGCTAACTATTAGAGAAATGCAAATCAAAACTACAATGAGATATCATCTCACACCAGTCAGAATGGCCATCATCAAAAAGTCTACAAACAATAAATGCTGGCGAGGGAGTGGAGAAAAGGGAACTCTCCTACACACTTGGTGGGAATGCTAATTGTTGCAGCCACTATGGAGAACAGTATGGAGGTTCCTTAGGAAACAGAATAGAGCTACCATATGATCCAGCAATCCCACTCCTGGGCATATTCCAGAGAAAACCATGGTTCAAAAGGGTACATGTACCCCAGTCTGCATTGCAGTGCTGTTTACAATAACCAAGACATGCAAGTGACTAAATGTCCATCGACAGAAGAATGGGTAAAGAATATGTGGTACATATATAGAATGGAATATTACCCAGCCATTAAAAAGAAGGAAATAATGCCATTTGCAGCAACCTGGATGGACCTGGAGACTATCATACTAAGTGAAGTAAGTCAGAGAAAGACAAATATATGATATTGCTTGTATGGGGAAGGGAAACAATATGATGCAAAGTTATTTACAAAACAGAAACAGACTCACAGACTTAGAGAATGAACTTATGGTTACCAGGGGGAAAGGGTGAGGAGGAGGGACAGATTGGCAGTTTGGTATTGACATGTACACACTGCTATATTTAAAAATAGACAACCAACAAGGACCTACTGTATAGCACAGGGAACTCTGCTTAATACTCTGTAATAACCTAAATGGGAAAGGAATTTGAAAAAGAATAGATACATATATGTAAATAAAATAAAATAAAATAAAATAAAATAGCAGTGTAACTGATAAAAAAAAGAAAGTGAAAAATATGGTAAATTGATGAATGGACTTTAGAAACAGTTACATATAACACTGGTAGAAGGACTTTGTCTTTTGCATAACATTATTTTCCTAGGGCCTGATACATAATAGATTCTTAGTAAATACATATGGAATGAATGAATGTGTTGTTACAGAGCTGAGCTTAAACAAACAGTTATTGGTGCTAACTTCACAAAATGGATTCTTCATGTCTGCTTTTCTGGTCCTGCACTCCAGATTTTATTTCAGAATCATAACACAGTTGGTAATTTACTGATCAGTAAGCAGAGAACTTAAAAACCTCAGGCACTTAACACTAATCTTCTGCTCAGGTCCTTACTTAACTCTTGCATATGTTGACATTAAATACCCATTGACTCTCAGGTCCCACTCTGCTGGATCTTGTCTTCTACCTGGATCTGGCTGAGGTGAGATTCAGATGAACTCTTTCTTTACCATTGTCTGACTTACTTGTAGACATTTTAAATTCCTAGTTACTTTTCTTGAGCTCCTGACTGTGGTAATACATGTCTAGGTTACTATTTTAGGAAAATGAAAGCATCATTCTGTGGAAAAGACATGGTGTACTTCTAATTTCTCATAACAGTATAGTCTGTATTTACAGCCTATATAACCCATCAGGGAAATTGGAGAGATAGAGGAAAGGTTGGTGGGAGAGTTGATAAAATAACAATTGAATCTTCCTACTTGTCCTTCAATAAGGAAAGCATACCACTATTACGTGTGTGTGTGTCTGTCTGTCTGTGTGTCTCTTTATTCCTTAGGATTTTCTATATGCAAGATCATGTCATCTGCAAATAGAGGTTTAGTTCTTCCTTTCCAATCTGGATGCCTTTTTTCCCTATTTGTCCTGTCTAGAACCTCCAGTGCAATGTTGAATAGACATGGTGAGAATGGGCATCCCTATTTTTTCCTAAGTTCAGAGAGAAGGCATTTAGACTTTACCCACTAAGTATGATGATAACCTTGAATTTTTCATATGTGTCCTTTATCAGATTGAGGCTTTCCTCCTATTCTTAGTTTGTTGAGAGTTTTTACCATGGAAGTATGTTGGAATTTATCACATGCTTTTGGTGCATCTATGAAATAATTATGTGGTTTTTGTTCTTAATTCTGTTGATATTGTGTATTACAGTGATTGATTTTTGGATGTTAAATCAACCTTGCATTCCTTGAGATAATCCATTTGTCATGGTGTATGACCTTTTTATTATGTTTTCTAGGATTTTATGGAGGATTTTGTGTGTAAATTCATAATAAATATTGGTCTTTAGTGTTCTTTTCCATGCTCTTGCCTGGTTTTGGTATTGGTTAATATTGGCTTCATAGAATAATTTGGGAAGCATTTCCTATTTTTTGGAAGTTTGCAAATAATTTGTATTAATTCTTTTATAAATATTTAGTAAAATTCACCAGTGAAACCATCTTGTTGTGGTCTTTTCTTTCTGGGAAGATTTAAAATGTCTAATTAATGATCTTTATGGTATGTCTGGTTAGATTTTGTTTACTCTTAAGTCAATTTTAGTAGTTTGCATCTCTTGAGAATCTGTCCATTTCATCTGAGTTATGTAATTTGTTGGCATATAGTTGTTCATGGTATTCCTTATAATTATTTTTACTTCTATAAGTTGGTATTGATTTTCTCTCTTTGATTTTTATTTTAATAATTTGAGTCTTCCCTCTTTTTTCTTGGTCAATCTTGCTGAAGTTTTGTTAATTATTTTCAATTTTGTTGATTTTCTGCATTGTTTTTCTATTTTTTATTTCAGTAGCTAGCACATTAATCTTTATTATTTTCTTTATTATGCATGTGTTAGATTTCATTTGCCTTTTCTTGCCATTGTCCTTAGGTGAAATGTGATGCGATTCATTTGAAATATTTTTTCAATTGTAATGTGTTTATAGCTATAAACATCCTTCAATGCATTGCTTATGCTGCATCTTATAATTTGTTTATTCTTCATTTATCTCAAAGCATTTTCTAATTTCCCTTTTGATTTCTTTTTTATTTTTTGATCCATTGGTTATTTAGGAATGTAGTATTTATTCTACATATTTGTGAATTTTCCAAATTACCTTTTGCTATTAATTTCTAACTACATTTCTTTGTGGTTGGAGAACCTGCTTTGCATTATTTCACTTGTTCAGTTATTCGGTGACTCTCTTTATCTTTAGTAATTTTTGTTGTTTCACAGCGTATTTTGTCTGATATTAATATAACCCTTTTTGCTTTGTTGCATTGCTGTTAGTATGGTGTATTTTTACTTTTATCTTGTTTGTATCTTGTTTGTCTCCCATAGATAGCATATTTTGGATGCTATTGTTATTTTTATCCAGTGTAGCAATCAATCTCTTTTTGATTGGATTGTTTAATTTATACATTAAAAATCTAATCTTATTGTTGATTTGACTGGATTTATGTCTGCCATTTAATTTTATGTTTTATACACACATTAATATATAATAGTTATTTTCTTAGTGGTTGTGCTAGGGCTTATAGCATATACATCATAGTTTATTAGAATCAACCTCAGATTTATGCTAACATAATTCTAGTGAGAGTTCTAGAGATGTTACTCCTATAAAGCTCTGTATTTACTTCCCCTTTTGTGATATTATTTTACATGGATATATACACAGAGAGAGAGGGGGGGAGAGAGAGCAGTCAGGGATAGATACAGAGAGACACAAGAGAGTCTATGTTACAAACCAGAAAATGTCGTGTTACGATTATTAGCTTAGATACTTTTACGTCTTCTAAGAAAGCTGAGATAATAAAGCAGAGTAAGTATATATTTGTAGTGTTTGTTATGTTAATCTTTTCATGTACCACTTCTGCTTCTCTTCATTTCTTCCTACAGACTCACTCTACCACCTGGTGTCATTTCTTACTCCAACACAGCTTTGCTCCCACTTACTTGCGTTGTGCTCTTATAAATGTCTTACATTCCTACGGGTTATATGCCCAACAGTATAATTATATACATATTGTTTCATACAATTGCTAACAGTTAAGAAAAGAAAGGAGAGGATGCAATTATATAGTCTTTTATAGTCTTCTAATTACCTTTACTGACATGCTTTGTTTTTTGGTATGGGTTTAAATTACTTTTGGTTGCCGCGTGCTTTCAGCCTTAAGAACTTCCTTTCATATTTCCTGAAAGGTGGATGTGCTAGCAATGAATTCTCTCAGTGTTTGTGGATTTGAGAATGTCTTTGTCTTCATTTTTGAAAGATTATTTTCTGAATATGAGATTCTTAACTGGCATTTTTTTTCCTTTTAGCACTTTGAAGAATCTCACTGCTTTATGTTCTCCATTGTTTTTTATGAAACTCCAGGTGTTGTTCTTATTGGGGTTCCCTTGTATGTGACAAATTATTTTCCTCTTGTTGCTTTCAAGATTTTCTTGTGCTTGTTGTTGTTTGCTTGTTTATTTGTTTAGTGATTTTGCCTGACTATTTTAATAAAGTCCATCTCCCTCATAGTGTGTAGCCTCTGTTGTAGTTCTTCAGAGGCACAGCCTTGGGAATGTTCACAGTCACCCTGACCTGTTCAAGAGGTGGCAGTGGCTTTAGTCAGTCTCTTTTTGGCTGTCTCTTACTCTGCTTTCCCTGTTAAATTTTTAGCTGGTCTGTTTCTATTGGTATCAATCCTAGCTGTTAGTCTCTACTAATTGCTAGCTGATTGCGCTATTGTTTTTAACAACGCCTAGGGGCATAGATTGCTCTACAGTCTAATTCAATTAAATGTGGGCCACTTTGCAGATGTGTTCCTTGAGACTAGACTTTGAGACTTACTCCTACCCTAGGAGTGCTCTCTTCAGCTGCATTTTCCCCTGGTTCTCTCTATTAAAACTTCTAGCCTTTCTACTGTTCTCCTTCTTGCTCTCATAGAGCTACCAGTCTCCTCTTGTTTCTCACCGTAAAATCCTCATTCTTTTCAATAGTATCCTTACACTTGCACTTCCCATGCTCTGACCCTAATAAAGTCAGCCCCCTTCAGAAGGCCTGTGGGATATTCAGTTTATGGCTTGCCTCTCCTTCTAGGAAGAACCCCTGAATAAGAGCTCTAGAAGTCAGGATGGGGTAGTGGCCCACTTCTCTTGGAACGACATCTTTGCTATAATGAGTTTGGTACTTGGTGAGTATGGTAGCCCTTGTTCTTGTCTTGATCTTGAATCTACACCTAGGAACTTGCTTATACAGGCTGATCAGGGCCAAGAATAATCATCCAGTTGCACCTAGGGTAGTCTTCCACCCTATGAGTGGGGTCTGAGTGAAGGGAGCCCAGGACATTTGGTTGTTTTTGCTTTGGCAACACAGAGCTGGGCAGAATGAGGAGAGCTGGGACCTGCTCTTCCTGGGGAGAAGCCATAGCCCTAGACAGGATCTGAGAGGAGAGTGAGCCCTGGGTTCTTGGCTGCACATGCTTGTAATAGACCTTCCATCAGGCTGAGCTGGCTAAGGGGGGAGTGGGTTGTGGCTCAGATGCCACAGACTCTCACTGTTTTTATTGAGATTTGTCAGATTTTGTTGAATAAATGTTTCTCATGTTGCATATCCTTAGGACAATTTCCTGGTATTTTAAGTGGTTGCTTTACTTGATTTTCACCGTTATGATTCTTTCACTGGGGAGAGGGTCCATGGAGCTCCTTATACCCGCATTCTGGAAGTGTACTCTCAAGTCAGTTTTTATCCTTTTTTGCATTGTGTGCTCTCTACAGATGATCACTGTGAAGTTGAAATATTCAAGTTGATGAGACTTTGGATGGGTGTGAAAAACCAAGGACTTTCACAGAGATTCAATATACATTATGTATTCTTTGGATTTACAAAACACTTTATTTTAGGGAGTTGAAGTGTTTATTGTTGCTTGGTGATGATTACCAAAGATGTGTGAGAAGCGAAAATCTGATCTAAATTTTGGGAAGTTCTGATTAACCTAGCCCAACTCTTTTCTATGAAAAACAAAGTTGGATACTCTAATCTGTATAATTTTTTTTTTTTTTAAAGGATCAGTATCCAAAGGAGTCTAACATGAACATATTTAACTGAATGTTACTTGGTACCCTTATGAAGTCCTGAAATGTAGCTTACAGATAAGATGTGGAGGTCTATATGCATACTATGTTTCAAGCAAAGCAAATGCGTAAAAATGGAATTAGAATAGATACATTTATGAAAAATTTATTAATTTTTAAAATAAGGAATCCCCAGAGTTCCTTCAGTAGATTCCTCCTATAGTGTTCTTAACGTTTACTTTCATTTACAAAAATTTGTATATGTTTATAAAAAAGTATATATTGATACCTATATTCCTTTTCATGAACATATTTTTCTTACCTGTACTTTTTCTGCCTCTACTAGTAAGTGCCCTCCTTTTCAGTGAAATGATAGAGTTTTTCAAAGTATACATCAAGAAAAATCTACTCTAGTGCTTTTCATCAAAAAGTAACAATACTTTAATAAACACTGTCTCCCAGTCCTCATTAAAATACCACCAGAATTCCAATTTACTAATTTACAAAGAAGATTATAATGATTACATAGACAGGACTATTTGAATCAGCATGATCATCATATATTTTTCTCATTAGAGAGATCTACATGGGAAGCAAAATCATAATTAGAAGGTTGCTTGGTGACCATGGAATCTGAACAATAGTTAATCTTTGATAATTGGAATTATTCATAGTACCAAGCCATTTTTGCCTATCTTTTTGCATCTTTATCCTCTCTGCTCTACTGTCAATAAATTTGAATCAATTTATAGTAATACAGGCTATAAAAAAGTAGGGCATCTCAAATATAAGGATAGTAATTCTAAATATGTAGTGTACAAATCACCAATGATAAATGCAAAATTTTGACATGTACAAAAATATTTTGCAACCTTAGCATTTGGATGTTCTAACAATTTCAGATGTTTATTCCTAGAATAAGCTTTCAGAATCTGATTACAGATGTCCAACCTTTAAATGCATTATACTACACTGAAATTTTAACTGTTGACTATCACCCAAAGAAGTGTAAAATTTGCCTATCACCCAGTTGAAGCAAGAGAAGTCTTTAGAAAATAGATAGCTAATAGCCAGTGTACAAGGATGATATCTAACATTTGCTTTCTGTGTTTCAGATACTGTTCACTTCAAACGTGTAATGTTGTCCAATAGGTAGGAACTCATTCATTTTATAGAAGAAGAAACTGAAACTATGCATGTTTTTATAACTTAACTAAGTTTTATAGCTAGTTAAATGATGGGACTGTGGTATTTACCCCAGCAGCCTGACTCCAGATTTCTCACTCTTATTCTGCCACAGAAATAATACATAAAAGTATGTAAATGTTTTTCTTCATCTTTTATAGTTTATCCCTAGCTTCCATGGATTTGAAAATTATGTTTATTGACACTGTTCCAGTTCCAACTGGAGTCCTCTCTGTTCTTTTAACTTAGCTCTTAAAAGCACTGGAGGAGGCCACTCCTAAAGTCATAGAAATTTCCAACAGTCTTCGTGACCTGACCCATTCTATAATTGCAAAAATACATAAGGGACAAGATAGTTAAGATGCAGAAGGATAAAAGAACGAGGTCCAAAGCATGGTGTGCAGGTATTATTCTAATGCCTTACGCATGTTACCTCATTTAACCCATGGTAAAATTCTCTAGGGTGGGCACTACTGCCTCCAGTTTTACAGATAAAGAAACTTAGAGTAAGAGGGGCTATGCTTTGGCTGCATTAAAAATGTGCGTTTGGCTACACAGTTTACAAGTATTTGACTTGAATTGTGCCCATTTGTCCCAAAGTTATTGCTGTTTCCAGTAGTCCCAGTCACATCCTAAAATGTTTACTGAATGCTTGGCATTGCAGCCTCTTTGAATAAGCTGTCGTCAGAGTGCTTTTCTGGAGGTAGCTATTATTAACTCTATATTAAGGATGATAAACTAAGATTCAGTAAGATTAGTCATAAGAAATAAATTTATGTAGCTCACCTTGAGATTGCTATGGTGGATTAGTATACAGTACAAACAAAAAGTGGATCAGTAATAGTTTTATTTATTTATTGTTGTAGAAAATAGTGGTGGTATTAATAGTGGGTATAAAACGTACTTGAAAATTAACATGATTTTAGCAAATGAAGAACAGGGACCCTGTCTGGTTTTCTTTTAATTTTTAAAACGTGACACATAACGGCCACTCAGTCAATGTTTATTAAGAAGCAAACAGAATATATTTGGTGTATTTAAAACTGAAATGAACAAAGCAGAGATTTATGTTGGTTATGGTGGTGGAAAAGAGAGATTCATTCTGGGCTGGATAACAGAGTTTCTGTTAGTCTGGGTGCTTAGAAAAATAAAACCAATAGGACAGATAGGTAGTTAAATAAATAAATCTAAAGAGATTATAGATAAATGTGGAGGCCTATACCCATACTACATTTTAAGCAAATCGAATATATAAACACTGAATTTAGGATAGATACAGCTATGAAAATTTTATTTATTTTATAAAAAAAATCTTTTTAGAATGTCCAGCCTTTTTCTTTTCTTTATTTTTTTTATTAAAGTATAGTCAATTTACAATATTATATTAGTTTCAGGTGCACAACATAGTGGCTCAATATTTTTATAGATTATACTCCATTTAAAGTTATTACAAAATAATGGCTGTATTTCCCTGTGGTGTACAATATATCTTTGTTGCTTATTTATTTTATACATAGTAGTTTGTGTCCCTTAATCCCATACCCCTGTGTGGTACCTCCCCACTTTCCTCTCCCCAGTGGTAACTAGCCACTACTTGGTTCTCTGTATATGTGAGTCTGTTTCTGTTTTGTTATATTCATTCATTTTATATTTTAGATTCCACATGCAAGTGATAACATAAGGTCTTTGTCTTTCTCTGTCTGACTTATTTCACTAAGCATAGTACTCTCTAGGTCCATACACATTGCTGCAAATGGCAGAATTCTATTTTTATATTGCTGCGTAGTATTCCCTTGTATATATATATACCATGTCTTCCTTTTGTTTGTTCTTTTTGTTTCATAGATAGTTTCCTTTGCTTTGCAAAGACTTTTAAGTTTTATTAGGTCCCATTTGTTTTATTTCTTTTGCCAGATCCAAAAAAATATTTTTACAATTTATGTCAAAGACTCTTCTGCCTATGTTCTCTTCTGGGAATTTTATAGTTTCAGGTCTCACATTTAGGTATTTAATCCATTTTGAGCTTATTTCTTTGTATATGATGTGCGGAAATGTTCTTACCTCATTCTTTTACATGTAGCTGTGCAGTGTTTTCACCATCACTTATTGAAGAGACTGTCTTTTCTTTATATATTCTTGCCTCCTTGTTGTAGATTAATTAACCATAACTGCATGAATTTATTTCTGGACTCTCTATTCTGTTCCAGTGATGCTGTTTGGATTACTGTAGTTTTGTAGTTTAGTCTGAAGTCAGGGAGCGTGATACCTCCTGCTTTGTTCTTTATTCTCAAGACTGCTTTGGCAATTCAGGGTCTTTTGTGGTTCCATATGAATTTTAGAATTATATGTCCTAGTTCTGTGATAAATGTCATGGATATTTTGATAGGGATTTCATTAAATCTGTAGATTGCTTTGGGTAGTATGACCATTTTAACAATATTAATTCTTCCAATCCAAGAGCAGGGGATGTCTTTCCATTTCTTTGTATCCTTTTCAAATTCCTTTATCCATGTTTTGTAGTTTTCGGAGTATAGGTCTTTCACTTCCTTGGTTAAGTTTATTCCTAGGTATTTTATTCCTTTTGGTGGAATTGTTTCCTTAATTTCTCTTTCTGATAGTTCGTAATTAGTGTATAGAAAAGCAAGAGATTTCTGTATATTAATCTTGTACCCTGCAATTTTACTGAATTCATTTATTCTAATCATTTTTTGGTGACAACTTTGGGATTTTCTATATATAGTATTATGTTATCTGCAGATGGTGACAGTTTTACTTCTTGCCTACCAATGGATGACTTTTATTTCTTTTTCTTGTCTGATTGCTGTGGCTAGGACTTTCCATACTATGTTAAATAGAAGTGGCGAGAATGGACATCTTTGTCTTATTCCTGATTAAAAGCTGTATCACTGTTGAGTATAGTGTTAGCTGTGGCTTTGTCATAAATGGCCTTTATTATGTTGAGATTTGTTCCCTCTTACCAACTTTGATGACAATTAATTTTTTTATCATGAATGGACGTTGAATTCTGTCAAATGCTTTTTTGGTGTCTCTTAAGATGATCGTGTAGGTTTTATCCTTTCTTTTGTTAATATGATGTCTCACATTGCTGGGTTTGCAAATATTGAACCATTCTTGCAACCCTGGAATAAATCCCAGTTGATCATGGTGTATGATTCTTACTATGTGTGAATAGTTTATTAATTTTAAAATAAGGAATGCCAAAAGCTTTGAATAGATATATAATATATACCTATATCTATATCTGTATAAGAAGATTTTCTGTAAGGAAATGACTCATGCAGTTTTGGAGGCTGAGGAATCCCAAGATCTGAAGTTGGCAAGCTAGACACCCAGGAGAGTCAATGGTGTAAGTTCCAGTTTGAGTCCAAGTCCAAAGGCAGGAGAAGACTGATATCCCCACTGAAGACAGGCAGAGGGAGCAAATTCTCCGTTACTCAGCCTTTTGCTCTATTCAGGCCTTCACCAGATTTGATGAGGTCCACCAAATATCTGGGCAGCTTGTGGCCCAGTGAAGTTGACACATAAGATTGACCATTATACTGCTTAATTTTCTGCTAACTACAGTTATTTGAAGGGAGATGATCTTGACATTAAGGTTTCAGATTGATGGTAAGAGGATACAGAGTTTGTAACCAGTAAATGTATTATAGTGTTTATAGAATAATGACTCAAACACTTCAGTCTGTATTTGATGGCCACTGACATGATGTCACAAAAAATAATTATTAGTAAATGACTTATTCATTTAAAAATTTATCAAAGTGAAATACTTATAAAAAAAGAATTTAAAGAATTTTTGAAAAGTGTGGTGATTTAAAATATTTAAAACATTTAAAAAATTAATTTAAAACATTTAAAACATTTAAAAAATTAAATGTTTCTCTTTGATATTAAATTCCTCAGATAAACAGTTATAATGGTTTGATAGATTTCTTTCTAGCCTTTTTTATATACAAATAAAAATAAGGATATATACTATGTTAGTTTGGGTCCCCCAAGAAGCAGACATCAAAGTGAAACTAGATGTGCAAGAGGTTTAATGGAGGAAACACCTGTGAAAAATAAAGGGGAGGGAGCAGAAGTAGTCTTGGAGAGCCTTCAGACCACAGTGAAGATCTGACATCTGTGTAAGAAGAGAGGGGAGGGAGAATTGGGTAGGAAGAACCTCAGATAGCAGAATCATTTGAAAAAGTCTCAGCCAGTCCAGTGGGTGTTCCTCAAGCAAAAGTTGCCCCAAATAGGAATGTCATGCTTGCTAAGAATGACCTGATTCTCGGAGCCCCTTTGTGTTCAGTCATTGACTGGGAGCAGAGTGGGGAAGTGTGGCCTCGAAATGAATACTACGATGGATCTCAAAGTACAGCAGCTGGAGGCTGTCAATCACGTATGCTCCACACAGCTGATTCTCCTGAAGGAAGATCTGAGTGGAGCACCTATCTGGTTGCCCCACATACACGTACCATGTTTTACTCAGTGGGATTGTAGTGTATACTTATGCAGTACATTTCTGGCACTTGAAAGTTTGTCATGAAATAGTTCCATAATCTTTCTCGATGCTTAAAATGTCAATTGTGTGTCTCTAGCACAATTTAGCCAATCCAATATCTAAATTATTTAATTGAGAAATACTTCATATCTATACAAACTGGTATGGTGTTATAATATTTGATCCTTGATTAATGGGTGCCTTTAAATCATAGTACAATAGAATAGCTACATATTTTGTCTTAAACATTCTCAGACATATTATACACTGAATATGCTTCTCAAACTTAAGAGGAAGCCTGACATGCCCAGGCTAATGTATAATGGTTAGACATGACTTTATTCCCTGAAATAAGTGTTGGTGGATTTTTAAAGAAGCATCTACTGTCATGTTATTACTATGTGGTTCTTATATAGGTTTAATTTAATAAGATGTAAATTATTGGTGTGGTGCCTTTTTTAGCTAGATAGAGATTTTCGTTTTATCTTTCTGCACTTTTAACATATTTAATAAGATATTGTATGAATAAGTCTATCTCTTGATACACTTATGTGAAAGAATAGAATCATTCTTTAGAATTATTGGAGCAATAGGAAATTTCTGGTGATTATTGAGAGCTTCTGAGGAGATTTGCATATCAAAAACCTTTGTTTAAAGAAATTTTTATAATTTTAGTGTAACTTGAGCCCCTGGGTCCTTAGTTACACATATGGAATAAGATGAACTCTTAGGAATTTCCGAACTATAGATTAATGATTTCTTTGTTTCTGTATGAATTTCTTGCCTCTGGAATAAGCTTATTTGGACCATTTATTGTAATGAAAGTATTTCATCATGTGAACCATACCCTAAAACTACAACTTTAAATCTGTATAGAATCATATTTATTTTGTGATAAGAAGTTTTGAAATTTAAAATGTAAATTATAGAAGCAATGTTCAAATCTAAAAACAGCCTTGTTATTAAATGTATTAAATGATAAGAGGAAATTGAAACAAATAGAATTATAACTTTTTTATAATACATTATACCATGTTTGTATTGATAGCATGTATGAATTCATTAAAGCTGGGTATTTCAATTATTCAGATGATTTTAAGGAAATGTTTTTAGGGAAATAAAATTGATGTAGATAGATTAAAAACAATAGAATGAATTATATAAATATATTTGGAAAGCAGATTCATATTTTGACTAATAAATACAAGTTATATTTTATAATAGATAAGGCCAAATCTTTTTGTTTTTTCAATTTATCTTTTTTTCTGTTTTACATTTTTAAAAGCAGATGGGTAGAACATCAGAACATCAGAAAAATATCTTCATTTCTCACAAACTGGATGATGGAATAAAACTAATTACGATGTTAAGCTTGGAATCTTTTTCTCTTTGGTTTTAATGTTTATCTGATGTAATTTCAAATTGTTGTCAGAGATCCTGGGGTAACATTAAACTGAACTCAGATGTTAAGGGCTCACTTCTGTCTCTTCAGAATCCTCCTTTCACCCTGTTTTGAACGATTTTTATGACTTTTTAAGATAGTACAGTTTTCTTGGGTTATAGAAATTTTTGAGATCACTCTTGAGAGATCACAGAAAACTTCTTTTAATGTTAACCCTGAAATTATAGAAGCATATGAAGAAAGGAGTTGATGTTCCTAGGTGGGAACTCAAATGTCTCTAAACGAACAAAATGAATTATTAATCTGTGGGCAAGAAAATGCTTGTCGCTCATAATTGTTTACCCTTTGGACATGTACTTCTAATGAAAACTTAGAGATAATTTTAAATGATTTTCCATTTCATTTATTCATCTTTTAAACAAATATTTTTTAATGCTTACTATATTTTGGGCATTGTTCTGGGTGCGAGGGTACAGTAGAGAGCAAGCCAGATGAAATCACTGCCTACGTGGAACCCATACTCCTATCTGGAGAGGCAGACAGTAGGCAAGTAAGCGAATAGGTTAGGAAGGTGGTTTGAGAGGTGAATGAGTACAGTGAAGCAGGCATGTGGGGACTGACTGGAGATGTGCTTAAACAGGGTGATGAGGTAGAAGAACTAAACAATTTGATATAGAGACTGATCTGGATGTCTCAATGAGAAGGTGAAATTTGAAATAAGATCTGAATAACAAGAAGGAGCCAGCCATACACAAATGAGGGAGCAGGGGTTTCCTGGGTTGGCAAGAGTAAATGGCCCTGAGGCGCTAATATCTTTCTACAGTCAATAAGGAGAAAAAAAGGCTAATGTGGCTAAGACAGAGCTAGCAAGGAGGATAACCTACTATAAGGTCAAAGAGGTAGGACTTTGGCAAAAATACGTAATTTATTTGGATTTAAATCTAAGTATAATGGTGGGTCTTTCAAAAACTTTAAGTGAGGGGATGATAAAGATATTTTTAAATAAATAAGAAAAAGTTGTCTTCAATATTCAGAAAAGTTTGTGTGTGGAGGGACAGTGGCAGAAGCAGGGAGTCAGTTATAGACATTTGCGTTGTCTTGACAAGTGATGATAGTTACTAAATCGGAGTTTGGCCATAGTTGTGAGTATAGTTTCACAGGAAAATGAGGTGTTTTAACACTATATGTGGTTTTTCTTGTAAATTCACTAAAATGTATCTCTTTAAGGAAACATTTAATCTTATAACTGGTTCTGGTACAGGTGGTTGACTCAGAAAAAAAAAATTAAAGCCAGCTAGGAGAAATACATCCAAAATGGAGAGCCAAAATTCATGGTGAATACTTAGGAGGAAAAAGAAACATTTAGGAATTTGTCTGAAAAAATGAAATAAAATATAAATTTATTTTAGTTGATGATTGCAATGATAGCTTCAATACAAGGAATAGGTAAAGAATGATCGTGTTAATTTGGGGAAGCAGTTTTGCAGACATAAAGATATAATAGGAATATGCAACAGCTTTCAATTCACACTGACTTTTTGATGACCATCATAAAGAGGATCTCTTATTAAAAAAATACTTTAGGGCTTCATCAGTTTCTTCAAGGACATCATCTGTGATATTCAAAGAATGATTTTTTGTTGTACAAAAAGAAATCTCTAGCTATCCTTTTCAATTTTTTCTTCTTCCATAAGTCTATGTCTTACAGTTCTAATTTGTCAATGGCTTTGTGTGTGTTTTGGGTGGTTTTCTACCTCACTTTCATGAATTTAGTGGAATCCTACAATTTTTGCATGCTCTGCACTTTCACTTTGGAATTTATTGCATTTTGTTTGCATTGCATTTTTGGTTGTTTACAATAAAAGCATAATTCCTGAAAACATTGACATGATTTCTGGGAATCATTATGGTATTAACTGAGATGGGAAATTTAGTTGACTACTAATTTTATAACAGATGAGTTTATTACAGAATATGTTCATATTAGGGTCATTTTGTCACCTCATACAACATCAACTAACAGGATTAGAACTAACAAGAACATCCTTAATATTGTGATACTTTCCTGTTTACTGGAATGCTGTATGTAGTTTTTTGGGTATGTTTCTAAACTTTCTTTTTCAACATCTGGTGTTAGTTAACAAATCTGCCCTATTCAACGTATACACAGCTGTCTAGCACACTTTATTTTATTTCTTCTGTCAGAGTTTGGGTGGTGTTTGGGATGGCTGAGTTCACTGGAACATTTCTAGATAATCAGACATTTGTATCTATCTGAGCACTTAATATTCCTCTCAAGAATATTAAGGTTATCTTGATCATTATTAACTGAAGCTTTTTGTATTTTCATCCTCTGAGTTGGTATATTAATTCTGAATTTATTCCTTTACAAAAGAGATCCCCTTAATAAATTCCAAATTATATTTTCTCACTAAACATAACTTATTTTCCTTTTCTGATATCCTTGTTTATCCACCTTATTTTAAATTAAGGATATAATTTCCCCTCCACCTCTATAGACAGTAAGAATACTTGCTGTAAATATAGCATCTAATAAAGAATATTCCTATGTTTCAGATAGCTTATGTTTTATAATCTTTAACTTTGTGAACAGATAGACCTTTATGGGTTTATGATGAGGAGAAAGGGATTTGTAATCTCTTATTTGACCATTTAAAGTTCTTAAAGTAATTATACCAAAATTAGTATTATTGTTGTTTTTTTTTAATTAATTAATTTATTTATTTTTGGCTGTGTTGGGTCTTCGTTTCTGTGCGAGGGCTTTCTCTAGTTGTGGCAAGCGGGGGCCACTCTTCATCGTGGTGCGCAGGCCTCTCACTGTCGCGGCCTCTCTCGTTGCAGAGCACAGGCTCCAGACGTGCAGGCTCAGCAGTTGTGGCTCACGGGCCTAGTTGCTTCGCGGCATGTGGGATCTTCCCAGACCAGGGCTCGAACCCGTGTCCCCTGCATTAGCAGGCAGATTCTCAACCACTGTGCCACCAGGGAAGCGCAGTATTATTGTTGTGTAGTCATTATACCTGTACATATTGCCAGGGCAATATAATGTAATTAATTTTATCCTTCAAACTTTATCTTTTTGAATGGATTTCAAGATGGATATTTATATTAAAAAGCTGCATTGAAGAAAGGTTAACATTTAAAATAATACTTATGTTGTATATACAGATATATACATTTATTTGTATATATGCATATCAAAATTAGAGACAATCATGATTAATCAAGTATTTAGAAACCAACCTGGTGAATTTGTGGTAAATGTTTAAGTTTCACCAGCCCCAAATTAGGATTGGTTAATAATAATTTTTTTCTTGAATATAATGACATAGAAATTAAAATGTGTTATTAGTCTATTACATCAAATAATTTTAAAGACATGTCTGTCCATATTGCTTTATTTAAAAAAAATGCCAGTGAAAAAAGCTATCAGAAATTAAAATCAAATATTCTATATTCTACTTTGAGGTTATGTTGACGGTTAATTCAGAATCAAATGTATCTTTCTGAGCATAGCGAGGAGAGGCCATTTCATACTTAATGCTGAATCTAGCTGTTTTACTCTATGAAATATAAATTACATGATCTTAAGGATAAGAATCTCTTTTATAGTACTTCTATAAGAGAAATAATTTTGTCATCATTGTATTTCATTTTCTTGATTGAATAGATACATAGAATAAAATGCACTGCCGTCTTCTGACAAGATGAGGCTTTGATTAAATACTTCTGTTGCAATCTTACAGTATTTTTAGCCTTTCAAATACAGGTCTAGTTCTGCTGTACGCCTTCAGATATTTGGTAGCAATGTACTTAACTTCACTGGCTGTTCAGCAGCCCTAGATATTAGGACCCTGATCTTTTAACATTCAGCTTTAAATTATTTCACTTATGAACTTAGCTGAATATTTAAAACTGCAATCACCTGATAAAACACAGCTCTAATAAACATAGCAATTATTATCATAATGAAACTGAAAAGGACCATCATCATTCATCTTAAAATTGCCATATTTCACATTATATGATTCAGTATAAAAGTACTGAAACAGATTTTTTTAAAAAAGTGTAAAATCAATCCTCTCTCTCTTACCCCTCCCTTCCTCCCTTCTTTCCTTCCCCCTTTCTTTCCTTCACAATTGTTATTACAGAACTTAATATAATATTAATAATTGTCATTAGAGAACTAAAATTGAATGCTGTGTGGTTTAGAAAAGTCATGAAGTTATTTCCTCTACATTGCTCATAAATCATTGTTGATTTCAAGTATATATAATTTCATCTGTATGTTCAAAAAACAGATTTTTAAATTGGGGTTCTTAATCTGATCAAACATTTTCCTTTTCAGATTTTATTTTATAGTAGTGAATTTTATCCTAACTCATAAAACTCAATTTATGTTGTTAATTTGACACGGCAACATCAATTGTCATATTTCATATCTCCCCAATATACATTACATTGCCTCTTTGTTGAAAAACACATTCTGAAGTCAAGCTCAAAACATGAGGGAAATTCTTTCTATCCTATAATCCAGCTTAGTAGAAGTAGTAATATCCTCTTTTGCACTAAGAGCAACAGAAATACTCCCAGGGACAAGCAATAGTATACATTGAAGGGAAGAAGGGAAGGAGGCATCTGTGCATTTTTTCAGATTGTTGGGTCTCACGAACTGTGCTGTGATGGGAGTAGAGAAGATGGCCTATGGGTAAAAAAGTCCTCCCTCCATTTTTAAGAATAATGCAAATTAAAAACATTTGTAGGTGTATGGATACTACTCATATATGTTTTTGAAACATGGAATCCAATTAATCCAACGCTTCCACATCATTTTGTGTCCAAACTCCCCACCATCCCTACCTCCTACTGACTTTGAGTGAGAAAGATTTTGTCTTGGAGTAGAACTTTACCCAAACTTCAAAAAAGAACACTGGGGAGGGCCCATGATACCTCTCTTCCATTTGGTAGATTCATGTCATCGGGTATGGAAGTCATGATGGCAAACAATAAAAAACTACTAGGGATTTGTAGAGTACTGGACTTTAAAAAAAGTTCATTAAAAACACACTGAACAATCTTTTACATACTATGTATAATACTTTGTATTACTTAGTCATTATGTTTCCTTGAACAGATGTTATCACATTTGTGTTGCTGTTGAGGAAACTAAGAAATGAAAAAGTAAAGTGGTGGGGGAAGGGAGGGATGAATAGGCAGAGCACAGAGGATTTTTAGGGCAGTGAAAATACATTGTATGATACCATAATGATGTATATGTGTCATTGTAAATTTGTCCAAACCCATAGAATTATAGAGTACATTAAAGAGTTTGGGGCAAAACTGTGATCGGCCATCACTGGTCTTAACAGCATCTTGAACCTAAGACCACAGCTTTAATAATTATATAATATTCTAGCCCACAGTTTAGGATATCCCAACATTTTTATTGATTTTTTGCATTTGTTTCCTCAGTCTTTGATGTTGTAGCAGAAAATGTCTTTAAGTGTTTTCTAACTCAAATTACACTGAGAAATTCTCTTTCATGAATTCAAAACTAAGGAAAAGGAAGAGAAAAGAGTTAAGAGAGCTGTTATTGAAAAAGGAAGCTGATAAGATATAGGTCAAGGAAGTGAAAATTTGATGTCTTTGGCTGGTGGTTGGCAAGTCATGTGTTCAATCACTTTAATGACCCTAGGGGTATTTTTGTAAGAGTGAGTTTACACCTGTGAGAGCCCAGATTATGGTGGAAAATACACAGCCCATAGGCTGTCAGTTTTCCCTCCATTGGCCTTGTCACATGTTATATTCTATTATGGCACTTTTTCCTACTGAGCTTGGATAGACCTCACAACTATTTTCAGTACTTCACTCCAGGTAGGCCCACTAATTAAGTTGTGCTTGAGGTGAAACCTAGCTCCCATTTTGGGTGTGGTATGGTCTAGTCATTATTGGAATGTGTTAAACTTAGGTGAATATAAAGATAAAGGTGTGTATATTCTGCTGGATGCTTGTATTCTGAATTATTCTGGGATAAAAATAAGTAGACTGGGGCTTCCCTGGTGGCGCAGTGGTTGAGAGTCTGCCTGCCAATGCAGGGGACACGGGTTCGAGCCCTGGCCTGGGAAGATCCCACATGCCGCGGAGCAACTAGGCCCGTGAGCCACAACTACTGAGCCTGCGCGTCTGGAGCCTGTGCTCTGTAACGAGAGGCCGCGATAGTGAGAGGCCCGCGCATCGCGATGAAGAGTGGCCCCCGCTCCCCGCAACTAGAGGAAGCCCTCGCATAGAAAACGAAGACCCAACACAGCCAAATAAATAAATTAATTTAAAAAAAATAAAAAAATAAAAAAATAAGTAGACTGTATGCAAATAGTTTTGTCAATGTGGTGTTGAAATTGGAGAAAAATATGATAAGAATGTGGATCATATGTGAATCCACTGTGAAAACTAAAGTATGGAAGCTAAGGGCTTCTAATATTCATCGTATACTGGAAGAAGTAGCCACATAGCAGTGATTCAGAATGAAAAACAAAAAGTTTCCTAGGAAGGTACTGAAATCCTCAAGAAGAATAGAATATAAATTGAATCAAAGAACTAGCACACTGCCTCGGGCGTTTCCATGATGAAGACAAATCTTGAGTTAGATTTTTTTTCTGCTTCTTGCTGTACTGTTTCCCAATATTTTTTTTTCATTATGTGGAAGTAGCTGGGACATATCAGGACACACCAACTAAGAGAAATGGTTCCCCATTCAACTATCTAATATGTGGATAGCCATACCTAAACTACCTATCTACTTCTTCTAATGATTAATGTAATCCATAGGTTGTAATATGATAAAAGTGTTTTAGAAACCCACCTTCTAGATGGGACTTGCTCTCTGAAGCAGCTGTGGCTTATATTCATGTGTGCTGAGAGTGAAAATTGTATAATGTTTTTAAATTTCGGTATGTGACTTGTGAATGCTAGTCATATTAAGAGTTTATTGTGAAATTAATCTTTGGCATTTTCTCTGCCAAGGTAATCTAAGCAAAGAATCTAAAATTCTCATGCTAGATAAAAATGATAATAGTCAAGGGACTGTTTTCCCAAGTAAATTTGTATCAGAGAGGGGCATAAATACTCTTCAGAATCCCATGTTAATAAAATATGAGGTAAAAAGGCATTTGCTAATCAAGATGAAGAGAGACATAATCTCCAAGGAATTGGTAAAAGGAGATTATAAACCCACCAATCTTATTAGAGTAATTTTTCATATTTCAAGAATCTGAGAACTGAAGGAGTAAAGCCACTATTCCAAATATAGTGGACAGATTATAATGATGAATGTTTTGGTCTCCAGAAAATATTTCCCTGAACAAGTAATGAGGTCATATCACACCCTGTCTCTCCCTCCTTCCCTCCCTCTCTCTTCTTCTTTCCTACCTTTCCTTCTTCCTCTCTCCCTCCTGCACCTTCTTTTATTTTATTTTATTTTATTTTTTATTCACAAGGACTGATTGAACCCAACACTAAGCAATGCCACAGCTCTGGATAGAAGAGGGAGGAAAGAGAATGAGAGAACTGTGTTGTTTTTTATTATGTAACTGCCGGACCCACCCTCCCCCACCAATAAGTGGGCCTCTGTTTTTGAGAGTTGAGGTCTGTGGACTCACACAAGATAATGTAGAAATCTAGAGGCTCTAAATCATATCTAAGCTAAGCCCTCATTTACATGTGCACATAAAATTTTCCAAATATCTTCTGTCCTTCAATGAGAGTTACCAGAGTTTTTCCTTGCCGAGTTAGAAAATTAGAATGAGAAAGACATACCCTTCTGACATGTGAGAATGTCTTTAACCTATTAATCTAAATATTTTATCACAGTGGTTGAAGAACCATTGGAACACTTCTAGTAAAGTAGAGATAAAGGCTTAGAGTCATGTTTCAGCATAGATTATTATCTTAGCAGTTCCATTCTTGTTGCTTTGCAAATCACATGATCGCATTACACAGCCCAATTTTTGTTCAAATTTAATTTGAAATTAAATAGGCCAAAAACATTTGAAATCATACTTATATTTACATACATCTGTACTATTTTCATGTTGAAAAATATATATATCTGTACTATAACATGTATGTACTATTTTCATGTTGAAAAATATTTTAAATAGAATGGTATCATTTTGTTTACTCAACAAATCTAGCTATATAGTAGTATAGATGTTAAGAATTACCTGCATATTTTATCTATATTTTTGACTTTTGCTGATTTGGGTTAAATAGTTACCTCTGTCTGCTTCCCTAGCGCAGGTAATGTTTTTCATTTATCTCTTAATGAGAAAAAAGAGGAAAAACCATAATCATGGCTAGTAAAGCAGTTCATGGGAATGAATCACTTACATTCTCAAGTCTATTTTTATCTGAGTTAGCCTTTTTCATTACTGTGTTGGAAAGTCTGAAAACTATGAATAGTAACTGGCCCATTCAAAACATATGTATAGATACATAAGTGTACAATTACTTCATAAGCCTGAACTTTTAAACTTGAACATAAGCAGAATTGTGTAACTGAGACAGCATTAGTTTACTCACTGAAAAAATCCAACTTGAGTCACCATGGGGATACCCATGATTGATGTGCCTATTTGGCTGCATTTCACTGTCACACATTTTGATAGGATGAAAACACTATATTTCCTAAACCGAATTTTAAAAAAGCACTAAGATTGACTGGGCAAAGCATTCTGTTTTCAGTAGTAATGGGCTCAGATACCAGTATGTGAAATGCAATTTATGTCTGCAATTTTGGGGAACTAAGAACCATATGGTATCTTAGTTTTATATTTCCTGAATCAGCTTAATTGCATCTGCATACCAATTAGACTTGAATAAATATGTTTGAGTACTTTTCAGTTGTTGATATTTAGTTATAAAGCTTTTACTCCAGTTTCACCAAAAGCATTTCTAACTGTACTTGGGGTATATATTGCTTATCATTTTATATTAATGTGTATCATCATACTCCATATTATTTCTTTTTATGCTTAATAAGAGCACTGTTTTGTGTGTCTATTTTTCTTAGTGGTTATTAATGTAAAAATGATATACAAAATAGTCCTTCTATGAACTAGATTAAATTATATATAAATATATGTATACATATATTGTATATGTATTTTTATTGTTGTTAATAGTTAATTTCTATAATGCAGCCTAGAAAATTAGTGGCTTTTAACTTGTTGTCATTAGTGTTTTTAAAGCATTTTAAATGGTTAAGTAAATGTAAGTACAGATATAGAACTGAAACTTGAGGTTTATACTCATTGAAATAACTGATGTTTCAGATGCTCATCTCAGTTTACTCAAATTACCATATCAGCAGGGCTCTGTTACAAATTCCTAAATATTATTGTTCAATAAACCTATATACCCAGTTCTCATTACGTTACTATGGAGGCTGTGCTCTTTATATTTCTTGGAGATAACTATTTAAAGGAGTTGTGTAATTCATGGAGGAGACCTTGTGGGTCACTGTATTTCACAAGGGTCAGATTAAGGCCCATTACTCCATTCAATTCACTCTTAGATCCTATTGACGCTGATAAGAGTTTTCTATCCAGAAAAAAAGGAGTAGGAGTGCTGAGTGATGAGAGTTATCAAAGCCTTTGGTATAAGGTAGTAAAATGATTGTCATACAGCATTCTATAGGGTTGCTTTCTCCAGCTTTGAAAATAAATGTCTTTGCTGTATCTGGATATTTCCCATATACTTCTTCCCTGCAATCTACTGTATGTAACAGTTATCTAGTGATAACACATTATTCTACTGACGTTACCGTTCAAGTGAACTTCTTATTGAATCATCTTTCTCATAGAAATCCTAATACTTCATGGAATTTTGTGATTTAAAAGTATCACACCATTGGTGTGACTTTAAAGTCAGATTCCATAGCAGTGTTTTGAGAGATTATGTTACTTATATACTACTAAGTATCTCTATTAAATGGAATTTGTAATATTCAGTTTAAATCCATTTTATTTTTGATTTATTCTATTCTTATATTTTGCAATTTCATTGTTTATAATAGGAAATGAAGCAGGCTTTATGATTTCACTTAAATTGATAAATAAATTTCAATAAAGCCGAGGAATGATTACTTTGGGTCATTAAAATAATGTATAGAATTCTTACAAATTCCTTGATAAATGCTTTCTTTATAAGCATTTTTCCAGTGATAACAGTTAACATAAAGAGAGGTAGTTAGCTTCTAATTAAAAAGCATATTATTTCTCAGGTAGAGTGAAATTTTGAAGCTTTATTTAATTTAAATTCAGTGAGCATTTATTATAAATATATTCCTTCTATCTTAGGGCCGTGTTGCCTCAGAGAAAAACTCATATTCATAACATTCAAAGATACCTGCACAGTAGTCCCAAACTTTATCTCATTCTGATCTCACCACTTTGCACCTTATGTTTAGTCATTAAACTAGTACAGTACACAATACCCAAATCCTACATGGACATAGAGAGTGTTTTGTTTGTTGATCAGTTTCTTTTTCCAGTGGCTATCAAAGTGTGATCTAGGATCAGCAACATCTGGGAACTTACTAAAAGTGCTAACGCTACTATATCAGGTCTACTATTTCAGAAACCGTGGGGTTGAGACCCAATAACAGCTGATTTCTCAGCAGAAACTCTACAAGCCAGAAGGGAGTGGCATGATATATTTAAAGTGATGAAAGGGAAGAACCTACAACCAAGATTACTGTACCTGGCAAGGATCTCATTCTGATTCGACAGAGAAATCAAAAGCTTTACAGACAAGCAAAAGCGAAGAGAATTCAGCACCACCAAACCAGCTCTACAACAAATGCTAAAGGAACTTCTCTAAATGGGAAACACAAGAGAAGAAAAAGACATACAAAAACAAACCCAAAACAATTAAAAAAATGGTAATAGGAGCATACATATCCATAATTACCTTAAACGTGAATGGATTAAATGCTCCAACCAAAAGACACAGGCTAGCTGAATGGATACAAAAACAAGACCCATATATGTGCTGTCTACAAGAGACCCACTTCAGACCTAGGGACACATGCAGACTGAAAGTGAGGGGATGGAAAAAGATATTCCATGCAAATGGAAATCAAAAGAAAGCTGGAGTAGCAATTCTCATATCAGACAAAATAGACTTTAAAATAAAGACTACTACAAGAGACAAAGAAGGACACTACATAATGATCAAGGGGTCAATCCAAGAAGAAAATATAACAATTATAAATATATATGCACCCAACATAGGAGCACCTCAATACATAAGGCAACTGCTAACAGCTATAAAAGAGGAAATTGACAGTAACACAATAATAGTGTGGGACTTTAACACCTCACTTACACCAATGGACAGATCATCCAGACAGAAAATTAATAAGGAAACATGAGCTTTAAATGACACAATAGACCAGATAGATTTAATTGATATTTATAGGACATTCCATCCAAAAACAGTGGATTACACTTTCTTCTGAAGTGCGCATGGAACATTCTCCAGGATAGATCACATTTTGGGTCACAAATCAAGCCTCGGTAAATTTAAGAAAATTGAAATCATATCAAGCATCTTATCTGACCACACGCTATGAGATTAGAAATCAGTTACAGGGAAAAAAATGTAAAACAAACAAACACATGGAGGCTAAACAATATGTTACTAAATAACCAACAGATCATTGAAGAAATCAAAGAGGAAATCAAAGAACACCTAGAGACAAATGACAATGAAAACACGATGATCTAAAACCTATGGGATGCAGTAAAAGCAGTTCTAACAGGGAAGTTTATAGCAATACAAGCCTACCTCAAAAAACAAGAAAAATCTTAAACAATCTAACCTAACACCTAAAGGAACTAGAGAAAGAAGAACAAACAAAACACAAAGTTAGTAGAGGGAAAGAAATCGTAAAGATCAGAGCAGAAATAAATGAAATAGAAACAAAAAAACTATAGCAAAGATCAATAAAACTAAAAGCTGGTTCTTTGAGAAGATAAACAAAATTGATAAACCTTTAGCCAGAATCATAAAGAAAAAGAGGGAGAGGACTCAAATCAATAAAATTAGAAATGAAAATGGAGAAGTTACAGCGGACACTGCAGAAATACAAAGCATCCTAAGAGACTACTACAAGCAACTCTATGCCAATAAAATGGACAACCTAGAAGTTATGGACAAACTCTTAGAAAGGTATAACCTTCCAAGACTGAACCAGGAAGAAACAGAAAATATGAACTGATCAATCACAGGTAATGAAATTGAAACTGTGATTAAAAATTTTCCAACAAACGAAAGTCCAGGACCAGATGGCTTCACAGGTGACTTCTATCAAACATTTAGAGAAGAGCTAACACCCATCTTTCTCAAACTCTTCCAAAAAATTGCATGGGAAGGAACACTCCCAAACTCATTCCACGAGGCCACCATCACCCTGACACCAAAACCAGACAAAAATACTACAAAAAAAGAAAGTTATAGACCAATATCACTGATGAATATAGATGCAAAAATCCTCAACAAAATACTAGCAAAGAAAATCCAACAACACATTAAAAGGATCATACACCATGATCAAGTGGGATTTATCCCAGGTATGCAAGGATTTATCCCAGGTATGCAAGGATTCTTCCATATACGCAAATCAATCAGTATGATACACCATAGTAACAAATTGAAGAATAAAAACCATATGATCATCTCAATAGATGCAGAAAAAGCTTTAGAAAAAATTAAACACGGATTTATTATAAAAACTCTTCAGAAAGTGGGCATACTGCAACATAATAAAGGCCATATATGACAAACCCACAGCAAACATCATTCTCAATGGTGAAAAACTGAAAGCATTTCCTCTAAGATCAGGAACAAGACAAGGATGTCCACTCTCACCATTCTTATTCAACATATTTTTGGAAGTACTAGGCACAGCAATCAGTGAAGAAAAAGAAGTAAAAGGAATACAAATTGGAAAAGAAGAAGTATAACTGTCACTGTTTGCAGATGACATGATACTATACATAGAGAATCCTAATGATGCCACCAGAAAACTATTAGAGCTAATCAATGAATTTGGTAAAGTTGCAGGATACAAAATTAATGCACAGAAGTCTCTTGCATTCCTATACACTAACAACAAAAGATCCGAAAGAGAAATTAAGGAAACAATCCCATTCACCATTGCAAGAAAAGAATAAAATACCTAGGAATAAACCTACCTAAGGAGGTAAAGACCTGTACTCAGAAAACTAGAAGACACTGATGAAAGAAATCAAAGATGACACACACAGGTGGAGAGATATACAATATTCTTGGATTGGAAGAATCAATATTGTGAAAATGACGATAGTACCCAAAGCAATCTACAGATTCAGTGCAATCCCTATCAAATTACCAATGGCATGTTTTACAGAACTAGAACAAAAGATCTTAAAATTTGTATGGAGACACAAAAGACCCCAAATAGCCAAAGCAGTCTTGAGGGAAAAAAATGGAGCTGGAGGAATCAGACTCCCTGACTTCAGACTATACTGCAAAGCTACAGTAATCAAGACAATATGGTACTGGCAGAAAAACACAAATATAGATCAATGGAACAGGAAAGAAAGCCCAGAGATAAACTCATGCATCTGTGGTCAACTAATCTATGACAAAGGAGGCAAGGGTATACAATGGAGAAAAGACAGTCTGTTCAATAAGTGGTGCTGGGAAAACTGGACAGCTACATGTAAAAGAATGAAATTAGAACACTCCCTAACACCATACACACAAATAAACTCAAAATGGATTAGAGACCTAAATGTAAGACTGGACACTATAAAATTCTTAGAGGAAAACATAGGAAGAACACTCTTTGACATAATTCACAGCAAGATCTTTTTTGGCCCACCTCCTAAAATAATGGAAATAAAAACAAAAATAAACAAATGACACCTAATGAAACTTAAAAGCTTTTGCACAGCAAAGGAAACCATAAATGAGGAAAAGACAACCCTCAGAATGTGAGAAAATATTTGCAAACGAATCACTAGACAAAAGATTAATCTCCAAAATATATAAACAGCCCATGCAGCTCAATATTAAAAAAACAAACAACTGAATCAAAAAATGGGCAGAAGACCTAAATAGACATCTCTCCAAAGAAGACATACAGATGGCCAAGAGGCACATGAAAATCTGCTCAACATCACTAATTATTAGAGAAATGCAAATCAAAACTACAGTGAGGTATCACCTCACCAGTTAGAATGGGCATCATCAGAAAATACAAACAAGAAATGCTGGAGAGGGTGTGGAGAAAAGGGAACCCTCCTGTACTGTTGGTGGGAATGTAAACTGATATAGCCAGTATGGAGAACTGTTTGGAAGTTCCTTAAAAAACTAAAAATAGAATTACCACATGACCCAGCAATCCCACTACCGGGCATATACCCCGAGAAAACCTTAATTCAAAAAGACACATGCACCCCAATGTTCATTGCAGCACTATTTACAATAGCCATGTCATGGAAACAACCTAAAGGCCCATCGACAGACGAATGGGTAAAGAAGATGTGGTACATATATACAATGGAATATTACTCAGCCATAAAAGGAACGAAATTGAGTCATTTGTAGAGACGTGGATGGACCTAGGTACTGTCATACAGAGTGAAATAAGTCAGAAAGAGAAAAACAAATATCATATATTAATGCATATGTGTGGAATCTAGAAAAATGGTGCAGATGAACCTGTTTTGCAGGGCAGAAATAGAGACATAGATGTAGAGAACAAATGTATGGACACCAAGGGGGGAAAGTGGTGGGGGGGGGATGGAGGTGATGGGATGAATTGGGAGATTGGGATTGACATACATACACTAATAGGTATAAAATAGATAACTAATAAGAACCTGCTGTATAAAAAATTTTTAAAAACTTTTAAAAAAATAAGAAAAAGATATACTAACTGAGCACCATTGATGGGATTGGATGCTTTTCAGTTTTTATATTTTCCTGTATTCTCCATATTTCCCAATTTTCTAACTTTGCGATCAGAAATGAATTTATATTTAAAGGCTATATTGTTGGAACACTTTGCTTTCAATATGAAAAAGACATATTACTTATGAGACAATATTTAATCATAATTTAAGACTTTGGGTATCTGTTTTCCATTTATTCCATATTGACTTTACTATTATAATGGTTATTTTGAGTAGCACTTCTTTCCCCAGTTAGAACAAACAACAAACAAATTAACAACAATATCAAAAAAAAAAAAGTAGGAGACAAAAACCCTAGGTATTTTCTTTGATTCCTCTCTTTCTCTCACCCCTCACATCCCATCCATCAGCAGTTCTTGGTGCTCCCCTCAAGATAACCAAGTCTATTACCTTGTTTATTTGTACTATGAGTATCCAAACCAGGCCACCGTCATCTCTCCTTTGACTATTGCAGTAATTTTCTAACTGGCTGGCTACTCCTACAACCCACCCTCCACCAAGAGGGTATCGCTTTTAGCTCGCTGATGGGCTTGCCCTAGCAGTTGGAATAACATACAAGCATATTACCAAGGTCTGTGAGGCCTTATGGGATCTGGCACTCTACCTTCCTGACCTGCCTCATCTCATACTCTCATTCCCTTGCAAACTCAGGCTTGCCCTGGGGAGTTTGTCTTTGATGGTGCCTCTGCTGGAAATGCTCTTCCCACTGATCTTCATTCATCTCAAGTATCTTCACCTCCACACTTTCCCCTTCAGTTTTTATCACTTTACTGTGATCCTGCAATTATTTTTTATGTAATATATATGACTATCCAAGATGATCTATCTTGTTCATTTGATTTCTTGCTTACATTCTGTCTACCTCAGTGCAATAGTTGCTCCATCAAAAAAAGACCTATTGTCTCTTATTCTCTTCTGCATCCTCTGTGCCTAGGAGACAGTGTGGCTCCCATTTTTGAATTATTTGAATAGAAGAATCCACTGAGCACTTTGTGTATGCTAGAGCAGTGGTATTCAGACTGTAGTATAATAACCCAGGGTCTCACAGTCTTCTCCTGGCCTATTTGTACACGCATACATTTAAGAGAATTAATTTCTCAACCCTCAATTTCCAGTTGTGATTTTCCATATAATTTCCTTGCTTGAGAAGCTTCTGATGTTTGCCAGTTCATCTTCCTTACTTTGCCTTTCACAATCTCCCACTGTACAAAAAAGAATAAAAAGGCAAACTTCTCATCTCTTCTGAATCTTTCTAGGATGCATTGTCTAGTCTTTAAAAATCTCTGGGATATCAATCGAGGTTTTAATTCTTCAGGGAGTCCCTTGAGCACTTCCTACGGACATGTTGCAGGGGATGATGTCTTATTTCACAGAGGCAATATTCCAAGTCACCCTCCTCCTTCCTCCCTCCACCTGCCCTCCTCCTTTTTCTATTAGATTCCAGAAATGAGTAAGTGAGAATATTGACTTGGAGTGTTAACAGGTTTATTTGATGATTTAAACCTTTTCTTCTGAAGAAGAATCTTCATTGGCTGGTTGGTGTGACATTGAGGATTGCTTTTTCCAGTTAGATTATAGTGAAATACATTTACATATCTTTTCCTTAAACCAAATGAGCTAATTATGCTGCTTGACAGTGTTAATGAAAATATGTTTAAAGCACATACAGCATATATAGCCTGCCAGAAAAATACGTCCTTTGCCATATTTAAACTAATGGGAAAATTGTTAGTGTTTAAAGTGTGCTAAGGATTATATAGATTTTCAATTTAATAGAACAAGTTTGAAATTATTGTGTGAAATAATGTGATCAACATAAAATTATTCAAGGTAATCTCAGCATAAAATGCACTTGAATAGAAGAAAAATAAAAAGAGAGTTTGTCTTTCACATACAATGTTCAGATTTATTATGTCTACCTTTCCTCATTTTCAGGCTAGCAGTACAGTTCTTTTTCCTAAGGGTTTGTGGAAGGGTATGATCCTATTCTATTTAGATATATACTCATCCACATACACGCTATCTTTTTTTAAATTAAAATTTCTTTCTCCTTCCTTCCTTCCTTCCTTCTTCCTGCGTTGGGTCTTTGTTGCTGTGCGCATGGGCTTTCTCTAGTTGTGGCAAGCGGGGGCTACTCTTCATTGTGGTGCGCGGGCTTCTCATTGTGGTGGCTTCTCTTGTTGCGGAGCACGGGCTCTAGGGTGCACGGGCTTCAGTAGTTGTGGCACGCAGGCTCAGTAGTTGTGGCACATGGGCTTAGTTGCTCCGTGGCATGTGGAATCTTCCTGGACTAGGGATCGAACCTGTGTTCTCTGCGTTGGCAGGTGGATTATTAACCACTGCACCACCAGGGAAGTCCTGATACACGCTATCTTAACTTGTAGCTCACGTAGAAGCAAAGAAGCCTTATTAAGAGAAAATTCTAGAAAGGGTATTGCTTCAATAGATTTCCCATTCAAGGCATCAAATTCTTGACATGGATAAGTTTCTATTTCAAATTCTTGAAATAGAAAAGTTGGATTCACTTTATATAATTTTGTAGTAATACAAATCGCTAACATTTATTGTGTGCTTCCTCTCTGTTGGACACAGGTCTAAGCACTTAACGCACATTAGCTCTTTTAATCCTCATAATAGTTAATTCTGTTATGGCAGGTGCTGTTTATTTCTTCATTTCACACATAGTGACACTGAGGCTAAGAGGGAGATTAAGTAGTTTTTTTCAAAATTAATGAGTGTAAAACAAAATTGAGTTATTTGTAGTGAGGTGGATGGACCTAGGGACTGTCATACAGAGTGAGTGAAGTAAGTCAGAGAAAAGCAAATACCGTATGCTAACACATATATATGGAATCTAAAAAAAAAAAAAAAACAATGGTTCTGAAGAACCTAGGGACAGGACAGGAATAAAGACACAGACATAGAGAAAGGACTTGAGGACACGGGGAGGGGGAAGGGTAAGCTGGGACGAAGTGAGAGAGTGGCACTGACATATATACACTACCAAATGTAAAATAGATAGCTAGTGGGAAGCAGCCGCATAGCACAGGGAGATCAGCTCGGTGCTTTGTGACCACCTAGAGGGGTGGGATAGGGAGGGTGGGAGGGAGACGCAAGAGGGAGGGGATATGGGGATATATGTATACGTATAGCTGATTCACTTTGTTATACAGCAGAAACTAGCACACCATTGTAAAGCAATTATACTCCAATAAAGATGTTAAAAACAAGCAGACATGAAAACAAAATTAATGAGTGTAGAAACCAGAATCCAAACCAGAAATGTGGATTCTGAAATTTAACCTATATATTTTACAGGACAAAACCAGAATGAGATTTTAAGATGTTGAGAAGAAAGCCAAAAAAAAATTTTTGCGATAGCTTTGACCCTCATTCTGTAATCCATTATATTTTTATTTATTTAAATTGTATGCTGCATGCTATCTACAGACATGGTATCCCAATACTGTTACGTGGTTTCTCCATAAGCAAAGCAAGCAGGGGCCCCTGTAGGTTCTTCTTTCAGTTTCTGGAGAACCTTCTTGTTGTATGACATTCTTTCTTTACTCTTTTTAATCTTGGATGCCTGCTTCTTTCTTTGAATATTTTATTATGAGTCACAGAATGTTCTTAGATCCTACTTACGCCCTTGTTTAATATTCAGTCTTGGACATGCAGCTGTTGGCCTAGGAAAGTCTGTAGGATGACACAACCATTTCTTTCTCTCCTGCCTCCCTCCCCGCCCCCATCTCTCTTTTGCTTGTGAACTCAACACTTTGTACATTCTTTGCTAATGGATGCATTTTTTTTCTGCAGAATTAATATTCCTGTGACCAGTTGTTTAACTTAAGAGTCATTTAAAACTCCTCTTGATACCTGGCAGTGGCTCTGTCATTGGAATACTGATTTGGAATACTAAGCCTCTCCCAATTACACACTGGTAGGGCAGCAATTGCATTAAGAATAGTGTCATTTAATATAATATTATTGTCACTCTGTTTTGTGCATTGAGGCGGGAAGATATGAATTCAGAATTTGTCTTCAGCATCATAAATACATGATTCAAATCTCAGCTTTACCTCTCAGACCCCACATTTGTTTATCTGATAAGAATAATTATAGTTACCTAACAAAGTTGTTAGGAGGATTAAAATGAAATAACATATGCAGTCACTAAATATGAGGTCACCTCTTCCAGTGATATGTGACTAAATTTTTTAAAAAGCCACATAGGGGAAACAAGAAAAAATCTTTTATGTTAATATAGCTTCTTGAAAAGAAAATTTATTTTAAAGTTGTACAAAAATGGTAGCAATATTATATAGATGTATCAGATGCTTACAGAGCAAGAGTCTTTTTGTTTGTTTGAAATAAGGACATGTCTCTGGCAATGACAGAGTCTCTACTTTTGTTTGGATTAGTTAATTCCATTATCAGGAACACTGAGCTCTATAAATGTTAGTGCAGCTGTTTGTCTTTGAATGAGGTACTTAACCAATCTGGATTTCAGTTTCTTCATCCTCAGAGAGGAGTACATCTTCCAAATGTCAAATTCTATTCAGTAGTTACTCTCCAAGGCAGAACTCACAATTTCTAAGATGCAAAATCTCCATGTAGTGACAACTCAAGTCAGGCACGTCTCGTTTGCTACCAGCTACTACAGCTAGAACCCTTTTGGCATAAGCATAGGTCCTTCTCTCCTGGGTTCTTTTTTACTAATTGTTCTATCAAATTAACAGTGTATAACTCAGCATACATTCAGTATCAGTTAGTCACTCCTTATAGCGGTCTTTGATGAGGGACCATAGTCTCACAAGGAGACCACTTAGTAAATTTATTAAGTTTTTTTTTTTTTTTAAGAAAGAAATGGGCTGAATTTATTATGTCCCTTTTGTTGTAATATATGTTATATATAATTCCTCCTAAAATAAATAAAATTTTAAGTTAAAGAACAACTTAGGGGATAAAATATGCTTTAATACAATTTAATAAAATCTTTTAATTATATTTTACAGACCTAGAGTAAATCTGTTAATTGTTTTAATATTAGGCTTTTCTACCAATTTAAAATTTATCTCAACATAATCTGAAATAATTTCAATCTGATACTATATTATATCTGAGGATTTTATTACTAAAATATTATATGAAATAGAAGTCATGCCTCTTTTTCCCCTAGATTCTAAAATCTATATCCCTGTTCTAATTCATGAATTACAAAAAACAGAATTTTTAAATAATGAAAGTTTGAAAATATGTATATGATTTAGTCAAGTTCAGTGATTACACAGGCAAATAGAAGATAAGTGGAAGAAAGAAACTTACTATCATATTTCTAATTTTATCATGTAACAAATGGACTGCATTCCCAGATGTACTTTTGCTCTTTTTTATAAAATACACTATACCTGTTTGTTTATAATGGGACATTATTTTTATCTTCCTATTTATGGGATAATACTGAATCTAGTTTGTTATTAACTTTGAACTAGAAAAAATGATATTCAGAATGACATTGTACTGTCAGGTGTGTGTATATATCCTGCATTTCACAGATTTTATGCATGTATTTTAATGAATTAGAGGGCCTCACAGAATTCGTCTATTCAGTCTTCTAGTTTTATGAATGGGGAAGCAGTTCAAGAGAAATTATATCCACAGATATATTGTGAAACAACGTCATTGCTGAATGTGACCATTATATGTTGAGTTCAGAAACAACACTTAAAAAAAGGGCAAATCTAAGATTCTGTTTTTAAAATGATTCTGACAGAATTTGTACTTCATGGCAACATATAACTGAATGGAAATTGGTATATTCTTTAATACGCTACCATTTGTATTATAAAGAATACAACTACAATAGTATTTATAACAAAAGCGAGGCAGTAATGATTTGAAGATATACTCATTTCTTTTTTTCCCCTTTACCAGACCAATACTGACTTTCAATTTATTCATCTAACATTTATATTTGAACTGGACCATACATTGAAATATTTGATTCTGTATTACTCCATGTGCTGATTTGTATTGTCAAGTGTCTGTATTACTGATATTTTGTACACAGACCCAGACATACACATATTTGTGAATGTTGAGTGTATTAACTTTTAAATTTAATCTCCTAATATGTATTCTAATTTGTATTTCAAAGATTCTTTTCCTCCAGTTTTTGTATTATCTTACATTGATACATGATTTTCCTTATTCATATCTGTGTCTGTGACCATGAGCTGTTCTGTGCAATATTGTAAGAAAAATTTTTAAATTAAGTGATAGATATTTACAACATATAACAGGAACAAGATATGCTACCAGCTTTATACACCTTTTGCACTAATTTTTTTCCTACAAAGCAACATATGATCTACTATTATTTCAAAAACAATGAAAAAACTATTGGCAAATAAATAATAAATTTGAATTGATATATATGAATGTGAATTTCCTTTAACAGATGCCTTATTATGTAGTCTATATAAAAGTTAAAAACTAAAAAACTCTTATTTTTGCTAGAAAAAAAATTTACTTTGAAAATGCATTTGGAGACTTTAATTTTTCATTTACGTAAAAGTCTTTGTGATATTTTTAATTAACTGCCCAATAAATCTTAAATTGGTTTTGAAAGTTACAAGAAAAAAAATTGACTTTAGTGCTAAAAAGGAAGATTGTCTACACCCTCTGCTGGTTTGTTTGCACAACTACAGGTTATTTATTTTAAACTTGGTCATTTTCTTTTCAGTAAAAAATAAAATATGAGGCAAATCCAGTGATTTTAGTAGTTAGAAAACAAACTGTTAATAAATGTCTAAATGAAGCATTCCTTTGAACTAAGGGAATATAAACCGACTTGTTTGGTTCGTTTACTAGCCTTGGAAAGAATTATATAATGGCATCAATTTATTGTTAATGAGTAAAAGTCATAATGTCACGTGCTTCCAAATCATATAATTCCAATTTTTTAGCCAGCTATATAATCTGTGGTGGTTTAATGTTTGTATTATGGAAATACTAAAACATTAAAAAGATTGTGAAAAGCCTGGAACAAATTATTTGTGTCTGAACTATCACTGACAACAGTTAGATGAGTTATCATATGGCAAAGGAATAGTGAGTTTTTTTAAAAGGAAGGAAGTAGCTTTCAATAGTGAAATGAAATAGAATTTGAGTTTTTAGAAAAGTAAATTTCAATTTATAAACATACATTTTGGACTGATGGTCACATAAAACATGAATTTTAGTGTTAAAAATATAGGTTCATGAAAAATACAAAGTCTTTATATTAATGTAAGGATTCTTGGCACTTCTGTAGGTCTTATTTATTTAAATACTTTGTGTTACAATTTAAAAGATTTGAAGAGTTTATTAAAACACTCAGAATTGATTTTTGTATTTTGTCATATTTGGTCAGATTATTTTTATAAAAATGGTTTCCCACATTCTCATTCTCTTTCAGAGGCAGCTACTTTATTAATTTTTGTATACCCTTCAAATTACTTTTAACACATTTACATGCCTATAATTATGTAATTTTGATAGGCCATATGTTTTTATACTATTTTAACTTGAATTTTGTAAGTTTTAATTATAAAAGTAATTCATGAATTTATTTTCATTGTTGAAACTTCATATTATTTGTTACATTGATGCCCCATTGATGATAACCCCCAGTACAAAAGCCCTCTTCAAGGATAATTCCTGTTCACACTTTGAAGTACATCCTTCCAGATTTTTTCCTATGCATTTACACACGTATGAATCTGTAGAATATTTATTATTTAAAAATTTTCATAATACATTTGTAATTTACATAAGTTGTATATAACATATCAGTTAAGTACTTGATTTTATTAATTAAATGCCTTGGAAATTTTTTTGTCAGATAATATCTTTTACCCTATATGTTTAGTTCTTGTCTGTTATGCTGTGAAATAGATAATACCATATTTTACTTTTTCAAGTCTCCTGTTAATGGACATTTATATTATTTTTAATTTCAACTGTTATAAACCTGCCTTGAATGTCTCTATATATGTTTCTCATGTGTCTGTGTGCAGATATGTGAGTATTATTCTAGGGTAAATGCTGAG
Source organism: Balaenoptera acutorostrata (assembly GCF_949987535.1). Lineage (NCBI taxonomy): Eukaryota > Metazoa > Chordata > Mammalia > Artiodactyla > Balaenopteridae > Balaenoptera > Balaenoptera acutorostrata. Next base: position 11,299,002 of record NC_080068.1, read on the forward strand.
AAGTGAAATTACTTAATTTGATATTTTGATACATAATTTTCTACAATGATCTTAACAATTTGGACTCCTTCATAAGTGTCTATATGTACTCCTTCATTCGTTCAAACTTGATATTATTTAGTAATAAAATGTTATGGGGGAAAAATAATATCTGTGGTTTTCTTGATTAATAATGGAGTTGAATATCTGTTCATATGTTGATTAATGATTTGTGTTTCTTCCATGAAATTCTTATCTATATTCTTTGTTACCTTTTTTTCCTATGTGTTGTCTGTTTCTTACTGGCTTGTAGGAGCTCTTTCTGTATTCTCTAATTACTAACGGGTTTCAATATGTTTTTATATATTCACTGGTAATTTGTATATCTTCTGGGATTTGCCTATTTATATATATATTGCCCATATTCTTTGCCCATTTATTTTTCTGTTTGAATTGTCTTATTCTTATTGATTTATAAGAATTCTTTGTATATTCCAGATATCAATCCTTTGCCTGTTTTATATGTTTCAAATATTTTTCCCATTCCTTAGAGAAATCTACAAATAGTTGACTGGCATGGAATACAGAAGACCTGCCACTGTCTCGAGGTATCAATAAGTGTTCCAGATCCCATGGGATTCATCTGAAGCTAGATGCCATTTTCAACCACATCCTTGATTAGCTTTACCCCTGTCCTATCATGCCTTCTTTCCTTACCTTCTCTTGAGAGTAATTCTCCAATAAATTGCTTGAATAAGGATTCCTTGCTAAAACATAAACAAGACGAAAAGACAACCTTCAGAATGGAAGAAAATATTTGCAAATGAAGCAACCGACAAAGGATTAATCTCCAAAATTTACAAGCAGCTCATGCAGCTCAATATCAAAAAAACACACAACCCAGTGCAAAAATGGGCAGAAGACCTAAACACATTTCTCCAAAGAAGATATACAGACAAACACATGAAAGGATGCTCAACATCACTAATCATTAGAGAAATGCAAATCAAAACTACAATGAGGTATCACCTCACACCAGTCAGAATGGCCATCATCAAAAAAATCTAGAAACAATAAATGCTTCAGAGGGTGTGGAGAAAGGGGAACCCTCTTGCACTGGTGGTGGGAATGTAAATTGATACAGCTACTATGGAGAACAGTATGGATGTTCCTTAAAAAACTAAAAATAGAACTACCATACAACCCAGCAATCCCACTACTGGGCATATACCCTGAGAAAACCATAATTCAAAAAGAGTCACGTGCCACAATGTTCATTGCAGCTCTATTTACAATAGTCAGGACATGGAAGTAACCTAAGTGTCCATCGACAGATGAATGGATAAAGAAGATGTGGTATATATATACAATGGAATATTACTCAGCCATAAAAAGAAACGAAATTGAGTTATTTGTAGTGAGGTGGATGGAGTTAGAGTCTGTCATACAGAGTGAAGTAAGTCAGAAAGAGAAAAACAAATACCGTATGCTAACACATATATATGGAATCTAAAAAAAAAAGAAAGGTGGTTCTGAAGAACCGAGGGGCAGGACAGGAATAAAGGCGCAGATGTAGAGAATGGACTTGAGGACACGGGGAGGAGGAAGGGTAAGCAGAGACAAAGTGAGAGAGTGGCATGGACATATATACACTACCAAATGTAAAATAGCTAGCTAGTGAGAAGCACCTTCATAGCACAGGGAGATGAGCTCTGTGCTTTGTGACCACCCAGAAGGGTGGGATAGGGAGGGTGGGAGGAAGACGCAAGAGGGAGGAGATATGGGGATATATGTATATGTGTAGCTGATTCACTTTGTTACAAAGCAGAAACTAACACGCCATTGTAAAGCAATTACACAGCAATAAAGATGTTAAAAAAAAAAAAAGAATTCCTTGCTTAGGCTCTGCTTCTAAGAAACCTAACCTACAGCATTGCAAGGAGTTTTTTTTCCAAAATAATATTTTAAGACCAAACCAAATTCTCCAATGTAAGAAATAATAAAATTTTCTTTATTAACAAACATATATACTTTTGAATGTGTGCTATCCTCTTTAAAGTTGCATACTTGTTATGACATTTTCATTGTTCAACAAATTTATCAAGTTCACCTTGTGAGAATCATGTTCAGGGTCTGAGACAGTCTTTGCATATTCATAATATTGTCAGTTATTTGCTTCTTTAAGTCTGGATTATTTTGTTGAAAGTAAAAAAAATAATACTGAATAAGTGAACTTAATATTTACTTAATAAAAAATTGAAATGAATGTAGGCAGTTATATATATGTGTATTAATTAGTGTATTAGTTCCAAGCCCCAAGCCCATTGACATATGGGTACTCTGGCCTCTAACCTTCCTTTTTGTCCTATTCAAGATTGACTGGAAATGACAGTATTATTTGTCTACTAGTAGACAGAATTAGAACTTCACCTGAGAGAAGTTAGGGAGGTTATAAGCTACTTAAAATGTACTTGGCTGTGAAATAGTACAAGTATGGTTAATTTTTCTTGATAATTTATAGTTATTAAAGATTTATCATGTGCTAGACCTTGTTCTAAGTGCTTTTTGGTTTTACTTATTAGATCATCACAAAATCTTTAAGATAGTTGCAACTATTATCCTCATGAAGGCTCAGGGAGTTTAAATAACTTTTTAAGCCACTCGAAAGTCACACAGCTCTTATGTGTAGTGCTGAATTCAAATCGAGATATTTTTGCGTGAGAGTCTTCTTTCTTAACAGTTACGCATTCATTGAGTATAAATGCCAGAACATAAACTATAACGTTCTTTAAGTATAAATGTAGTCTCATTATTTACTTAGGCCTGGGTCACATGTAGATATGACTTTTAGACTCTTTTCTTCTTTCACTACTAACTTCTGTCTAATTTCTGGTCAAAATCCATTCTTTCTATGTTTCTCTTCTCCCTCTGTTGTCTCTTCTGGTCAATGAAGAACTGAGATTATATCTGGCTGGGTTTCAAGATTACATGTCTTTCTAAATATGTATTATGGTCCCTCTCCTTCTATTAATTCAGACAAGGAATGCATCTGCTTCCCTAAATCCTGCTAGAATAATCTCTTTGAAATGTATTCCCCTTCCCTATTGTAACTGTTCCCATTATCATGCAATTTAGCACCATGCCCTCTCTTTCTCTTTTTACCTAGGAGATTGATTTATTGATTTACAGATCCAATAAGGGACAATCTATCTCTGCTTACATGTAATTTTTAGGGTCAAATCATTTTGATATAAGCAAGCATTTCTGATATAAGCAGTTATTTGTTTGTATTATTTTCTTGTTTATTGTTGAAAATAACTTACTGTACTCAGTGTGGCTAAATTATATGCAAATTTAATAAATTGTTAATTAAACATATCCAATCAATTATGTGATTTCTAACTCTTGCTGTCTTTGGCCGACAGTCTCATTCTCTTCCCTGTGACGGATCAATAACCCACTTGGTCCTGAGCAGTCATCCTTTTAATGTATCTCATATTGTCCTCACTAACCCTGCTGGTTGAAGTGGCCCTTGTCCATGTGTGTCAGTGATTTATCGTTAAGAATGCCTCTATGAGTTCCGTATTTATTTAAATGAAAACAATAAAACATTTTAGAAATCCATTTAAAGATAAATTACATCATAGTTAAAGTAAAATTAGGAGTATGGGGTTAATAGATACACACTACTGTATATAAAATAGATAAGCAACAAGGATTTACTGTAAAACGGGGAATGATATTCAATATCTTGTAATAGCCTATAATGGAAAATAATCTAAAAAAAATATAAATATAACTGAATTACTTTGTGGTACACCTGAAACTAACACAATATTGCAAATCAACTCTACTTCAATTTTTAAAAAAAGATTATTGAGATGTAAATTGCATGAACTTTGTAATAGAAAGAATCTGAGCTGGAGGGCTTTCCAGCTAAGCCATAACACCTATCAGGACTCATTTAAATCTGCATCAAAATGACATAATTAGATAAGATTGACTTGGAAGCTTATTCAAGCTATTATCTATTTAATTTTGGTGAAACTTCATCAGTATTCTTTGATATGTTTACATATGATTTGTTTTCTGCCATTGCTTTCTTTATGTTGAAAGTTGTTACCTAGAGAGTATTTGGTTTCTGTGAATTTTCTTTTTATTCCATTTTCACCATGTATCATTGATTTTCTTTTAAGTGTGGTCATTTAGGCTCTACCTGGTTATTTTCTGATATCTTTTCTGAGAGAGAATAGAACTGAGACTATATTTAACTTATGCAACATTCACCACAAACACTTCAAATATTGGTCATTGTTTTTAAATTCCAATAAAAATGTATACTTTAGGGATGTTTATCATAAGGGGTTAGAATACTGAGCCCAATTTATACACCTCCACCTCCCCCCAAAATTTTTGATGATTTTTTAAACAGAGTGATTGGGGCAGATTTTGAAAAGTAGCTCATTTTCATAATCACTCTATGTGCTGTACCATCATGCACCACTTGCTTGAATGCATTTCATTAAAAAAGGAAGAAAGTGCAAATTTACTCTGTACCAAGCAGAGTGTTAAGTTTCTTAGTGATGTTGTACCTTCCATCCTTAAAGAAAAATCACTATAAAATAATTATTATCTGTGTTCTCATTCATGCTACTGGTAAGTGGCAGAGCTTGGATTTGAAACCAAAATTTTTTTTATGCTGATTGCATGTCTGTGTAAAGGGTACTTTGTTTGTGTAGGCTTGTTTTTGCAATAATATACCACTAATTTTGGGAGCGAGACAAAGGATACTCAGTACTATCTCAGATGTGGTACATCAGGTCCCTTCATCATCTTTGGCTCATAGTGAAAAAATATGAGGGCTGTCCAGATTCTAGGAAAACAGAAAAATGACAGGAAAGAAAAAGATTAAGGGGGTTTTGTTTTGTTTCTCTTACCTGCACAGATAGACATACCTGTTTGTGCATATGGTAATCAGTTTCCAAGATGATAGCTGTGAAACCCTTCAAGGTTATTTTATGTCTTAGGTTAATGCCTTTGGAATTATGGGAAAAAAGTATAATTTTTTTTTTCAGTATATCTTACTTCTTTAAGGTATTTTACTTTTATTCTAATATTAAATAGGTAACAAATTAATGATCCATATAACCCCTTGAACTAGAATTTACATCTTTCTCAACCATGCTAATTAAGAAATTCGGCTCTAATTTTATTCAGAATAGATCTGCCATATAATGTGGTGCTCTATTAAGGGTAATGATAGTGTTTGCTAAGGTTGTAGAGATCACTGAATAAAGTACTTTCTGGGAGCTTTTTGTTAAATCGTGGTGCTCAAGAACAAAGGATCCTATTTCTTCAGTTGAGATCAAACTGAGTTTCATACCACTTCTAATACAGTCAGTCTGCATCTGTGGAGGTAGTATTGTCTACAAGTCAGTATAACTTTTGTTTATTTAGACAGCATTAGAAGTATAATTAGAAGACACTGTTCTTACATACAGAATTTGTTTCTCCAAAAAAAATGTTTATGGTAATAAAGGTCCCTGGACTATGGGCAGGTCTAATTCAACCTGTATGTTTTTAGGACCTGTTACGGTTAAAGTGACTATGACTTCTGAACCAACAAACATTAGATGAGAATTGAGAAAATATATTTTATCTGATTTGGAAATTTATAAAAATATATGAAAATATGTACAAGGTTTGCTAAGGAATTAAAGGAAATTGTTATAATAATAAATTTATAATAAAAATAAAATTATCATGTTGTAATGTTGTATTTGTCTTTCATGAATTAGTTGAAGTTGATTTGATGATATATTGTTATTCAACTTGTTAACATTGTCTTCAAATGTTAGCAAATTGTAGATTATTGATTTTACAGTTTGAAAGGCTTTCAATTAACTCATGACCCTAAAAGTTGTAATTCAACATAATTAACCTTAAAATTGTAGCATTTCATTTTTGGTAGTGAGACAGAAAATATGTTTGTGTTTGAAATACTGTTGTGTTCAAGTGAAAACTTCATTTTATGAAATCCATTGACTCTGTAGGTACTAATTGTGTATTAGGCACCTGGGGTCTCAAAGCAAAGCAAAAATGGCCTTTGCCATTAACAGGCTTAAGGTAGGGACTTCCCTGGTGATGCAGTGGTTGAGAATCCGCCTGCCAGTGCAGGGGACACGGGTTCGATCCCTGGTCCGGGAAGATTCCACACGCCGCAGAGCAGCTAAGCCTGTGTGCCACAACTACTGAAGCCCACGTGCTTAGAGCCCATGCTCCACAACAAGAGAAACCACAGCAATGAGAAGCCCATGCACCGCAACAAAGGGTAGCCCCCGCTCGCCACAACTAGAGAAAGCCCGCCTGCAGCAACGAAGAGCCAATGAAACCAAAACTAAAATTAAAAAATAAAAAGAAGCTTAAGGTAAAATAGTAAAGTCAGATAGATAAACAGATGTTTACTATGTAAGGTAATACTTGAGGATGCATAAAGGAGGAGTACTAAGTCCAAAATGGAAGAGAGTAGGAAGGGGGATCAGAGATGGCATCTGGGAGGGACCATGTTGTAGAAATAGGAGTTTTACCACATCACAGTTCCTGGAAGGCCATTCCAAGCAGATGGTTCCACATCTGCTAATGCCTTGATGGTGAAAGTGAACAGAAAGTGGCAAGTAGTAATCAATGCAATTGGAGAATGAAATATGAGACATAGATTTTAAAGTCTTTCTAAAGAATATGGATAATTCCAACCTATAGATATTTTGTCTCTCTCATTTAGCTGGAATAAAGAACTTCATTTAAAAGACTATCTGTAGATAAAGTGAAACAAAAGATTTTTATCTCTAATAGATTTTATATCTATTCCATGTCATCCCATTCAGTGTATAAATATCTCTGTGTATCTATGATGTTTTTACTTAAATTAAGACAGATATATTAGTAGCACATATGTATTGTAAATGGAAGTCTGGTGGTTTTCATTAAGAATTTTATCGTAATTCTTTTTTCTGAAAATTTTTCATTAGTTAAATCCTTTGAATACTTGCCTAAGAGACATGGGATTTATTCACTCTTTTATTTTTGATTGCTGATACAGATGTAAGAAATACTAAAAAAAAGGTCAAGAAATATTTCAATATACATAAATTCTGAAGCTATTTCAAAAATAATGGTAAATATCTTGACATTAATACATTGAAGGCCATGGGTTCACCACCAGCTGTAAATCATTATGGTTGATCATGCTCTTATTAGAGCAAAATTATTCACTGGGCATTGAATGGACATAAATCTTGCCTATAAATAAAAAAATTGCAGCTGAGAATGATGTTAATTAAAGCATTATTAAGAGTGAAAGTGTAAACAAAATTGTATTATTTTTTGTATCCATTTCAGAACATCTAAGCTGGGAGGAAAATGAGATAGTTTTAATTTGTGAAAGACTTCACAAACTAAAATGTCTTTGTATTTTAAGCTTTCTTCAGCTAAAGCCTTGCAAGAATACTTAAATGTTTTAGAAGTGGTTCACACATAGTTTGATTTAAATTCAAATTCAGTGAGTGCAATTAAAGATCATCCAATAAAAATCATAAAAGGCAAATTGATTTTATATCATTTAGAACCAAATATCAAATATTTAAAAACGCCTATGTGAAAGAGAAAATATTTTCCATTTTTGTCATACACTTCCTCAAGGACATGAAAGTATTTTACTTGATCAATCTAATAATTTATCTGCAAGGATGATAAAATGGAGGGCCTGTCATTTTATGTAGTATTTATTATTGTTAGTTTGGGTTGCAATAAATAACAAAAAGAAACAGCATGATTCAAGTTGACAAAGCGGGGGTGTGCACATTATAGTTAAGGAATTAAGTGAAATTTAGAAACAAAGCAAAACAAAACAAAATAGGAACCAAATCATGGCACATTGTAAAAACCAGTGAAAAATAGCAGTCACCGTAAGAGAAAGATCTACCATACAAGTAGGAATTTCTGAAGTGGAAACATATCTGGGCCTTCAGCAGCATAAGCTCTTGGCTTTTCACTCTAGTGAAAGCAGTATATACCGTGCTGATTATGAACTGACCCTGTGGTTAGATAATGTTTAGTTTCTTAGTCCTGCTTTAGCACTTATCCGCTGAGTGACATAGGCAACTTATCTTTCTGCTGTAAAGTGACCATAGTAATATCTACTTCCATAGTTATAAGCATTAAAGGAGATAATGTTTCAAGTACTTGGTGCATCACAATTAATGAACTGCAGCTGCCACCTTCTCCTCCTCATCCTTCTTCTTTGTCTTCATCATCAATACCCTGACATTAATATGGTTCATAACTTTTCTATGCTTCTGCTTTTCTCTGCATGTAGTCTCCACTTGTCTTAGCATTACCAGTTGAGTTAGCTTTCATTTGTCTTTTCTTCACCTCATGGCTGTGGTTTCCTCATAACTTTATCTTGTTTACAACTCTACTCTAGATCCTTTATGATGTGGTTTACTTTCCTCTGCCAGTGGTCTAATTATCTCTAAACTTACTAAATCATACTCCAACGGGAAGAACCTGTTCCAATTGGTTTTTTCTTTGAGTAGAGATTCTCGGGTCAGGTCATACCTTAGTCTGGTCTGTGGTTCTGTTAAGCTCAGGTCAATCACTTGTTGAGTCCCATGGTACATCTGGTGCTGGCCAACAGAGGCAGTGGTGGGGCATTTTACCTAGAGAGCAATGATGGTGGCTGTCATATGCCTACTAAGTCTAAATAAATAAACATAAAAAGTTAAGATTAAACAATTTACCGAATTATAGAACTGGTGTGAGTAGTAAGGCTGAGTCTTGAATAGTAATCTCATGTCTCCCAATACAAATTTAGACTTCAAATATTCTTGGTCATTGTGAAGTGGTGGTACCATTATAAAATTTCTATACAAATTACTGGATATTTTGCTACATAGAAATTCAGATAATTCTTTAAGTATCAGAATTTTACTATTTATTATTTTAGTATAACAAATTCTGTGTCATGACTGAAAAACCAATGTTATGTTTTAAAATGTCTTATTTATAATTGAATTCTATTAACTTGTTCTATTTGTTTTAACTTTTCTCAGGTTGCTAAGTTGGCTATCACAGTGCAAGCCTTGGAGTCCCAATGGGGGACTCCGGATCAAGACGATCTACTCTGGTCTCCCGGTTGCCAATATTCAGAAGGAGTATTAGCAGAAAACATGATTCTCTTCCTTCTTCACCCTCCTCCAGTAATACAGTTGGTGTACACAGTTCATCTCCTTCCAGCACTAACTCAAGCTCAGGTAGTACAGGTAAACGCAGGAGCCTCTTCCGTACTCCTTCCATTAGCTTCCATCATAAGAAGGGGAGTGAACCTAAGAAAGAACCTACCAACCAGAACCTTAGTATTTCAAATGGTGCTCAACCTGGTCACAGCAGTATGCAAAAACTGAGTTTGGAAGAACATACTAAAACCAGGGGAAGACATTCTGTTGGTTTTAGCAGTTCACGAAATAAGAAGATAACAAGATCTTTGACAGAGGATTTTGAAAGAGAAAAGGAGCACTCGACTAATAAGAATGTCTTTATAAATTGCCTAAGTTCTGGCAAAAGTGAGGGGGATGATTCTGGATTCACAGAAGAACAAACTCGCCGTTCTGTTAAGCAGTCGACAAAGAAGCTTCTTACTAAATCTTTTTCATCTCACTATAAATTTTCTAAGCCAGTTCCACAGAGCCAATCCATTTCATTGGTACAGCAATCTGAATTCTCACTGGAAATTGCACAGTACCAAGAGAGGGAGCCTGTATTACTAAGAGCTTCTCCATCGTGTTCTGTGGATGTAACAGAACGGGCGGGAAGCTCTTTGCAATCTCCACTGCTTTCTGCTGATTTTACTACAGCTCAGACACCTTCAGAGTTCTTAGCCTTGACTGAAGATTCTGTGTCTGAAGCAGATGCATTTCCTAAAAGCGGAAGCATGGCATCCCACTGTGACAACTTTGGCCACAGTGATTTTACCTCTCAGATTTCTCCCAATCCTGCTGCTGCTACGAAGACAACAGTAGACCTTATGGGAACTGTTCCCTGTGCAATTATGTCTCCTGGGAAATACAGGTTAGAAGGTCGGTGTAGCACTGAATCTAAATCCTTACCAGAAACCTCTGCTGCTAATCAGAAGGAAGTGTTATTGCAAATCACTGAACTACCTGCTATGAATGCGAGTGACTCAGAGATTCACCTATCAGCAGATACAAGAAGAGGAGAACATATGGTGATACAAAATGGTGAAACAATGTTGGCAACAAGTTCCCCAAGGAAACTTGGATTTTATGAGCAACATAAAGCAATAGCTGAACGTGTTAAAGGGATCCATCCTATTTCAGATTCAAGGATAATACCCTCTTCCGGTGATCATTATATTTTAAACAAAACATCCTATGGATATGATGCAAATCCTGCCAAAGGTATGATGATTTTCTTTGTATAATAAATGATATGAATTATAATTTTCATTATAATTTCTTCAATTTTCTTATTCTATCTGTTGGAAACTACATTTTTCTTAGTTTTCACTGTTTAATATTCTTTCCTATTTATAATTTGTCTTAAATCATTTCTCTGCTTAACCTTACTTCATTCGTATCATGCCAAAAATGTAATTCATCCATGTTACTTATTTTTCTTAGTTGTGTAATTCAGATTCTGACCCTCAGAAGAAAGTGGAAGGAAATTGATTTTATTTGCAATGTGGCTTTATCTAAAATAAGGGCTATCTTTTTTATAGTTCATGATAGAGTATTGATATTTCTTAGTTAAAGAGTAGATATAGCCCAGACACAATCATTATAAAAGAAATTTGTATAATTTAAATTCTTTTTCCTATTTTAACAAAGTTTTTATTATTAAATAGGATCCATGTTTTGGCACAGAAAGAGGGAGGGAAGGTTGATTTACTCCAGTCTGTTATTTAACAGAAAACATGGTTTTTCAATATAAAATTCAGTTCAAGAGAATTGTTGAATATATAATACCTACTGGCTGTATTTGACATTTTTTATTCTTCTTTCTGTACTGTGTGATTCCTACTACCACTGCTGCCACTTTTACTACTACTACTAACACTAATAGTTCTCCCAACAATATGTCCCATTTACTGTTCTGTGCCCTTTGGATACATTAATTTATTGAATCTGGAAGTGATGGAAATCACTACTATTATTCTAACTCATTCTATAGGCATGATGATTGGAGCACAGACAGGTTAAGTAATGTGTCCAAAGTCACAAAGTTCATAAGTAATTGTTTAGGATACAATTCCTGTGAGGTAGACACTAGTATGTTCCCCATTTTATACATGAGAAAACTGAGACCAAGGGATTAGACAGATGGTAAGTAGCACAGCCAAATTACAACTATCTCAATCCAAATTTCAGGCTCTTAATGACTAGGTTGTACTACATGTCATGACCCAGGCTCTTTCCAAAACATTAAGAATAATACTAAAATATTAAATAAAATTTGTAATCAGTGAAATTATATATTATATAATGTCAAGAATCATAAGTTTATCTGTCTTACCTAACTAGTCTCTCCATGAATGTAGCAATTTTACAGTTTTAAATGCATGACTTAATTTTCCAACTGTCTTCATATTTTTTCACATTTGATAAAAAATCACTTTTACACATCTGCCTACTTTTTTCATTTTTTGTCTTGGTAGCCTTGCTTGTATTTTGGGATTTAGTTATACCTGCTTAATTCTTTAACTATAGTATAATTATAAGAATGATAATGATGATGATACTATGTGCCCAAAGATATGCTAAGCAATTTGCATGCACTGTTTTATTTAGTACTAACCAAAGATTTATGTGGAAGTTATTAATGACTAAGGTTTAGGATTAAGTTAAATAACTTCATGAAATCACATTGTTAGCAAACGGTGGACCTCAGATTAGAATGTAGGCAGTTTTTTAGAAAATTGCACCCAAAAAAGGTAAAAGTATAATTATTTTGATTATATCTAATTCTTAGTTAGAAATGGTGACTTGCCTCAATGTCAAACTCTAATTGCAAGCCATTTAACACATTAATTTCACTGAATTTGACACCATGATGCCTGTTCCTGGACATTAGGTGATAATTCATAGTATCTACAACTTGTAAAATAGAAAGAGACAGGCAAATAAGCTGGTCATATCAAAAAGGAAAAGTTGGTTGCATACTATTCTTCATTTTCATCAATAGGAGATATTCATCTGCTATTCATAAGGATTTTATAATTTAGAAGTTTAAAGATTTTAAAGCCATTTAGACAAATGTATTTTATGTAAGAAAGAGTTGCCAAATTCCATAATACTAAATTTATTCTGTATTTATTATGAAATAAGTTTAAGCTAGTATTTAATATACATCTGAATGTGCTGGGTGTACATTCATATCAGAATTATTAATGGAATTTTGACCTCTCTGGCAATTTAACTTTTACTCATTAGCTTAAAAAGTTACTGAAAAAACTGCCATATGTTGGCTTAATAGGTTCTAGCCAAGAGTCTTTAAACCCATAGATGAGCCCAAACAGAACAGTTTAATTCATTCATATATTCATTCAACAAATATTGTTTTGGTACTGTTTTAAGCACTAAGGGTATAGCAATGAACAAAATGAATTAATTCCTTCCTTCATAAAGCTTACTTTCTACTGGGAATACTCAGACAATTAATATACAAATAAATAAATGTCAGATGGTAATAACTGCTGAGGATGAGTTTAAAGCAGAAAAGAGGATTAGGAAGTGGGGGTGTGTGATTGTAGTTTGCATTTTTTTAACTTTATTCAGGTATAATTGGCAAATTAAATTGTATATTTAAAGTGAACAAAGTGATGATTTGATATATGTTACATTGTGAAAGGATTCCCCCCCCCCAATCAAGTTAGTTAATACATCCATCACGTCACATACTTACCTTTTTGGTTTTTGTTTTTGAGAAATTTAAGTTCTACTCTTAGCAAATTTCACTTATACAATACAGTGTTATCAACTATAGTCACCTTGTTATACACTAGATCCTCAGATCTTACTTATCTTATAACTGAAAGTTTGTACCCTTTTACCAAGGCAACCACTTTTCTACTCTCTGTTTCTATGAGTACAGCTTTCTAAAAAAGATTCCACATATAAGTGATACCATGCAGTATTGGTCTTTCTCTGTCTGGCTTATTTCACTTAGCATATCTTGAAGATTCATCCATGTTGTCACAAATGACAGGATTTCCTTCTTTTTTAAGGCTGAATAATATTCCATTGTATGTAGATACTGCATTTTCTTTATCCATTCCTCTTTTCTCATACTTAGGATGTTTCCAAACCTCTGCTCTTGTGAATAATGCTGCTGTGAACATGGGAGTACAGATATGTCTTTGAGATAGTGATTTTGCTGCTTTTGGGTATATTACCAGAAGATTGCTGGATCATATAGTAGCTCTATTTTTAATTTCTTGAAGAACCTCCATAATATTTTCCATAGAGGCTGCACCAGTTTACATTCTCATCAGCAGTGCACAAGGGTTCCCTTTTTTCCATATGCTCAAAAACATTTGTTGTCTTTTGACTTTTTGATAATGGCCATCCTAACAAAAGTGAGGTGATATCTCATTGTGGTTTTGATTTGCATTTCCCAGATAATTAGGGATGTTGAGCTCCTTTTCATGTACCTGTTAGCCATTTGTATGTCTTATTTGGAAAAATGTTTACTTAGGTCCTTTGCCCATTTTAATTTTTTTTTTTTTTTTGCTATTGAGTTGTATGAATTTTGTGTATATTTTGGATATTAACCCCATATAGGTTATGTGACCTGCAAATATTTTCTCCCATCCAGTTGGTCCAATTGGTTGTCTTATATTTCTTTCTTTCTTTCTTTCTTTTTTTTTTTATTGTTTTCTGTGCAGAAACTTTTTAGTTTGAAGTAGTCCTACTTGTTTATTTTTGCTTTTATTTCTTTTGCTCTTGATATCAAATCCAAAAAATCATTATCAAGATGAATGTCAAAGAGCTTATCCCCATGTTTACTTCTAGGAGGTTTACAGTTTTTGGTCTTAACTTTCAAGTCATTAATCAATTTTAGTTGATTTTTGTGTGTGGTATAAGATAAGGTCCCAGTTTCATCCTTTCGCATGTGACTGTCCATTTTCCAACACTGTCTATTGAAGAGGCTATCTTTTGCCCATTATATATTCTTGGGTTCTTTGTCAAAAATTAATTGCCACATTTGTTTGGGTTTATTTCTTGGCTGTCTCTTCTGTTCCATTGATCTATGTGTCTATTTTTACACCAGTACCATACTGTTTTGATTACTGTAGCTTTGTAATATAGTTTGAAATCAGGAAGTGCAATGCCTCCAGCTTTGTTCTTCTCTATCAAGATTACTTCGGCTATTTGGGGTACTCTTTGGTTCTGTACAAATTTTAGGATTTCTTTTTTCTATTTCTGTGAAAAATGTCATTGTAATTTTGATAGGAATTGCATTGAATCTGTAGATCCCTTTGAGTAGTATGAACATTTTAACAATATTAAGCCTTCCAATTCATGAACATGGAATATCACTTTATTTTTATTTTCTTCGTTTTCTTTCATCAATGTCTCTTATAGTTTTCAGTGTATATATTTTTCACCTCCTGGATTAAATTTATTCCTATGTATTTTATTCTTTTTGATGCAACTATAGATGGGATTGTTTTCTTAATTTCTCTTTCTTTTTTTTAGATTTTTGAATTTTATTATTATTTTTTTTATACAGCAGGTTCTTATTAGTCATAAATTTTATACACATCAGTGTATACATGTCAATCCCAATTGCCCAGTTCATCACACCACCATCCCCACCCCCCCACGGCTTTCACCCCTTGGTGTCCATACTTTTGTTCTCTACATCTGTGTCTCAACTTCTGCCCTGCAAACCGGTTCATCTGTACCATTTCTCTAGGTTCCACATACATGCGTTAATATACGATATTTGTTTTTCTCTTTCTGACTTACTTCACTCTGTATGACAGTCTCTAGATGCATCCACGTCTCTACAAATGACCCAATTTAGTTCCTTTTTATGGCTGAGTAATATTCTGTTGTATATATGTACCACATCTTCTTTATCCATTCGTCTGTCGTTGGGCATTTACGTTGCTTCCATGACCTGGCTATTGTAAATAGTGCTGCAATGAACATTGGGGTGCATGTGTCTTTTTGAATTAAGGTTTTCTCGGGGTATATGCCCGGTAGTGGGATTGCTGGGTCATGTGGTAATTCTATTTTTAGTTTTTTAAGGAACTTCCAAACAGTTCTCCATACTGGCTATATCAGTTTACATTCCCACCAACAGTACAGGAGGGTTCCCTTTTCTCCACACCCTCTCCAGCATTTCTTGTTTGTATTTTCTGATGATGCCCATTCTACCGGTGAGGTGATACCTCACTGTAGTTTTGATTTGCATTTCTCTAATAATTAGTGATGTTGAGCAGATTTTCATGTGCCTCTTGGCCATCTGTATGTCTTCTTTGGAGAGATGTCTATTTAGGTCTTCTGCCCATTTTTTGATTCAGCTGTTTGTTTTTTTAATATTGAGCTGCATGAACTGTTTATATATTTTGTAGATTAATCTTTTGTCTAGTGATTCGTTTGCAAATATTTTCTCCCGTTCTGAGGGTTGTCTTTTCGTCTTGTTTATGGTTTCCTTTGCTGTGCAAAAGCTTTGAAGTTTCATTAGGTCCCATTTGTTTATTTTTGTACCTGTTGATTTCCTCTTTTATAGCTGTTAGCAGTTGCCTTATGTATTGAGGTGCTCCTTGTCCCATTTGTTTATTTTTGTTTTTATTTCCCTTTCTCTAGGAGGTGGATCAAAAAAGATCTTGCTGTGATTTATGTCAAAGAGTGTTCTTCCTATGTTTTCCTCTAAGAGTTTTATAGTGTCCAGTCTTACATTTAAGTCTTGAAACCATTTTGAGTTTATTTTTATATATGGTGTTAGGGAGAGTTCTAATTTCATTCTTTTACATGTAGCTGTCCAGTTTTCCCAGCACCACTTATTGAAGAGACTGTCTTTTCTCCATTGTATATCCTTGCCTCCTTTGTCATAGATTAGTTGACCATAGGTGCATGGGTTTATCTTTGGGCTTTCTATCTTGTTCCATTGACCTGTGTTTCTGTTTTTGTGCCAGTGCCATATTGTCTTGATTAGTGTAGCTTTGTAGTATAGTCTGAAGTCAAGGAGTCTGATTCCTCCAGCTCTGTTTTTTTCCCTCAAGACTGCTTTGGCTATTCAGGGTCTTCTGTGTCTCCACACAAATTCTAAGATTTTTCATTCTAGTTCTGTAAAAAATGCCAGTGGTAATTTGATTGGGATTGCATTGAATCTGTAGATTGCTTTGGGTAGTATAGTCATTTTGACAATATTGATTCTTCCAATCCAAGAACATGGTATATCTCTCGATCTGTTGGTATCATCTTTAATTCCTTTCATCAGTGTCTTATAGTTTTCTGCATACAGGTCTTTTGTCTCCCCAGGTAGGTTTATTCCTAGGTATATTTTTCTTTTTGTTGCAATGGTAAATGGGAGTGTTCCCTTAATTTGTCTTTCAGATTTTTCATCATTAGTGTATAGGAATGCAAGAGATTTCTGGGCATTAATTTTGTATCCTGCAACTTTACCAAATTCATTGATTAGCTTTAGTAGTTTTCTGGTGGCATTTTTAGGATTCTCTATTTATAGTATCATGTCATCTGCAAACAGTGACAGTTTTACTTCTTCTTTTCCAATTTGTATTCCTTTTATTTCTTTTTCTTCTCTGATTGCTGTGCCTAGGACTTCCAAAACTATGTTGAATAATAGTGGTGAGGGTGGACATCCTTGTCTTGTTCCTGATCTTAGAGGAAACGCTTTCAGTTTTTCACCACTGAGAATGATGTTTGCTGTGGGTTTGTCATATATGGCCTTTATTATGTTGAGGTAGGTTTCCTTCTATGCCCATTTTCTGGAGAGTTTTTATCATAAATGGATGTTGAATTTTGTCAAATGCTTTTTCTGCATCTATTGAGATAATCATATGGTTTGTTTTTTTTTTAAACTTTTTTTGGGGTTTATTTATTTATTTATTTATGGTTGTGTTGGGTCTTCGCTTCTGTGCGAGGGCTCTCTCCAGCTGCGGCAAGCGGGGGCCACTCTTCATCGTGGTGCGCGGGCCTCTCACTATCGCAGCCTCTCTTGTTGTGGAGCACAAGCTCCAGACGCTCAGGCTCAGTAATTGTGGCTCACGGGCCCGGTTGCTCCGCGGCATGTGGGATCCTCCCAGAGCAGGGCTCGAACCTGTGTCCCCTGCATTGGCAGGCAGATTCTCAACCACTGCGCCACCAGGGAAGCCCAATCATATGGTTTTTATTCTTCAATTTGTTAACATGGTGTATCACATTGATAGATTTGCATATATTGAAGAATCCTTGCATCCCTGGGATAAATCCCACTTGATCATGGTGTATGATCCTTTTAATGTGTTGTTGGATTCTGTTTGCTAGTATTTTGTTGAGGATTTTTGCATCTATATTCATCAGTGATATTGGTCTGTAATTTTCTTTTTTTGTAGTATCTTTGTCTGGTTTTGGTATGCAAGTGATGGTGGCCTCATAGAATGAGTGTGGGAGTGTTCCTTTCTCTGCAATTTTTTGGAAGAGTTTGAGAAGGATGGGTGTTAGCTCTTCTCTAAATGTTTGTTAGAATACACCTGTGAAGCCATCTGATCCTGGACTTTTGTTTGTTGGAAGATTATTAATCACAGTTTCAATTTCATTATTTGTGATTGGTCTGTTCATATTTTCTATTTCTTCCTGGTTCAGTCTTGGAAATTTATACCTTTCTAAGAATTTGTCGATTTCTTCCAGGTTGTCCACTTTATTGGTATAGAGTTGCTTGTAGTAGTCTGTTTGGTGGCTTTGTATTTCTGCGGTGTCTGTTGTAACTTCTCCTTTTTCATTTCTGATTTTATTGATTTGAGTCCTCTCCCTCCTTTTCTTGGTGAGTCTGGCTAATGGTTTATCAATTTTGTTTATCTTCTCAAAGAACCAGCTTTTAGTTTTATTGATCTTTCCTATTGTTTTCTTTGTTTCTATTTCATTTATTTCTGCTCTGATCTTTATGATTTCTTTCCTTCTGCTAACTTTGGGTTTTGTTTGTTCTTTCTCTAGTTCCTTTAGGTGTAAGGTTAGGTTGTTTTTTTGAGATTTTTCTTGTTTTTTGAGGTAGGCTTGTATAGCTATAAACTTCCCTCTTAGAACTGCTTTTGCTGCATCCCATGGGTTTTGGATCATCGTGTTTTCATTGTCATTTGTCTGTAAGTATTTTTTGATTTCCTCTTTGATTTCTTTAGTAATCTCTTGATTATTTAGTAACGTATTGTTTAGCCTCCATGTGTTTGTGTTTTTTGCGTTTTTTTCCCTGTAATTCATCTGTGATCTCATAGTGCTGTGGTCAGAAAAGATGCTTGATATGATTTCAATTTTCTTAAATGTACTGAGGCTTGATTTGTGACCCAAGATGTGATCTATCCTGGAGAATGTTCCATGCACACTTGAGAAGAAAGTGTAATCTGCTGTTTTTGGATGGAATGTCCTATAATTAACAGTTGAATCTATCTGGTCTATTGTGTCATTTAAAGCTTCTGTTTCCTTATTTATTTTCATTTTGGACGATCTGTCCATTGGTGTAAGTGAGGTGTTAAAGTCCCCCACTATGATTGTGTTAACTGTCAATTTCCTCTTTTATAGCTGTTAGCAGTTGCCTTATGTATTGAGGTGCTCCTATGTTGGGTGCATATATATTTATAATCGTTATATCTTCTTCTTGGATTGATCCCTTGATCATTATGTAGTGTCTTTCCTTGTCTCTTGTAAAATTCTTTATTTTAAAGTCTCTTTTATCTGATATGAGTATTGCTACTCCAGCTTTCTTTTGATTTCCATTTGCATGGAATATCTTTTTCCATCCCCTCACTTTCAATCTGTATGTGTCCCTAGGTCTGAAGTGGGTCTCTTGTAGACAGCATATATATGGATCTTGTTTTTGTATCCATTCAGCAAGCCTGTGTCTTTTGGTTAGAGCATTTAATCCATTCACGTTTAAGGTAATTATCTATATGTATATTCCTATGACCATTTTCTTAATTGTTTTGGGTTTGTTTTTGTAGGTCCTTTGCTTTTCTTATGTTTCCCACTTAGAGAAGTTCTTTTAGCGTTTGTTGTAGAGCTGGTTTGGTGGTGCTGAATTCTCTTAGCTTTTGCTTGTCTGTAAAGCTTTTGATTTCTCCATCGAATCTGGATGAGATCCTTGCCGGGTAGAGTAATCTTGGTTGTAGGTTCTTCCCTTTCATCACTTTAACTATATCTTTCCACTCCCTTCTGGCTTGTAGAGTTTCTGCTGAGAAATCAGCTGTTAACCTTACGGGAGTTCCCTTGTATATTATTTGTCATTTTTCCCTTGCTGCTTTCAATAATTTTTCTTTGTTTTTAATTTTTGCCAATTTGATTACTATGTGTCTCGGCGTGTTTCTCCTTGGGTTTATCCTGTATGGGACTCACTGTGCTTCCTGGACTTGGGTGGCTATTTCCTTTCCCAGGTTAGGGAAGTTTTCGACTATAATCTCTTCAAATATTTTCTCTGGTCCCTTCTCTCTCTCTCTTCTCCTTCTGGGACCCCTATAATGCGAATGTTGTTGCGTTTAATATTGTCCCAGAGGTCTCTTAGGCTGTCTTCATTTCTTTTCATTGTTTTTTCTTTATTCTGTTCCGCAGCAGTGAATTCCACCTTTCTGTCTTCCAGGTCACTTATCCATTCTTCTGCCTCAGTTATTGTGCTATTGATTCCTTCTAGTGTAGTTTTCATTTCAGTTATTGTATTGTTCATCTCTGTTTGTTTGTTCTTTAATTCTTCTAGGTCTTTGTTTCTTGCATTTTCTCGACCTTTGCCTCCATTCTTTTTCCGCAGTCCTGAATCATCTTCACTATCATTATTCTGAATTCTTTTTCTGGAAGGTTGCCTATCTCCACTTCATTTAGTTGTGTTTTTGGGGTTTTATCCTGTTCCTTCATCTGGTACATAGCCCTCTGCCTTTTCATCTTGTCTGTCTTTCTCTGAATGTGGTTTTTGTTCCACAGGCTGCAGGATTGTAGTTCTTCTTGCTTCTGCTGTCTGCCTTCTGGTGGATCTGCACAAATTTTTGAAAAGGTGTTCGGAAATTCCCTGGCAGTCCAGTGGTTAGGACTCTGTGCTGCCACTGCAGGGGGCACAGGTTCGATCCCTGGTCAGGGAACTAAGATCCTGCATGCCTCAAGGCGCAGCCTAGCCAGCCCCACAAATGCATAAGCCAATTCCTTGCAATAAATCTTCTTAATATAGGTCTCCTACTGATTCTTTTTCTGTGACTGACAGATTTTGGTACTGGAGGTGGTTCTAGAGGAAGAGAATCTTAAGGATGAGTTTCTTAATTTCTCTTTCTGATAGTTCTTTGTTTTTAGTTTCCATTTTTACGTACAGTGAATGGGGTATTACTCAAAGTAACATATTAACAAAAATTAGGGAGTAAGCCATACAGCTGTTTGGGAGGAGTATATCAGTGCAAAGGGTATGGGCTGGAGCATGCCTGCAATGTTGTAGAAACAGCAAGAATTCCAGTATGCCCTAAGCAGAGTGAACAAGGGCTGGAGAGCAGTAGAAGATGAGGTTAGAGAGTTGTAACAGGTGAGCAATGGGAAGCCCCCTGTGTGGGGGTCGGGAGTAGGGTCATATCACACGGAACCTGGTAGCCCACTACCAGGAAACACATCAGCTTTAGGATTAGAGAAGCTATCGTGAGCAATCTCACTTATGTTTTCAGTGTATCATTCTGGTTACCGTGTAGAAAATTGACTGTGTGTTGGTTGGGGAGAGGCAGGTGGGAGTAGGCAGGGGCAGGAGGCTATTAGGAAGTATTGCAGTAATCAAGGCAAGCCCTGATGGAGTTTGTGCCAGGAAGTTAGTGCGGGAAGTGGTGAGAAGTGATCACATTCTGTATACAGTTGAAGGTAATGAGGACAGGATTTGCTTATATGATTTATGTGAGGTGTGAGGAAGCCAAGGATGACTAGAAAGTTTTAGAGGCTTCAAAGTGATTATATAGTTAAGTAAAGGACCACTACTAATTCAGAAAGTTTTCTGTGATTGAGAATTGTTGAATGACCCTAAGAGTTTTCCATTTACTTTCAATGGAGCATTTATAAAAACTACATTTAAGCATTTGTATTAATTTTTATTTATTTCTTTTTTAAATAGTTCTTGCCAGTAGCCTCAGTCCATACCGTGAAGGAAGATTTGTAGAGAGGCGACTGCGATCCTCGTCAGAAGGAACTGCAGGGGGCAGCAGGATGATTTTGAAACCAAAAGATGGAAATGTGGAAGAAGTTAATAGTCTAAGAAAGCAGAGAGCAGGTTCATCATCTTCAAAAATGAACAGCATGGTAAGTGTATACATATGCCTGCATATAATAAAATAATCCCATCTATTACTGGCAAGTTCATGCCCTTGCACAATGAAAACAGACTGAAGAATAATCCCATATATTACTGGCAAGTTCATGCTCCTTGCAAATTGAAGCATCATATTTTTTGTTGTTGTGTTTCTTTTTTTAAGAAATTGAAATATAGTTAATTTACAATGTTGTGTTAGTTTCAGGTGTGCAGCAAGGTGATTCAGTAATATATGTATATATACTCTCTCAGATTCTTTTCCATTATAGGTTATTACAAGATATTGAATATAGTTCCCTGTGCTGTACAGTAGGTCCTTGTTGCTTATCTGATTTATATATAGTAGTGTACACACATTAATCCCAAAGGCCTAACTTATCTCCTCCCCATCCCCTTTGGTAACCATAAGTTTGTTTTCTATGTCTGTGAGTCTATTTCTGTTCTGTAAAGAAGTTCATTTGTATCATTTATTTAGATTCCACATATAAGTGATATTATATGATATTTGTTTTTCTCTATCTGACTTACTTCACTTAATATGATAATCTCTAGGTCCATCCATTTTGCTGCAAATGGCATTATTTCATTCTTTTTTTATGGCTGAGTAATATCCCATTGTGTGTACATGTATGTGTATATATATACACACGTATATATATGTATATGTATGTATATATATGTGTATATATATACCTCTTCTTTATTCATTCATCTGTCGATGGATATTTAGGTTGCTTCCATGTCTTGGCTATTGTAAATAGTGCTGCTGTGAACATTGGGGTGCATGTATCTTTTTGAATTAGAGTTTTCTCTGGATATATGCCCAGGAGTCAGATTGCTGGATCATGTGGTAATTCTATTTTCAGTTTTCTGAGGAACCTCCATACTGTTTTCCATAGTGGCTGCACCGACTTACATTCCCACCAACAGTGTAGGAGGGTTCCCTTTTCTCCACACCCTCTTCAGCGTTTGTTATTTGTAGACTTTTTAATGCTGGCCATTCTGACTGGTGTGAGGTGATACCTCATTGTGGTTTTGATTTGCATTTCTCTAGTAATTAGTAATATTGAGCATCTTTTCATGTGCCTGTTGGCCATCTGTATATCTTCTTTGGAGAAATATCTATTTAGGTCTTCTGCCCATTATTTGATTGGTTTTTTTTTTAATATTAAGCTATATGAGCTGTTTGTATATTTTGGAAATTAATCCCTTGTTGGTATTATCGTATGCAAATATTTTCTCCCAGTCCGTAGATTGTCTTTTTGTTTTGTTTATGGTTTCCTTTGCTGTCCAAAAGCTTTTAAGTTTAATTAGGTCCCATTTGTTTATTTTTGCTTTTATTTCCATTGTTCTAGGAGACAGATCCAAAAAAATATTGCTGCGATTTATGTCAAAGAGTATTCTGCCTGTGTTTTCCCCTAGGAGTTTTACAGTATCTGGTGTTAAATTTAGGTCTTTAATCCATTTTGAGTTTATTTTTGTATATGGTGTTAGAGGATGTTTTAATTTCATTCTTTTACATGTAGCTGTCTAGTTTTCCCAGCATCACTTATCGAAGAGACTTTCTTTTGAAGGAAAAATTGGTTTGCATAGTTGATATCACAAGCCAGGGAGGCTAAGTTTTCACTTGAGACACTCATGGGTCAAAACACATAGAAGCACACCAGGATAGCAACCCTTAAAACCTGTCTTTCTTGCTTCCATGGAAGGTTTGACATTCTCCATCCTAGAGCAAGACCCTGGGATATACAGTCTAAGAAAAATGTTGATCATGAAGACAACAGCTGACAACATCATTTCACACCATTTCTCCATCTCTAGCCACCTAAAAACTGCCCTGTTGTAAACCACACGTATGCCAGTACCACCCTTAGACTCCTTAGTGCAGGGGTCCCCAACCCCTGGGCCATGGACCGGTACTGGTCTGCGGCCTGTTAGGAACTGGGCCGCACAGCAGGAGGTGAGTGGCGGGTGAGTGGAAGCTTCATCTGCCGCTCCGCATCGCTCCCCATCACTTGCATTACCACCTGAACCATCACCCTGCCCCCCGGTCCATGGAGAAATTGGCTTCCATGAAACTGGTCCTGGTGCCAGAAAGGTTGGGGACTGCTGCTTTAGTGGATCCTATTCTTCCTGTCTTTCTATAGTTCCCACTTCATATAGGGTGAGAATCCTTGAGGGTCAAGGTGATATGCCCATCCAAAACTTTAACACATTCCAGGTGACCGAGATTCCAGATTCCTGGTTCAAGTTGCGGAAGCCTGCAGATGAGGGTGGAAATGGGGTATGTATAGGAGGGTGGGGTCTGAGCTTGCACTTGTGAGCTGGGGTGTCTTAGAGGTACTTGTATTAGCTCCCTCACAGTGTAGGATACAGCGAGGGTGGGAAAAGATGTGAGTAGACTGCAGCCCGGGAGGTCCATGAGGCCTCAGGCCTCACAAATATTGGGATGGGCTTGCCTTTTGGATTCAGTTTGCTCCCTTTCTCACGTGTCCTTTTTCAGCAGTGTCTTTGATTTTCTAGTATTTAACACTGCTTCTTTAAAAGGATCTATCTACCTACCTACTTATATGTGAAAAATGCTTGAAGCTAAATCACTTATATCTATATATCTTAGACAGTTATGTTTCAAATGAAAATATTAGGTCATCTAGTTCTGACAATTGCAGTGTGAAGAAGCCTTAAATTACTGAGGCAACACTGAGTGATAGCAAAACCATTGTGTTTGAAGTTAGAGGTTCTAGCCATTAAGTCAGGCTTGGCCAGATTTTAATCTTGGACAAATCGTCTACAGAACAGCAAACGATAATGGGTTTCTTGTTTCTTTTATGCTAAAAAATGGCTATGTATGTGTGTATTTATATTTGCATATATAGAAAGATATTTCATTATATTATATTTCATCTTTCTGTTCTTTGCATTGAAAATATTATTGTTGCAATTGATTTTTTTTGTCTGAATACAAGAACATGTTAAAATAGATTTCAAAGTTATGGCTAATGAATTATTATGAAACATTTCTCTTCACCAAATTTCTATTATTCCTTTTTAAAGATGTATTTATATTAATAAGTGTGCCTTGTTTATTACCTTTGCCCAAAGCTGGGCCTTTTACTTATTCTTTTTATATCTCGTGTTTTTCATACTACATTTATATAATTCTCCTCATAACATCACAAAATCATTATTCTTCTCCTCAGATACACTTTCAAGATTTAAAATTTTAAATGTCAAATATAAAAATGTGATTTTGTTAATTTATTTGAGGCTTTTTATAAATTTTCAAAAAGTATACCTGCAGTGATGTAGATCGTCCACTAGATGGCAGGATTACACCATTGCCATGGTAGGGGAGATTGGACGGAAACTTGGTTAAACTATTGTACATGTTCACTGGATTCACAGGTAAAACTTTTTGAAATAAATACTGACACCCTTGAATTTCCACACGAAATGTATCAAAATTACTTTATGACCTTCTTCCTTAGGACTTTGCAACTAATATCTCGATCTTTAATTAATTTATAGTGTAATAGTTAATTTAACATGCATACAATGTATTATTTAGCTCAGCAATATAAGGAAGAAATGCTAGGATTTTTAGGTAATTTTAGCTATATGTGAAGCAAGTGACATATGTTTCGGAAATGATAGTTTTATGTGTGAGAAGATGCACACATTTTCTATATTCCTCTTCCAAAATAATTCAGGTGAATATGTGTGTTTAACAATGCATTCATGGTTCAGTTATTCTTTTCTTTTAGAGCAATAGTAATGACATGTATTTTTAATACTTATTTGAACCAAGGGACTACTCTTAATGCTCCTCATATATTATCACATTCAATCCTCACAACATGATGAACCGAGTGATTCTTTTACTGATCACGTTTTGCAAAAGAGTAAAATAAGGCACTAAGAAGATAAGCAACTTGCCGGAAAACACAGATAGTAAGTGGCAGAAATAGGATTTAGATTTGGATACTCACTGTCTAACTTTAAATCCTACATGCTTTGGGGGGAATGTAATAGATTTAATATTAATTTTTCATTTTTCTTGCATTATTTCTGTATAATGAAGTTAACACATTTAAGGCAATCTATGCTTGCTCTAAGTCTAGACTACAACCCTCTGTAAGGGATACAAAAAATAAACAAAATGTAGTACTTATTCCGGATTTAAAATGTGGTAATATGTCTCGATATGCTGATGAATGGTATCAATGTCTTTACTGAGAGATAGCTCATCCAAAAAGGAACTTTGTCACAAAAGAAGATATTTATACTTAGAAGGAACTAGAGTATTTCATATAGGTCATGAGGATTTAATTCTACCAATGGTGTATGGCTCTGTTTATTAAGATGCTGAGGGTTCCTGTGAATGACCAAAAATATTCCCTGACAGGTGAGATAGACTACAATTCTAGTGTTTTTGTACGCCTTGGGGATTTTTCAGTATAAAAGTGAAAGGGCAGAATGTATTAACTCTTTGAACATCAGTGGCTCAGAAGAAATTGGACTTTGCTTAAATTTATTACAAGAAATCAGTATATATATAACAATTTGATGAGCATTCAAATTTATTATATATCTTCAAACTGCTTTAAATAAAGACTTCCCTTAATTTTCCTCTGAGTAACTTTCTTGATACTTACCTTAGGATGGTCCAAACATTTAAAAACAACTTTTCTAGAAGTAGACTCTTTCTTTCCAGGAACTTTCCCTCCAGATTATGATGTATAAATGATTAAATGTAAGGATTTGTCTTGGTTTCTCCAGCTGCTTCACACAGTGAAGTCTAACTCCAAATATTTATGAGATTACCCCGCTCTTAAAAAAGTATTAATTGAGGATAGATTTGTATGTGTTAAACAATATATAGCACCTGGCATCACTAGAGGAAGGAAAGTGCCTGAGTGTATGAGGAAGGATGAGCCAGGCTACATAAGAGCCGGCAACCTCCAAAGTTTAGTGACTTTACAATATAGATTTATTTCTTGCTCTGGCTATGTGTTCATTGCGGAAGGTGCTGGAGTTCCATTCAATATCTCCTCCTTCTGTATCCAGGCTGTTGAAGCAGCAGCTGTTGCAAAACACTGCCTTTCACTGTGGTAAAAGATCTCTGGAGGCCACACCCCAGTAATAAATGCTTTACCTGTGAGAGACTCACTTCATTTCCCGTTGAGCAAATCTAATCACCAGGCCCAAACTTGCCACAAAAGGGGCCAGGGAGTAGTCTCTTGCATGTGTCTGGATGATGTAGACCCAGATATGTATCATGGGCACTAATGACTATGATATTCCCTAATAGTTTATTGTATCTCAGTTCTTTTAATTAGCTGAGATTTCCTGCTTACCTCCTCCCTCGCTGTTGTCTACAGGCATTTGATGGGCATAAAGTCATTTGATTTGATGCCTCACACTGAGCTTGGTCATTGTGGTTCAGAAAGAGGAAAACATCTTTGACACTGAAGGATTCATTCTAACCACAAGTTTTGTCGTTTGAGATGTGCTCTCTTCCTGACTTAAAGGCCTTGAGATGTATATCTAAATTAACTTTACTTGACTCCCGGTTTGGGAATATTACTACATTTGGAAATACTTGTTTTTATTACATTAAAAAGCTGGTTTGGAAAGTTGTGTTAGCTTTAGCTTACTCAGCAAATGCATCCACAAAGTTCCCCTGAACTATCTGTGCTGAGCGATTCTGACAGAATTCACTTATGGCCACTTTTACTCTGACAGCGTAATTCCTCTCATTTGCAGTTCGGCATCCTGTTGCCTTTGTATAGAAACTGTGAATAGCATAGTAAAAACATGAGCTGTAGGACTTCTTCGCTAGAAGAACAGACCAGATTTATATTTGAGAAAAAAAACAGTTACTTGCATATCAGCAGTGGCTCATGTTGTATCTTAATTCTTTGATATGTTGAAATCTAGAATTTAAATATTATTGACAATAATTGATTAAGACTAATTAAGCCCTATGCTAAATAGACAAGCACTTAACTATGCATTCACTTTTCTTCTGGGGCCTACTGTTTTCTCCTTTGTTAGCGTTTTCTTTATTCATTCATCCATTCATCAATTCATTCACAGTTTCTTTCCATAAATATCTATTTAGAACCTACTTTGAAGATGCAGAGATGAAAGAGACAGCCCTTTAGAATTTTAGAGTTCCAGGCTGGGAGATATTAACCTAATCTTATCAATACACCAGATTTAACCATTTTGACCATCTTAAAATTCAGAATGGGTGGGGCATGCTTGATTTGGATTGTGACCATTGATATCAAAAGTAAAAAAGGATGAAAAAAGGGCACATGAACTCCCATATCCCTAATTTACCTATACTTTATCTCACATGCTCGATTGACACTGTTAATTACATACATAACTCCCTAGCGTTTTTGGCTAATTTCTAACATTGAGGGCGTTGCGAGTGCTGAGCAGGAACTCTGGGAGGCGCTGGGACAGTGAAGAAGAAAGTACAAAATTAATGTCTAAAGAATCACTTTCAAAACATCCCGCCTCTACCATCCGCTAGGCAAAAGAGCTCTCC
Organism: Balaenoptera acutorostrata; assembly: GCF_949987535.1. Lineage (NCBI taxonomy): Eukaryota > Metazoa > Chordata > Mammalia > Artiodactyla > Balaenopteridae > Balaenoptera > Balaenoptera acutorostrata. The sequence goes on from NC_080068.1 coordinate 11,327,095, forward strand.
TGGGCTTGTTTGGTCTATGCACTTTCACACGTTCATTTTGTGGCATGAAAGTTGTTGTTCAAGCTCAAAATTAAGAGCAAGTGAAAGATGATGATTATAAGATCTGATTCAAGAAGCTTCTCCTCTGAATCCTGAAATCTTAAATAAGACTTCCAAATACATAAAAATGTGAATGGCTTTTTGAGGGTTAAAATAATGATCTCAGCTTTTGATGTAACATTGTGAATGGAATTAAAGCTAATATCATTGCATGCTACAAGGACATTTAGTGAGAAAAGGAAGTCATTACTGTATTTAAGAAAATGGGGGCATACAAATCATTCTCCTTAATCCTCATGTATTTTAAGAAGGAAAATCACAAGTATCACTCATTAAACATGCAATTACATCTGTTGATAAGTAGTATATTAATTTTAGACTAATAGCCCTAATCCATAATGCCTTTATTGATTTTTCTAGTTGCTAATGATAGTTTTCCTATCAATGTTCTTCTAAGTGTATCATGTGTATGGTACTCACCACTTAGTTATTTGGATATGTTTCATTTATTAGATTTCATTCAGTCTTTTAAACGGAAGAACTTTTGTATATATTAGCATTTCTTATAGCACTTAGTAAAGTGCCTGGTGCACAATAAATATGGGTGAATTAAAGGTAAAATTGCTAATTAGGTTGTGATATATGTTGATATAGATATGAATTAAGGCCTTTAGAACAATCACTATGTGTGGTGTCCTTATGCACATTTTTGACATCTTAACTTATTATACAAATGTACAGATGTTTCTGTGATGCATTGTTTGATAAAACTGGTTTTTGATGCTAAGCACTTGATCAAGGCCATACCACCTTTGATATTGTTCTAGTAGAAGCATCATTCATTTTAGGATAATTGACCTTACAGAATGGTTTCCAGGATCATATCAGTACAATACTTATGGACTGGCCATACAAAGAAGACAAGACGTAGTCAATTGTTTGTGATATTATTGGAGAACCCATTAAAAAAATGTCAGTTCTGAGTCAAATATATCTATAAGGTGATATTTAAAAATCCCCTGTGTATTTTATCTACTCCAACTCCATTTCTTATCAACTTATAGATTCAGAATTGCCTTTAAAAAAGAAGAATTGGATAAAATATTCCATTCATTTTTTTTCATTCTAGCTTTTGGGATGAGTCATTTTTGTTTAGAAGCTGTCACAATTTGTATGTTTGGTGCACAATGCTATGAATAGCTTATTCAGAGAGTTAACTCACTTCATCTTAAATGACTTTAAGAAAAGTTGTAAGTAAATAAGTGTAGTATCCTAGTTATTACCATTTCTCTTCAAACAGTTCACATGAAAATGTCCATAGCACCTAATTTTTCCCTCTGTGATTACATTATTAAAATTTACTATAAATGTCTTAGTTTGTTCAGGCTGCTATAACAAAATATCACAGACTGGGTAGCTTATAAATGACAGAAATCTATTTCTCACAGTTCTGGGGGATGGGAAGTCCAAGATCAAGGTGGCAGCATGGTTCCTGATTTGTAGCCAGCATCTTCTTGCTGTGTCTCACCTGGTGGAAGGGGTTAGGGATCTCTCTGGAGCTTCTTTTATGCAGGCACTAATCCCATTCATGGGGGGGTCCACCCTCATGACCTAAGCACCTCCCAAAGGTCCCCCCTTCTAATACCATCATCTTTGGGGATTAGAATTTCAACATATGAATTTTGGGGGAATACAAACATTCAGGCCATAGCAATAAGCAATCACATTGTAATAATAGCAATGCTAGAATATATTAAAAGCTTCATTAAGAACAATATATATTTCTATTTATTATTATTTATCAAGGAAATAATTAAGATGGACAATAGTAGAAGAAAATTAAAGATTTTTTCTCTAACCACACTATATCTAGGATACCCGTTAGACAGTTTATACCCCTCTGAAATTAAGAAATTGGAAAATTAAGGTTGTTTACCTTTTATTCTTGGGATTAGAATGCAAAGATGACAGTTTTACTTTTAATTGGTTCAGTTCATCTCAATTTTCTGTAAGATGCAAACTATTTTATGCCTTGTTTAGGTAACCCCACGAGCTGACACAGCTTTCATAGTGTGAGAAAGAATATTTATTGATTCAGGATCCATGGCAAATCTCTGACCATCTGAACACTGCACAGTCTGTAACAGAATTGACCTTGAGTAAAACAACTGTCTTTTCTGAGGGAATAGTCATTGGAATTTGAAGTTTTTACATTATTCTAGTTACACAATAAAGAAAAAAATATTCTTCCTAGGGTTATTCTATTATTTTGAAATCTAAATACAACATATTAAATTAATTTTAGTAAATTAAAAAAGCCAAACAAAATTTGACTTCCAAGGTCAAGAAGTATATTATTGTAGTAGAATTATGTCTTATATTTTACATTACAGTCAGTTTATAGAAAAGATATAAATATTTTAATATATTAATATTTTTCAAATAACTTAACAGTCAAGACAGACAGACATAATAATCTCACAAACCATCATATTTGCAATTCAGGATAAGAAAGTGTGATTTACAAATGAATCATGCATATACATTTCACACTTTTCCTATGTGATGATCTTTTTGTTTAGTCACTCCTAATTTAGAGTAGCTGTCATTTTATCACTTTTATAATTTAATTCAGTGATCATTTCACTCTAGTGCTAAAAGTTTGCTCTGAAATTCCTCCTTTGTTTATATCTTCTATTGTTCTAAGCTTGTTACATTCAACTGGAAACAACCCAAGTACCTTTTTTTTGTTCCATCTCTTAGGCTCTTTATTGTATACGTTTGTAATTTCCTTACAGAATTATGATTTTAATGCTTGGCTAGTTGTCTTCAACACTACCCAATGATTAGTGTATGTGTCGGTGAGAAACACAAAGAATTTTTTTTGTCAGAGAAACTCAACATGAATCAGAGCTTTTATCAGTTGTCAAGAGACGCAGGTGAAGCAGGGAGAGATCTGGAATACCGTCCAGCTCCCCAGCTCCTTTCTGCATCTGGTGGGCACTGGCCCAGATTGTTGGATAAAGTTTGCATTGTTAAATATATAGAATCACCTCATTGACACAGAAAGAGCCAATCAATATGAAACATCTCATTGTTTTTCTTTTTAATTATAGTCACCATGCTGTACACTACATCCTCAGAACTTATTTATCTTATAACTAGATATTATATATATCTTATATATATCTTATAACTAGATATCTTATAACTAGTTATCTTATAACTATCTTATAACTTATTTATCTTATAACTAGTTTTCCCCTTTGACCTCATGAAACATCTCTACTTTATACTCAAATAGTTAGATAGCATACACAGACATTTTCCAGGGAGTCATATCCCATAAATCTCTAAGTTCCAGCTTTATTTTTCATAAGCAGTCTCACTTAAACTCCCCTCTAGTAAAAACCATTTAGTTTTGTGGTTTGTTTGTTTGCTAATTAGGTCAGTCATTACTGTGTTTACAAGGAGATCTTTCCAGGAAGCAAACTCCCTGGAACTCTGTCTCAGAGAAAATGGATCCCAGGCCAATTGCTTATCTCAGGCACCAAGTGTAAGCTTTAAACACCCTCCTCCAACTGTCCTGTTCTTGCCACCCACTCTTAGTCTTTTTCCCATCAGTCCCCCATTTCCTCTGATCTTAGAGGGGTATGTGTCCCTGCATTCTTTCAAAGCAGTGGTTTCTACTCGTCTTCCTGATTTCAACTCCTTACCTCCTTAAGAACAGTCATCATCAGTATGTCCCTCATGCTTGCTTCTCTGGTTTCTTCTCCATCTCTTCACCGCTGTCAGTTTACAACACTGCCAAGTTTCCCAGCCTGAAGGAAATAAACAAAAGGTAAACATTTCCATATCCTGCTTGCTCCTGAAGTTCTCTTCCCTGTCCCTCTTTTCCACTACAAGGCAAACTTCTCTAAAAGAATAGCCTTCTCTTGCCAAATGCATTTCCTCGCTGCCCACGGGGTCCTCAATTTCATGTTTTATTAGCTCTTGTGATGTGTAGTTTCTCAACATGGACACTATTGACATTTTGTCCTGGATAGTTCTTTGTTGGGAGGTGGGAGAGGGCTGTCTTGTACACTGTAGGGTGTTTAATGGCATCCCTGACCCCTCCCCATAAAATGCCAGTAGAACCCTCAAGTTGTGACACCTGGACATATCTCCAGATGTTGAAACATATGCCTTGGCAGGCAGAAACCACCCCAATTGAGAGCTTTTCTAAAGTCATTAGTGACTTCGCCAGTTTTCATATTCTTTTTTTCAATCTTCATTTTTCTTGACTTCAGCTTTTCACACTGTTGAGGACTCTATATACTTATCACTTCTCCTTTTGCAGGGTTAACTCTCCTTTGGTTATTCTCCTTTTCTCCTTTCAGACTCCTTTGCAAGCTGCTTTTTTCATACTCTAAACAGCTATTACTTGGCATTTGGTTCTTGACCCTTTTTTTTTTTTTTAAACCTGTTCTACCTGAAAACTTAAGATGTAGGTGAAATGACATGTGGATTCCAAATGGAAAGGCTGGGAATCTCTAATATATCAGAAATCTGACAAAGCCAATATGCATTGAAAGGGACAATGTATTAGATTTATGGTAATAGAATAAGAGCTCATGAAAAAAAGCTATTTGCATAAGGAAAGTAGTTGAAAATCCAAGGACTGAAACTTTGGAGTGGAACTGGAAAAATATGCAGAGAATTGACTTTTGCCCTCACAGTTCATGGCTTCTCTCCCTTATTCCCCCCATCTATGTTACTATCCTATTTCAGTTTTTATACACTTATATTTCAGCCTCCTTTTAAGATACTCCAAGGATTCTCAATCCTTCCCTTCTGTTTCTAAAGTCATATTGGAGAAGCAGCAATTATTGATATATCACTTAAACTAGGACCTCCCTATTAGAGTCTGTGTAATATGTTGCAGTAATTCAGTCTACCCTCACTACTATCACCCACAATTATGCTTTTTTTGGTTTTGTTTTGTTTTCAAATTGACAGCAGCTTAAGTTGAGCAAAAGACAGAGTGGCAAAAGTTGTGTGCATTGTGCAAGCAGTGTATATTTGACCTTCCAGGACACTTGGCAGCTACCAGAGAACCACACATAGCCCACTTCTGTCTTACTCTCTTGCCTTTCACTGCTGTTTCTGGTTTGTCTCCTTTGGAGCTTCCTGTGGATTGCGCCTCAGGCTGGCTGTGGACCAAGAGGAACTTGTGGTGTGCAGTGTGTGTGCTCAAAGGGGAGGGCGGAGTTTTCAGCATGATTTCAGAAGGGAAGAAAATCTATAAAATACCTTTAGTTCCCCAAAGTATAAGAAAAGTAATAATTTAATAAAAATGTAGTAAATTAATAAATTCTTAAACAACTTTATAATATTTTCATGCTTTTTCACACTTCTTTTTTTCCCAAATGCCTTTAGTGCCTTCTAATATTTAATATCTTATAAGAATATGCTTTTTTATTTTCTCTTTGTAAAACTTGTCTGGAATAAAATCATATTGCATAAGAACCAAAGGCAAACTATTTCTCCTAACACAGAAACATGATCAAAATAGACAAATTTGCAAAATGAGAGTTCTTTTTGTGTCCGTTAAGCATGACTTTAATTTCTTAAATAAGCAAGTATGGTGTGATAAAAGGAGCAAGCAATTGGAAAGAGGGCACCAAATTCCAGTCTCATTTTTTTCACCTAATAATACTACCTACCTTATAGAGTTGTTGTAAGGATCAAATACTATATTTTATGTGAAAAGGCTTTATAAATTTTAAAGTGCTATATTGATGAAAATGACACGTATTTATTAATTACATGGATTAAAGCCAGAAACTGAAATTAAATAATATTACCTTTTCCAGTAGCCATTTAGAAAGGAAAACATTTTAAGAGCCAAATTCACCTTTAAAGTATATCTCATCATGACAATAGGTTGAGTTGGCTCCTTTAAGCCACAACAAAAATAATCCTTAAAATATTCAAGTTATTTATATGTTAGTGCTTTATAAGTATAATCTGCTATTTACCTGATTTCTCATTTGTGTATTTTCCAGAAACTCATACATTTTTCAAAATCAATTTATGTTGCTTAGAAAAAAACTATTTGAGAAGTAAACTTAAAATTTGCATATTTTACCATGTTTATGTTACCCTTTAATTAGAAAGTTTGCTTGACCTAGTTATTTCCTGATTATGAAATTAGGAAAAAAGCATCTGCCCTAAGACAGGTGTCTTGGCTTTTTACAAAGAAATTTAATTTGCATTCTCTGTTTTCTTAAATAAAAAGTTTAAACATTGTGAACATTTATGTGAACACTCACATAATAACTTGATAAATTACTTGTTTAAAAGTATCTTCTGTTAAATCTTAAGTTAATTTTATCCAAAATAATAATAGGCCATGACTTCAAAAACAAAAAATAAAGTTGAAGAAAATAGTGAATTATAGAGTACCTTATTTATTTTACTTTAAAAATAAATTTTGAACTATAGTGTATTTACTAGTAGTACTAGTCTGTCCTGAGATAACTTAAGATCCCTAAACATTTATGAGAGAAAGTTTTATGACACACTCAAGTTTTTGCTTTTGTCTTTCTTCTTTCTTCATTCTGTTGGAAGAATACATCTACCAGTAGGATATTCAGCTTGAATATTTGAACTACATGAATTTTAATGAGGAGGGGAGTAACCAGCTGTCACATAGTTCATATGATGTATTAGGTGCTGGTTGGGATGAGACAGTATATCTCAGCATGCTGTTGCCTTCAGTAGATTTATGTTCCAAAGAAATGTGGATACATTAATACAAATAGTGATTTCAAATGAAAAGATCAGCTACCTAGCTATGGTTCATGAATCACAGTGATTCTCTCTCTTTTATTTTTTAATAATAATGATAATAAAAGTATATAGAAACTATCACTGAGCCGAGTGGGTGCCAGGGTACATTGATCCTAAAGATTTAACTTGACCCAGCAGTCTACTGGAAGCTGCTATAGCTGAGAAAAAAGAACTAATCAGAGATGCTGGGCTTACATTTAGAATAAGAGAAAGGAACTACTAATGCGTGCTCTTCTCCAATAGCATTCATCTCTCTAGGAAATCCTGCATGACAAAAGAGAGTTGGAACACTATTAAGTTTTATAAAGTGATACTATGGTTCCTTGAAGGGAACTTACTGTTATGCAGCTGGAAGCCTGTAAGGTCTGTTGACTAAAGAAGTTCAAAGATAGCCACTGTTGTTCAGTATATAGTTTTGTTTTGTACTTTTTGATTCAGTGCAGTGGGGTTGAACATAAAAGAAGCTAACATCTTGAGCATTTCGTGAGTCTCTCCTTGTTATTATAAGTAGACCATTAGGTAATTTTAAGGAAATCAGAACTGTTGACCCATACAAATGATTTTTACAGAAATTGCTTTTGCTCTATTAAAACAACATAGAGTGATTTTTTGATTTTTGACACTATGACTTTGCTAAAAATTCCTATATTCATTTAAAAATAAGAATCATTTTGCCATAAAAAAGCAAATTATTCTGGTTCAATAAACAAACATATTTTACTAAAGCAATGGATAAAAGCTTCATTAAGAAGTCCTTTTTTTTTTTTTTTTTCACTGAAATAGGATCACATTAAGAAAACCACAGTAGAACTGCTAAGGGTAAAGCAGCAGCCCAAATTGAAGAAAAATTCAAAAGACGATTCTGTTATATGGCCTTAATGGGAAAGCAAAGTGAATTTTCAGTTGAACCCGGTGCTAGCTATGTGCCCTGGATAAGTGTTACACACTGTTTGAAGGGGATGGTGACCAAGAAGAGGAGGTCTCTTTACTTGTGGCAGCAGAGTTATATGATATTAAAAAAAGAAAGTCTAGGTTTCCTGTGAGGGTCACTGAATTCTTACATTCTAAAAAGACAGATTCCTTACTCACAAGGACCACTAACTAGAATAGGCAGGAAATTACTGGTTCTGGAATGACTATTCCATGTCTAAGTAATGTATCAAACAGTAAGCAGCCTACTAACAACTCAGAAAAATAGAAATGAGAGGGTATACAGTGACCCTCATATTCACAGGTTCCAGATTCAACCAACTGCGGATCGAAAATATTTTTTAAAATTCCAGAATATTCCAAAGAGCAAGACTTGAATTTGCTTGGCACTGACAACTATTTATATAGTATTTACACTGTATTAGATATTATACATAATCTAGAGATGATTTAAAGTATACGGGAGGATCTGGGTAGGTTATATGCAAATACTATGCTATTTTATGTAAGGGACTTGAGCATCTGTGAATTTAGGTATCCAAGGGGGGGTGGTCCTGGAACCAATCCCCTGCAGATACCAAAGGAGGACTACAATTAGCTTTTAATTATTGGCAAGGAAGCACCAAGATTTAAGTAAGATGAATCCAAATTATTTCTTTAGTGAAGAACATTGTGGACTATCTACCTTGAGCGGAAACTGGGTTAGGCATTGCGTATTTAAAGAAATGTAAAACAAGTTTTGTTTTTGTTTTACTTTTTAAGGTTTTATCATATCTTTGTTCAGATAATCTCTTTCCACAAACTGCCATATCCACAAAACAGAACTTGTAGGAAGTAGAACTCAGATGAGTAGAATGAGCTGTCTTCCTCTCTTTCTTTTCTTCTTTCTATCCCTTTTTGTCTACCTCTCCTTAGCTTCAACTACCTTCTCAACAATAAAAATAAAATATGACTCAAAATAAATTTAGTTGGGTATCAATAGTATCAGATTCAAGAGAGCAGATAAGCTAGGTATTGCTTCTTTTACTATTCCCTCATGTGAATCTTGTACTTTAAAAAAAAAAAAGGTAACCAAATTTACCTTGGGACTATACAACACCAGCATTACCTTGTTTATAACATGCCACTTTAATTTTACTAAATACATTTTACTTTTATTTTACAATAATTTCATATTTATAGGAAAGTTAGAAGAATTGTACCCAATTCTTATATCTTATACCCTTATATCCTTTACACAGTTTCATCAGTCATTAAGTTTTACCACATTTTTTCCTCTCTTTCCTCTTCTCTGAACACATAGACACATACATCATTTATATTATTTCCCTGAAGCATGTGAGAGTTATTTTACACATCATGACCCTTAACTCCTAAATACTTCAGCATGTATTTTCTAAGAACAAGGATATTCTCTTACATCACAGATTAAGTATCAAAATCAGGAAATTTAACCTTGACATGTTGTCTTGTTTAACATAAATCCATATTCAGTTTTTCCTAATTGTTTCATTTTTTTAAAAAATCCAGGCTCCAATCCAGAGTCATGTGTTATGTTTAGCTCTCAGGTATCTTTAGCCTCTCTTAATCTGGGACAGTTCCTCACCATTCTTTATTGCACATGCTGTTTCCACTCGTGACAGTTATTTTGTAGAATGTTCTCCAATTCATGTTTCTCTGGTATTTCACTATTAGGTTCAGCTTATGCAGTTTTTGGAAGGAAAACTACATGTGTGATATTTGTGTTCTTAGTGGATCATATCAGGAAGTATATGATGTCAGTTTGTATCATTACTGGTGATGCTACACTTGATCCCTTGGTAAAGATGGCGTTTACTAGGATACACCACTGTAAAGTTGTTATAGTTCCCCTTGTTAATTAATAAGTAATCTCTGGAAAAATATCTGAAGCTATGTAAATATTGTTTTCCACCATTTTTTACCCAGAAGTTTTAGTATCCATTGATTCCTGCCTCAAATTATTTTTTTCTATGTTACTTAGTACTGATTTTATAGCTCTGTCATCTCTTCCGTAATGAATATCTGGTCTTGAATAGACTAACACTGGGTGATAAATTTATGCAAGAGGGCTACCTTATAGCAAGTACTGTATGTGTCTGACTAGAGCTTCCAGCTCTGGGACTGGAAATGTTTTACTGAATACTTTTATACTCTACATTGGTATTATGAATTTCAGGTTATCTACCTATCCCCTAATAATTTCAAGAGGAACTAGTTGACCATGAATGGTTTAGTGTTAAACCCTATACTGAAATATGTGTTAAATTTTATTTTGGGTTGAGTTACTCTTTTGAAAGAAAGAAAGAAAGAAGGAAAGAAAAAAAGAAATTTATGTATCCATACTATTGCATTCATTTATTCAATTAATGTTTATTAATTATCATTTAAGTACTAGATTGTGTTAAGCCCTGGATATTCAGTAAAAACCTCAAAAGGGTCTAGGCTGCTAGAGGTCTTAGGCTGTAGCAAAAGAAAAAAAAGTAAAGAAACATGTATAATTATGTTATACATGCTTTTAAGGCACTGTTAGCAGGTTAGTAGAGTAGTGGCACAAAAGAGAGTGGTAACAAAAGGTTTCATAGAGTAGGTAGTGTCTTCAAATAAGAGTAGTTGCTGTAAAAGTGTAATTTTTTTTTTAACATCTTTTTTGGAGTATAATTGCTTCACAGTGGTGTGCTAGTTTCTGCTCTATAACAAAGTGAATCAGCTATACATATATATATCCCCATATCTCCTCCCTCTTGCGTCTCCCTCCCGCCCTCCCTATCCCACCCCTCTAGGTGGTCACAAAGCACCGAGCTGACCTCCCTGTGCTATGCGGCTGCTTCCCACTAGCTATCTATTTGACATTGGGTAGTGTATATATGTCAGTGCCACTCTCTCACTTCGTCCCAGCTTACCCTTCCCCCTCCCCGTATCCTCAAGTCCATTCTCTATGTCTGCGTGCTATAAAAGATAATTTTTAAAAGTTGAAAATATGACTTACATACATGTCAAAGATTTATTTAAAGAAATTAATAGGGGAACCAATAAAAATAAAAGCTTGTTCAAAGAGGATTTGAGGAACATGTTATTAATAAGAAGTTTAATAAAGAAATATTAGACTAAGACTGTTAGTTTGATTATAAAACTGCATAATGTCTTCCAGGACAATAAACTGTAAAATTTGGGATGATCTTTGCTACTGGACTGAGAACATTTATATCTCTATTGGATACAAATCTACAAGTTAACACATAGCTTCACAGAGTCTGAACTCTTAATTAATAGCCAATAGCAAAGTCAAAAGCAGGGCAATCTCCTCAAGAATTAAATAATCTGTCAGTTTGACCTGGAAAGATGCACAGTCCTCCTCTCAGCCTTATCCTAATATTTGGATATTTTTTTCTTAACGTTGTTCTCTTTGATCTCTTAACTATATCTTCCAAAGATTATTTTATCGCTGTTATATATTACTATATTATAAATATAACTATATGTCTGTTACATGTATTAATATCTTTATAAGATTATTACTGATCTCAGAAAAAAGGCTGATATTATTTTCTATTATGGAGTACTTATTTACTTTTGTGTTAATATTAATTAATTGCGTGTGCCTCCTTGAGCATAATGTATTGAGTAACTACTATCTGGAAATGCCATTAAGAAACATAGGAATAGATCTCTTAAAAGGTCTTTAGGGCTTCCCTGGTGGCGCAGTGGTTAAGAATCTGCCTGCCAATGCAGGGGACACGGGTTCGAGCCCTGGTCCGGGAAGATCCCACATGCTGTGGAGCAACTAAACCCGTGCGCTACAACTACTGAGCCTGCGCTCTGGAGCCCGTGTGCCACAACTACTGAGCTTGTGTGCCGCAACTACTGAAACCTGTGTGCCTAGACCCTGTGCTCCACAAGAGAAGCCACCGCAATGAGAAGCCTGTGCAACGCAACAAACCCCCACTCGTCGCAAGCAGAGAAAAGTCCACGCGCAGCAATGAAGACCGAACGCAGCCAAAAATAAAATAAATAGAAATTAAAAAAAAATACTTAAAAACTCTTCAATCCTGAGACTGGGACACTAAGCCTGCCTTCCCATGAAATTTGACTTGTAGTACCTATAAATTTGGTGCATTTTTTTCTTCTAAGGTCTCTAAAATTTGGGAAAGTCTCTGTGTTTCCAGGAAGTAACTAAATTTAAGAGTATATAGTTCTTTCCAAGAGACTCTGAGACTGTATTTCTTGAGAACGGTATTTCTGGTTTGTGCATACTAGGTGTCTAAGAATTGTTTTCCTTTTCCATGGGCACAAATTTTAATTAATTTGAGCTCCCAAATAGAAGACAGATTTACAACAATAACAAAATAATAAATCAGATTCTCTGTTGTCTCTCATCTGATCAAGATGAGATCCTTATCATCAACCCAACAGAGATCATCAAATCATCAGACCATTAAATTAGATACCCTGCAGACAGGGAATTATTGGCATGTAAAATCATACTCATAGACATATATATTTTTGGCTACGTGGTTAAGGCTGGCTTCGGTCCACTGCTCCCGAGTCCATCCCCTGGCTGTGGAAAGAAACACAGCTGAAGCCATAGGGTGCTTTCTTAACTACTCAGATGTAACTGGCTTCGTGGTTTGAGACCAGAAACAGACTCAGCAGTCTTGAGGCTTCATTGTGGAAAGGAACACAGCCCTAACCAGGAGTTTGACAAGAAACAGATAGAATAACAGAATTTGTCAGAAGCAAAAACAAACAAGCAAATTCATGCAAAATCAGAAGAAAGAAAAAACATAGAAAAGCAGAGAGTCGACAAAAGTAAAATGTTATTGCCACTTGGAAGTCACATTGGGACCCAAGAAAGGACATGCCTGGACTTAAATAGACTGTGAAGTGACTTCTCCAGCAATGTAGTTTAATTGGCTCTGGCACATGAATCCACTTGGATATCTCAGTGGTTCCTGCAAAAACTGTCAAGGTATAATTTTCAAAAGCTTAAAATATGACTTTATACAAATATAGATTGGACAAGAATCAGAGGTTTACTCAATTCATTAAGAGAGTGTACATAATGGTAAATTGGTTCAGAGAGCATTTGAGGAACTAGGTATTTATAGCAATTTAATAAAAGGATGTTAGAATGATATTGTAAAATGAATACAAAACCAGTTAATTGTCCTACTGGTGAGTCACCCATTACCAGACAAGAGCGTGTATATCTCAACTGGATACAAATCTACAAGTTACCATGTAACCTCACTGAGTCAGAACCCTTGATTAGTAGTAAATAGCAAAATCAAACAATGGTATAATCTACAGAATTCAGTAATTCTTGGGAGAGCATTTTAAATAATGCTTCATTATGTAGTAATCTTATTGGCCCTGTTTCTTAGTTTTGGATAATGGTTCTTAACACATCTATTGCCCCATGGTGAGCTCAAGAGTACAGCAGTTTAGATCTGGAGCAATTCATGAGTAATTGCATTAATGCGTGAAGCTTTCCTGTAAGGCAGAAGTGTTGGAAAATAGCTGAGATCATACAGTGGATACGGAGGGAAGATAGGGAACAGCTAGGTCAGGGAGAGTCAAGAATTAAGATAATAAGAATTTTGTAGGAATTCGGGAACCTTTGATGGTTTTAAGCAAGATAGTGGTGTAAAAATATATGCTTAGAATTATTGTTCACCTAATTTTAAATGACTTAAATGAGTTCAGTAGGTAGCTATAGGTTATAATGATAAATACCTTACATGGAAAAATGGCAGTGATTTTTTTTATTATTATTATTGTTTGAAAACAAAGTAGCATATTGCTTTTTCTTGACATTTGAGGTAAACTTTTTATATTCCTATTTGGTTGAGACACTGCTGCTAAATTAAAACTATTCTCTCAGCACTTAGTCAAAGTTTCATTTCATTTATTCAATTATGTATTACATTTTACTTTTGTTTCTTTCTAAAAATTGTGAAATTGTGTAGTTAAAAACTTTGCCATTAGTGAATAATTACTGAATAATTACTAACCTATCAATTAAACCTCTTGTGGAACATAGCAATAAAGATATTCTTAGGAGAAGAACACTGATTTATGCCTATTTGGGCTATTTTTCTTTACTGGACAATTTGTTTACCTTTCTTATATTACAAAGTATATAATTATACTTAGCTACAAAGTATCATAATTTATTAACTCCTGAAGTCACACAGCCTGATTTACGAACATCCCATTTTTCTAGCCAAGCCATTTTCTTTGTAGTCACTAACCAAACTTTCAACCTGTAAGATGTCCATATAACCTTGCACTCAGGATAGTATGAAAGGTGACACAAGATAATAGGAGTTTATAGAAACAGAAAATCTTATTTATGTGCAGTGGTGGTTGTGAGCGTAGGGATTGATACTCTAACTGCATTGTGATTAGCAGTGTTTTTGTTTTGTTTTCTGTGTGTTCGTTCTGGAATCAGATACTTTCTTCAAAAGTGCATCTTTTTACTAAATGTGGTAGACATGAAGGAAGAAGGGGATAAAGATGCAATCTATCTGAGCTGATTACAAGGTTCTCTTCTAATCAAGGTGACGTCTTACGATTAAGAAAGAAAAATTAACTGTCACATAAGCTTTTTAATTGATAGTCAGGGAAGTGCCAAGCTTATTTTCTAAACTGCTTTCTGAAACGGTTCAGGGAGTGAACTTAGACACCAGTCTGAGTAGTTAATGATGGGTAGGTTAGAAATGAGAAATATAAACAGCCATGTCTGTAAAGAAGGAAGAAGCAGTGATTTACATATAAGCTTGCAGGTCATAATTATGTTTGAATATTATTAGGGGATATTCAGCTCATTTTTTTTCTGATGCCTAAAAACATAGGCTTTTTATGACTATTTCACCTGTAATTTTCATAAACAGTTTATAACATTTTTCCTCTTTTTTAACCCTCATCAAAGCAGATATTGGGCTGGCCAAAAAGTTCGTTCAGTAAATGAGGTACATTCAAGAAAGTTCTTGGTGAAAATGAAAAAGATGTCTTTTATTTTTACTTAAAACTGAACAAACTTTCTGGCCAACCCAGTAGTCAATAAATTAGTTCATATTTAAGGATAGGGAACTTGTCAAGTTATATTTATTGGGAGTTTATTATGTATCATGGATTACACAATCACTTTCCATGTGAGAAATATTATTGTGTGTTTACAATTCTTTCTACGAAAAATTCTCACTAAAGAGCTCTTCGCACTTTTATTAAATGGCTGGAGTCATTAAAATTTTCTCCGATTGAACTGAATCCTGCCTTCCTCTAGCTTATGTCTAGTTCTCTGATGCAACATATACGTCTAGTCCTTCAGATATTTAAAGTGTCTTAAAAAACATTTATGGTATTTTTAAAAAATAAGGAGGCTTAAAACCTGCATATTCTTTCAATATTCAGAAGCCTCACCATTTTCTCTATTCCATTTATAGTCTTTCTTAGGAAAAAAAACTTTTAAAACAAGTAATATCCATTTACAAATAGCATAAATCACATATAATCTGCACACTGAATAGAGAATGATAATTCATTTTTTTTTGGATGGTAGACCCTGAAATTTCTTGACGTTGAAAAGTTACTTTATTATTTCCTGTTTTGACTCAACCATGGAAATTTTCACAGAATGATTACTTTGTCTATTAGCTTGATTAATTTAACTGACAAAGGACCAGAGAGACAACAGAATTATTTATTTTAGTTGTATAGATTTGGTTAAAGATTTCTCTTTAAGATAACAGATGTGTAGAATGATATTTCAGATTCTAAACCTAGGATTCTGCATGGGTCATAAGAAAATATAAAATGAATAAAAACACTTGTGACCAAATTGAGCTAACAATTCTGTGCTTTCATTCATAGAATATTGTTTAGTCTCAACCAGTTTTCATATCTGTTCTTAAGGTTAATTTGAAATATTGGTTTTAAGTAAAAATAGGAACAGCGGGTTAAGACTTCAAAAAAATTTTTTTTTAATTTCTGATTGCCCTTATCATCATGCAGGAAGAATTTATAACACCCTGGTCCCTGTCCTTGAGGACATGTGTCTGAGATTTCTGTTTCTGAGTCGAGGTATTGAGTAGAGAAGTTTACTTTTGCTCATATTGTCATGAAAGTAGTCATTTCTGATGATGATGTGTGCATGTGTGCACTTTGCTAATGTAAATCCAATATGTGAAAACACATTTATAAAACTGAACTTGGAAGCTCTTATTTTTTGTACAAGATTTATTTTAAATACCTTCAGTAAAAAATCCCTCTTTTGCATTCATCAGCAGCAAGAACTCATATTTATTAAGGACCATCTATAGGGTGGCTTCAAGTCTAGAATCAAACGTGAACACAGAATAGATGGTTTCTTGATATAATGTTATAAAATACAAGACATAAGAGTCATACAAGTCATACTTGGCCCAGAAAATGAGATGAAGTGAAAAGAAAATAGAACTTGGAATCAGAAAATCTGGATACAACAAGGTACTTAACTCTCTTGTGTTTTCACAACCCTGAGCTGAAAAACCTATGTTTTCAATGCCTATTTCACATAGTAGTTGTGAAAATTAAATGGGGTTTAAATTAAAATACGTGTATTTGTCAATCAAACTGATAGCAGCCAAGTTAAGTTTCTGTTGTGTATATATGTGAGAGGGGCACCTTTTTAGTGAGGGCTGATTTCAAGATCTCAAATCCCGGTTCAAATCACCATCCTTAGCAGAGTTTCAGCCATGGCAACCAGCAGCCTTGAGCAGCAGGGGGCCTCCTAGAAGCCAAGCCAGCAGCCAGATTTGTGAGCAATGTTTTTACAATGTGGGAATAAAATCACTCCCCTGGTTGTTCAGAGTTTTAAACTGAAAGACAAGAAGTTCAAATAATAAAGACAAGGGGGCCTTGAAACCTCTTTTACTGGAAGACCATCTACCTGGAAAATGTCGTGATCCTTCATTTCCATCTAGTGTTGAGATAATATTGTCTGGCCTTCACAAGAAAACCCATCTCTATGACTAACTTTGCTTATATCAGAATCAGTAAGGCCTGAACTTCTGTCCTCTAACTATTTCAGTGTACCAGAGGTCCCTTCATGGATTATGCCTGTGAGGGGTGGAGGCTGAAGAAACATGATAGGGTAGAAGAATAAATTGCACTGATCTGTAGCAGTGACCTTTCAAGCTGAGAAGGTCCTTTATATTTGTCCCAAATTGAGACAAGGGAAGCATTCTCTATACTTTCACATTGACCAGTAGATGCAGGCTGCCATGAGAAGATATTGTGACCCACCTTGGGCGAAGTAGCAAGAGCTGAGAGCTGAGGCCAAGTCCTGGAAAGGGGTTCAGTTGAGAGCTGTTCGTTGCCAAAACACAGCACCTGGGGGAATGCATGTGTCAGTCCCAGATGTGGGGCTCTAGGGAGTATACCACTTTAGCTGTCATGATACCTAATTTAATCTTCTCAGGAAGCCCATTATCCTTATCCACATTTTGCAAATGAGGAAACTGAGACACAGAGATTAAGAGCTGAAAAATGTGCTAATATAGTGGTTTTTAATATTTTTTTCAGGACCCCTTGACATTCTTAAAAATTATTGGGGACCTGAAAGAGCTTCTGTTTGTGTGGGTTATATCAATTATTTTTTTTACCATACTAGTAATTGAAACAGACATTTGAAAATATTGTCGTTTTCAGATAACAGTAATGAACTGTTTATATGTTAAATAAAACAATTTTATGAAAAATAACTATTTCCTAAACCAAAAAAAAAATTAAGGAAGACAGTGGCATGGCTTTACATTTTTGCAAATCTGTTTATTACCTGGCTTAATAGGGGACAGCTGGGCTCTCAATCTATTTCTGCTTTCAGTCTATCGCAATATGTTGTTTTGTAAGAATATTAGGCCTCACACAAATATGTAGTTGGAAAAGGATAGTTCCTTACTTAAAGTTTAGTTGGTTGTGGGATCTGAAACCATTTCAGTGAACTTTTCATGCTCTGAAATAAATGATGCTGCCAATCTTCATAGTATACTCTTGTGAAGCCCTTCTTCTCTCATGTTCTTCGAACATGTCACCCTCAGTTCCAGTTCTTGGACCTGGTGCATCTTGCTATCCTCTTCTATTAGTATCTCATGCCTTCTTCTTTACTTACCCCATTCTAGTTACTGCTAAATGTCTAATTCAGGTCCTTCCCTTGTGAAACCCTCTTTTAATGTTCCAGACTTTACTGATTTAAACCTCTGTTTTGATTTTCTGTAACTCGGTTGGTTTATACGATCGCTTTCATTCATTCGAGTCCTATGCAGTTTGGTAATAATACTGCTCACATTTTTACACAGAAACAGTAAGTAGCATTTAGTAACTTGCCCAACGTCATAAAACTAGTAAATGTAGGCATAGGTCCAGAAAATCTGACTCTACAGTCTCTCCCTTTAATCCTTACTTTTAAAGGAAGAGGAAATGAATGCTCTTGATTGAGAGATTGAATTTTTGGTAGTTTGTCTTTTTCTACCTGACACTATGAGCGTTAGAAAGTACTGGTTATTCATTGACATTATATATCTTGGTGAGCTGAGTAACCATTAGTTAGTATTCTTCAGGTATTTCAAAGATTAAAGCTCTTTAAAATTGACTCTGAATAGGCTACCCTTCTCATGATCGTCCATTATAAGGAAATCGTCCTTTAAGTGTTAGCAGCTAGCTGTGCTATCTTAGTTTGTAATTAGCCTCTTACAGCCTTTACAGGACTTTGTTCCTTTTCCTCAGTGCACTTATCGCAGTTTATGATTATACATTTGTCAGTGTCATAAATTGATTAACATCATTCGTCCAACAGAACACTGTAGACTTCATGATAATAGTAATGGCTTCATTTGATGATCGTTATTGTCGTCTCAGCAAGGACATAGTGCCTGGCAGTTATGGATACTCAATAAACATTTATTGACTGACTATCGTAACCTTAATGCAGAGAACATTGGTATAACAGAAGGTAGCTTGTGTTGCCATTGCTACCTGATTTATGTCAGTAGCAATTGCCTGATTTAAATGACATATTCTCAGTATTTCTCAGGATTTTAGTATATTTATTCTCAGTACTTTTTTTTTTTTTGAGTAAATGAAAGTATGGAGCCAAAAAGTAGCCCTTAAGTTGAGACAATTAAACTCAACCAACATTCCTCGAATGAATAATGCTTAGGGACTATGCTGGGGATAAAACAATGAACAAGCCCCAAGTCCTCACAGGATAATCAGGACGAAATATTTTTATTTCCTTTCAAAAGACGGTACACTTTTGTGTTTTGCTTGTTTTTCCTGTTTAAGGTGTAACAGAATGAAAATAGCTGGAAAGTTGTTGTTTAAAACAAGACACGAATATAATATCAATGAACAAAGAAAGCATGAAATACATATTAAATGAATGGAAGAAAGAAGAAATGGAGAATTGAGGAGATAAAGATTTACCAAGTCACTGTAACCTTTTGTTATTTTATACTTTCTCCTCAATGACAAAAAAAATCTATCTACTACTACTGTTTCCTCTCCAACACTTCAAATGTTTTCATGCCGCTAAGAACTTGCTAAAACAGACATAGTCTAACTCATTGAATTACATATTAATTTCTCTGTTGGCCACGTAAAAGGAGAATTACTGCAAGTGGTACAAGGACTTTTTTATATTAAAATATATATCCTAATGCATGATTGTAAGGCTCCAAATGTATTTGTTTATTCTAAAACATTGATTTACATTCGTCCTCAATCACTCAAAGCAAGTGGATTTTGACTCCTTTGTTTTTTCCTAGTAAATTTTCTATGTAATGAAAGAGACTTCTGTTAAAAAAAAGTCCTCAGAGAAAGCAGCAGTATTACTCAAATTGTTTCTGTCAAATTGAATTTTATTTGTGAGTTTGTGGTAGCTTAAAACATTTAGAAATCAGACGTTTTGGCATAGTTTATGGGTTCAGAAAAATATATAATTACAGCAGTTATAAAGCAATGATAAAAATTAAAAGTTGAATCAGCTCTGGTGCATATTGTGTAATCTGTAATTTTGGACTCTCAGTAATTCAATTAATTTAACATGCCAACTTTTCTGTGTTTTACAACCTGGCAATTTCAAGCAATTTAATAGGTTTCCCCTTTTTTACTTCTAACTTCCCATAACATTCATGGAAGTCTTGGAAATACTAATATCATTCAGAGTATACCTTCCATTAATTTGAAATTTCATTGTTAATTTTAGTTATTCATCCATTTCAGAGAGTTATCAGCAATACAGCCTAGTGACATTTCTCAAAACGAACATTCAGTTCATCTTGGAATTAGGTACCAAGCTGGAACATTAAAAATCTAACCAAATTATTGGATATGCTTAATAACAATGAAGTTTTGAACAAATTTGCAATATATTTTAATACACATTTTAGCATATGACTTGAAAAATGCTCGAGACTTGAATATCAGTAATGGGTTTTCATTGTAAAGAGAGTGACAGTATAATGCAGCAGAAATCATGCATGTTTCCAAATAGAATATGATTTTGAGAACTGTTGTTGTCATTATAGGATTGATAATTTTATGCCTTTTCTGAAAATCACTACATTTAAAAGATCAGCTGAAATATCTATTTTCTCACATATAAATTTTTAACACAACATCTTTACCCCTGCATTTTGAAGTGAATTCAGTGAAACTATTATTTGATAAAATGTTTAGCTCTGTGATCTTTTAAGGGTTTCATTAACCTCTTCCTGGATGAAAAATATCTCTTGTTTGTACTTATCTTTAAACTTAACTGGACAAGTTTTAGAAAATATATAAATCAGGTTACGATACCTAATAGGTAACATAACAAGTGAATTTCTGACTTTATGGAGTCTATAAATTTACAAGAAGCAATTTCTAGTATAATATTCTTCCGATAAAATTATTATGAGAACTAAAAATTAATTTTTACATTATCCCCAAGGACCTTAATATTATACTTGTTATTATATTTGTTTTAACTAGTTCAGATAAGTCAAATAAGGTAGCCAATCTTCTATAATATTAACTTTGCCGATCCATTTACATTTATACTGCATTGTATTTTATGGTCAATGGATAAAGAGGCTTTAACCTATTAATGACTGTTAGGCTGTTTAGACATGGATTTCAGTTTCTTTTTTCCTAGGCTGAACCTGACTTATTATTACACCAAATAAGGTTAATAAATACTCTTTTCTGTGGGGATAATGTAGTTGACCTGAATCTGCTTTAGTCATGGAGATTAAGTGAGAGTGAAAAATAATAGATTTAAAAGAAACTTAAAATATATTGGAGTATATTTTATTATGGAATACTTATAAACAAATAAAACAAAAAAACTTCTATACCAATTAATAGGTATAATTTTAAAACCTAAGGATTTGGTAGAATAATAATTAGCTGGCACTGATCTGTTCTTCTCAGGGTCACCTCCTCTTGAAGTACTAAAAATCTGGTTCATCTTTAGTTCCAGAAGGAATTACTGGGCACCCTCTAGCAAAATAAGACTGCAGATTGTCTTATTTTAAATGCAGACATTGTATAAGCCCTGAATTTAAGATGAGAGGTGAAAGGGGGAGGTATACAAAGGGAATGTGTGTATTTTCCAGTTTCTTTAGACCAAGAAAGATAACTTTGAGCTGGGAATGGGTGAGAACAATCTAACTGATCTGGGAATCTGATTCTTTTGTGGAAACAGAATGAATTGATACCATGGTGTATATGAGGCCTCCACACTTGTTCTAGTTTTATCATCACCTGACTAGTAATTTCACATGTTTCTCATCATCTTGCTCTCCATTTCTCACCCTAAGTCTTTCAAACATTGACTATGACCACTTGACCGCCCCCCTCCATTTTTAGAAGGAAATCTTGCCTGCCTTTCTTTCCCCAGAGAAAATGGAGATTATGGGAGTTGAACTCCGTATGTCATACCACTTTTTATATATAAATCTGTATATAGTTGCATTCAGCATCATTATTCTTTCATCCCAGTCTTGAAAGAAAATTTATTTGTCACGAATCTTGTTTACGACGGATAGAAACATAGTACTGAATATCCCACTGCCACTCTATTTCTCATTTTCTCTTCGTAGCCAGTGCCCTGAAATCTTTCACTTTCTTGCCACCTAGTCAGTTTTCAACAGATTCCAGCACTTTTTAGACGCTGCTCCCACTCAGAATGCCATAGTTGTTTAATCGGCACCATCAGTGGACTTGATCATCCTTCTCTTCTCTGTGATTTAATATTGTTGATTATTTTCTTATTCTTAAAACACATTTTTTGACTTCCAGATCATTTATTCTTTTTTCTTTTCCTCTTCTCTTGCTCATTTCTTCTCAATTTCTTTTGCTAATGCTTTTTCCTTAAGTATGAATGTTCCCTATATCTTTGTTCTGGGCATTTATCTTCTTTTTCAAAGCGTTTTTTCTGAATGATTTAGTCCACTTAACTCTTAGTTGATGACAATAAAATCTTTATTTTCAGGTAAACCTCTTTAACTGGATGACCCAGAGGCATGTCATCTTTGCTATATTCAAAATGGATCATCCTCATTATCTTACAAACTTTTTTTCTTCTCCTATTTTCTTGAGGCCCTTATCAGCTCACTTGTCAAAGTCATTTCCCATACCCTTTTTAAATATCAAGATGTATTAATACAGCTTCTTAATTAGCACTTCAAACTGTCATCTGTCCATTCTCACTATCATTGCATGAATTCAGGTAAGGCAGTAGGTAATTACTACCTATTATTTGCCATAAGTGCATTAGCCTTCAAACTGGACTCAATACTTTAGTTTTGATCTGCTATAATATATTCTCACAGTATTCTCATATATATGAAAATTGTACCCAGCCAAATTATTTGAATCTCAGTTAATTTCACTTTGCTTTGCATTCACTTATCTTTCTGCCTAAAATATTCTTGACATAAAAACAATTTGTCTATCTCATATCATATTTCAAGATTTAACTCATGGGACTTCTCCCAGAGTACTGTGTTCCGTACATATTCTTTTTCATAGTTCTTATGCTTATTTGCATTTATTTGTATAATGTTCATCATTTTTTTTTTTTTTACTGGCTTCTCAGTATAGCATAAATATAGACACTATTTTATTTTTTAATCTGCCCTCATGCCAACTGTAATAACTTTGCTTAATAAACATTCAATAAACATTTGAATGAATATTCTCAAAGATATAACCAAATAAGAACAAATAACTTCAAAAGAGACTTATGTGTATTAGATATGCTGATTTATTTTTGCAGAATTTATATTCAATGAAATCCCTTTCTCATTATCTATATAAAATATTCAATATTTATAAATTCAATTTTCATATAATATTCATTTGAAAAACTGCAGTCAGACAGTCTGTGATTCCCACCTCTAATAGTCTGTTCATCTGCCAAAGATGCAGAGAACAAAAACAGAAGAAAAATAAAAACGTTCTTTCTAATCAAGCGAAGTCTTTGGCATTATCAAATGGTTTATTGTCAGAATCAAATACGGTTTAACCAGTGATAGTCACATTTAAAAGATTGTGTCTGTGTATAAGCTGACATTTAAGAAGAACAGTTAACAGAAATACATGTGTGGGAATGTTATGGCAGAACCATAGAAGTTGAAGTCATTGATTGCCATGTTACTGACAAAGTATTTGAATGGAAGAAACAAAAAGGGGTCAAGTTGTCTCTTAAACTGTATGGGTGCTATAGGTATTTCTTTTTTCAGTTTTAATATTTTGCAATGGAAAAATTTTAAGAAAAATCTATCAGTTTGTGTGATGAAAGCTAAGCAAAGAATAACTTTAAAGAAAACTTGGACGCTGATGCTAACCCTTCCTAATGTGATACTTATTAACACAGATTTTAGGTTCTGTTTTAGTTATTCTTAGAATGAGGAAATGAGAAAATTTCATGTCTGTTTGAAAATATGCAGTATGAAATTCTTAAATAAATAGTTTCTAGTACAGAAGGTACAATTAATTCTGCTTGGGAGAGTAACTGTCATTCATGTAATAAAGGAACAAATAGATAATCAAAATCATTTACTGAACTTATGCTAGAAGCACTGAGAGTCCAACCATGACCAAGAAACATGGCCCTTATTTTTAAACCCACTAGCCTTATTTCTCTCTTGGATTTATGTAGAATAGTTTACCATAGGATCTCTCCATATTTCTCTGATTTTCCAAACCGTATTTCAGAGTAATCACTATAAAAATGCAGATTTTATCATATCATGTCCCTGGTTAAACCATTTCAGAAATTAACCATTGTTTTTGGAATAAAGAACAAGAACATTTTTTTTTTTCTTTTTCTCTGTAGGCTATGATGGTCTGGTACTACCTGTCTTTGCTGCCTCATTACATACTATTCTCCCCTTTTCTTCCTGTTGTCTAAACACTCTTTCCTTTCTTAATTTCTTTGAATATCCTAATTTCTTCTGCCATAGGATCTTTGCACATTCTGCTTTCTCTGTTTAAATGCTCTTAAATTAAGTTAAAAAACAATGCAAATAACAAACACTGCTTAGACCAATGGTGATAGAATGTTATATAAAGAATCCTTTGCAAAGTTTGTAGAAGTGCTATGCCTTAACAAAGAAATTTTAGGCATAAATATAAATAACCAGAATGTGATTGTTAAAGTATATTAAAAACTGTATAAATAATCCTAAAATTTAATTCATATTTTATACAGTTTAATCAGTTTTCTATTTCTTATCACCATGTAGATGTCTCCTTTTTATACGCAACAATACAATTATAAATATTTATTTTGTTTTGAGGTATTCTATATAATTATGTGGTATATTAATAATAGTTAGGCTAAGTGTCAGTAAAAGGTTACACTCAACATAATTCCACTTAAGATCAAGATTTAATTTGAATACTAAACTTGAAAGCTTTTTAACTTTGAATGCTTGCCATTATCAAGTAATGTTTCATTTTTCATTTGTCTGAATTTGAAAAGAGCTTTGAAGTGCTTGATGAAATTTTATTTGAAAGCGTCAATATGGTCATGATTTAGTGTTACTCAAAAATGTGTGTGAGTGTGTACCTGTGTTTATGCCATACCTCAGAAATAATGTACTATGATATACTTGCGTGCGTATAAGTACAAGTTATAGCAGACAACACTGTTCTTTGACCTGGTAATGAAAATATTTACAAAGAGCTGTTGCAATTTTCATATTTATTACTTATGCCATGCATCTTATTAATAAAATGTAATAATGTAAATGATCAGCAACTCAGAAACAATCACTTAAATTCTTCCAAACAGCCTTTAATTCAGACTATAGTAGACAATATAATTACTTTAAAATGGAGAAACAGTAAAAATTATGACTTGTAATGTAGATAAGACTTTATAGGGATGTTTATATGCCTTAAAAAAGTGAATATCAAGCTGGTTTTTCTCTAGTTATTTGAAAGAATATATTTTTCTTCCCAGAATACTGTAGCTCTGATTTTTTGAAAGATCTTTGTTTTAAGTTAAAAGGAAGGTTTATTTTTGTTTACATGTTTATCACTTAACTTTTTGTTTGCTTAGTTTTTCTACCCATGATTAAATACATATGGAAGGCTTAAAAAGGATAATTGGAATAAGCAAAAACATTAATATTAGTACACATTTGTCTAGGACTTTTTCCTTGTTTATCAGGCTACAAACTTAAGAAAAACCAATTTCATTTTGGGAGACTGAATACTATATAATTTTAAAACTATTCAGTGATAAGTATTAGCATCTTTTAAAAAGAATCTTCTTGGGTAGATAAGAGTGAGCCTTTTAGTGTCTCTTATGGGGACATTAGGATTATTGCATTAGTTTCCTAGCTGATCTCTTTATTCAAGGTGTTTTTTCCCCACAAATTATTGTGCATATCTCTGATAGATGAGTCTTTCTAAACTACTGTATTCATCATAACTCTCAACTACATTTTTTTCTGTCTGGAATATGACTTTATACATTTTTTTAAACATCTTTATTGGAGTATAATTGCTTTACAATGGTGTGTTAGTTTCTGCTTTATAACAAAGTGAATCAGTTATACATATACATATTTCCCCATATCTCTTCCCTCTTGCATCTCCCTCCCTCCCACTCTCCCTATCCCACCCCTCTAGGTGGTCACAAAGCACAGAGCTGATCTCCCTGTGCTATGCTGCTGCTTCCCACTAGCTATCTGTTTTACATTTGGTAGTGTATATATATCCATGCCACTCTCTCACTTTGTCCCAGCTTACCCTTCCCCCTCCCCATATCCTCAAGTCCATTCTCTAGTAGATCTGCATCTTTATTCCCGTCTTGCCCCTAGATTCTTCTGACCATTTTTCTTTTTTTTTTTAGATTCCATATATATGTGTTAGCATACGGTATTTGTTTTTCTCTTTCTGACTTCACTCTGTATGACAGTCTCTAGGTCCATCCACCTCACTACAAATAAGTCAATTTCATTCCTTTTTATGGCTGAGTAATATTCCGTAGAATATATATGTGTCACATCTTCTTTATCCATTCATCTGTCAATGGACACTTAGGTTGCTTCCATGTCCTGGCTATTGTACATAGAGCTACAATGAACATTGTGGTACGACTCTTTTTGATTTATGGTTTTGTCCGGGTATATGCCCAGTAGTGGGATTGCTGGGTCATATGGTAGTTCTATTTTTAGGTTTTTAAGTAACCTCCATACTGTTCTCCATAGTGGCTGTATCAATTTACGTTCCCACCAACAGTGCAAGAGGGTTCCCTTTTCTCCACACTCTCTCCAGCATTTATTGTTTGTAGATTTTTTGATGATGGCCATTCTGACTGGTGTGAGATGATATCTCATTGTAGTTTTGACTTGCATTTCTCTAATGATTAATGATGTTGAGCATTCTTTCTTGTGTTTGTTGGAAATCTGTGTATCTTCTTTGGAGAAATGTCTGTTTAGGTCTTCAGCCCATTTTTGGATTGGGTTGTTTGTTTTTTTGATATTGACCTGCATGAGCTGCTTGTAAATTTTGTAGGTTAATCCTTTATCAGTTGTTTCATTTGCAAATATTTTCTTCCATTCTGAGGGTTGTCTTTTCATGTTGTTTATGGTTTCCTTTGCTGTGCAAAAACTTTTAAGTTTCATTAGGTCCCATTTGTTTATTTTTGTTTTTATTTCCATTACTCTAGGAGGTGGGTCAAAAAAGATCTTGTGGTGATTTATGTCATAGAGTGTTCTGCCTATGTTTTCCTCTAAGAGTTTGATGGTGTTTGGCCTTACATTTAGGTCTTTAATCCATTTTGAGTTTATTTTTATGTATGGTGTTAGGGAGTGTTCTAATTTCATTCTTTTACATGTAGCTGTCCAGTTTTCCCAGCACCACTTATTGAAGATACTGTCTTTTCTCCACTGTATATTCTTGCCTCCTTTATCAAAGATAAGATGACCATATGTGCGTGGGTTTATCTCTGGGCTTTCTATCCTGTTCCATTGATCTATATTTCTGTTTTTGTGCCAGTACCATACTGTCTTGATTACTGTAGCTTTGTATTATAGTCTGAAGTCAGGAAGCCTGCTTCCTCCAGCTCTGTTTTTCTTTCTCAAGATTGCTTTGGCTATTCGGGGTCTTTTGTGTTTCCATCCAAATTGTGAAATGTTTTGTTCTAGTTCTGTGAAAAATGCCAGTGGTAGTTTGATAGGGATTGCATTGAATCTGTAGATTGCTTTGGGTAGTAGAGTCATTTTCACAGTGTTGATTTTTCCAATCCAAGAACATGGTATATCTCTCCATCTGTTTGTATCATCTTTAATTTCTTTCATCAGTGTCTTATAATTTTCTGCTACAGGTCTTTTGTCTCCTTAGGTAGGTTTATTCCTAGATATTTTATTCTTTTTGTTGCAGTGGTAAATGGGAGTGTTTTCTTAATTTCACTTTCAGATTTTTCACCATAAGTGTATAGGAATGCAAGAGATTTCTGTGCATTAATTTTGTATCCTGCTACTTTACCAAATTCATTGATTAGCTCTAGTAGTTTTCTGGTAGCATCTTTAGGATTCTCTATGTATAGTATCATGTCATCTGCAAACAGGGACAGCTTTACTTATTCTTCTCCAATTTGGATTTCTTTTGTTTCTTTTTCTTCTCTGATTGCTGTGGCTAAAACTTCCAAAACTACGTTGAATAATAGTGGTGAGAGTGGGCAACCTTGTCTTTTTCCTGATCTTAGTGGAAATGGTTTCAGTTTTTCACCATTGAGGATGATGTTGGGTGTGGGTTTGTCATATATAGCCTTTATTATGTTGAGGAAAGTTCCCTCTATGCCTACTTTCTGGAGGGTTTTTATCATAAATGAGCGTTGAATTTTGTCGAAAGCTTTCTCTGCATCCATTGAGATGATCATATGGTTTTTCTCCTTCAATTTGTTAATATGGTGTATCACGTTGATTGATTTGTGTATATTGAAGAATCCTTGCATTCCTGGGATAAACCCCACTTGATCATAGTGTATGATCCTTTTAATGTGTTGTTTGATTCTGTTTGCTGGTATTTTGTTGAGGATTTTTGCATCTATGTTCATCAGTGATACTGGCCTGTAGTTTTCTTTCTTTGTGACATCTTTGTCTGGTTTTGGTATCAGAGTGATGGTGGCCTCGTAGAATGAGTTTGGGAGTGTTCGTCCCTCTGCTGTATTTTGGAAGAGTTTGAGAAGGATAGGTGTTAGCTCTTCTCTAAATGTTTGATAGAATTCGCCTGTGAAGCCATCTGGTTCTGGGCTTTTGTTTGTTGGAAGATTTTTAATCACAGTTTCAATTTCAGTGCTTGTGATTGGTCTGTTCATATTTTCTATTTCTTCCTGGTTCAGTCTCAGAAGGTTGTACATTTCTAAGAATTTGTCCATTTCTTCCAGGTTGTCCATTTTATTGGCATATAGTTGCTTGTAGTAATCTCTCATGATCCTTTGTATTTCTGCAGTGTCAGTTGTTACTTCTCCTTTTTCCTTTCTAATTCTATTGATTTGAGCCTTCTCCCTTATTTTCTTGATAAGTCTGGCTAATGGTTTATCAATTTTGTTTATCTTCTCAAAGAACCAGCTTTTAGTTTTATTGATCTTTGCTATCGTTTCCTTCATTTCTTTTTCATTTATTTCTGATCTGATCTTTATAATTTCTTCCCTTTTGCTAACTTTGGGGTTTTTTTTTGTTCTTTCTCTAATTGCTTTAGGTGTATACATATTTTTTATATCTCTTTTTTTTCTATTAATCTCTGAGTTTATAGAAAGCAGAAACCATTTTTCATTTACCTGTATGGCCAATACTATATTTGAAGTTTTTAGTAAATATGAGGTAGTGACTTCCAAAGTACAAGTTCCAGTTTTAATAAAAAAATGGTTTCCCTCTAATGTAAAATTGAGGACAAGCTGTGAAGAATTCCCTGTATGTGTCTAAGAGTCAGAAAGCCAGTCTGTGTGAATTGGGGAGTAGAGAAGGTGAAATTTAAATTATGGAAGAGAATTGACTTTCCAGCTTTAGATCGTCATTTATCTAGTAGGCATAAATTTATTCTTTTAAACCACATAGTATACTTTCATTTATTTATTCAACAGATATTAATCTATGCAAAGCACCAAGGTAGATATTTGGCAAAGTAAATATAAAATATAGAAAATCTATTTTTTAGATTTCTAGTCATATAATCTTAGCAGTCAAAAGATATAAATAATGAAATAGTTGAGTAGTTACACAAAAGCGTGTGTAATTGCTTAAGAAATAGAATGGAAACTATTGATATGATTCTAGAGTCCACCTTCCCAGCTTGTTTCCTGGTGCTGGTCTCTAATTTTACTGAAATACCTTTCGTTTTTCAGCCTGCCATCCTCTTATTTATATGTGCCAATTACTTCTTATATGCTTTTTCTCCCTCTATAATACTTCCTTTAAAATTAGTTACTCTTATCTGTTAGGTAATCTGATTTTCTTCTTTTCAAATCATTTCTCTATGCTTTCTGAAGGACTCCTTCTTCTAGCACACATTGTGTTTGAACCTCTAGTAGTGTTTAAGTCTATTAACTGTAACAATGGTTATAGCTCTAACAATAACTAACGCTCGTTGAGCTCTCGCTATGTCCTGGTCCTATGCTGTTCAAGCATCGTCGTGTTTAACCATGAAAGCCATTATGAGGCACATCCTTCATCCACATGAGGCAGATGAGGCTTAGTGAGGTTAAGTAATTTGTTCAAGTTCCCATAGACGGTAAGGATTAAAAACCGTAAAGTGTCTCAGTCCAAAACCCATAATCATAAACACTACTCCATATTGTCTTCAAAGACAGCACAGACAACAAACAGTTCTGCTTTCTTTTTTTTTTTTTTTTTTCCCCTTAATGAAAATCTTCCTTGGAGTTTTGTTTTTAGCCGTGCCACACAGCTTGTATGATCTTATTTCCCGGACCAGGGACTGAACCCACACACTCGGCAGTGAAAGCGCGGAGTCCTAACCACTGGACCGCCAGGGAATTCTCAACAGGTCTACTTTCTTTTTTTTTTTATTTTTTTTTATTTTTTTTTTCTTATTTTATTTTTTAAATCTTTTATTTATTTTTGGCTGTGTTGGGTCTTCGGTTCGTGCGAGGGCTTTCTCTAGTTGCGGCAAGTGGGGGCCACTCTTCATCGCGGTGCGGGGACCGCTCTTAATCGCGGTGCGCGGGCCTTTCACTATCGCGGCCCCTCCCGTTGCGGGGCACAGGCTCCAGACGCGCAGGCTCAGTAGTTGTGGCACACGGGCCCAGCTGCTCCGTGGCATGTGGGATCTTCCCAGACCAGGGCTCGAACCCGTGTCCCCTGCATTAGCAGGCAGATTCTCAACCACTGCGCCACCAGGGAAGCCCCGGTCTACTTTCTTATTGTACTTTTAACCCCCCAAAGATAGAAACTATGTCATTTCACGTTTTAAAAGTGCCTCATTCAGGGCCTGCCACATAGTAGATGATCAGTCAGTACTGAATTGTGATTAAGTAAGTAAATGTATCAAATAATACACGATAGAGGGATCACTACAGGGTGGACTAAAGAAAGCCTTATAGAGAAGATGAGAGTAAACTGAGCACTGAAATGTATACATGGACCAAAGAGAGATTAACCCTGTAGATTATCTGGGAGGGTAACAAGAGAATCATGGGCAAATTCTTAGAGTTCTGGCAATACTCAGGGAAAAGTTGAAAAGGTTTCCCATTACTATGAGAAACGGGCAATGTTTTATATATATATATATACACACACACACACACACACACACATAATATATAATGATATAATCTTGTTCATGATTATTATTTAACATTGTTCTGAAGATATGTGCCAATGTAATTCGATAAGGTAAAGAAATATTTGAAACGGAGAGGTAAAATTGTCATTATTTACCAATGAAATAATTGTTTACGTATAACTGAAGACAGTTATTTGAAAACAACAGCAACAAAATATAATTGAATTAATATGGCAATTTAAATATTAATATACAGAAATAATTTAATTGCCCTCTTGTATTTCAATAAATACTATTTGGAAGATACAATGGAAGTAAATACCGCATTGAAAATAGGACCAAAAATAATACAATACTTCAAATGTACATGAAATATACAAGATAATGTAAAGAAAACTTGATTTTTGTGGTACACCAAAGAAATCTTGAAGAAATGGAATAGTAGACCATAACCCTGCACAAGAAGAATCAGTTTCATAAAGATGTTAAATTTCTCCAAGTTAATCTATAAATTGATTTCATTTCAATAATATTAATCTTTTTTACAAGAATTATAACAGATGATTTGTAGCACTTAGGGGATGATGAACAAGTAAGAAAAGACAGGAAACTTTTGGAAAAGAAGAATAATAAGGTACTAGTCCTATCAGATATTAAAACATGTAAAACTACAGTAATTAAAGACATGCTATTCTAACAAATATTGAAATATATTGTAAAGCCACAGAAATTAAGGTTTGGTACCGGTGCATGTACAGTCAATCATATGAATGAATAAAACGAAAATCAAGTAGCAGATCCAAATATGCAGAAAAATTCAATATGTAATAAAGGTAGCATTTGTAATCAGTGGGCAAAGGTACATTATCTAGTAAATAATTTGGGATGTCCTGTAATCATCTAGAAAAAAAGAAAGTTGCATCTCTCCTTTATCATGTTCTATACCAAAATCAGTTCCACAGAGAAGGCAAAACATGATGCCATAGAAGAGCTGTAATAAAACATATAAAATTTCTAAAAAAATCTCAAGATAGAAAAGATCTTTCTAATTATGTGACATACTTGAAGAAATAAGGTGTAATAAATATTAAGACAAATAGAACAGATCTCCACTTGTAATAATAACATTAGCAAACAAACTTCCAGAAAATACTGATCAAACTGAAAAAAAAAAGTTTTTCAGTGTGTATGTTTAACTACCATCTGTGGGGATAAAAAGAGAAGAAAAATATATGTATTACTGGATGAAAACAAAAGAAAAGAGGTAGCAGTTGTTGACTCTGGAGGAAAGAATGTATTTCTCTGGGGCAAGAATAGGAATGAAATACACTTTTCTCTCTATATCTATATATATATCCTTTTGAATATTCTAAGTTGGGTGCTATGCCTATGTTTTATCTTTGCATAAGAAATTATGCATACAAGCTACTTAGTTGTAATACATAAAAATGTTAGTGTGTATTTTGTGACAAATCTGTAGATGAAAATGAAATCATTTGGTTTTCTTTTATACTTTCTGCTTTTTTGTCTTTTTCCATGGAAAGATCCTATTTACTTTATTTTTAAATAATAGTTTCAAAATAATAGTTTATGAACAGTGACTCGTATTCCCAAATCTGGTTTCTCATTAAAAAAATATGGAAATGATAACAGGCAGCACAATTTAGTAAAAGGAACGTTCAATCACTCTTCTTCATCTGTAGAATGGGGTAATAATATATGCCTTGAGGATGAAGGAAAAGGGTGTTAAGGTATTTAGTAAAGTATAAATTTTGAACATCTGTATGTTTCTTTAATCATTTTTAATTTCTCTGTAGCTTAGCACTCCCGCAGAGCCATTTTTGATACTTAGCTAACACCATCTGTGATTGCTTAACACTTACTGATAGCCTCCAATATGCAGGCCTATTCTAGGAGCTGATGAAATATTAACCGTCATCAGACGTCTTGGGAAGTGATACCAGTAGAGGGTGTTGTGGAACTAAAGAGGAGGGACATAGAGGAGTATGCGTCTCCTTTAGCCACGGGGAGTCAGGGACACTTCACTGAGGAGTGGACAGCTTGGGCTGTTATCTTAAAACTGGAGTATAACTTAAAGAAAATAAAGAATGAGATTTGCATGAATTTGAGATTTCAAGTAGCACAGCATGTAGCTGGAGTGAAGCAGGCATACAGAAATGTCGTGAGAATTGCGGATTAAAAATTATGGGACCACAAGCACTGTATCTCATGCTAAAGATACTGAGTTTAAATTCTGAAAGACTTTTAAAAAATAACTACATTGTCAGATTTGAATGTTCAAAGTCACTCAGAGAAGCTGTCAGTTTAGACAGGATGGAGTGGATCTATTTCTTTCTGCTCCTCCCTTGGAAGTA
This sequence comes from Balaenoptera acutorostrata, assembly GCF_949987535.1. Taxonomy (NCBI): domain Eukaryota; kingdom Metazoa; phylum Chordata; class Mammalia; order Artiodactyla; family Balaenopteridae; genus Balaenoptera; species Balaenoptera acutorostrata. The sequence goes on from NC_080068.1 coordinate 11,360,577, forward strand.
CAACTGTAAACTCTGGAAATAATGCACGAAGTAAGAAGAGGAAAATTCTGAAAGGGGGCAAGAAGGAGGAAAATTGGTTTGACATCCTAGAACTGGAGGAACGGCACAGCGAAGTGGCATCTTACACTTTCTCACCCAACAGCAAGACGTTATTCAGACCCAAATTTTCCTTGACCCCAACCTAGCAACAGAAAGCAAGCCAGGTAGATGTATGTCTCCTTTGGATTGAACAAGAGTCCCTAGGAAAACACATGGCACGCTCTGTACCACTGCAGGGGAAGCACGTTCCTTCTCTGCAGCATCTGAGACTTCCCTCTCCAGTGGACGGATACAGGGTGGCCAGGTGGCCCCCACCAGGGGGATCCCACCACATCACCTAGCCCATCCCTTGTACCCTCTTTGTCCATGCAGGCTTGAGACTCCCTTACCCCATAAGGAAATACCATGTCACAGGCAAAAGAAAATCCACCAAAACAATTGTTCCTTTGAGCCTGAGACCTCTTGTCTTGTCCCCACCCAAACACATCATGGATGCCTAGAGAGACGTGTAGCAGAGACCCTGTCACAACCAGCACACACCCTGAGAAGTGCTTTCTTTCCCAACCTGGCAGGGAGATTCTGCCACAGCAAGTGCTTGGCTCAGAAATCATCTTGCTGACTGCAGGCCTGAGATCTTCCACCACCAAGAAACACCCAGGGACTGGGCCTGGGAAACATCTTTTGCCTTCGCAGGCACTACCAGCAAGGACAGGAACACCAAACAAACCACAAAGACCAAAATAACACTGCAGATGCTCTTAAAGTTAAACTGTCGTTGAGACCACAGCCTCAAAATGTAAGCAAAGATCTGTGCACTAAACCTAACTTAGAGAAGGTGACTTCCTTCTCAAGTGGAAGATTTATACAGATTGCAGGGTTGGTTTGTTTGTTTTTAACATAGTAAACAAAATACCCAAGATACCGTCATAAATCACCCATCGTATCAAGAACCAGGAAAATCACAATTTACATGAGAAAAGACAATCAACGGATGCCAACATGAATAAGATGTTGGAATTATCTGACCAGGATTTTAAAACAGCTGTCATGAAAATGCTAGAATAGTGTATTGCAAATTGTCTTAGAATGGAAATTATAGAAATGGAAAATACAATACCAGAAATTTGTGGGGAAAACAAAAAAAATTTGGATATGTTCAACAGTAGAGTGGAGATAGCAGAGGATAGAATTAGTCAACTAGAGAGCAGACCAATAAAATTTACTTAATCTGGAAAACTGTGATAAAATAGACGTTAAAAAAAAGAAAGAAAATTAATAACCATGGATACCTGTAGGACAATAACAGAAGATCCAACATTCATATCTTTGGAGTTCCAGAAGAAAAGGAGAAAAAGTAGAGCTGAAAGAATATTCAAAAAGGTAATGGCTAGAAACTTTTTAAATTTTGGAAAGACAGAAATCTATACATCTGAGAAGCTGGGAGAACCCCAAACAGAATAAACTGAAAGACATTATAAACTCTTGAAAGCAGCCAGAAAATAATTATGCACTATTTATAGGGGAACACCTATTAGAATGACAGCAAACTTCTCATCTGAAATCATTGAGGCCAGATGGAAGTATCGAGGCACATTTCAAGAGCCAACAGAAAAAAAAGGTCAGCTGCAATTTCTGTATCTGGTGAAACAACTTCAGGAATGAAGGGGAAATAAAAATATTCTCAGATGAAGGAAAACTAAAGGAATATGTCACTAACAGACCTACAGTTAAAAGGTTTGTTAAGTGAACATCTTCAAATAGAAAGGAAAGGGTTAAAGAAAGAATCTTGGAGCATCAGGAAGGAAGAAAGAACAACAGAAAGAGCAGAGATATGGGTATATATAATAGACTATCCTTTTCTTCATGAGCTTTACAAATCACATTTAATAACCAAGACAGAAATTTTTACACCATCTAGTTCTTAAGACAATTCTATTTAAACGGGGGAAGGTAAAGTGTCCTAAATGGAATTGAGATTTCCACATTTCACTTGAAGCAGTGAAACATTAATACCAATAGCTGGTTTTAAGTCACATGTGTATATTGTAACAACTTGAGCAACCACTATAGAAATTATACAAAAAGATATATTCAAAAACACTGTAAGATGTAATCATAAAAAATGTTGGTTACCACAGAGAAACAAAAAATGAGAAACAGAGGAACAAGAAACAAAAGAAACAAATAATGAGATGGCAGATTTAAACCCCAACATATCAATAATTATCTTAAACATAAGTGGTCTAAATACATCAACTAAATGATAACAGTTGACAGAATGGATAACAAAACATGACCCAAGTACATGCTCTCTATAAGACACTCACTTCAAACATAATGGCATAGGTTGGTTGAAAGTAAAAACATGAATAAAGATATACTATGCAAACATTAATATAAAAAATTAGGAGTGACTCTATTAATATCTCATAAAACTTACTCCAGAACAAAGAAAATTAGCACAGAAAAAGAGGAACGTCACATATCATAAAAGAATTAATCTGCCTGGAAGACTTAATCCTAAACAGTAGAGCCTTGATATACATGAAGCAAAACTGATTTGGCAGAAAGAAGAAATAGGAAAACCCATAATTATATTTTGAAACTCCAGCATCACTCTTATTAGCAACTGATAGAACTACAACACAGAAAATCAGCAAGGATGTAGATCTGAAAAACATAATCAACCAACAGGTTTTATTTACTATTTATAGAACACTGTACCCTACAATACCAGAATACTTTTTTTTCCCCTCAGTGCTATGGAACAATCACCAAAATAACCAAATTTTGGATCCTAAAACAAACCTGAACAAATCTAAATATCAGTACCCTGGTTGTGATATTGTAATATAGTCTAAAAAAATGTTACCACTGGGGGAAATTGTTTAATTTACATGGAGTTGGTATATTAGAGAAAAATATCTCACCCAGTTAGGAAGAAAACTATGCCTGAAATGCATCAAAATGAAAGTGATTTTGATTTTTTTAATTAATATCTCTATATTCAAAATTCAATACAAAGCTACAGTAATGAAGACAGTGTGGTGTTGTCAGAATAATAGACAACTAGATTACTGGAACAGAATAGAGATCCCAGAAATAGACCCACATAAAAATACCCTATTGATCTTTAACAAAGAAACAAAGACAGTACAATGGAGAAGAGATAATCTTTTCAACAAATGGTGCTGGAGCAACTGGACATACACATACAAAAAGTAAATCTAGACACAGATCTTACCCCCTTACAAAAATTAACTCAAAATGGATCACACACCCAAATGTAAAACACAAATATAAAACTCCTCAAATACGTATATTTTAAAAATGGGCAAAACCCTGAGCAGATACTGTAACAAATAAAAGTATACAAATGGCAAGCAAGCACATGAAAAGGTGTTCAACATCATCTTCATCAGGGAAATGCAAATTAAAACATCAATGAAATATCATTACACATCTATTAGAATGGCCAGAATTCAGAACACTGACAACACTAAATGCCGATGAGAACGTGGAGCAACAGGAACTGTCGTTCATTGCTGGTGTGACTACAAAATGGTACAGCCACTTAGGGAGACAATTTGGCAGTTTCTTACAAAACTAAGCATACTGCTACCATAAGGTCTGTGCTTCTAGGAGATGAAAGCACATTCACATAAAAACTCGGGCATCGATGTTTATGGTAGCTTTATTCATAATTGCCAAAACTTGGAAGCAACAAAGATGTCCTTCAGTAGGTGAATGGATAAACTGTGGTACATTCAGGCAATGGAATATTATTCAATACTAGAAAGAAATGAGCTGTCAAGCCATGAAAGGACATGGAGAAAACTTAAATGCATGTTACTACCTGAAAGAAGCCAATCTGAAAAGGCTATATACTGTATAATTCCAAATATGTGACATTCTAGAAAAGGCAAAACTATGGAGATAGTAAAAAGATCAGTGGTCGCCAGGAGGGAGAGAGGGATTAATAGGGCAAAGACGATCTTTAGAGCAGTAAAATTACTCTGTGTGTTACTATAATGATGGATACATGTTATTATACATTTGTCCAAATCCTAGACTGTAGAATGTACAACACCAATAATAAATCCTAATGTAAACTATAGACTTTAGGTGATAATGATGTGTCCATGTAGGTTTATCAGTTACAGTAAGTAAGTATACTGCCTTTGGAGGGTTTGTCAGTTACAGTAAGTATACTGCCTTTGGAGGGTTTTAGTAAGTATACTGCCTTTGGAGGGTTTGTCAGTTACAGTAAGTAAGTATACTGCCTCTGGAGACCTGTTGTTAACTGGGGAGACTGTGCGTGTATAGCAGTTGGGGATATAAGGGGAAATCTCTGTTCTTCCTTTCAGTTTTGCTGTGAATCTAAAACTGCTCTAAAAAATAAAGTCAAAAAAATGCAATGCAATGGCAATAAAAATACCAATAGATTATTAAAGAGTTAGTATGTTAAAAGTCTCAGCTCTTTATTTGCATATTTGAGGTTTGACATTATTTTTATTGTATAGAAAATATAACTCAACAAATGTGGAAATTATGAACCTATAATTAAGATAAAAAGGATAGATGGGGATAGAAAATTAGCAATAATAAATATTTAATGAAGAAATCATTAAATATTTGTTTAATGAGTCTCAAATTATAGCTGTTAACTGAGAGAAATTTTCCCCTTATAACACTGTTGAAATTAATAACAGAAGATAATAATATAGTACATATTTTGGATGTATCAAGGAAATTAAATCAGAAATTTAGTACATAGTTAAATGTGACTTAGGTAGAATTCCTCTTCAATTATTCACTGAAAGATAATACTTTGGATATATCCTGGTACATTCTATTGATTATAATGATTACAAAAATTAATTTTATTCGAGGAATTTTCATGGAGCCAACCTTCTTTAGTGATTTTCTTTCAAGTGATTCTTGATTTCTGAATGATGTTAAACATAGGACAACTTATCTTTTATATCTTCAAATTTATATCCAATTAAAAGTATTAATGCCTCTTGTTTGACAGTTCTTGTGCTGGGCGTTGTCACAGATTTTCCCATCCCTTTAAATACTATAACAACCAAGTAATATGTGCCCCCAGAATTTTCCAAGTAAAATTTAGGTAACTTGGTTTTCTTTCTAGCAGGAAGATTCTGTGTCTATTAGAAATTTCACCATATTGCAAATGTTGGCTTTTCTCAGTTTCTTTATTCTTTCCAGTTCATATCGTTGTTGTTGCTTAACCAGAAACAGATTTCTCTCTAAATTCAAAGCCTTTTTTTCCCCCTCTGCACCCTATATTACTCTCCCTGATTCCACTATTTCATTCTTTCTAGGCAATCTCATTAACTCTGCTAAAAGAAGGAGAACCTCAAATAGTTTATTTTTCTAAGATCACACACCCAGTTAAGGGAGACTGAAGACTTCTGGACAAGAACCACTTCTCTATCTACTATATTAAGCTGCGTCTATAAAAAGAAATACTCTTTTAAAAGAACACATATGCCTATAAATTCTTTCCTTGGGACAATGGAACGCATCATTCCCATTTACTAAATAGATGCATTTCCCAAAAGGAACAGGCTAACAAACTAGAGAAAGAAAGATCATCCAGGTGATGGTTTAATTTAAATTATTTAATCCAGATTTTTATATTGCTGGCACAGATTTTTATTTACTTGTGACGTGTAATTCATAAAAATTATTTTGCTTAATTCTCATAATCCTGCATTATCTGTAATGAACTGTGAGTTACTTCCCCTATTTTCAGATGAGGAAAGGCAGGTTTCAGTGCGCATAAATAACCTGTTGAATTTCTCACACACTCCACTAAGTGCTGAAACTGAGATAGGGGAGGTATGTGTTAAGGCTCTAGAGTCTGTTTTCTTTCCACTACTCTATGGCCATGTGGTAGAGAATATGCACAAATATTCTTTTTACACTGTGATTATATATTTTGCAACATTATTGAAAGAGAAATCACCTTGGTTCTTGGCATCTGTTCAGATGCTGATTTAATGTCACTTGTGGTGGAATTTACTAACTTCTTCACTTGCTGAACCAATTGGATAGAACAGGTTTCCAAAGATCTTATGGGTGCCAAAGGGCTATTGTGAATTATTGTAGATATAAATTACCCTTTGCTAGGATGCAAAGATTACTTTCATGTTAGAAATAGTCAAATGTGAATTGGCTTATGTGGTGGGCATTGGTGACAAGCCCATTGTCTTAACTGGCCATTTACAAATCATTATATTTTGAAGTTTTAACTATATTATTTGATTTATTTGACATCATATGTCTATATCAAGAGTATATAATTCATAAGAACATTTCTGTATTTATTCTGACAAATTACTCTGTTTCCTTCAATAAAATGAACAGTTTGTACAACTTAAAGTATATAGAAGATAACATACACATCTATTCTGTATTTGGAATTTTTAGTATTTGTGTAGCTATACTATTTTATAACTTCTAGCATTTTAAGACTGACAACATTTCTTCTATCCCACAACTTATATGTAGGGTTGAATTTTCCTTTTAAGAATGAATTATTTATTCATTCACTAATTATTAATATTAAGAACTAATTGTACTTAATGTAATTGCAATGTTTGCAGTTATTTTAAATTGAAAAATATTGAGTATTGTATTTATAAAATTTTCTGAAATGGATAACTATATGAGTTTTATATGAAAAATTAATCTAATCTCTATAGTTTATAGTGTAGTGATTAAGAGCTAGTGTTTGGGAATCAGACTGCCATGCCTTAAACATTTATTACCTATGTGATTTTGGAACGTCAAGTTAAAATGTCTAAGCCTGAGTTTCTTTATCTTCAAAATCAAGATGATAATACCAACCTCATAGATTTGAAGTGAGGACTGAATGAGATAATCAATTTACAACCTACAGGCAGACAATAAACTATACTTACTGTTTTTGATTTGTCTTTTTTTTTTTTAACATCTTTATTGGAGTATAATTGCCTTACATTGTTGTGTTAGTTTCTGCTGTATAACAAAGTGAATCAGCTATATGTATACTTATATCCCCATATCCCCTCCCTCTTGTGTCTCCCTCCCACCCTCAAGGTGGTCACAAAGCACCGAGCTGATCTCCCTGTGCTCTACTATCTTTGCTTTTTTTGGATTTGAGTATAATTAACTCATCTATTTATGCAGTGCAGATGTCCTATACATCATGCATTAAATATATTTTTTTCATTTCTGTAATAATTTCTGGTAATATTTTAGAAGAGAAACTAGTTTTTAATCTGCCAGACAAGATAAATAAATCTATGGTATTAGCAGTATAACTTTCAGAGGTTTTCTATATTACAAGGTTTTGAAATTTCAGGGAATTTAAGGCAGACATAAAGTGAGCTTGGCTAAATAAGTTCATATAGAAATAGACCTGCAGAAAACATTCTGATCATCAATTCTATTTGGAAGATTCAAGGAGGTTATACCACTACTTTTTAAGGGCCTAGTAAAAGTGGTGAGGTCTACCTTTTTAAAATCAATAGTGAATGATTAGAGAACTTATGGGGTTTTTTGCCTTTTTATCATCCAAACTTTATTCAATTGCAGGATAAATTTATTCAGTTGCAGAATATCAGTGCTATATTGAAAACAAATATGTAAAATATTACTTAATAATCACCGCTGAGATGATTTTTTAAAATTATTTTATGTATTCTTATTATATAGTACCCCATATCAGGTATAGGCCACCTATCAAAGGAACTTGGCTTCAGTATTTTGTACTGTTAGTCTTACTGTGGTCCACTTGATGGCAGTATCATACTTGGTAAAGTCACATATCGGGTGATTTTTATACTTGGTTTCCTGTGTAGGAATAGTGTAAAGTAAGGCTTTCTATTAAAACGTAAATTATAAGAGACTTATTTTCTGCTAATACCTAAGTGGTTATAATTCAGAAATGTTTTGTGAAGGAACCAAACTGGAACATAGTAAAACTGTTGCATGTCAGAGAAGAGGTAATCCTGAGAAAACAAGAAATTGAGGTTTTCCAGGATTTAAAATTCATGGCTCTGAAACATGTTTAGATTTCATCATTTATTTTTTTTTAGGAAAATGGACAACTGAAATAAATTAGGACACAAAATAAGAAATTAATTATCTAATAAATGTATAAAACATGTATTTTTAATTAAAAAATTTTTTCTTGCAGATTTATTGAGTTATAATCGACATACAGTACTGTAAGTTTAAGGTATACAGCAGAGTGATTTGATTTACATACAGCATAAAATGATTACCCAGTAAATTTAGAGAACATCCATAATCTCATATAGATACAAAATAAAAGAAAAGGAAAAAAATGTTTTCCTTTTGATGAGAGCTCTTAGGATTTACTGCCTTAACAAATTTCATATATAATATGCTGCAGTGTTCGAAAAGATACATACACCCCAATATTCATAGCAGCACAATTTACAATAGTCAAAACATGTAAGCAACCAACCCACGTCCCCATCAACAGACAACTGGATTAAGAAGATGTGGTAAATATACATAGTGAAATATTGTTCAGCCATAAAAAAGAATGAAATACTGTCATTTGCAGCAACGTGGATGGACCTAGAGAATATTATGCTGAGTGAAATAAGTCAGAGGAAGACAAATACTGTATAATATCACTTATATGTGGAATCTAAAAAATAATACAAATGAATGTATATGCAAAACAGTAACAGACACAGATACAGAAAACAAACTTGTGGTTACCAAAGGGGAGAGGAAAAGGGAGAGGAATAAAGTGGAGGTATGGGATTAACAGATACAAACTACTATATGTAAAATAGATAGACAACAAGGATATACTGTATAGCATAGAAAATTATACCCATTATCTTATAATACCTATAATGAAATATAATTTGCAAAAATACTGAATTGCTATACTGTACACCTGAAACTAACACAATACTGTAAATCAACTATACTTGAATTTTAAAAAAAATAAGCAGTGTTAATTATATTAATCATATTGAACATTATATCCCTAGTGTTTATTTATCTTATAATGGAAGTTTATACCTTTTGACCATCTCCATCATCATACAAAGATATTACATTATTATTGAGTATATTCTCCATACTGTACTGTGACTCACTTATTTTGTAACTGCAAGTTGCATGTCTTCAGCTTTCATCATTCTTAATAGTATTTTCACTTATAGAAAAAGGTAACCAGGAACTGCATTAAAAAAAGAGTGCACATTTATTGATTAGGAGGTTAAGTAACAAGTTTAAAATTTGAGGAATCATGGTGTGTGTCACAAAAAGAATTGATCACTAATGGCAGGATACAGGTTTTTGCTTTTGTCTGACTGATATGATTTAACAGGTCAGCTCCTTCACTAGCAATGAAGAGTAAAATGGCATTTCCTGCTTCTCAACTTTTAAAGCTTTATTGAAAGTGAGTCTTGAATAATGATACTTAAAATATTTTGATCAGAAAGAGAAAAATTTACCCTGTCCTTAGCATTAAAAACTGTTACTCCAACAATTAAATCAACCTTCTATAAAGTATTTCAAAAAATACAAATGGAGTCTTTGGGAATCATCTGACTTTAAAACCTATCAGTAGAACCTTGGTGAGATATCTCAGTTCTTAGCTAAAGCTTAATTGTTAGCAAAGAAAACCCCCCAAATTTTCTTATAAAATGATAACATTTTGACAAAAGATGTTTGAAAATAAATGTAAATAATACAATATGTCAGATAGTCACTTCAATATGGAAGTTTTGTTTGTTTTCTGAATATTCTGTTTACTTTTACACATTTACATTACCTCAGCTTGAGTTTTAGTTTTAAAATAAGATGTTTTAGTTTAGATAAAGCACAGGGAAATCTACTCAATACTCTGTAATGATCTATATGGGAAAAGAATCTAAAAAAGAGTGGATATATGTCTATGTATAACCAATTCACTTTGCTGCACACCTGAAACTAACACAACATTGTAAGTCAACTATACTCTAATAAAAGTTAAAAAAAAAAAAAAAGAGGCAAATAACGTTGCAAACAAAACAAACAACAGCAACAAAAAACAAAGGTATGTAATCTGTGTAGTCAAAGTACTTCTGTCTTGGGTTGGGTCACCCTCCACCACAAATAACTAGCTGTAAGACTTTGGCCACATTATTTAACCACACTTTTCTCACCTGAAATTTTAAATTATTGATGTTATTTAATACCTGGAAAGTTCTTATAAACAGTACCTGATACCAAATAGTTTTCAATAAATGTTAGTTATTTTATCTTTTCTAATAATAATTTGAAAATAAGGTATTCAGTACTTGAGAAATATTTGCGGACTAGTACATTTAAAAATATATCTTAAATTTTAGCAGGAAAAAAATTGATATTTTATGTTGATCTTTATCGCCTAATTCATCATATTTACAATATATGAATTGTATTATTAAAATAAAGGATACTTGATGTTTTAGGCAGAAAATTACATTGGAAGAGAAATAAATTTGAAGGTTTTATAACAGTGAAAATAAAATTTTAGAAGAACATCTATAATTTCAGCTAATGAGTTGAAAACATGATAGAGGCATTATTCTCAACTATTGGTTGGGATGCAAGTATAAGTACTTAATTAAAAATGATAATCAACATATATTTATTGATTACTTCAAAGGCACTTAGGTCATCATAGCAGATGCCAGGAATTATAAAAGATCACTTCATCTATTAGATACTCAAAAAAAGTTGGAGATATTTCTCTAAAATTCATGAGAAGAGTGTTAAATAAAATGTGATGACAGTAATTTGGTATCACATGACATCATGTGTTTGATTGCCCAATGAGCATTATAAGGCAAGATGCATTATTAATTGAGAAAGAATCAACATGCCTTAATACTGCTGAAAAGGATTAATGGAAGATATTATATTTTAATTGAGCCTTGAATGGTGAGATTGGAATTGCAGTAACAGAAAGAAGACCATCCAGGTAGAGGAAATGATGTGAATAGTCATTAGTTCACATTACTCAAAAGGGGGAATAATGCTAATAAAACAATTTTGAATAAAAATATAATGTGTGAAAATGCTTTAAAAATTGTAAACCACTATAAAAACTAGTTATCATTGTATACTTTTGAAAAGCATCATTAAATTCCATTGAAGATATTTATTTCTTTGCTAGAGCTAGTAGTTTATATTTATTGAGCACATGACCTCTAGAGAACTTGGGACTATGCTGGTTTGTAGCATATGATCAGTCTCTGACTAAAGTTTTGTGGTAGATAAATTGTGCACTTAGATAATCAAAAAGCATATACATGTGAGGCATGTGTTTGTTCTATAAAGCAGCAATCTTGGAAATGTAGAGGGCTCATCATTCTTTTCTGGTCTTTTGTCTGGTGAGGCCCAGGAGTCTGTTCAGCAGAAAGGAGCTCTTCATGGTTGTGTTTCTGTCAATAACCACCCATCCCTACCTGATAATGATCAATATAATGCATATAAATTACCATACAAGAAAAATTGTATTCCTTCAGATATAAATTATGTACATTTTCAATGCAGTACTCAATACTAAAAGTTGATTAATTTTATTTACAGTACTCGTATCATAGTATTTTCGTTTACTCTGAGACCATAAACAAGAGAAAAAGAATGATTTTTACTATGTTAATTTATATAACTCTACGTATCAGTACATCCATAGTTCAAATCTCAACATAGTTAGAATCTAAGTTTCTTAAAATAAATCAAATGCAGTTTTCCTACAACATGAAAATCTATACTTTTTATTCCCAAAGACAGGCACTCTTCAGACATACACAACTTTCTCTACATAGTAGGGAAATATATTATCATAGTAGTGAAAAAGTAAACTATTAAAATTTTGGTTTTAAGTTCTGGCTTTGGCATTGTGTGACATATGACACAATTCAGACTCTACATAATGCTCTACATTATCTAGCTTAAATAAATTTACAACATTTTCTTCTATTTGTCCTCTTTGTCTGTTTCTCTAGGAACTTTGAATTAACTTCAAATAGGAAAAGACAGCTTATGCCTCAAGGTAAATTTAGAATAAACTCTTAATCAGTATTATGATAGGCCTGGAGGCTGTTGGGAGATACTTCATGGATCTTTTCTGTCTCTTGTGAGCAGAGACACTGTCTGCCTTTGATTTCAGGTTACCTTTTCAAGGATATCTGTAGAGTGAACATTCTGTCTTAGAAGATATATTTAGTGTCTCTCTTCTGAACAAAAAGCAGATTTGGTTACTCCCCAGTGTAATAATGTTTCCCTCTGAGGCAAACTTTAGGCAGGCTCACTTTCCACTTTAAAAGATTCAAGGTTTCTAAGCTCAGTTTTCCTCTCTTGTTGTACACCCCTACTGCATGTGCAGGCATCATCTGGCCGTCTGTGTGTCACCCTGTGAGAATTAGGACTCAGAACTCATGCACATGTTGACACTTCTAACAACTATTGTCATGAATAATAAAGGCCTTTGTTTCTGACGCAGGGATCTTGTGTCTTACGTCAGCATTCATGAAACTAAATTTTGGTCAGGTAATACCAGCACATATAGTAAAGTCTCAGATCCCTCACAGTTTTTGGCAGAGATTAGGGGAATGGAGGGAGTTTTGGTGAAAAACTACTCAGTATGCCAAAATGGCACACAAAAGGTGTGTAACATAAACTCATCCAGTTAAAATCATATCCACAATTTAAGAAAACATTTAGTGTTTTTCAGACATCACCAAAAATGTATAAATGATGGTAGTAAAATGATTTATAAGCAGTAGTACATAGATTGCTTGATTTAGAGAGACCAAAGTCTATGAGTTACTGAAAATGATCACATATTGATAACATAAATTATCACATATCTAGTTCTTTTTTTTTAAATTGGAGTATAATTGCTCTACAATGGTGTGTTAGTTTCTGCTTTATAACAAAGTGAATCATCTCTACATATACATATATCCCTATATCTCTTCCCTCTTGCATCTCCCTCCCTCCCACCCTCCCTATCCCACCCCTCTAGATGGTCACAAAGCACGGAGCTGACCTCCCTGTACTATGCGGCTGCTTCCCACTAGCTATCTCTTTTACATTTGGTAGTGTATATATGTCCATGCCACTCTCTCACTTTGTCCCAGCTTACCCTTCCCCCTCCCTGTGTCCTCAAGTCCATTCTCTAGTAGATCTGCGTCTTTATTCCCATCTTGCCCCTAGGTTCTTCATGACCTTTTTTTTTTTTTTAAGATTCCATATATATGTGTTAGCATACAGTATTTATTTTTCTCTTTCTGACTTACTTCACCCTGCATGACAGACTCTAGGTCCATCCACCTCACTACAGATAACTCAATTTCGTTTCTTTTTATGGCTGAGTAATATTCCATTGTATATATGTGCCACATCTTCTTTATCCATTCATCTGTCGATAGACACTTAGGTTGCTTCCATGTCCTGGCTATTGTAAACACAGCTGCAATGAACATTGTGGTGCATGACTCTTTTTGAATTATGGTCTTCTCAGGGTATACGCCCAGTAGTGGGATTGCTGGGTCGTATGGTAGTTCTATTTTCAGTTTTTTAAGGAACGTCCATACTGTTCTCCACAGCGGCTGTATCCATTCACATTCCCACCAACAGTGCAGGAGGGTTCCCTTTTCTCCACACCCTCTCCAGCATTTATTGTTTGTAGATTTTTTGCTGATGACCATTCTGACTGGTGTGAGATGATATATCATTGTAGTTTTGATTTGCATTTCTCTAATGATTAATGATGTTGAGCATTCTTTCAAGTGTTTGTTGGCAATCTGTATATCTTCTTTGGAGAAATGTCTATTTAAGTCTTCTGCCCATTTTTGGATTGGGTTGTATTTTTTTTTTTTGATATTGAGCTGCATGAGCTGCTTGTAAATCTTGGAGAGTAATCCTTTGTCAGTTGCTTTGTTTGCAAACATTTTCTCCCATTCTGAGGGTTGTCTTTTCGTCTTGTTTATGGTTTCCTTTGCTGTGCAAAAGCTTTGAAGTTTCATTAGGTCCCATTTGTTTATTTTTGTTTTTATTTCCATTTCTCTAGGAGTTGGGTCAAAAAGGATCTTGCTGTGATTTATGTCATAGAGTGTTCTGCCTATGTTTTCCTCTAAGAGTTTGATGGTGTCTGGCCTTACATTTAGGCCTTTAATCCATTTTGAGTTTATTTTGTGTATGGTGTTAGGGAGTGTTCTAATTTGATTCTTTTACATGTAGCTGTCCAGTTTTCCCAGCACCACTTATTGAAGAGGCTGTCTTTTCTCCATTGTATATTCTTGCCTCCTTTATCAAAGATAAGGTGACCATATGTGTGTGGGTTTATCTCTGGGCTTTCTATCCTGTTCTATTGATCTATATTTCTGTTTTTGTGCCAGTACCATACTGTCTTGATTACTGTAGCTTTGTAGTATAGTCTGAAGTCAAGGAGCCTGATTCTTCCAACTCCATTTTTCTTTCTCAAGATTGCTTTGGCTATTCGGGGTCTTTTGTGTTTCCATACAAATTGTGAAATATTTTGTTCTAGTTCTGTGAAAAATGCCAGTGGTAGTTTGATAGGGATTGCATTGAATCTGTAGGTTGCTTTGGGTAGTATAGTCATTTTCACAATGTTGATTCTTAAATCCAAGAACATGGTATATCTCTCCATCTGTTTGTATCATCTTTAATTTCTTTCATCACTGTCTTATAGTTTTCTGCATACAGGTCTTTTGTCTCCTTAGGTAGGTTTATTCCTAGGTATTTTATTCTTTTTGCTGCAGTGGTAAATGGGAGTGTTTCCTTAAATTCTCTTTCAGATTTTTCATCATTAGTGTATAGGAAGGCCAGAGATTTCTGTGCATTAATTTTACATCCTGCTACTTTACCAAATTCATTGATTAGTGCTAGTAGTTTTCTTTTTCCCAGAGAATCAGACTTTGAAGGCTAGAAGGATTTGATTGCAGGACTTCAGCAGGACTGGGGGAAACAGACTGCACTCTTGGAGGGCACACACAAAGTAGTGTGCACATTGGGACCCAGGGGAAGGAGCAGTGACCCCATAGGAGACTGAACCAGACCTACCTGCTAGTGTTGGAGGGTCTCCTGCAGAGTTGTGGGGCGGCTGTGGCTCACCATGGGGACAAGGACACTGGCAGCAGCAGTTCTGGGAAGTACTCCTTTGGTACTGGGAAGTACCAAAGAGCCTGTAGGCTCCAGTGCTGGGGACAAACAACCAGCAGGGAGAGAACACAATCCCACCCATCAGCAGACAAGCGGATTAAAGTTTTACTGAGCTCTGCCCACCACCACATCTGCCTCTACCCCACCACCAGTCCTCCCATCAGGAAGCTTACACAAGTCTTTTAGATAGCCTCATCCACCAGAGGGCAAACAGCAGAAGCAAGAAGAGCTACAGTCCTGCAGCCTGCAGAATGAAAACGACAATCACAGAAAGGCAGACAAAATGAAAAGGCCGAGGGTTATGTCCCAGATGAAGGAACAAGATAAAACCCCAGAAAAACAACTAAATGAAGTGGAGATAGACAACCTTCCAGAAAAAGAATTAAGAATAATGATAGTGAAGATGATCCAGGACCTCAGAAAAAGAACGGAGACAAAGATTGAGAAGATGAAATGTTTAACAAAGAACTAAATGAAAAGTACACTAGAAGGAATCAATAGCAGAATAACTGAGGCAGAAGAACAGATAAGTGACCTGGAAGACAGAATGGTGGAATTCACTGCTGCGGAACAGAATAAAGAAAAAAGAATGAGAAGAAATGAAGACAGCCTAAGAGACCTCTGGGACAACATTAAATGCACCAACATTCGCATTATAGGGGTCCCAGAAGGAGAAGAGAGAGAGAAAGGACCCGAGAAAATATTTGAAGAGATTATAGTCAAAAAAACTTCCTAACATGGAAAAGGAAATAACCACCCAAGTCCAGGAAGCTCAGAGTCCCAGGCAGGAAAAACTCAAGGAGAAACGTGCCGAGACACATAGTAATCAAATTGACAAAAATTAAAGACAAAGAAAAATTATTTAAAGCAGCATGGGAAAAAGCACAAATAACATACAAGGGAACTCCCATAAGCTTAAAAGCTGATTTCTCAGGAGAAACTCTGTAAGCCAGAAAGGAGTGGCATGATATATTTAAAGTGATGAAAAGGAAGAACCTACAACCAAGAATACTCTGTCCAGCAAGGCTCTCATTCAGATTTGCCAGAGAAATCAAAAGCATTACAGCCAAGCAAAAGCTAAGAGAATTCAACACCACCAGACCAGCTTTGCAACAAATGCTAAGGGACCTCTTCTGGTTGGGAAAGAGACTAGCAACTTAAAACAACCTTGTACATATATACACTGCCATATCAAAACCTCATGGGAACAGCAAACCCGAAAACTACAATAGATACACACACAAAGAAGAAAAAGCAACCCAAACACAACACTAAAGATGGTCATCAAACCACAAGAGAAGAGAACAAAAGAGGAAGGAAAGAAAAAGACCTGCAAAAACAAGCCCAAAACAATTAAGAAAATGGGAACAGGAACACACATATCGATAATTACCTTAAATGTAAATGGATTAAATGTGCCAACCAAAAGACACTGACTGGCTGAATGGATATGAAATCAAGACCCATATATATGCTGTTTACAAGAGTCCCACCTCAGACCTAGGGACACATAGAGACTGAAAGTGAGGGTATGGAAGAAGGTATTCCATGCAAATGGAAATCAAAAGAAAGCTGGAGTAGCAATACTCATATCAGATAAAAGAGACTTTAAAATAAAGAATTTTACAAGAGTCAAAGAAGGACACTACATAACAATCAAGGGATCAATCCAAGAAGAAGATACAACAATAGTAAACATATATGCACCCAACATAGGAGAACCTCAATACATAAGGCAAATACTAACAGCCATTAAGGGAGAAATCAACAGTAAACAATAATAGTGGGGGACTTCAACACCCCACTGTCGTCAATGGACAGATCATCCAGACAGAAAATCAATAAGGAAACAGTCCTTGAATGACACATTAGACCAGATGGACTTAATGGATATTTATAGAGCACTACATCCAAAAGGAGAAGACTACACATTCTTCTCAAGTGCACACGGAACATTCTGCAGGATTGACCACATCCTGGGCCGCAAGTGAGCCTCGGTAAATTTAAGAAAATTGAAATCATATCAAGCATCTTTTCCTACCACAATGCTATGAGATTAGAAATAAACTACAAGAAAAGACTATAAAAAGTGCAAACACGTGAAGGATAAACAATTTGCTACTAAACAACCAATGGATCATTGAAGAAATCAAAGAGGAAATCAAAAAATACCTAGAGACAAATGAAAATGAAAGGAAAACAATCCAAAACTTATGGGATACAGCAAAAGAAGTTCTAAGAGGAAAGTTTATAGCAATACAATCTCACCTCAGGAAACAAGAAAAATCTCAAATAAACAACTTAACCTTACACCTAAAGCAATGAGAGAAAGAAGAATAAACAAAACAGAGAGAGGAAGGAAAGAAGTCATAAAGATCAGAGCAGAAATAAATGAAATAGAGACAAAGAAGATACTAGCAAAGATCAATGAAACTAAAAGCTGGTTATTTGAAAAGATAAACAAAATTGATAAACCTTTCACCAGACTTATTAAGAAAAAAAGGGAGAGGACTCAAATCAATAAAATTAGAAACGAAAAAGAAGATACAATTGACGCCACAGAAATAAGCATATCCTCTAATATCTGGAAAAAGACAAGGATGTCCACTGTCACCACTTTTATTCAACATAGTTTTGGAAGTCCTAGTTATGGCAGTCAGAGAAGCACAAGAAATAAAAGGAATACAAATTGGAAAAGAAGTTAAAGTGTCACTGTTTGCAGATGACATGATACTATACATAGAAAATCTTAGATGACTTGCGACTTCTGCTGAGAGGGGGTGAGGAGTGTAGCTCAGGGGTGTAAGATCTTGTCACTTTGAGAGGCCTCAGCAGTCATTCAGTCCTTGATTCTGACATTGCAGCAGGAGCTAGAGGAAGGAGAATGGAGAATGAAGATGACCACTTTCTTTCCAAGTGTTGATTCTGTCTGAGACTCCAGATTCAAGATGGGGCTAATAATAGTTCCTACTTCACAGAGTCAGTTAGAGAATTGACTTAAGAAATTCACGTACAATAGCACAACACTTGGCACTTGCATAATGCAACACAGAGTGATGGAAGGAGCTCTGGGTTAAATCCCATTATAGTGAGAAGAGAGAAGGCTCTGGAGACAAACTATCTAGGTTTGAGACCCAGCTCTGCCACCTCCTGGCTGTGTTGACTTGGGACCAGGGAACTCGCTACCTCAGGTTGGGACAGCTAACTTATGAGAATCTTCTCCCAGTTCTTAGAGCCGTGTGGCTAACAGGGTCTTGGTGCTCCACCTGAGTGTTAGGGCTGAGCATCTGAAGTGGGGGAGCCAATTTCAGGGCATTGGTCCACCAGAGACCTCCCGGCTCCACGTAATATCAAACGGTGAAAATTCTCCCAGGGATCTCCATCTCAACGCTAAGATCCACCTCCACTCAGTGACCAGCAAGCTACAGTGCTGGACACCCCATGCCAAACAACTAGCATGACAGGAACACAACCCCACCCATTAGCAGAGAGGCTGCCAAAAATCATAATAAGGTCACAGACACCCCAAAACACACCACCAGATGTGGTCCTGCCCACCAGAAAGACAAGGTAGGCTCCACCAGGAAGCCTACACAACCCAATGAACCAACCTTACCCACTGGGAGCAGACACCAAAAACAACGGGAGCTACGATCCTGCAGCCTGCAAAAAGAAGACCCCAAACACAGTAAGTTAAGCAAAATGAGAAGACAGAGAAGTATGTCACAGATGAAGGAGCAAGGTAGAAACCCACCAGACCAAAAAAATGAAGAGGAAATAGGCAGTCTACCTGAAAAATAATTCAGAGTAATGATAGTAAAGAGCCAAGATCTTAGAAATAGAATAGAGAAAATACAAGAAACATTTAACAAGGACCTAGAAGAACTAAAGAGCAAACTAACAATGATGAACAACACAATAAATGAAATTAAAAATTCTCTAGAAGGAATCAATAGCAGAATAACTGAGGCAGAAAAACGGATAAGTGACCTGGAAGATAAAATACCGGAAATAACTACCACAGAGCAGAATAAAGAAAAAAGAATGAAAACAATTGAGGACAGTCTCAGGGACCTCTGGGACAACATTAAATGCACCAACATTCAAATTACAGGGGTCGCAGAAGAAGAAGAGAAAAAAAAGGGACTGAGAAAATATTTGAAGAGATTATAGTTGAAAAATTCCCTAATATGGAAAAGAAATAGTCAGTCAAGTCCAGGAAGCACAGAGAGTCCCATACAGGATAAATCCAAGGAGAAACATACCAAGACACATATTAGTCAAACTATCAAAAATTAAATACAAAGAAAAAATATTAAAAGCAGCAAGGGAAAAGCAACAAGTGACATACAATGGAATCCCCATAAAGTTTAACAGCTGATCTTTCAGCAGAAACTCTGCAAGCCAGAAGGGAATGGCAGGACATATTTAAAGTGATGAAAGGGGAAAACCTACAACCAAGACTACTCTACCCAGCAAAGATCTCATTCAGATTCAATGGAGAAATTAAAACCTTTACAGATAAGCAAAAGCTAAGAGAATTCAGCACCACCAAACCAGCTCTACAACAAATGCTAAAGAAACTTCTCTAGGCAGGAAACACAAGACAAGGAAAAGCCTTACGATAACAAATCCAAAACAATTAAGAAAATGGTAATAGGAGCATACATGTCGATAACTACATTAAATGTAAATGGGTTCAATGCTCCAACCAAAAGACATAGACTGGCTGGATGGATACAAAAACAAGACCCATATATATGCTGTCTACAAGAGACCCACTTCAGACCTAGGGACACATACAGACTGAAAGTGAGGGGATGGAAAAAGATATTCCATGCAAATGGAAATCAGAAGAAAGCTGGAGGAGCAATTCTCATATCAGACAAAACAGACTTTAAAATAAAGACTATTACAAGAGACAAAGAAGGACACTACATAATGATCAAGGGATCAATCGAAGAAGAAGATATAACAATTGTAAATATTTATGCACCCAACATAGCAGCACCTCAATACATAAGGCAAATGCTAACAGCCATTAAAGGGGAAATCGACGTAACAAAATAATAGTAGGGGACTTGAACACCCCACTTTCACCAATGGACAGATCATCCAAAGTGAAAATAAATAAGGAAATACAAGGTTTAAATGATACATTAAATGAGATCGACTTAATTGATACTTATAGGACATTCCATCCAGAAACAACAGAATACACTTTCTTTTCTAGTGCTCATGGAACATTCTCCAGGATAGACCATATCTTGGGTCACAAATCAAGCATTGGTAAATTTAAGAAAATTGAAATCGTATCAAGTATCTTTTCTGACCACAACACTATGAGACTACATATCAATTACAGGAAAAAATCTGTAAAAAATTCAAACACATGGAGGCTAAACAGTATGCTACTAAATAACCAAGAGATCACTGAGGAAATCAGAGAGGAAATCAAAAAATACCTAGTAACAAATAACAGTGAAAACACGATGACCCAAAACCTATGGGATGCAGCGAAAGCAGTTCTAAGAGGGAAGATTATACCAATACAATCCTACCTCAAGAAACAAGAAACATCTCAACTAAACAACCTAACCTTACACCTAAATCAATTAGAGGAAAAAGAACAAAGAAACCCCAAAGTTAGCAGAAGGAAAGAAATCATAAGATCAGAACAGAAATAAATGAAAAAGACATGAAGGAAACAGTAGCAAAGATCAATAAAACTGAAAGCTGGTTCTTTGAAAAGATAAACAAAATTGATAAACCATTAGCCAGACTCATCAAGAAAAAAAGGGAGAACTCTAATCAATGGAATTAGAAATGAAAAAGGAGAAGTAACGACCGACACTGCAGAATTACAAAGGCTCATGAGAGATTACTACAAGGAACTATCTGCCAATAAAATGGACAACCTGGAAAAATGGACAAATTCTTAGAAAATCACACTTTCTGAGACTCAACCAGGAAGAAATAGAAAATATAAACAGACCAATCACAAGCACTGAAATTGAAAGTGTGATTAAAAATCTTCCAACAAACAAAAGCCCAGGACCAGACAGCTTCACAGGCAAATTCTATCAAACATTTAGAGAAGAGCTAACTACACCTATCCTTCTCAAACTCTTCCAAAATATAGCAGAGGGAGGAACACTCCCAAATTCATTCTACAAGTCCACCATCACCCTGAAACCAAAACCAAAGACCCACAAAAATAAAAAACTACAGGCCCATATCACTGATGAACATAGATGCAAAAATCCCCAACAAAATACTAGCAAACAGAATCCAACAGCACATTAAAAGGGTCATACACCATGATCAAGTGGGGTTTATCCCAGGAATGCAAGGACACTTCAATATACACAAATCATCAACGTGATAAACCATATTAACAAATTGAAGAGGAAAAACCATATGATCATCTCAGTAGATGCAGAAAAAGCTTTTGACAAAATTCAACACCCATTTATGATAAAAACCCTACAGAAACTAGGCACAGAGGGAACTTTCCTCAACATAATAAAGGTCATGTATGACAAACCCACAGCCAACATCATTCTCAATGGTGGGAAAGTGAAACCATTTCCACTAACATCAGGAACAAGACAAGGTTGCCCACTCTCACCACTATTATTCAGCATAGTTTTGGAAGTTTTTGCCACAGCAATCAGAAGAAAAAGAAATAAAAGGAATCCAAATCGAAAAAGAAGAAGTAAAACTGTCACTGTTTGTGGATGACATGATACTATACATAGAGAATCCTAAAGATGCTACCAGAAAACTCCTAGAGCTAATCAATGAATTTGGTAAAGTAGCAGGAGACAAAACTAATGCACAGAAATCTCTTGCATTCCTATACACTAATGACGAAAAATCTGTAAGAGAAATTAGGGAGACACTCCCATTTACCATTGCAACAAAAAGAATAAAATACCTAGGAATAAACCGACCTAAGGAGACAAAAGACCTGTATGCAGAAAACTATAAGACAGTGAAGAAAGAAATTAAAGATGATACAAACAGATGGAGAGGTATACCATGTTCTTGGATTGTAAGAATCAACATTGTGAGAATGACTATACTACCCAAAGCGATCTACAGAGTCAATGCAATCCCTATCAAACCAGCAATGGCACTTTTCACTAGAACAAAAAATTTCACAATTTGTATGGAAACACAAAAGACCCCGAATAGCCAAAGCAATCTTGAGAAAGAAATATGGAGCTGGAGGAATCAGGCTCCCAGGCTTCAGACTATACTACAAAGCTACAGTAATCAAGACAGTTTGGTACTGACACAAAAACAAATATAGATCAATGGAACAGGATAGAAAGCCCAGAGATAAACCCATGCACATATGGTCACCTTATTTTTGATAAAGGAGGCAAGAATATACAATGGATAAAAGACAGCCTCTTCAATAAGTGGTGCTGGGAAACTGGACAGCTACATGTAAAAGAATGAAATTAGAACACTCCCTAACAGCATACACCAAAATAAACTCAAAATGCATTAAAGACCTAAATGTAAGGCCAGACACTCTAAAACTCTTAGAGAAAAACATCGGAAGAACATTCTATGACATAAATCACAGCAAGATCTTTTTTGACTCACCTCTTAGAGTAGTGGAAATAAAAACAAATATAAACAAATGGGACCTAATGAAACTTCAAAGCTTTTGCACAGCAAAGGAAACCATAAACAAGACAAAAAGACAACCCTCAGAATGGGAGAAAATATTTGCAAATGAAGCAACTGACAAAGGATTAGTCTCCAAAATACATAAGCAGCTAGTGCAGCTCAATATCAAAAAAACAAACAACCCAATCCAAAAATGGGCAGAAGACCTAAATAGACATTTCTCCAAAGAAGATATACAGATTGCCAGCAAACACATGAAAGAATGCTCAACATCACTAATTATTAGAGAAATGCAAATCAAAACTACAATGAGGTATCACCTCACACCAGTCAGAATGACCATCATCAAAAATATCTACAAACAATAAATGCTGGAGAGGGTGTGGAGAAAAGGGAACACTCTTACACTGTTGTAGGGAATGTAAATTGATACAGCCACTATGGAGAACAGTATGGAGGTTCCTTAAGAAACTAAAAGTAGATCTACCATATGACCCAGCAATCCCACTACTGGGCATATACCCTGAGAAAACCATAATTCAAATTGCAGCTCTGTTTCTGTCATTGCAGCCAGGGCATGGAAGCAACCTAAGTGTCCATCGATAGATGAATGCATAGGAAGATGTGGCACATATATACAATGTAATATTACTCAGCCATAAAAAGAAACAAAGTTGAGTTATTTGTAGTGAGGTGGATGGACCTAGAGACTGTCATACAGAGTGAAGTAAGTCAGAAAGAGAAAAACAAATACCATATGCTAACACATATATATGGAATCTAAAAAAAGAAAACTGGTTCTGAAGAACCTATGGGCAGGACAGGAATAAAGACACAGACATAGGGAATGGAGTTGAGGACACGGGGTGGGGTTTGGATAAGCCCGGACGAAGTGAGAGGGTGGCATGGACATACATACACTACCAAATGTAAAACAGATAGTTAGTGGGAAGCAGCTGCATAGCACAGGGAGATCAGCTCCGTGCTTTCTTTTTACCTAGAGGGTTGGGATAGGGAGGGTGGGAGGGAGACGCAAGAGGGAGGAGATATGGGGATATATGTATATATATAGTTGATTCACTTTGTTATACAGTAGAAACTAACACACCGCTGTAAAGCAATTATACGCTAATAAAGATGTTAAAAAATAAAAGAAAGAATATATAAGATACATACAAAAAAGGAAAATCTTAAAGGTGCTACCAGAAAACTTCTAGAGCTCTTCAATGAATTTCGTAAAGTTGCAGGCTACAAAATTAATGTACAGAAATCTGTTGCATTTCTATACACTAACAATGAAAGATCAGAAAGAGAAATTCAAGAAACAGTGCCATTTACTATTGCAACAAAAGGAATGAAATACCTAGGAATGAACCTACCTAAGGAGACAAAAGACCTGTACTCTGAAAATTGTAAGGCACTGATGAAAGAAACAGAAGACTACACAAACAGATGGAAAGATATACCATGTTCTTGGATTGGAAGAATAAATATTGTCAAAATGACTGTACTACCCAAGGCAATCTACAGATTCAGTGCAATCCCTATGTAATTACCAATGGCATTTTTCACAGAACTAGAACAAAAAAAATCTTAAAATTTGTATGGAGACACAAAAGACCCCAAATAGCCAAAGCAATCTTGAGAAAGAAAAATTGAGCTGGAGGAATCAGGCTCCCTGACTTCAGACTATACTACAGATTTATAGTCATCAAAACAGTATGGTACTGGCACAAAACTAGAACTATAGATCAGTGGAACAGGATAGAAAGCTCAGAAGTAAACTGTTGCACCTATGGTCAATTAATTGATGACAAAGGAGGCAAGACTATACAATGGTGGAAAGACAGTATCTTCAACAAATGGTGCTGGGAAAACTGGACAGCTACACATGAAAAAATGAAATTAGAGCATTCTTTCATACCATACACAAAAATAAGCTCAAAATGGATTAAAGACCTAAATGTGAGACTGGACACTATAAAACTCCTAGAGGAAAACAGAGGCAGAACACCCTCTGACATAAATCACAGCAATATCTTTTCCAATCTGTCTCCCAGAGTAATGGAATGAAAAATAAACAAATGGGACCTAATTAAATTCAAAAGCTTTTGCACAACAAAGAAACCATAAACAAAACAAAAAGACAACCCACAGATTGGGAGAAAATATTTGCAAATGATGTGACCGACAAGGGGTTAGTCTCCAAAGTTTACAAACAGCTCACGTGGCTTAATATCATCAGAACAAACAACCCAGTCAAAAAATGGGCAGAAGACCTTAGTAAAAAGTGTTTCCAAGGAAGACATATGGATGGCCAAGAGGCACATGAAAAGATGTTCAACATCGCTAATGATTAGAGA
Organism: Balaenoptera acutorostrata; assembly: GCF_949987535.1. Classification (NCBI taxonomy): domain Eukaryota; kingdom Metazoa; phylum Chordata; class Mammalia; order Artiodactyla; family Balaenopteridae; genus Balaenoptera; species Balaenoptera acutorostrata. The sequence goes on from NC_080068.1 coordinate 11,385,845, forward strand.
AATGCAAATCAAGCTATAGTGGGATATCACCTCACACCAGTCAAAATGACTATCATCAAAAAATCCACACACAATAAGTGCTGTAGAGGGTGTGGAGAGAACGGAACCCTCCTACACTGTTGGTGGGAATGTAAGTTGGTAGAGCCCCTATGGAGACAGTATGGAGGTTCCTTAAAAAACTAAAAATAGAGCTACCATATGACCCTGCAATCCCACTCCTGGGCATGTATCTAGAGAAAAACATGGTCCGAAAGGATACACGCACCCCAGTGTTCATTTCAGCACTGTTTACTATAGCCAAGACATGGAAGCAATCTAAATGTCCATTGACAGAGGAATGGATAAAGAAGATGTCATACATATATACAGTGGAATATTACTCAGCCATAAAAAAAGAATGAAATAATGCCATTTGCAGCAACATGGATGGACCTAAAGATTGTCATACTGAGTGAAGTAAGTCAGACAGAGAAAGAAATATCATATGATATCACTTGTATGTGGAATCTAAAAAGAAATGATACAGATGAACGTATTTACAAAACAGAAATGGACTCACAGACTTACAGAATGATCTTACGGTTACCAGCAGGGGAAGGGTGGAGGGAAAGGATAGGGAGTTTGGGATTGACATGTACCCACTGCTATATTTAAAAAGGATAACCAACAAGGACCTACTGTATAGCACAGGAAAGTCTGCTCAGTGTTATGTGGCAGCCTGGATGGGAGGGAAGTCTGGGGCCAAATGGACACATGCATATGTATGGCTGAGTTGCTTTGCTGTGTACCTGAAACTGTCACAACATTGTCAATCAACTATACTCCAATAGAAAATAAAAAGTTAAAATAAATAAACTTTTAAAAATCTTGCATTAGTTAGAATTCATTACATACTACTTAAATTTGATAAAATTTCAAAAATAACAGTATGAATTATATAAATTTCTAAAGTAAAGACCAGAAAAAAACTAAAAAGTTATACATTATCAAAATTTTTTATATATTTCTATTATGCCAGTATCATATTGTTTTGATTACTATAGCTTTGTTATATAGTTTGAAATCAGTAAGTGTGATACCTCCAGCTTTGTGCTTTCTGAAGATTGCTTACCTATTCAGAGTCTTTTGTGGTTGTCTATGAATTTTAGGATTTTTTTAAGTTTATGTGAAAAATGTCATTGGAACTTTGATAGAGGTTGTATTGAATCTGTTGATCTTAGTATGGGCATTTTAACAGTATTATTTCTTCCATTCCATAAACACAGGATATCTTTTCATTTATTTGTGTCCACTTCAGTTTCTTTCATTAATGTCTTGTAGGTTTTGGTTCACAGGTCTTTCACCTCCTTGGTTAAATTTATTTCTAAGTATTTTATTGTTTTGATGCTATTATAAATGGGATTATCTTCTTTCTTTTTTCAAATGGTTTGTTGTTAGTGTATAAAAATGCAAGTGAGTTTTTATATCTGCAACTTTACTGAATTTGTTTACTGGCTTAACAGTTTTTTGGCAGAGTCCTTAGGCCTTTCTATATATAAGATCATGTCATCTGCAAACAGACAGTTTTCCTTCTTTCTTTCTGATTTGGATGCCTTGTATTTCTTTTTCTTGTGTAATTGCTCGGACTAGGACTTCCAGTTCTATGTTGAATAGAAGTGGTGATAATGGCCACTCTAGTTCACGATCTTAAAGGAAAAACTTTCAGCTCTTCATTGTTGCATATTATGTTAGCTATGGGCTTATAATATATGGCTTTTATTATGTTGAGTTACATACATTCTTTAGTCACATGACATTTTAAGGGAGAAAAGTGCGGATCCAGTGAGGTAACCTTATTGTTGTTTGACTTGGAGTCCTTTAATTGTGCTCTACAATCCCCTCACCTAAATAAAGTATTGAATTTTTAAAATACTGTCCATAATTTTCTCTTCTGTGCCAAAAATATAAAGACGATGGTGACTACAGTTAATAATACTGTATTATATACTTGAAATTTTCTGAGTAGATCTTAAGGGTTCTCATCACACACACAAAAAAAAGGGTAACATTGTGAGGTGATGTTTATGTTAATTAGCTTGATAGTGGTAATCATTTGACATTATATGTATATCAAAATATCATGTTGTATGTCTTAAATATGTACAATTTTAATGTTTAATTATACCTCAGTAAAGCTGGAACATAACAGAAATAAAGATTTAAGAAATTATATTTCACTGAACAAGAAGCTTTGAAGGACTTTTCTACATATAAGGGATAGTACTATTTTTACAGTGGTAGGCAGAAAATACCAATTAGAAGCAAAACTCTAAAGTTGTCCAAGTCTGTCTCCAATCTTTTAGCCTTGCCTTTCTAATAACTGATAACATGGAAAGTCTTAACTTTCCCCTTGCCTATAACAGGGAACTCTGAGTCTCTTATTCTGTAATTTAAGGTGCTTTATGCTTATAAAAGAGTTATTTGTGGGAGGGAAGGAAAAATGAAATCTCCTTATGATATATATCTTATTGGCTATCATCTGCTTTGCCTTCAGATGTTATTTCAAAGACATCACTTTCAAACTATAAATAAGTGATAGATGAATTTAATCCATAATGTTTATTAGAATGAATTATTTTACTACATAACCATAAATTTTCCAGCTAACACCTTGGTGATAAATTTGAATAATTTGTGCATTCATTATTATTCAGGTTAAGAGAAAGAATTCTTTTCGAATATGGGGATTTCAGGTAAGGCTAGACTCCTGAGTGTCTTTGAAAGCATTCAGTCTGGTAGCATAGGAGAGCAGAGCAGAACCATTAAAATGTTACATAAAGTAATGGTTGGACAAATAATATATTTTAGAATTTAGAATTTTTCTATGACTATAGTAACTACCCCATATATTACAGAAAAATGTGTGTGTGTGTGTAAATTCATTACTATTAAGAAATTTTTGCTTTTTATTTCTTTAAGATATTGGTAAGAGAGATATATTGTCTTCATCTTTTTAGTAGCGCTTTTAAACTTAATATGACTATACTGTTTTGAAAACTTGAGGATACCCTGGTATAATGAAAACTTTTCTAGTTTTTTTTTTATGCAAGTTGAAAAAACATAACAGAATCATCTTTTCTTGTTAATTTTTTTTTTTTAGAGAGAAATTTTTTTTTTTAATTTTATTTATTTATTTATTTATTTATTTATTTATTTATTTATTTATTTATTTTTGGCTGTGCTGGGTCTTCGGTTCGTGCGAGGGCTTTCTCTAGTTGCAGCAAGTGGGGGCCACTCTTCATCGCGGTGCGGGGACCGCTCTTCATCGCGGTGCGCGGGCCTTTCACTATCGCGGCCCCTCCCGTTGCAGGGCACAGGCTCCAGTCGCGCAGGCTCAGCAGCCGTGGCTCACGGGCCCAGCTGCTCCGTGGCATGTGGGATCTTCCCAGACCAGGGCTCGAACCCGTGTCTCCTGCATTAGCAGGCAGATTCTCAACCACTGCGCCACCAGGGAAGCCCCTTCTTGTTAATTTTTTAAACTTAATCTTAGGAGTTGTACCTAACAGAATTATTTATAAAGCCTAATCAAAGAAACGTGAAACATTTGTGTTCTTGTTTTTTGTTTATTTTTCCAAAAACAAGTAATTTAAATTGTATGCAGAGAAACATGTTGGTTAATATTAGTGCCATCTGGCATAGACATCTGCTACCACATTGACCTCCAGGTTGTCTTGGCTGCTCTGCCTGGCACGCCAGGTGCCCACATCTTTCTTCACCACGCCAAGTTGGTCTTTCCACATCTGACGTTTCTATAAAGAGTTCAATCTTCCCATACAGATAAGAGTGTTTCTGAATTAAGGGTATAGGAAAAGGAGGGTAGCTTTTTAGAACTTCTAAAACTAGATTTCAAAGCCCATAAAATGTATGTTGATTTTCCCTTATTTCTAGAAAATTAGAGATAGTGTGTGGTTTTTGTTTTTTTGTTTTTTGTTTTTTTTAAAATTTATTTATTTATTTATTTATGGCTGCGTTGAGTCTTCGTTTCTGTGCGAGGGCTTTCTCTAGTTGTGGCGAGCGGGGGCCACTCTTCATCGTGGTGCACGGGCCTCTCACTGTCACGGCCTCTCTTGTTGTGGAGCACAGGCTCCAGACGCGCAGGCTCAGTAATTGTGGCTCACAGGACCAGTTGCTCCGTGGCATGTGGGATCTTCCCAGACCAGGGCTCGAACCTGTGTCCCCTGCATTGGCAGGCAGATTCTCAACCACTGCGCCACCAGGGAAGCCCCTAGTGTGTGATTTTCACATTACACAACTAAAGCCTCAGAGGGTATGGTGATCTTGAATAACAAACAAATGATTTCACATATTTCATATGCTTTTGGTCATCTACATTTATTAGCTTTCAGAGTAAAATTGAACATTATTCAAAATTTAGTATGTTTTATATGTCTTCTGTGGGAAATTTGCTTATAACAATCATAGAGTCTGCATTTTCTTTTCTAGCTTATTACACACATTCTTTTAAGAAAGCCCATTTTAGATGATCCTTTTCAAAGGATAAAAGCTTTTCAGATTTTTTCCTTTTATGAAAGACAATCAAAAGCTTTACATATATACAATGGAATATTACTCAGCCATAAAAAGGAATGAAATTGGGTCATTTGTAGAGATGTGGATGGCCCTAGAGAGTGTCATACAGATTGAAGTAAGTCAGAAAGAGAAAAGCAAATAGCGTATAATAACACATATATGTGGAATCTAGAAAAATGGTATAGATGATCTTATTTGCAAAGCAGAAATAGAGACACAGACATATAGAACAAATGTATAGATACCAAGGGAGAAAGGGGTGGGGTGGGACGAATTGGGAGACTGGGATTGACACATATATGTTATTGATACCATGTATAAAATAGACAAATGATGGGAACATACTGTATAGCACAGGAAACTCTACCTAATGCACCGTGGTAACCTAAATAGGAGGAAGTCCAAAAGGGCGGGGATATCTGTATGTGTATGGCTGATTAATTTTGTTCCGCAGTGTAGAGGCTAATGCAACATTGTAACGCAACCATACTCCAATAAAAATTTTAAAAATAAAGCTTTACCTTATTTATATAGCATTTTAATCATGGTTGCAAGTGATTCTGCAAATAAAAAGCTCTTGTTTTTTTAATTGTTATTTTTATTGTATATTTTATTTTCCCTTTGAAGCATGTGAAATTACAAGAGGTGGAATATTTAATTTTAACCAAGAATTATTCAGATTTGTTTCTCAAAATTAACATTAGTTTAAATGGTTTAACATTTTCCTTTAGTGAATTTTAGATTTTCTAATGCAGCTTGTAAAGCAACATTTTTTAGCTGGTACGAAGCTCGATGAATTAGCAGCTACAAGCTATTGCAGGAAATAAACCCAGACCCTTCCTATAAATAACTGTCAAATTGTATAAAGTACAGCTGCATATAGTTTTATAGGCTGTGTGATCATCTTCTCTACTTTTTGGGGAGATGGTGGAAGAAAATGAACCCAATTATTCTCCTTAAAATATCCCTGCTCCAAGAAATCCATTATCCTTCCAGAAAGTAATCCCTATATTGTCTCTTTTTTAATCACAAAATTTAAAGTATAGAGGTAATGTGTCCTTCAGGAATTGACCTTTTGGTTCTATATTTCTTAATTATACTAGCATCCATAATTTAATATATAAATAATAAATATGTTTATAAATCATTGCTATGGCTTAACCCAACACATGATTTGTACACATTTTACTTTAAATTTAAATAGTGAAATAACTTCATTATTCAAAATATGACTGGGAGTTTATACACATTGAAAACAAATAATAAGACTTGTAATTAGCCAAAAAAGAAAACAGTTAGGAGGTTAATATAAAAGCATTATAGCAACAAAAAAATACTGTTGTTTTTATTATCATTATTATGATTGGGAATAATTTGAAGTTACAAGAGGCCTTAGAGGTCATCTAGTTCAACCTATTTTTATTACGGATGAACAGACCTAGTTAAGTTAATAGTACCAGGAACTTGAAACCAGTGTTAGGATTAGGGTCATATCACAGATGAAATGATACCAAGAATTTTCTTGCTGGTAATTATTTGATGAGAACCATGTGAAAAACCATCCTTAGATGATTGCATGTATCAATTTACTGTAAACTAATGTGGATAACCTAGAAAAGAATGAACGTGACTGGAATTAATTTAGAACACTGATGAATGAACTGTTCACCCTAAAGCATACATCTGAAAGAGCAAACACAAAAATAAATTCAAAAAATCAGTCTAAAGATGCTTTCACATATGAACCCATACACATGGGTCTCTGAAAGCTGACATCTTGTTCAACTACTAGTCAATAATCAATTTCGAACTCTTTTAATACGCTTGTACTTTCCAATTGCCATATAATTTCTTGGGTTACAGAGGACTAGAGGACCTGGTTTCTGCCATTAGGGAGCTCAGAGTCTTCTTGGGACTAAAGGGTACTTAAATCTAAAAATAAATAAATAAAAATTTAAAAAATAAAAAAATAAAATCACACAACCTAAGGCTTGTATGACCACGTAATTCTATGGTCTAGTCTAGGTAATTTGTTTAGTAAAAGTTGAAAATAGTGTAATGGTGTTTGAATGCAGCAATAAGAAAAGTTTTCAAATTTGAATAGCAGTGAAACGGTAATGAGAAGAACTCAATATTGTGAGAAGGGTGATATGAGTGGGATACAGAGGGGGAAGTATCTCGGTGATATTGGAGCGTTGTGTGGTGTGATCTGTAGGTCATTTTTAAAAGCTATTTTGAGTTTATATTGTATAGGTTTCTGAACATTGTATCGATAGTCATAATCAATTCTTCATTTTATTCATTTCTCAGTTGTTGAATTGAGAAATGATATGATGAATCTGATGTTTAAAATACATTATCTGGTGACAGTATGTGGAGCTGACTAAAGAAATAAGAGAATATTTCCTGTCTCTGAATTTGGCGACTCTTAAGTACCTCATATGAGTGCAATCATACAATCATATAGTATTTGTCTTTTTTGTGACTGGCTTATTTCACTTAGCATAATATCTTCAAGATTCATCAATGTGTGTGTGTGTCAGAGTTTTCTTCCTTTTTAAGGCAGAATAATATTCTTTTGTGTGTATATACCACGTTTTGTTTATACATTCATCTGTTGATGGACATTGAGTTGTTTCCGCCTTTTGGCTATTGTGAATAATGGTAAGAGCATTGGCTAGGGAGAGGGAGAGATCGGGAGGTGTTTAATGGGTACAGAGTTGCAGTTTTTGCAAGACGAAAAGAGTTCTGGAGATTCAACTGTGCGAATGTACTTAATACCACTAAACTGTACACTCAGAATGCATTGTCACCTCACGCACATTAGAGTGGCTGTTATCAAAAAAGCAAGAAATAGCAGTGCTGGCAGGGGCATGGAGAAAAGGGAGCCCTTATGCACTGTTAGTGGGAATGTAAATGGTAGCCACTATGGAAGACGGTATGGAGTTTCCTAAAATAATTAAGAACTACCAAATGACCCAACTATTTCACTTCTAGGTATTTATCCAAAGAGTATGAAAACACTAATTCAAAAAGATATGCACCCCTGTGTTCATTGCAGCAGCATTTACAGTAGCCAAGATATGGAAATAGTCTGAGTGCCCATTGATGAATGAATGGATAAAGATGCGGTATATACACCGTATACATCAGCCATAATAAGATGAAATCTTGCCATTTGTGACAACATGAATGGACCTTGAAGGTATTATGCTCAGTGAAATGTCAGGTGGAGAAAGACAAATACTGGATGATGTCACTCATATGTGGAATTTAAAAAATACAAAAACATCGATACAGAGATCAGAGTAGTAGTTACCAGAGGGGAAGGGGAGTTGGGGAGGGCGAAGTGGGAAAAGGGGTCAACTGCATGGTGACAGATGGAAGCTAAACTTTCGGTGGTGAGCGCCCTGTAGCATACACAGAAGTTGAAATATAATGTACACATGAAACTATATAATGTTATAAACCAATGTTACCTAATTAAAATGCTTAATATGGTAAATTTTATGTTATCTATTTTTATTCCAATTAAAAACTTTAAAACCATATAAATACATTTTTTAAAATAATCAAACGCAAAAGGAAATGAAAGGATAAAGGAGATACAAACTATTGCATTATCCACGGCATGAGATGGTAAGGATCCAGACTTCATTAAGCCACACTACTATTCATGCATCCATCCATCTAATCTGTTGAGAACCTACTGATTTTTATGCAGTGTACTGGATCAAACAGGACTCGCTGGTGTAGTGTGTGTGTGTGTGTTTTTGGATGGTGTGTAGTAAAGGGAGAACAGACATATAAGGTGAAGATTATCATATATTGCTCTAAGTGATATGATAGAGCTTTGTTTAGCCATAAAGACGTACAAATCAGCATCATCAGGAAGGATTTTCTAGAAATGATGCTTGATGAATCAACAAAAAATTATCATGGTTGACAGAAATACTGAAAGCAGCAGGAATAGTATGTACAAAATATAGTACTGGAAAGTATTGCATGTTTGCAGAACTGTGGTTAGAATAAAGTGCATATTCACTGAAATAGTAAGTCATGACATTAGAAAACAGGTGTATTCCTTAAAAGTATAATTAACCAATATGTTGCTCTGCACTCTGTTCTATCAGAAATATAACTCCGTTATTTTTCTTTTTAATTAGGTCATTTATTTTGTGCTTAATGGCTTTAAGAAATCTAATCAGATCTGTTATGTTTAAAAGTGTGAAATAATGGCACAAATGAAGCATATTTTATTGAGAACATTCATTCCCGCACTTTGATGGGAGATAATTTTCCATGGGTCTCTAATGTTTTTCCGTGTCTTGTGAGCAAAGTCACTTTCTTTGTTACAGACTGTCTTTTCAGGGATATTTGTATAGGAAACAACCTTAAATGATATAGTGTCTCCCTTTGGAGTTAAGGGCAGACATGTTTACTACCCACTGCAAAATATTCAAGTTTTTAAGTTCAGGGTTCCGCTCCTGTAATGCAACCCACCACATGTGCAGATGTCACCTGGCCCCTTTTTCATTTCCCTGTGGGAATTCAGGCTCAGAACTGGCATAAGGAAATGCTGATATCCTGGACATGGTTATAGCTGTGAGTAATGAAGTCCTATGTCCTTGACAAAGAGTCTTACGGCTTCTGTGAGCATCCATGAAACCATGGCAGGCTGACTTGTTAGCTTGTAAGTAATGTAAAATCTTAGACCCTTCATAATTTTTGACAGTTTGGGCTATAAGGATGAGAAGCTGACAAAGGTTTTATTTTAGGAAGTGGATGAATGAGGGTTGATTAAGAGAATTTGAGGGAAGTCTACAGGAATTGGTAGCAAACACGTTGGCCAGATTATATGGCAAACCAGGCAATAAGTGGTCCTCTGCCTCATTGCCTTTTTATAAGCAGGAATCGGAAAGGTGGTTGCAGGTGGAGTACTGGGAAGTCGGTATAATGAGACCTTCCTGAGCAGTGCTGGGGCTGTCACGCACTCTCCTCTCCACGGGGAGGGGAAGTAGGTTTCTGAGCCAAGCTAGTTGTCAGTCTGAAGTTTGACCCATTAAAGCAACTAGAACTGAGACTTCTCCTAGATGGACAGAATTCCGTCCCCTTGGAGAAAACAGTTACAGAGTCTTGCACATACATTGAAGGTGAGGGTAGGGGAATTAATGACTGTTATAGGCAGAAACCAGGTAAATCATTACAACTTTGCCTGGTTTACTTGGGAGATAATGGCCTGGACATGTAATGTTTATTAAGGAAGAATGGCAACGCTTGATTGTTTTATGGCTCATTCCCTTGCTGACTTAAAGAAAACCACACAACAGAAGAGTTGTGAGTTTAAGTTTTATTCAGGGACTTATCGAGGACTGTAGCCCTGGGAGACAGCCTCTCAGGAGCTTTGAGGAAACTGCTCTGAAGAAGTAGTGGAGAAGCCAGTTTATATATGATTTTTGGCTAGGAAATACACACAGTCAAGCAAACATCTAGGTAAAAGATTACTGCTCGTCACAAAGAACAGATATCTCAAGTAAATGATTTTAGTGCTTTTCTATGTATGGGAAGATGCAAGAATCTGGGTTCATAAAAATTTTTCCTGAGATATACATCTAACTATCTAAGGGGCCTGCTTGTCCAAAGCACAGAGTGGCTTATCCTGTAATCGTCTTAATTTCCTCTCAAACTGCACTGGTGATGGTCAGCCGCTGCAGTGGGTTACAACTTACTCCTTGTAGAACTCAATGGTTCTTCTTTATTTATGCCCTCTTGCAGTCTACTACCCTTAGATTTATTCAGTAAAAGGCCTCTGAGTATTTTTATAGTGGGTTCTAGAGACTTTAAGGGTGCTTTGACTCTCTCAGAGAGATTTCTGAGATAGACTCCCATAGTAAACCGTAGATGAAGCATTGACCAGAATTCAGGTTCATACTGCCGTGGATTAGATTTACAATACTAATGAAGCTGACCCACTGGAGAATGAGACACCGGCCCCAAAAGTTCTAGATAAATTCTTGCATTTAGTCCTGCTACCCAAGATAATTCCCCTAGCCTTTCTGATGAAACCAGGTGAGAACCTAAGAGATGTTATGATAATGTGGAGCAAACACTAATGGATTAATGTGGACTCAAAAAATTTTTGCTGCTATGAGAGTCAAGCCCAAGTCAGCCAAAAGAGGCAGATCTATGGCCCTTGCAGGAACGTGATGTGACTGTGACTGTCAAAGGGTCCTTAAGTCTGAAACAGGTGGTTTCAGTCATGGTGATTCTGCCACTTGACATTGGGTTTTGGAAATTTAGTTGATTCACAAGCCACTGCTACATCACTAAAAACTGAAAGTAAGCCAGAGGGCTTGCTCAGTGGTGTGGAGCCTAACCCCAACCTAAGTAGTTTTAAAGAGAAAGATAATATCGGATGAGACCAGAGTCTCCTTGTTCCCTAGGGGGAAAAAGACCACACAGATCCATCTGAGTATGCTGAGGAACTTCAAGGAGGAAAGGGACTGCAACTTGGATGGTTCTGTTGGATGTAGATGTACACATCACTTTCCTTCTCAGGGCCATATGGAGAAGGGACACCAAGATTCAACTGATGGGATTTGGGCAAGCCTCTCAGAGGAGCAAGAGAGCTAATGTGATCTTTTGGGTAAGGCCCTTTGGGAAAATTCAGTGGTCTGTTTTTTATTATTGTCACATCTGAATATATGGTAGAAAATGGATTTCTTCTATGCATGCACTTTCCTGTCCCGTAAGTGGTAGGGGAAAGTCTCCCAGTAGGAATAGCTCATGTAGAGAAGTGCTCATCCCTTTGGGGTCCTACATCCTAATTACTCTGAGCTAAAATTTCTGTAACTGATGGTTTTGCCAGTTAGAGGATCTGGCAAAGGGAGGCAGCCTTCATGTGACATGTGCTCCTTGGGGTTTTAGACATGTTGCCTCCTAATAGGGTTATCAGGCACTCCTTTTAAAACGCAGCTATTAGATTGGTACTCAGCTCTCGTTAAAATTCAATGTCTGACCCATGAAGCCTGTGTGATTCTTTGGAAGTCCCTCCAAACAAGGACTATATTCAATTATTTGAACTTTATTGGGTACCCAAGGCTTGCCAGTGACCTGGGAGGCCACATTGGAGGCACTGTCAACCTGTGCCCCTCATTTGGGGAGGATTTATGATTGTTAAAAATACTTTTGTTCCAGGGGCACCATATGTGGCCCTGGTACTATACTTTTTGTATAGAGGCCAGGAATTAACTTGCCTCCCTTCTGAAAACACGTGCATTATAGGGGTGGTCATAATTGACTGTCAAGTACTTAAGGAGACACCACCAGTAGATCATGTAGCCCTCAGATGACTGCAGAGATTGCTTCAAAATTAGGTTGCTTGGTGTTACTGGGACGGGGGTTTTATGGAGGAATAGGTGACTCGTTATTAATGTTTACTTCATCTGCAGTTATCCCTACAATGAGGATAAATTCAAAGAAGGGGTAAAAACTTTCCCCTGCCTTCAGCTGCAATGATCAATGACATGACTTTGGCTCTTGAAGGCTTTCAGTTCAGCCTCAACTCACTGACTGGGGTAGTTATGGGTGACAGATTTGCCCTAGACCTTCTCCTTGCTTGCCAAAGCTGAGTCTGAGCAATCTTTAATACTTCCTGCTGTAACTGGGTTAATGTCTTGGGTCGAGTGGAAATGTCAATACAGAAAGTCACCTGGCTTTTAAGGCCGTCCCTGATCAGTTGTAGGATTTTTTCAGCTATCTGGGTCTAAGACCCTGGGAGATATGATTGAGTTCAGTTCGGCAAGTCAACGTCATACTGCTCAGGGTCTTGTTGTTAGTAGCATTAATTAAATGCTCTGTGGGATAAATTGGATGGTTTTGGTCCCAGCCTCTGTCAGTCAGGTTAATCAGAGCAGCCAACAGGATGTTGTAGTGATGGGAAAATTCTCCAAAAGTTAAGGCCCTATAGAGAATAGCTGGAGATTGTTAAGACACAGTACTCTCCATGAATCTCTCATCCTTCTGTACCTCTCGCAAGCAGAGGCTCTCACTGTCTTTGTGCCACAGTATCTTTTTTTTTTTTTTAATTTTATTTATTTATTTATTTATTTATGGCTGTGTTGGGTCTTCGTTTCTGTGCGAGGGCTTTCTCTAGTTGCAGCAAGTGGGGACCACTCTTCATCGCGGTGCGCGGGCCTCTCACTATCGTGACCTCTCTTGTTGCGGAGCACAGGCTCCAGACGCACAGGCTCAGCAACTGTGGCTCACGGGCCCAGTCGCTCCACGGCATGTGGGATCCTCCCAGACCAGGGCTCGAACCCGTGTCCCCTGCATTGGTAGGCAGACTCTCAACCACTGCGCCACCAGGGAAGCCCCACAGTATCTTTTTAAGAATGTTTAATAGTGGATAGACTTGGAAGATAAGTGTCTTATTTCAAAGCAAATGGCAGGTAGGCTTATTGCCCATTATCAAACATTTGCATGTTTCCTGCACCTCCCAAATGGGGTTTGTCTCCTGAAATACAACCCAATGCATGTACACGTATCACCTTGCTCTCTTTGTGTTACCTTGTGGGAATTGGCACTTTGGAAATCATCACACACACAAAACATGCTGACACTCTAGCTGTTGCTATTGGTGGGAGCAATGAAGTTCTTTGTGTCTAACCCTATGTTATGTCTTCTTCTAGCAAATGAAACTGTGGTGGCAGATAGGATAAAATCTTAGATGCTTCACACACACGTCTTTATAGACATATTATGTTTGCAGTTATAAAATAATAATGTGTTGTGGGAGCTAATTTTCAGAGAGGGGAGTATATCCCATCAACATTTATGACTAGGTAGTAAAATCTCATTTTCACTGAAATTTAGCTACATGAAATGCTTTGCTATCCAAAATCTGAACATGTGCCAAACTATTAGTCAACACTGTACAGCACTGGTATAATTAGGTAAGAATGCTAGATAAATTGTTTGTAATCTGGGTAGCAGAATCCTAAATCATTTTAATGGAAAATGGATTATATCAGCAACATATGAATACAAAAGAGCTGTGGTCTCCAAGGAAATTATCAGAAGCACATCAAAAGCTGTTAATTTATTGAAAAAGTAACATCTGAGAGATGGAATTAAACTAAATAACCAGAAAATATGTAAGAAGTAAAAATTGCTGAAGTTTTAATAATGAAACTTATATTAGTTTCATTATTAAACACACAAATTTACTGTGAATGTTGTGTTCTAAGGTGTAGGAAACCCAATGTAACTCAATGTAACATTTCCTAATAGATTGATAGTAACTGAGATGAGCGTTTGTACAGGAATTAACAAAATAGAACTGGAAATAGACAATAATTATGGAAATTGTGGATGGAAAATTTCCATAGAAACTATTTATAATTAAAGTTTTTTAATTCTAATTTTTTTCATGAAAATAAGGTAAATAATAGAAATAGTATCATTTTTCTGTCACCTTTTTTTCTTTCGTCTCTAATTCTCCTTCCCATTTAGCTCTTATTTCTTTCCTATCAAATTATATAATGTGTTCATTTATTCATTCAGTCATTTGGCAAGTATTAATTGAAGAATTATTTTTCTGTTCAGGTATTTATAGCATTGCTTAGAATTTCATAATTTCAGATTTCTAGAAAATCTAGGTCTGCTGGCTCTAACAGAACTAAAATGCATACATGACTTGGTAACTAGAATTAATAATAAGTAATATTTGCAAAATATTGTACAATTTTCTTTCAGAATTTTATCCTAGCAACAAATGTGAGCAAGACTGATTGTTTCCACTTGACAGAGAAAGAACATAAGTCCTTAGGATGAAGTGATCCAAAGCTAGGTTGCACAGTCAAAATTAGAATTTTACCAAAAAAACTGTGTTCTCTCTCACTATGCTCCACATACAGTTGGCAGGTGATAGAGTGGATTAAAAGGTCTAATTGCAATATGGAGTTAATCTTTGTATTCTTAGTGGCTTTTGAAAATTGCAGTTTAAGAATGGATCTGACTAAAACAGCACTGAGGACATAAGTTCATTTAATTCTCAACTCTGTGATATCCCAAATATGCCTAAGATAATATATCTTGATTTTGCAGCTTAGAATTGCAGAGTAAATTAAGAAATATTTTAGTGTGGAGAATTTGGATCTGCTTTCAGACATAGTTGTCTAATTTACTGTGATTACCAAAATAGTGCATCATGATTTACAGAACACATTTGATTGTATTGCAAGAGACAGTGATTCTTGAGCTAATGAATTGATATTCCTACAAGGAATATAAGTCTCTATAAGGAAAGTAATAAGTCCTATAATTTAAATATATAATAACTTGGCTCTTGCTGCATGTCTCAGTGTTTATGGACATCATTTAAAATATACAAAGTAAAAGTTGATTTCATAAGATTTAAAACGCAGTATATAGTACACAAAGTATTTTGCTAATATGAGACTCAATACTGCCAATGATAAAAAGAAATTAATAGAGACCTGCTAAAATATAGGAACACAAGACTGTTTCAAGTCTGTTATAGAGGAACAATTATTAGGAAATTACAGAACTTAAAGACAAAATTATAAGAATAGGGAGCATGTAAAATAAGAGTAAAAAGAAAAAAAAGAATGAGAATTTATTAGCTAGGATAGACTGGGCTATGAGGTGCTAAGAAATAAACCATGAAGAATCTTAATGGCTCAAACACAACACAAATTTATTTCTTACACAAAATTCAGTGTGGATCTGGCAACTCTCCAGGGCAGCTCTCCTTCATGTTATGACTCAGAGACTTTCTCTATTTTGTACTCCTGTCATCTTAATGTATGGATTTCTGGGTTATCTGGACAGAAGGAGATAGTGTTGGAGGTTTATATAGGATGGTTATAAGGTCAAAATCTGGTCACATGGCTCTAACATAACTTTAGGGGAGTCTGTGATATGAAGGGTAATGAGAAAATTTCTATGAGAAAAAGTTGAAGATCTGGGGTTGTGAAACAGGAAGAATCTTTTCTCCAAGTCAGATAACCTTGTGAGGCACACTCTGAGGAACTTGTTAAGTCTCTTGGGTATCAGCGATTGAAATGCTTTCCCACATGATTAATGGTAATGTAGGAGATAGAACAATTTGAATATAGGGACAGGGACAAAAGTAGTGGATCACTGAGGAGCCATTTGCTTGATACAGTGAGGAGGACTGGTGTGATAGAGTTAAGATGGTGTGATGAAAACCTTTGAAATAAAGAGATGACAATTTAAGTTTCTACAGAAATTGGGATATATTCGGCATGGTATAAGACTGAGAGATATTCTCAGAACTACAATAAAAGTACTGGTAGTTCTGGTAAGCATTCTGAATGTTTCAGAAAGCAGTTAACAAAAAAGAAATGATATTTCTTAGGGCAAACAAATGATGCAGCTGAAGTGAGAAAATGATAATTAGGGCAGAAGGGAATGACCAGGTAGGACTTCATTTTAACATCTTGAATAACTTGGGGTTATTCATTCTAAGATATAAAAGATTTTTAATTTCATTATTCTCCAAGACTTTTCTCAAATTTATGAAACAAATTTGAAAAGTCTGAGTCTTTTAGAAACAATGGTACCATTTTATAGGAAAATGATGAAAACAACAGCTTCATAAAAATTCAAAGGCTGATTTCATGTTTACTTTGCATTGTATATTGGTGTGTGTTTTTATAAAATGCAAAAAAATTAAGATGTAACTGCACCAAGAGTTTTTTTATTTTTTAATATTTTTACCCCAGTGTATATCACAGTATATATGGAAGTAATAATGGTCATTTTATTTTACAAATGTAATGATGTTATTGTTATGAAGAAAAAAAAAGAAGGGGAAAATTTACTTAGTGAATGCATTTTAGGGTAATGGTTGTAAAAATAAATCTGAATTTGTAATCATAATAGTGAAAGGAAAATGAGTTGCCAGAGGAAACAAAGGTTTATAGTAATATTGTAAAGCAATTATAATTTCATTAAAAATTAATTTGTTTAATTGATGTTTCTCTAAACTTATTTTTCTTTAATCCTTATCATTATTCATATACCTCTAGTCATTATAATATAAATTACATTAACTTATACACTAAGTTGAATTGATTGGTTTATATCCATGGATTTTGAATACTGCATTAGATTTCTGTTGATTGTAAAGCACTTTATTTACTTGGAATTTCTTTATAGTCCAGCTATATGCAGTACAAACTGATATGTGAATGGATGAGCAGGATAAAATATTCCAATTTTTTCTTTAATTTTGCAAGTGATTTAGGTAAAATAAAAATATTTTTCTAAATTTTGTATTGATCTAACCAGAGAGATAAATTCATTTGAAAAACTTTATATCAAAAAAATAAGTTAGCAAACATGCCAAACTGAAGAAATGAGCTGATTCTTTTCTGGCTTGACTCTCATCCACCTACAAATATTTTTCTGATTTATACCCTAGTGATATTTTCTTGTTCTCTATAATTTAGGTGAAATTAGTATTCACATGTATTTGATATTTATGAATATATTTATTTTGTGACTATACGTTTTTATTATAGAGTATTTGTCAATATTGTGTTTTTTAAACTAATTTTTCAGAGGCTAGGAAATGGGACTATATAGCTTTATAGATCACTGTAGGTATTTAAGCACTAAAGAAATTTCTCTTGGTGACAAAACACTTCTAACCTGGTTATGTTCTTATATTAATATTGCTGAAATGTTTGTCCTTCTTTCTCTCAGATCACGTAACACTGCTTTTATTTTAGTTGTTAAAATATAATTTTTTTTTTTACTGTGTTACATAAAAGAACATAAACTTAATCTTTCAAATAGATAGGAGGTTCTAATTTTATAAGGAAAAAAAGGTACTCTACGATTGCTTGTGGTGTGCCGCGTCTGCCTGTGCTGTTGTATTTCTCTGTACCTTAATGCAAAGTCCATTAATATGAAAATAATTCAGTAAGCGGAATTATATTGCTTCCCAAAATAGTTCCAATGTGATACTCTTAACAAATGAAATATAAAAAGTATTTAAATAACTATGGATTTCTCCTCAATAAGTTAGAACACGCACTCATTTGTGTACTATACTGTTGTATTCAACAAGTTCAAAATTCAAGACAGTTTGTTACTTGCATTGTACCTAACATACGGAAAATTCTCAATAAGTCATTATTGATTGATTGAGTTAAATTATTGATATGCTCAGGACTGTGCTAAGTGCTGTAGGAACTGCAAAGGGAGAATAATTGCACCATATTAACTTTCAAAATGATGTAAATAAGAGTACTATTACAAACCACGTGGGAAGAAATTAACGTTAACCACATGAAGATGAGGAAGTCTTCCTAAAGGGAATGGAATGTTAGTTGGACCTTGATGGAAGTATAAATAAAAGAAATTTGGTTCAACTTGCAACTGCGAAAAGAAAGAAAATATCAAGGAAAATTTGAAAAGTTAAGACTTTTTTTAACATTATCGAAGAGCATAGTGAAGGATCATTTGTATGTGAAAAGAATTCCAGATAGGGAAAGTAGATTATCAGGAATTATTTGCTTTCATTTTACAGAAAAGTGAATCATGGCCTAAAGAATTTAGTTTACTTGTTTGAGATTCCATAGAAAATAGCAAAAATGGGAGCATACCTGTTTGAGAAGTTTTAAGGAAACTCGTCTAGAGCTCTTTTTCAAAACTATACATACTCATTTATGATCAAACATCTAGTAAAATGCTAGTAACCTTAAAAAAAATAGGTCTTGATATTTAAGGATTTTTTTTTTTTTTTTACAGTGAATTCTTGGCAGAGTGGTTAGGATGATTTTCCTAAAATGTGTATTTAAGCATGTCACTTTCCAGTGATTTCTAAATTCCTTACCTGCCTCAAAGTTATGATCAAATGATCTAGACCCCATACCTCTAACCTCTTGTACCACGCACCTCACCTCTGTGCTCCAACCATTCCAGCCTTCTCTCTGCCCCACTCACATATCAATCTCACATCCATTGTAGATGCTTTGCCTATATTTTGTCCTTTGTTGAGAATTTTTTTCCTTCCAGTTTTCATATAGCTGCTTATAATTCATTCCTCAGCCCTTATTGACACCTTTAGAAAGGCCTTCCCTGCCCTCCTCATGTAGAGTAGCTGCCTCCTACAACCAGTAAATATTATGTTGATTTAAAAAAAAAATATCGTATATAATTAGCTGAAATTACCTTGTTTTTCATTTGTATATTTATTGTCTAGATAGGAAACTTCTCTCTTTCGGTCATTATTCTTAATTTAGAATACTTTCTGCCTGTAGATATGGCTCTGGAATCTAACACAGTAATTTGAAACCAAATTAGATCATGAGCCATGCATCATCTATGGAAACAGTATATGTGTAGTGAACTGCTCTTTGCCCAAAAATGAGGTCTGACCTTTGCCCTCAGGTTCTGAGCGGTAATTTATGTCATACCTGATAGGAGTATCTTTGTTTAGAGTCCAGGGGTGACCACACTGGATCTTAGAGTGGAGCTGGACGCATCAGAAAATATCAGGGTGGGGCAGCCCACATCAGAAAAACAAGCATATGATTTATGGTGAAAGCTTCAGGTCATTTATTGTCAGACAGTGTTGAGGCTGAGAGCAACTATGTAGGCAATCAATCAATCGATCGATCATACCTATGTAATGAAGTCGAGTAAAACTCTCTGGACACTAAAGCTTCAGTGAGCTTCCCTTGTTGGCAGTACTCTGCTTGTGTTGTCACATGTAAATGCTGGGAGAGTAATACATCATGTGTACAAGGGAAGCTTTGCATTTGGAACCCTCCCAAACTCTATGTCTTCCTTTTGCTGATTTTTGACCTGTACCCTTTACCTGTAGTAAATTATAATGATGAGTAGAGCTTTCAGTGAGTTCTGTGTGTCCTTCCATTGAATTATTGTACTTGAGGGTGTTTTTGTGAACACTCCAAACTTGCTGTTGGTGTCAGAAGTCAGGGAAATTTGGAGGACTGTTCCCTTAGACTTTGCAGTTTGGCTAACTCTGGGTATATGCCATTAGGGGAAAGAAGCTCATAATTGTCTTATAGATTTGAAGATTTTAGATATGAATGGAATTACAGAGAATAGCTATTCTAATGTTTTATTTCATGGAAGGGTATCAGGGAGGTTATGATTTGCTTCAGTTCACAGACTTGGTTTGGTGGCTGGGTTAGGGTTAGAAATCAGATTTATCAGTCCCAATCTTTTGAATTTCCCACTATGCTGTATTATTTAACACAAGGTTGGCATGATAAATATCACTGGATATATTTGATTCCTATTTTAGAAATAAAATTATGACAATTTTTAAATTATAAATCAGTAAAACATTCATCAATTTCATAATATCCAATATACAAATATAAACCTAGAATAAAACTTAAGGCTTAATTATATGAGATCTATATGTGCCTAAAAATACCCATTTTTCACTAGAGTAGCTATCCTCATCTGAGTGGTACTTATGATACACTTTCTGGTCACTGGTTTAACAGGCTTACATATTAGGTTTTCTTTGGCAAATTCCAATTCATTGTATATTGGCTAGAATAGTGATGGAAGATTCATAAAACTCTCAGAGCCATATACACTGATAATGGTGAAAAGTAAGCACTTCCAATGAGGCTAAAATGACAGCTTTAACAACAACAACAAAAGCACACCTCGGAAATCTTAGACAACTAAACTGGTGTAGGGCTAGCAATTAAGGGTTCTTAAACATTCCCTCTGTACTACGCATGAATACTTTTTCTGGATAATAAATTTTCCCCAAAGCATCTGATAGTTTTAAAACATTGATGTTCTAAAAAGGACGCTATTTTTTGTCATCAAAAGAGTTTGGCAATAAGACATCTCATTCCCAGATAATTAAGTGAGATATTATTATAATATCGTAAATAAGATATTATTAGGTAGATGAGATATTATTTTCCATATACTATAATGATACAGCACAGCAGTAGAGATTCTGAAAACACAAGAACTCTGCTCACACGTGGCACCGAGTCTTATGGTGGTCTTATGTTCTCTGAAAACCAGGATATATTGCACATAAAGGGAGTTTTTAAGGGAAAGGCTTTTAAACCTTCCTATCATTATCAAAAAGCATTTTTTTTAGCACCTGTTATAAGTAATGTTGTAAAAAAAAATGCCTGTGATACAATAAAGTATAAGTATGTTACTTTGTATTTGCTCTTTAGGTATTTGGGGCAAGGGGATAGCCTCAGTGCAATGAAAGAAATGCAAATGGCATTTCCGGGAAACAATCAATAAATATGTTGGTTTTTAATAATAAGTTTTCAGGAAGCAATTTGGGAGAGATAGATACAGATCAGATTGTTGGGTTTTGAATGACAATAGAGTTAGTATTTGTTCTATAGACATACACCATTGTCATCTTTTCATGTGTTAGGCAATGAGGGAATATATACAAATTATTGATTACTTCAATGAGAGTAATCTCAGAGTAGTATGTAGAAAGAATTATAAGTGAAAGTTGAAGAATTAGAATGGTTCTTGGCAAAAAGTTGACAGGTACACCAATAAGAATATAATGAAGTACGCTTCTTAACTGTGGAATGCTCAGTTCCCCTGGTACACAAAGAAGAATGAAGAGTAGAAATAATGATCTCACTCTAATATATATATATATATTTTAACATCTTTATTGGAGTATAATTGCTTTACAATGGTGTGTTAGTTTCTGCTTTATAACAAAGTGAATCAGCTAATACATATTATATCCCCATATCTCTTCCCTCTTGCATCTCCCTCCCACCCTTCCTATCCTACAAAAATACTAGAATTCCAAATATTTTAATTGTGATAGCACTCTTTTCCACATTACCACGTTCAACTCAAGCCAATTACACACAATGTAATTGTGGTATTTTATTGAATGGATCTTGCTTTCGTTGGACTTGAGTGTTATATAATAATTATTTATTTGTGTTGCTTTATTGACAGTGACACAAACTGATGTAGTCAAGTGCAGAATCAAAGAGACAGCATCTGTAATGTTGGTTCTCTTTTGTCATGAAAGTAGAATCCCAAGAGACATTATTTTTTCTCCATATCTTAAATGATGAGAAGAAAAAAATGCATTTTTAAACTAATAATCATTATATATTTTAATTTTGAATCATGGAGTTTGCTAATTATATATTTATACTCCCTAGTTTCCTATTTTTATATCTTAATAATAAAAATTACTTTTTATTTATTCCCTTGCATAGATTAAAATGAAAGTGTTCAGAGTTTAAAA
The DNA here is from genome assembly GCF_949987535.1 of Balaenoptera acutorostrata. NCBI lineage: Eukaryota > Metazoa > Chordata > Mammalia > Artiodactyla > Balaenopteridae > Balaenoptera > Balaenoptera acutorostrata. The sequence continues at coordinate 11,407,722 of NC_080068.1, forward strand.
TTTTGTATGAATTCAGATACAGATTTAAAATCCACATAAAATCTATGGACATATGAATCCATATAAATGTTAACTTTTCCTAAAAAAGTGAAATATTATAACATGATTTTTCAGCTTTAGTATTTTAGTACCGTACTATTTGAATAACATAAAATCATTTACCTTTTATTAGTGTAAAGAGTACAGTTAGCAGCTCTGGGCATAGCTTTAGGAATCTCATTTTGCTATTTTTTTTACATTTAAATATGAAAAAATATGCATAATCAAAACAAAATATGTGTTGTGTTTGTGTTTGGACTTGTAATGGGAAGCCTTATGAGTAAGGACTGAAAGAATTAAGACAAATTTTTGAAAATATTTATTAAAAATGTATTTTGATGTATGCAGAACCATGAGGTTAATTAGTACCTAGCAAAGAGCAAGCTGTGTCTGGAAATACTTTGTGTCTACCATGTCGAAAGGTGAAGGTAACTGTATTGTAGTGATTGAATATGCTTTATTTATCCAGTCAGGAAATCAAAACCAAATAACTCCTCAGAGCAGTAATTATGAAGTATTGTCATTTTAATTTCTCTTTCCAAAAAATAGCAGTGAAATCGTATCATTAAAATTATATGTATGTATTGGTGTATTATCCTCTTTTCCACTGCATCTATGGATGTGAACAACTCAACTTTTATCAAAATGTATGTACCCAGCCTATTCAGATGTCTGCTTTGGATGATTTCTGTACCTTGTCCCTTTGTGTCTCTCATATTTTACAATTCATGTAATTATATTTCTGGGATAATACGAATTATTTAAAGATGTATACCAAGTTACCTGACTTTATATTTTTTTCCCGATTAAAAAAAGCCAATGTAATTAATTGTAAAGCCAGTCTCAGAATGTATTTTAGACAGGAAAGTTTCACTGAGGGTCTTCTACAATAGCTACATCATCTGTTTTCGATAATAAAATGACATTTTCTTTTCAGTCAATCTGTGAAAACTCCTATGATTAGATTAGTAGAGAATGAAACACATATCCTAGCAGCACCTGATCATAATGGAGAATGACTGGAAGAATGTAAACTAGATTGACTGTCCCTTATTAACTTGAATAATTTGAATAATTCTCTCTTCACTTTTAGACTAAATAATGATCAGAGCAGTTCTACTGTGTCATTAAAAATTACATAAACAAGTATTGAAGTCTAGAGCATCTCATATCTTGTCTTTTAGATATTTTAAGGCTACTTGGAAAGTGCTTTGACTAAAATATAACAGCATAGAAATGCAATTAGTAACATCTTTACAATACCACAATTAGCGAATGTTTTAATAATTTAATAATTTCCTTTGATGGAATTATTTCTTCTATAAGCAACACTTCCTATGTAGTAACATGTCCCAGCTTCATATATTTTTCACAGGATCATAATTATTATCTTTATTGCAATAAAAAGACAAGGCTAAAGGGTTATGGGATGGTTACATACTAATAGAGTGATCAGAGCTTGTCTTTTCAACTCTGTAGCTTCAGAAGTTCAACTTTATTCTTTCAGCCAGTAGCAACCAAATTCTGGAGAACTAATTCACAGTAATGAAACACAAGAGACTGATTTATAAATAATGGTACCTACTTTATTTATTGATAAAAGAGATTGGTATTTCTTTACTAGAATACAGTTATCTTTAAGTTCTATGAGGAAAGAAAACATGCCTGTTAGGTTCACTTTTAAATCCCCAGAGTTTAGAAAATTGATTTTTGAATTAATTCATTAATAACTACTTAGTTTACTCTTAATGGCTTAAAGTCATTTGGGAGATTTCATGACTAATTAGTATTCTTGATAGATTTTTAAATGTCTGCTTAGGGAATACTTAGTAATAATTATGCTTCATTTAATATCCAGTTTATTAATATTATGAATTAGTAAAAAATTAGTATTTCCTTACAATTAAATAATCAACTCTTCTCATAATACCCACATAAATCTTACATAAAAATAAATTAGAATATGTATTAAATTAAATTTTCCATGGCCTTTAAGCATTGGTTTAGATATTATATAATAAAATTCTTCTCGGTGTTTCATTACAACACCAAGCCTAACATATCAATTTGTCTTAAATGTTTTAGCCACTTTTAAAGAAGAAAATTATGCACTTTACAATGATTACAGAGCAAATCAATATGCATACCCTAAAACTGGTTACAAATGTGCTCATGCTAGGAATTTACATTTCCTTTTACCATTTGCCTTCGTTCTCTTTGCTAATGTGAAACTTCTCATCTTTCACTGAGATTTCAGAAATACTTGAGTCTATTTTTGCACTTCCCTAGGACTTACTTATTATACTAGACTTAAAAGAAAAAGTCTTCTCTTAAATTTGCACTTTCTGGGTTGTTGACTAGATAATTTTTTGTGTAGTCATTGGAATTTGTTATGCATTCAGAGACGATTCAAACTCAAGATTCTGACCATCAGTTTGGACTTTCCTTTTTCAATTAAACTTTACATTCTATGTCCTTATGCCTTTATTTATTTTTAAAATTCAAGCCCAGCTTTTAATTTTGTGCAATATTGGTGCTCCCTTCCCAAATTATTTGCTTTTAAAGTTTCAACAGCAATTGTTATATAAACAGTTTTCCTGTTATTATGATATATATGCCTGGTATATTCATGTTATTAGAAACCCATGGACTTGCATTATTCTATCTTTATTATACAGAGCTACCTAGGTTTTTATCTATCAGAGGATGAGAGACTATTGTTAGTTATTGCTTCTAGATATTCCATTAATATATCAAATGTCTGAAGCACACAGTTGTGCCCTTTTAGATACAGGGTCTGACTATCAGTATTAATTAAATGCTGGACTCCTTTTCCACTTGGTGGTTATGTGTGACCATTAGTGCTGGTCAGTCCTTTCTATCCCTGGTACAGAACTACTTTTGATGCTACTACTTTACTTACAAGTCTTTCCTTGCACAGATCAAAAAAAGTGCATGTCTTCATATTATAAACGTACATAAGATTAGAAAAAATACCCATATGTTTAGCTATTTATTAAAAACAATAGACATTGAAGATATTCTACCCTGTTTGTGTTTTTTGTGTATGTATCATTAATGCCTCTTTATATCCTTCACATTAACTTTTCTGTTTGAGTAACTCTTAGTTTTTGACAGACTCAGATTGTTTCATTTAGCCATAATGATTATTGTTTGTTTGTTTTTTGATGCTCATAATGTCAAAAATTAGCCAGGAAGAAGCCATTTAGGTTGCTTTCTTAGCCTTTCAAAACTTCTTCCAACTTTTTTTTTAGACAAATCTTGTTTTCTGGCAACAAAAGAATGTTCCAGAAATAGTCTGTATTTTTTATTTCCTTCTTTTTTTCCCTAATAATTAAGGACCCCTGGTTCTTTTTTGTTGGTGGATACTGGGTAATGAGTATCTGGACTTCCCCTAAGTGCTGGCTGAGGGCAAAAGCACTGTTGCTGCTATTGGTCTTTTTTAAGGAGAGATCTGGAAAAGATACTTCTTTTAGTTCTGTGAGTTCACACTGACTTTTCTTCTGTAACATCACGTTGCTGCATCTACTCTCCTTTTTGTATGATGTTTCACCAACTTCAGAGACTCCACTCCATTAATAAGAAAGTTGCTTTGTAAGCAAGATATCAAAGCAAGGCAATTTCGAATAAGTATATTGAAGAGCACCTCCTCTAGACCAGTGATCGATGGGCTCCTGCTAGACTAAATGTCAAGGGTCACCTGCAAAATGAGAAAATCAAAACAATGTAGTGAATTTTCCAAATTTAATTTGTTCACTTTGTTGGTGTTACTTTCTTACATTAAATGTTTGGGATAATGGTGGCAGAGTTTTTAAGTATTTCCTTGTTACAAAAATAAAATCTTTTTAAACTTTATTTTCAAACTGAGGATGGATGTATTAACTGTTAAAATTCAGAAGAGGGTTGAACAATCCCCCAACCTTGAAAAGATCATGTATGCTGCTGGACCTCACGAACTGCTGGAATCAGGAACCAGAAGATCTACTACTATGACACTTGTCATTTTTCCAGTAGACTTAGTCTGGTCTTAACCATGCAATGAAATCCAAGGCCCCTGTGATGTGCATCTTGCAATATCTATCACCAAACAGAAATTTTTCTCATTTTTCTGAGAGGGCCATGATCAGCAAGTTTGGTTAAAATGCCCATCTTGGACCATCCACCAAGGACAGGAAGTCTGGCTCATGTAAGAGCCTGGCATCTTCTTCTATAGCTAGGTGGATTGAGTGGGGTGATTCCAAATGAAAGGGAGAAATGCTATGCAAAACGTAGAAGCTTACATTGAGGAAGATGTCCTTACTTGGCATAATTACAAAAACATATGCCAGGCACTCATTTATTTCCTTTGTTCTGATCTTCATTGCTTTCTAAGTGTTGTTGGTTGTGTAAGTTTGCTGGGGCTGCCATAACAAAATACCACAAACTGGATGACTTAAACAGCAGAAACTTATTTTCTTGCGGTTCTAGAGGCTGGAAGTCTTAAGATCAAAGTGTAGGCAAGTTTGATTTCTCCTGAAGCCTCTTTCCTTGGCTTGCAGATGGCTGCCGTCTTCCTGTGTCCTCCCATGGTTGTCCCTCTGTCTGTGTTGTCTGTCCTAATAGCCTCTTCTTATAAGAACACCAGTCATATTAGATTAGGGCCCACACTTGTGAGTTGATTTAACTGTAACTTCTTCTTTAAGGATACTATCTTCAAAAATAATCACCTTCCAAGGTACTGGGGGTTAAGACTTCAGTTTATGAATTTTGGATAAAAACAGTTAAGACCATAATATTGGTCAATGAAATTCAAAATACAAGTGTAAAATTGTTTAGGCTAATTTGGAGCTGTATCAATTACTACACTTTCACCATTAAACAATTTTTTTTACCAATGTATTCTTGACTACCTGACTAAAATTCTCTTATTTGGATACTGCTTAATAAACCCTAATAATATTAGTATCCTTATAACATCTCCCTTTTCTAAACTCTTAATTTTCCACAATCAACTTCAGTTATATTTCTTTTGTTGTTTCAATATTCTGTTTTGAATTTTTGAGAATGGCAGCCTATCTTTTGTTGCCTATATTTATAACATCTTTTTAATGCTATATAAATAAGCAACTTATTCTCACTGGTTATCCCTGCCACATTATATCATAGAACTTCCAAGAAACAGTTGATTTTGTTTATAGTTTAATTTATTAAATCCCTTGTAATTAATACAGATACAATGTAATACAATGCAATCCTTTATAGTAATCGTTCCCTGTAATTTTCATTTACAGAAAAAAGCACTTATATTTGGCAATATTTATCACCTTTGAAACTACTGTTCTCTATTCACAGATAACATGTGTTTCTAAAGTTTAATAATGTTTAATTCTATTTTTTACAGTGAGAGTGGTTTATTTAAAAGTTGCAGTATCCTTACTTTCAATCCCAAGAACTAAGGTGTCCATTTGACAACGTCATTAGGCTTTCTCTAATGAATATTTACTTCTTTAAATATAAATTATGGTAACATTCAAATCAGTGGACAAAGTAATCTGAAATGTCGTGGTATCATTTAACATTTAGGTTGCTTTTCTTGATGTTCTATTTTTTGTACTTTTGTTATTTCCATCCTAGTCTCTAAGAGTAAATTCTTGCTTTCTTAACATATTCACTACCAATCTATATACAGATATGCAAATCAGGACTGTATTCCTCCTTCAAGAATTTCTACCTCTGCACATCACTGTTTTCCCTCAAGATTTCTCAATATACTCTTCCAGTTTACTGTGCTATTTGCCCTCTTGAGAAAAAATGATAAGGTAACATGATCTAGCTCTGATATTTATGACTTTATGAAAATCAATAATTAATTTTTAATCTAATTGATATTTATTTCTCCCATTCATTCCTCCTAATCTAAAGCAAATGATGGGGAAACAGTAACTGGATTCCCCCTCCCTTCCAGGCATAGTTTAAACTAATATTTCAGGGTTGGCCCTGTATACAAAAATTGTTTGAGAAACAATTCATTAAATGTGTCAGAAGAATGTTACACAAATTGGAAAGATAAATATTAGAAAAAGAATCTAAAGTTTTAGTTCACTGACTTCTATACATTTGAAAGACCTCTTTGTGCATTTTTAATGGGAGTTAAAATTTTTATAATAATTATTGAAATTTTTATTGGGCTGATAATTTTAAAGTTCATAAAATAAACAATTTCTGGGGTTCAGTTACAGCATTTCCTTTGTAATTTTGAGTTCTTTTTCGCTTCATGGCATCTACATGTGGATATTTCCTCAGGTTCTCAGTGTTTTGGTCTCTAACTATTGATTTTGCTTTTTCTTCAGGATGTTTTGAATAATTTGGGATCTTGTGAACTGGATGAAGATGATCTAATGCTTGATTTGGAATTTTTAGAGGAACAGAATCTTCATCCTTCAGGTAAATATTGAATAAATGCACAATATCATACAACTCTGGTCCAAGTCATTTAGCTTTCATTGATAAGCTAAATATTGTTTAGGCTGCATTCAGTCTTTTCAATCCCCAGTTTCTGTATTCTGTGTGCAAGGCACATGCTAGGTACCCTGGACACATTATTCTGGTGATCTTATAATCTATTATGAAAATATAAATTTGGTTGGAAGATAATTATTAAATAAGAAAAAAATTATAAAACAAAAGTTCTTTCAAAGAGGGGAATTCTAATGAAACAGTTAATGAAAAAGTTAATATTTTCTTTTTTGGGGGAGGAGACAACAATTATAATCCCATTTTTCATTTATTTTATATAACCAAACGAAAGTTTTGTGGACTAAGTTTACTCTTTCAAATCTTAGCCACCTAAGTAATAACTGTGGTGGTTAATGTTAATGTGATAAGGTTGACCTCAAAATCAGTAATTACCAATAGCAACCACAAGTACACACTCATAAACACACACACACACACACACACACACACACACACAGAGTTATAGTGTGAGATAAATAAATTCTTGCTGAATGAATGAAGAAGGGAGCCCCCTATATTTGTAATAGTTTAAATTTGTATTAAGGCATAAAGTGTAATGTCTTCAAATACCAAAATTATTCCTTTTGTAGGATATAGGAATTAATTGTGCACTCAAATTTAGATATTAGACTACAATGGCAAGTTTTTATTTTTTTTTACTACTAATAATACCTTGAACATAGTCATTTTCAAGTTAAAGTAGAAGTAACATTAAAGCTTTAAAATCTTGAGTGATACTGCATACATTTAAGAAAATCAACCTCTTGGAATTTATTGTCCATGTTTTTAACTTTTAGGAATTAGACATAATCTCTGAGGTTGCTTCCAGCTGTAATATTTTATGATGAATTTTTGTTCATGCAGTATTTTTATATTATAAATAATGTCATAGTAACAATTGTCAAAAGAAGGAAATAACAATGTATGTATTTTTTTACACTCTATTTTAGGCTAATATCAAAAGCTAAATAAAATTTTTGTCTGCTTAAATGTATCTTTAGGATAACCATTTCTTGAGACATTCTTCCTGCAGTTGATTTGACAGATATTCTTCTAAAAATGTAGATTTTTCTCACTTTTATGCAGATACCTTATACAATTTCGTCATTCATGTGTATTTATCTTGAAAGAGTCACACATGGTGACAATGTATACTTTTTTGGTGGGAAATTTGTCAGTATCTAGCAAAACTATACGTACATTTATCTTTAGATCCAGCTATCCAACATCTAGTAATTTAATCCTAACGCACTGGAAATATACAAATTAATATATGCAAATAACTATTTATTGCAAAATATTTGCAAAAACAAAATATTGGAAAACCTCAAATGTCCTTCAAAAGGACATTGGTTGAATATACAATGGTACACTAAGCAGTCATTAAAAGGAATAATGATGGTGTCGATATGTGCTATAGCATGATTGTAAAGGTATACTATCAGTGGAGAACTTTGCAATGATGAATTAGACGGGCAGTACCTAAAGTCACCGATCACTAACTTCACTACAAGTTAACAACTAGACATTTTGTCCCTCTTAATGCGATGACTAGAGAAGTACACAGCAATACCACTCCTGCCCACAAGTACTTAAATCTATTTGTCTCTTGATTAAATAATGATTTTACAGGAAATATTGGGATGAGGAGAGAGGGAATGCTAAATGGCATGATGGGATTGCCAGCAAGCAAACATAGGTAGGGGGCATTCTACAGGGTAAATGGTCTGGTTTCTTCAACAAATAAATGGCATGTTAAAAAGGGGAGGGGTATTGTAGGTTAAAAGTAGCAAATACCATGCGACATCTTTGTGTCAAAACATAAAAACACTATGCAAATATATTTCAGAGTTTATCAGAGAAGTTTGAGTAGTGATGGAATTATGATCACAGAATTATTTTTATTTTGTTGGGTGCTAAATATTTTTCTTTGGTTTTGTCTTTGAGGAAAACTCTTCATAGAGACACATGTGGTTGAAATAATATGGTATCTGAGATTTGCTTTACCAACAGTATGGAGGAGGGAATAGATGAAACAATGTTGGTAAATTATTGAAAATTATCAAAGCTGAGAAATAGGTGCTTGGGGTGAAACTTTCATTGATTAGTTGTAATGTTTTCTCTATTTTAGGTATTTTTAAAGATTTTCACAATAAAAATAAAACCAAGTAATAAGTAAGCAGAAATATAGACAGCATAGACATCTCAGCTGTGTTTGTTAGGCAGCCATGATAAAGAGCAAAGAATGCCTTAAAAATGTAAAAGAGTTAGCTCAATTTATTTGCTTGGGAACAAAAATGAACATTTGTAAACTTTAATTTCTCTTTTATAAAATAATGAGTGCAATGTACTTTGTTAGTTTATTTTAAAAAATGATATAACAAATATGATGAATCTCCTGAATCTGCCTCAAGGTGTAGATAACTTGGTTGAAACCAGAACTAGGGTACCTTATGAATCAACTGAGTTAACCAGATTGTTCATAAGATAAATGATGTTACTTTGCATATCTGAAGTACAGTTATAATAAGTGAGATAGTCCTTAAAGTGACTTGGGTTTGTTTAATGTTACTTAATAAAATGAAAACCTATTTCACTTTGGATGCCACATTATGGGGTTTGAAAAATCCACAAGTATCTGTTTATGTACATTAGCTCAGAAAGAAGAAGTTTTGGTTGAATTGGTTTTATACAATTTGTTTTGTTTATAAGCAACGTAATTAAAGGTCTTATCAGAATATAAGAAGCTCATTATTGATAAATGATACTGGTAAAAAGCTCATTATTACTAAACATTCTAAAATACTGGTTTAAATAAAAGTCATTTTCAAAAGTCTGAAAACTAAAATAATGATACCATTTAATTCTACTACTTAAGTTACTGTGGACATCTTTTAATGTGCTTTTTATTTTATTCTTGCTATCTGTATTTTCATCTAAAAATGAATTATAAGTTTGCAGTTAGGTTTTCAAAAGTTGACCAGTGCAGTGAACAATATGAATAAAGTTTCATGAATCCTTTTAATATGTAAATATACCTATGGAGTCCTAAATTAACACACTTCCTTCCTAAAAAAAGAGGTAGTATGAATAAATAGTAGTATAAATAAAATATTTGTTTTAAAGTGCAGTAAGTGGATATTATCTTTTTTTTTTTTTAATGAAAGCAAGAAAGGACAATTTCAATGAAAAAAAGGTGTATGAATTCAAAATGAGTTCCCGAAAGGAGACTTGCCTTAAGGAGAAAAAATAAAAGCAACTATTCTGAATAATTTACTCTGATCTTGGCATTATTTAATATTATCTTTTAAATTCTAATATAAAAGCTAAGATTTTAGATTAAAAAGCCTATGGATAAGCCTTCCAGATGTCTTTTATTATGTTTTCTTCAATTAATGCTTAAATTACTTTTCTGGAAATTTTTTTATGTTCAACTAATATGCATCATGTTTAAACATAGGATTATCAATTTGTTTAATACCAGACATTCCATTTCCCCTGTGGTAAATTATTATATTTACTGTTTTTCTGTTTAATGCATCATTTATAATGCACATATGACCAAACAGTTATTTTTTAATTAAAAAATATGAGATGCTATCATTTATACTTTGATAAATTAAAAAGTATATTAGTGACCTTCCCATTTTTTATCTTTCTTTACTGTCTTATTCATGTTGATATGGTGGTGTTTTTGCCACAGATTGAGTCATGCAAGATATTAGCAGTGTTGTTGGTTAGATATACCTCAACAGCCTTTTGAAAAATAAAAGTCCTAACAAGATTTACTAGCATTTAGTATCTCTAAGACTCAAACAGGTGCCCTTAAAATTTTATTTACCCTGAAATGCATGTTATGAACTACATAATCTGTCAAAGGAAAAATACCAGAAATATATTTTTGCCTAGTTTTCTTTATGTAGTTTAAAATTTTTGTGATTAGGATTTTTTTCTATTAATTTAAGCATCTTACAAAATAATCATTCAAGAAAAATAGGGTAATGATTAAAGAAGGATATGAAAAATAAAATGAAGCCACAGATAAGATTGGCATACAAAATGTATACTAGTATTACCTCAGAGACCCAAAAATGTTACTTGGAGTATACTACTAGCATATGTGAAGAAAGGAACAGAACCAATTGCATGATTAAAAATATATACCATCAATCATTCAGTCAATCAGTCAATGCCTTTTTTAAAATGAAGGAATTCTTGTTACTAAGAACTGAAAGATATTTTGCTCACATGTCTTTATAAGGTATAAATTATTTGATATCAATAGTTTCCTCAGCAACTCCTTTCAATGCAAGCTGGTAGCATCATGTTACTAGTTCAGCAGAAGAAATTCTAAACGGTGAGACATCAGTGTAGCAAAAGCTAGGAGCTTTATGAGGAGCTTGCTTAATCCAAAAATAAAATCTAGTTCCTTGTCCATAGTTCATATTCCTCAGCTAATTTTAATGTTGAAAATAGTTAATGTAAATGACGTCAAGCATTTTCCTCAGACGTAAGGTAATTACCATAAAGCCTAGTAGAACATCTAATATTAAGCAGTGTTACTTCCCAGTGAGTCCTCCAAAATGAACTGTTTGCAAAATGTAACCCTTTTGTAACAGAAAAAGACAAGTTTTCTACGAATAGAAGTAATCAAAACACCAGTTAAATATCAAACAGTGCATACTGTTCGATAAAGAATAAGAATTTGAGTTTTGGTTTTAGAATATTTAATCTATACCTATTCTTTAGCACAGTGAACTACAGCAAGGTCACATGTCTATTGAGGCTGCTCCTAGTATTACCTTCATAGTGGTAGAAGCTGATGGGAAGCATGCACCTGGCTAATTTGACAGTGAAGCATCATAATTAACTAAATGAGTTAAAGTTGAAAGGAAAAGAGGCTAAAACACATTTTGATGTTACCTGTTTGGAACATATTCATTAAAATACTATCTCTCCAATTCTTTCTTTTGTTAATACTAGGAGTGGGTTGTGTATAACCTTTAACAGTTAGTAGCTGGAGATCTAAGTTGATAGGAAGGAAAACTGAATGCCTGTAATAAGCCATGCTCTTTGTCTAAGCTCTCTCAGCTTATCCTCACAGTAACTCTCTGAGAGGAAGTTGCATTTTAAAGATTCATTCAAATTAAAGAAACCACAAATTAATATCAAAAGAGAGCAGGCACTTTAGAGACAGACACATCCAAGTTAGGAAAGCAGCTTTGCCACGGTAGCCTTGGCAAGTGAGCCAATCTTTCTGAGCCCTTTTCCCTCATTTGTCAATTGACAATAAAACTGTCTATCTCAAAATATCATCCTACCCAAATGGGTGACGTATTTACATGTAAAGCGCCTTTCACAGTTGCCTAGAATAAAATAAGAGCCCAGTACAAATTGCTTAACTCTCTTGAAATCTTGAATTTCTTGTCAAAAAATTTGTCCCATCGTTGTTATTTTTCGTAGTTCTTAATTTCTTAATACTTCATCATTAGTCTATATATTTCAAAATATGCTTTCTGATTTGAATTTTTATTATCTATCTAGCATTTTAAATGGTGTTTTCTTAGTACTGATTATTCAAAAATTAAGTCACTTTGCTTATTACAGGTGGTACATTTCTTTGTTAAAATCAATACAGTTAAATGCATGAAAATATTTTTTCAGATATTAGTCATGTGTCCAATATACCACAACATATTTAAAAGAGAATTTCTCAGAGAAAGAATAAATTTCTGTTAAATACTTATTAATGTAAATCATTTATGTTCAGAGAGAAAGCCTGTCTGTTCTTTTGTATTAAATTTGGTGTTTACAATTTGCAGTTGAGTTACTCAATTGAAAATACATTTTACTTATTTATCATTCTTTGATGAAAATAATGTAATGGTCATTTGGATGATTGGGTGAAGAAGTTTTTTATTGTTTTTGTTATTTATTTTGGACTGTATATCTAAAAACACCTGGGGCCAGTATCTCTTGGTATATGTCCAGATGCCAATAGGGAAGTAATGGTCCAATGATATCAGTTAGGAATTAACTAGGTAGTTGTTAAATTATTTAGAGTTTGATGAACAAGCAATATAAAATTCTGCAGTGAGTTAATTAAGGAGGTAATTTTTGTTATTAATTTTTAATGAATAATAGCACAGCAGAGCTGAGATGAAACCCTAGTGGCTTTGAATGGTAATGTACAAATTGCAACATCATTCACACAGGGAAAATTATAAAAATCAACTGTAAGTTTTTTACAAGCTTTGGCATGTCTTGGTCAGAAAAAGTGTGTGTAAGTTATTTTCAATATGATTGTATAAAGCTAAGAACATGACACTTAATTTTGGAATTATGACGTAGTGGATAAAAATCTGGACTCTGGAGTTAGACAAATCTCAGCTGCAGTCAGGCTATGTAAACTTGAACGAATTATTTAATCTCTCTAGTTTCCCTTTCTCATCTGAAAATAGGGACAGTAAAAGTATCTGCTTGATAAGTTTGTTGTGAGGAATAATAACTTAAAGCAGAGTAGAATGTTCTGTCACATGTCTAGCATATAATATTTTTTAAGAACTATAGAAAATGCTATTTTTTTGCAATATCCATGATAAAATATGATGTACCTGAGCATTAATAGGAATCTGATTTTGCCAGTTTTGGTGATATTTCTAGTCTCTATTAGTGGAAGCTCTCAACTACATTTGCAAGTATAGTATTTCTCAAATTTTAATTATAGAATGCCACAAGAGTTAATTTTGTGACTATCATTTATTTCAAAACTTATACATTATAGCATTAAATAAAATAATAGAAGAATAATAAATAACATTTATTGAATCTATGTGCCAATTCCATGAGGTAAAAACGCCTTGCACATTTGAGAAAATTTAAACTTTGGTAACATATTACAGGTAGTGGATATCCCAGGGGAACCCAAACAAAGTTTTGCTAACTCTGAATGCTCTATGTTTAATCATTATGACTTTTTTGACTAATAAAATTAATTCATATAAAATTTTAAGATCACAAGTACACTGAAGCTTTTGTTTTATATTGGCTCTTCTTTCTATTAACTTACTCAGAAGCATCACTTATAACTGTCTGCCTTTGACTTCAGGCAAGAAGCTGAGACCTGTTTATATTTATTTACTAGAGCATCTGTGTTGTCCCAGGCACTGGTGTAGACACTTACATGTTTCTGTTTTTGCTTGGTTTGTAAGCTATAATTTATAAGCACTTTGGATTATCCCATTTAATCCTAACAACAATTCTCTAGAAATTATTACTATTCTTGCTTTGATAATGAAGGAATGGAGATCCAGAGAGTGTTATTATTGGTCCAGGACTGCAGAGATAATAAGTGGCAGAAGTAGGGTTTAAATTACACCATGGTGACTTGACGCCTACCTAATGTTTTCACAAAGCTCTCAATGACGTTTAGTTGCTAGAAAAAGCAGTTATAACAAAAGTGAAAAATGTTCCTTTGTAATACAGTGTTTGAGTAACACTATAGTGAGGACAAAATTGTGACAAAAGTCATTTCCTGGGTTTCATCCCCTGGGGCTGTTGCTCTTTTCTGCCTTGAAAGGCTTATAGTACCTGTTATCTGCTTGGTAGCCATTAGATGGCGATCGTGTTCTGATAATAATGATAGTGACCCTGTCATACATTTGGATTCAGCTTTACAGTTTACAAGGGACTTCAAATATGTTATCTCATCAAATTATCACAATAACACTCTGAGACAGGTGTTAATATATCCCAACTACAGTAGAGGAAGCAAATACTCTATGGTTAAAAACTTACTGAGGGCTTCCCTGGTGGCGCAGTGGTTGAGAGTCTGCCTGCTAATGCAGGAGACACGGGTTCGAGCCCTGCTCTGGGAAGATCCCACATGCCGCGGAGCAACTAGGCCCGTGAGCCACAACTACTGAGCCTGTGTGTCTGGAGCCTGTGCTCCGCAACAAGAGAGGCCGCGACAGTGAAAGGCCCGTGCACCGCGATGAAGAGTGGCCCCCACTTGCCGCAACTAGAGAAAGCCCTCGCACAGAAATGAAGACCCAACACAGCCAAAAATAAATAAATAAATAAATAAATTAAAAAAAAAAAAAAAACTTACTGAAGTTCGTATAGCCAATATTAACCCAGATCTTAACATTAAATGACAGGGTTTTTTCACTATCTTTCTGGATCTTGCGGCTTCTGATTTTACATAGTACAAATCTAATATATTTGGTTATATATTTTCCAAGCCCACTGAAAATCATAGTTACATCTTAGAAAAGGGGAAAGGGTTGCTTTAAGCAGACATGCTGAATGTGGTGAAAAATAAATACCACTAGCAAAAAAAGCAAGAGGAAAAGGCAAAAAAGCTTTGAAAAGTAGACAAAGTCATAAAGCAGAATAGTATGGGGTCATTAAATGTAAGAACAGACATCGCCATCTGCATCAGCAGGTCATGAGGCATTACTATATTGCAGTATATTCCATTGCATTTAAAAATTATTATAGCCTTGAATCATTGAGAAAAAAATTATAGTCTGCATACTCTGATAAGATGGTAAGCTATAAAATTCACTTAGGAAATATATCTATCTGAACGGTTTTTATTTAACTCTTTAATATGTTAAGAGGAAACAGTTTCTTAGTTCTTCATAAACTTTATCCGGAAAGTATCATTTCGTAAGGATTCTAGATTGCAAAATTGGAGTATATTTTAAAATACTTTTTATATAATTTTTATATTTCTCCCCATATTCCTTCCCCCAGATTCTTGCAAATGACTGAATAAACAAAAGGAGAGCTGTGAGAAGGTTTACTAATTATCATTCTTGAAAACTCAGTAATTTATTTATGGCCTACTGGTAGGGTATAGGGATCATGATATTACTTAAACTCAAGACTGTACAATTGGCTGTAACATCTATTTTCAGGATAGATCAAAATTTTAATGGTTTTTGTTTATTTCTTGGTTTTGGCTGATAAATTTATTGATTGACCAATAATTAGTTCATTAATTTGATACTTTGCTTTCAATTCCATTTTAAAAATGTCAGACTTACTGGTTTTTAGTATGATGTTCACCTGGGTGCATTGCTTTCGGTGTTTGGTTCATGATATTAAATGGCATCTTTAAATGACAGAAGAAAGGCCCTAACTGAAAGAGAATTTCAGATATTATGAAGTGGAGCCTCTCCTGCCTCTGCTCTCCATGAATATTCACAGTTTTAATGGCTTTGGTCAATATCGCACAATTAGTTTGTAGTAGGAATAGGCCTGTTAATAAGAAATTGACCAGCTCCATTTAGTAAGCACAATTGAAATTAATTATTTTATTCTTTATTATTGTTGCCAACAGAATAAGTCATTTGTATTTGTGAATTTAAAAGTGATTGGCTATTTCGCCCATCAGACTTTGCTGTACTTCAAGAGAATTGCTTCAGCTACAAAGAAGGCTTTTAGATGAAACCGTTTTTAAGGTCTAATAACTATAGCTGAAAAATGTTTACACATTCTGACCTAATTTAATATTAAATGACAACAATTTTAATGAAGTCATCGAATTTACTTGTAACCTGCTATTGTAGCATTTCCTACTGTTATAAAACTCTCTTCTCCTGTGCAAAAGGGCAGTCAAAGGCCCAAGTTCATTAGAGGATACAGTCAAAGGAAAAGATTTCTTTCATTCAGCAGTTTTTCTGGAGCAATTAGAAAGAAAATATGTGTCTCAATATAGAATTTCATGGCCTTGTACAATTATGTGGTGACATCTCCACACAATTGCTTGAATAATGCCAGCAACATCAGCTGTCACAATCGAAACGAACAAGTAATTAAGAAAACGAATGCTGGTCTTTCTTCTGAAGAAGTAGAATATTTATGTTTTTAAAATTGTTCACCAACAAGAAAAATAACCACTGACATGAAACATAATTTTCTACAGTGCCTGAGGCAGAAAAGAGAGAAATAATAATGAACATTCACACTATTACAACAAATTAAGTTGTAATTGTGTACACCAAAAACAATTAGAGTCCCTTTTCCTTGGATTATAAAATTTTAATAGCATCATTTTATCAGGTGTCACTATAGCATCTAGCATCTTTATTTATGTTCTGCTTCTCCATCTTATTAACCAAAATTTCCAGAAGTTTACAGTGGAATTGGGGGTCTCATTCTTATGAGGACCACTTTTTTTCTCTAACCATACACCTTAGTATGCTAGGATAACCTACACTTGTCTGAATAATTAGTAAAGAAAACAATTAGAAAAGACCACAACTTGTCTGAATAATTAGTAGATTTGAATGAGCCATGATATTTGTGTCAAATGCTGATTCCCCAACCTTTTGATAAGAAACTGCTCAGTTTATTGCTTACTGAAGTGAGGGGGAAACGCCACCTCTGATGAACTCCGGTTGTCTTTCGGAGGGGAAAGAACAAGTTAGGATTTATAGAGATTTTGAATTTGGTTTAAGGCAGATATTTCAGTTTGAAGGTTTGATTGGGATTGGGATTAGATAAAATAGTTTCAGAATGTAAGATCTGTGGAAGCTACAAGGCGAAGATTTTAAAGTGAAAGGACGATTCTTAGTGCACAAGCTGTCTGTTGATGCTTTCCACTGAAAAATTGGTAGGTCTTTTGGGAAAGCCCTGTAATGAACAGTGAAGCTATTTGAAATAGTTAAGTTATTCCAATAAAGACAGTAAAATAGTAAAATGACGTTCATATGCACAGTCACCTATTTGGGAGTTGGTAGTTTTAGGTCTCAAGTTGCCCACTGGGGGAGACAGAGGGACAGACCATCTTTAGGTGGAGGCATCATCCGTCCAGATTTTCACTCTTGTTTGAGATGCCATCATCACATATCAAGTCATTGTCTTATCATCCGTAAAAGTCAGGTTTTCCTCTTCTTTCTGCTGGATGCCCTTTTTCTTTGCTGGGTCCTACGATGGAGTAGCAGCTGTGTAACATGATGTTAGATTCTGAAGATGACGTATCTGAACTCTGCAACATAAATAGTAAAATAAAGTTTCTGACCAGGATCCATTATCCACTCTCGGCCAGCAGTCGAGTGCCCAGATTAAATAGGAGACGAGACCCCATCCCCATTCTGAAGAGCCTACAGAACCAGATACGGGGTTGTTAACGAAACTACTTTAATTTTCTGATATCTTTAATTTTAGGCAGGATACTTTGGGTAAGAGGACAAAAGCATCTCCAGCCTAGGCTGCAAATGGATATTCTGAATAAGGTTTAGATAGAAGAAATCTCTCCTGGACTGAAATATTTTAAAATTTTGTCTCAAGTGTAATCTGCTCTCAACATCCTAAGAATGATAGGACATATAAAAATATTATCTGAGTGATGGGTTAAACTATCTTGTCATTGCAAATATGTCCACATTTGAAGATGATTAAGAGAACTGAAAAGTTTTTTTTATTGTCTCCTTGTGAGATTTTGTCTTCTAATTGAACATTACTCATATGCACTGAAAGATCTAGACTTTTTGGATATCTTGGCACCAATAGTAATCTGGATCTGCTCCCTCATTAGAGTATTCATAGATCAGAAAATTATTAAAATACATATTATTGGGGGGTAATAATGGTAAAAAATATTCTGAGGAAAATGGAAATAAAGGTTATCACTAAGTTTACCAGGTGGTTCTTCTTAATAACATATTTTAATGATTTAAAGAGTCACATTATTTCACATTTTACTATCTCTGATATTGATGTATTTATAATGAAGATTTTTTAAAAATTTTATTAATTTTTTGGCCACACCATTTGGCATGTAGGACCTTAGTTCCCTGACCAGGGATGGTAACCGTGCCCCCTGCATGGGGAGTGCGGAGTCTTAACCACTGGACTGCCAGGGAAGTCCCAGTATAATGAAGATATTTTAGCATCATGTCCTGGATGGACAGCGGTTTTATTTTTCTTTTAAATAGTTACATAAAATGTGTCTTGCAATTAATGGTGTCTTAGATCCAAAAAAAAAAAATCTTTAGATCAGTGATCCCCAAACTTTTTGGTACCAGGGACCAGTTTCGTGGAAGGCAGTTTTTCCATGGGGCGGGCGTGGGGGGAGGATGGTTCAGGAGGTGATGCGAGCGATGGTGAGCGGCAGATGAAGCTTCGCTCACTCGCCCACCGCTCACCTCCTGCTGTGCGGCCCGGTTCCTAACAGGCCGTGGACCGGTACCAGCCCGTGGCCCAGGGGTTGGGCACCCCTGCTTTAGATAATAGGAATTTGAGAGAGCCATAGGGGTGAAGTGTTAACCTGTATATCTTTGACTTCATATTGCCTACATTTAAAGAATCCAGAATACTCCCCAATTCTGATTGGACACCCTTAAAGAGTCATATTTGCTTTTACATTGTTTTATTATTTTGAAAAGTAAAACATTTATCATCTTCAGTATGGTACTAACTGCAGTACTCATAATTCTCTACTTGTGTATGTGGGATATATACCATATTTTATTGTTTTGTGCTTATCCATGCATTTATATGTTCGTATTTTTTCCTAGTCCTACCTACTATGATCTTCATTATCCTTACATATAAAAAACACTACCCTTTAGAGAAGAGATTTCTGTTACTAAGAATCACATTTTTATCTCATATTCTACATTTTTATCACTCTGTGAAAATAAGAGAGGTCAACTTCAACCATCACTTAGAAATATTGACTCCAGAGTCTCTACCTCCAGTTTAAGCCTCTTTCATGTACAGATATTTGTATATAACAGTCTGCTAACAATTTTACTCAATGTCAGTAATATGCTTTGTATTTATATTTATTTTTATTTTTATTCATTTATTTGGCTGTGCCAGGTCTTAGCTGTGGCACACGGGATCCTCAGTTGCAGCATGCCTGGATCTTCACTTGCAGCATGCAGGATCTTTAGTTGCGGCATGCGAACTCAGTTGTGGCATGTGGGATCTAGTTCCCTAATCAGGGATCGAACCCAGGCCCCCTGCATTGGGAGTGCAGAGTCTTAGCCACTGGACCACTAGGGAAGTCCCAGTAATATGCTTTAGATTTAATAGATTCAAGATTAACATTATTCTTCCTGCCTCTTAATTTGTTCTTCTCTATTTATTTCATCTCTTGGTGAATGACACCAACATTATGCAGACAAAAAATTGAAGCCAGATGTCACTAGGTTTAATTGATTCTACTTTTTAGCTATTCTTGATTCTACACCCTTCTCTCCACAATTCCTGTTTCAGTCTTTATTTGGGCCAGGATCATTTTCCTCTAATTCTATGTGGCCCAGTTGGTTTTTGAGGCCCTTTCTCTGGCCCAAGTGTCCATTAGTGCCATTTTTGTTTGTTCTTTTTCCTCCCAGTGCCAACCTTGATGCAGAACTCAGGTCCTCTTTCAATTTCCCATCTCTTACCCCACTGCACAAAAAAAATTCTATCAAATAAAAACTTTCATGGTTAATGTTGACTTTATTTCAGAATTTGGAGTCAAGGTGGAGTAATCATCTAGTTCCAGTGAGAGAGAAGGTAGACAGTGTATTCAGGAGGTTCATTTTGCTCTCTCTTCTGGACTTTCCTCAGTTTCTTTCCTACAGCCACATTCTTCTCCAAATTCTGGCCCATTTGTCCTTTTTCCTTCTTTAATTCATGCAAAGCAGATCTACAGGCTACTCTCAGGGTTAGGTGTCAGCTGGCTCATAGGCCCAAAGGCAGAGGCTCCACCTCTAAAATGGTTTAGCAGAACATTTTCCTATCAAAGGTAGGGCTCTCCCAACTAGATTATTGTAACTGCTGCTACATCTTGTCTCTGTCTGCTTACATGCTTGCCTCCTGTTTTAAGTTTGACCTCCTGTAATCCATTCTCCATATTGCCCACAAGGTATGCTAGCATGCCAACCTGATACTGGTCACTGACATATTTTTAAAATTTTCAGTATTCCCCATTGCTTTCATTATAAATTCCAGTTTCATTAGTGTGGCTTACAAAATTCCCAAGCTTCAATACTCACCACTTTTTCTACATAGCAAGATTGACTTCCAGCAAATAATTATTGAAGGTGTACTATCAGCCCTAAGACTATCGTAGCAGACACGGGCCGTGTA
This sequence comes from Balaenoptera acutorostrata, assembly GCF_949987535.1. Classification (NCBI taxonomy): domain Eukaryota; kingdom Metazoa; phylum Chordata; class Mammalia; order Artiodactyla; family Balaenopteridae; genus Balaenoptera; species Balaenoptera acutorostrata. Next base: position 11,428,371 of record NC_080068.1, read on the forward strand.
GCATATGGCCTAATGGAAAATTCTATTTTTAAATGATTGTTAAGGAAGAAAACAGCAGTGTGCAGTGGAAGGATATAGCCATCTTGGCAAGAAAAGACTTCCTGAGGAGGTGATATTTAAGCTTTTACATGAAGGATAAGTGGGTGTTCAGTGAGGTGGTGGGGGAAATGGTTTAGCAAATTGGAATTCGTAGAGGAAAGTGTGACACATTGAGGAACATCAAGGAAGCCCAGCGTGCTTTGGCAGAGTAGGGAGTAAATGGCACTAGCTGAGTGACTTGAATGAACCATGTTCCTTCTCACCCATATGATGTTTGAAGTGCCGTCTTCTGATCCTGAAATGTTCTTTCCTTTCTTATTAATTATCAGTGTTCAACTGCTAAAATAGAGTCTGAAACCACTGATCTGTTTGAATGAAATTAGAACACTTCCTAACACCATACACAAAAATTAAAAAATGGATTAAAGATCTCAATGTAAGGCCAAACACTATAAAACTCTTAGAGGAAAATATAGGCAGAACACTCTATGACATAAATCACAGGAAGATCCTTTTTGACCCACTTCCTAGAGTAATGGAAATAAAAACAAAAATAAACAAGTGGGACAAAATGAAACGTAAAAGCTTGTGCACAGCAAAGGAAACCATAAACAAGACGAAAAGGGAACCCTTGGAATGGGAGAAAATATTTGCAAGTGAAGCAACTGACAAAGGATTAATCTCCAAAATATACAAGCAGCTCATGCAGCTCAATATCAAAAAAACAAAAAACCCAATCCAAAAATGGGCAGAAGACCTAAATAGACATTTCTCCAAAGAAGATATACAGATTGCCAACAAACACATGAAAAAATGCTCAACATCACTAATCATTAGAGAAATGCAAATCAAAACCACAATGAGGTATCACTTCACACTGGTCAGAATGGCCATCATCAAAAAATCTACAAACAATAAATGCTGGCGAGGGTGTGGAGAAAAGGGAACCCTCTTGCACTGTTGGTGGGAATGTAAATTGATACAGCCACTATGGAGAACAGTATGGAAGTTCCTTAAAAAACTAAAAATAGAACTACCATATGACCCAGCAATCCCACTACTGGGCATATACCCTGAGAAAACCATAATTCAAAGAGTCATGTACCACAATGTTCATTGCAGCTCTATTTACAATAGCCAGGACATGGAAGCAACCTAAGTGTCCATCATTGGATGAATGGATAAAGAAGATGTGGCACGTATATACAGTGGAATATTACTCAGCCCTAAAAAGGAACAAAACTGAGTTATTTGTAATGAGGTGGATGGACCTAGAGTCTGTCATACAGAGTGAAGTAAGTCAGAAAGAGAAAAACAAATACTGTATGCTAACGCACATATATGGAATCTAAAAAAACAGTACTGATGAACCTAGTGGCAGGGCAGGAATAAAGACCCAGACGTAGAGAACGGACTTGAGGACACAGTCGGGGAAGGGGAAGCTGGGACAAAGTGAGAGAGTGGCATTGACATATATACACTACCAAATGTAAAATGGATGGCTAGTGGAAAGCCGCTGCATAGCACAAGGAAATCAGCTTGATGCTTTGTGATGACCTAGAGGGGTAGGATGGGGGGGTGGGAGGGAGGCTCAAGAGGGAGGGGATATGGGGATATATGTATACATATAACTGATTCACTTTGTTGTACAGCAGAAACTAACACAACATTGTAAAGCAATTATACTCCAATAAAGATATTTTAAAAAAAAGTCATTATGTGCACAGGAGAAAATAAATGTGATACTAGGCAATGATGTTAAGGGCTAAATAAATATATTACTGATATGTTCAGGGGAAAGAGATATTTCTGTGGCTGCATTAGGAAGCATAGGCTACAGGAGAGGTTGTACTTACACTTATTTAAAGTGTAGTAAAGGCTCAGGTGGGAAAGAATTCTATGAGCAGGAATTAATAATAAAGAAAAGATTAAAGAAGTAAATATTTAATTTATCTGAACTTCAAAAGCAAAGATTAGGAATTATTTATGCAATTTTTAATCCTATTACTATTTTTCTTTTTTCTCATGTGTTTTTAAATAGTTGAAAACAAAATAGGGCTTTGTTTTTTACTTTTGCTATAAAATAAAATACTAAATGTGTTAAGTATTGGAACAAAAGGATGACTTGTTAATTTCAAATATATGAGTCTGATGATATATATCAATACAAATCGTTATAAAATGTTAACCAGAGGGACTTCCCTGGTGGTCCAGTGGTTATGACTCTGCTTTCAATGTAGGGGGTGTAGGTTCGATCCCTGGTCAGGGAACTAAGCTCCCACATGCCGTGCGGCGTGGCCAAAAAGTTTTAAAAATATATATATATTAACCAGGAGTTATAGTTCTACGAATTGGTACTTGGCAATATGCTTTTCTGAATAACTCTGTGCTTCTCTGACTAGCAGAACTGCTTTTAAGTTGTTCTGAACAATCTTCTCAATGCAAATGTCTTAAAAGAATTCTAGATTATTCTTTTTAAGAATATTTTTAAATGTGTTTCTGTGGGATAAGGAAGTAATATATCTACAGAAAGCAAAAATATACTTCAAGGGCAAATCTTTATAAGTCACTAATTATCAAAGGCAGCGTTCTTTCTAACCAGATAGTAGACAGTTTGTAAATGTTAAGGGTCATTTTTGTGTGTCTAGTAGCCAAAGCTGTATTCATATTTTTTACTGTAGTGGTAACTAATACAGATACTTTTCCTAGTTCAGTTGCTTATTTCTTTGAGGATTTTTTCTCTAACATAGAGAAAAGCATTTCTCTATCATATCATTTTAGAAAAAGATGGGAACTTAGGTATGTTCTAATCCAGCCATCTTTGTATACGAGGAAATTTAAATCCATGTGTAAAGTGACTTACTCAGCATCATCTAACTTGCAAAAATATGGAATATAGAATGGAAGGCTTTGAATTAACCTTTTGGATATATATTCTAATAACAATGAATATTATAAATTACAATATGCTAAATCTTTGTTAAGCAACTATGAGTGTAGATAATGTACTATAAGACCCTTTTATGGCATCTTTTAAAAATTTGTGATTGACTTTATCCAATAGCTATAGTCCAAAGCTATATTGATTATTTTCATGAAACATGACTGAACACCTGGTGGAAAGGAGACCACACTTTAAACAAAAATTTAAGCAGGGGTATTTTTTTTTATCAACTCTATGATCTTGAGTGTATATACACATGATAAAATGTAGATCTGAAATTCCAAGTGTATTTTAAATTTGACTTTAACTATATTCAGTAATATACATTTGTATGTGTTAATTTTGAGCTTAGAGGCATGATGAGATTTTTGTTATTCTAGAATAAAGCAAACTATACTCTTAATGATTAGAATATAGTGTTAATCAGCCCCATTTTGCAATCTAGCTTGTATTATAGTCACCAGGAGCAGAAAGTCATTTTTCTAAGAGGCATACCTGTGGTTTTGTTATATTAGCCAGATTTTTAGCACTGACAGGTCCTCCCTGATGCAGTTTGCAGATATGATGCCCATAGGTTCTAAATCAAACAAGTGTTATGCTAATCTCACTTTAATTTTTCCTTTCTATCTTTATATTTTCAGTACTCCTCAGGAGATGAATATATTTGCTAAGAATACAAAAGCTTTATCCTATTATGCAAAATGCAGTGTTATTTTATTAAGCAGAATTTCACAGTTGAATCTGTCCTTTTTATTTTTCTCCTCCTGTTGATGCATTACCATCTTTCTCTGACTGTATCTTTCTTTCTCCAACAACAAAAAAGGAAATGCTTCCATACATTTATTGGGTAACAGAATTATATAGAAAAATATATATTTATTTTTATATAGTAAAATATTAAGTAAATAATATGAAAATCAGAATGTCAAAGTGATGTCTTAAATGAAATTCATTGATGAAGGTGAAACAAGTTTGCAGCCGAAGAATGTGTTCTCCTAGGCGAAATACTTTATGACACGTGTCTCACGTGTATTTACTTTAGGAGGTGCTTCTTGTTTAGCTTGTCTGTCTATAAATACATAGATGGTTTTACCTTACGTCTCTGAATTTATTCTCACACATTTGGTCATTTATTAGTAATCAGTATAGCCTCTGATGCCTGCATAGGGATGCCACTCATCCTATGATAGATACTGTTTAGCTTAGAATTTGCAAAATTAGACAGATGCTAAATATGATTTAAATCTTTCTCTTAATACCAACGCTGTCAGGAAACCGCCTATGTCATGAAAATTCGAGAATTAATAACAAAACGTATACATTTAAATTTCTGTGGTTTTGGAAGAATAAAAAATAAAACTGTTGTAAATATCTTTTAGGGACATTTACACAGAAGTGAATCTGTGTGTGACTAAAACAAATCAAATTGAACTCTTTTGTTTTTGTTGTCAGTGTTTTGTGCATTATAAATAAGTAGAGTTCAATGAATAGCTTTTTAAAACATGCTCATAGACTGTAGTAAAGAAAGGTATATACCCTGTTCCCCTAGGCATGCTCTGTGGTTTTGTTTAGAACAGAAATAGTTGAGTGAGTGTGTGTGTGTGTGTGTGTGTGTGTGTGTTTGTGTGTGCACATGTCATGTAAATCTTGGGAGAGAGGGGAGAGAGAGAAGGGAAGGGATGGCAGGAGAGGGAGGAGAGAGATATCAGAGAGAATTAAGCAATGGATAAATGAATACGTGAATTCATTATAAAAATATGGCAAAAAAGGTTTATCTCATAAAAATATTATCCTTATAAAAAGATTAAGATATAATTCAATGATCCATAATAATGTGGGTTTTTTTTAAATTAATTAATTAATTTATTTATTTTTGGCTGTGTTGGGTCTTTGTTTCTGTGCAAAGGCTTTCTCTAGTTGCGGCGAGCAGGGGCCACTCTTCATTGCGGTGCGCAGACCTCTCACTATCGCGGCCTCTCTTGTTGCGGAGCACAGGCTCCAGACGCGCAGGCTCAGTAGTTGTGGCTCACGGGCCTAGTTGCTCCGCGGCATGTGGGATCTTCCCAGACCAGGGCTCGAACCCGTGTCCCCTGCATTGGCAGGCAGATTCTCAACCACTGCGCCACCAGGGAAGCCCCATAATAATGTTTGACTGAAAATTCCTGAGAGTAATTATAGATCATGAGGCATTTCAAGTATATTATATGAAGAAATAAATCATCTATAACTATGTATGCTTCTCTTTAACCATACCGTATTTGTTACAAAGCAAATTTCATTTATACAGAGATTTGCTGCAGTATTAACTATTTTGTCAAAGTGCTTTTGGATGAAGAAACATAATGTACCCATTTTCATTTTCTCAGTTGCTTTAGAGAAATAAAAGTCACCTTGAAAATATAGTAAGTAGAATAAAATAAATCAACCCACAGGATTAAGTTGATAGCAAATTCTTATTTTCTTTTATAGGAAGTAAATATCTTTGTTCATTAGAAATTGTCATTTGCTGCAAATAAGTTATATAGATACTTTACCTTAAAGGAGGGGAGCGTAACCCCCCACGCCTGAAGTATGGGCTGTGCATAATGACTTCTTTCCAAGGAGTGTAGTGCGGTAGGGGTGAAAAAAATAATAATACTGTTACAGCGGAGAAATCTGTACCGTTGATATGATGTGTATGATGTCATAAAAATAGCTTTACCTCCATAATCTTCCATCTAAAACCCATAACCTCAGTTTAATCATGAGGAAAATATCAGAAAAATTTTAATGGAGGAGGATTCTATAATATATATACCTGACCAGTATTTCTCAATATCGGTAAGGTCATGAGAAACAAGGAAAGTCTGAGAAACTGTCACAACCAAGAGAAGCCTAAGGAGATAAATTATATTTGTGGACCCAATTTCAGTGTGTGTGTGTGTGTGTGTGTGTGTGTGTGTAGGCTTTCCCACACCGACAAGCAATTCTCAAATACCAGCAAGGTGTCTGAAAATTCAACTCAACTCTGACACTGTCTAGCCAGAGGTAGGATCAGATTCCACAGGTAAATGGCTCAGTCCCATAAGTCCACCTTACATTTTAGAAGCCAATCACAAACCCAGGTCACCTGTACTTCTGACCAAAAGGCTACAAGTGGAGGTTCCAAGGACCCTCTCAACTCAGGATGCCAATTGCAAGTCCAGGTTGTTGTCTGTACTTCTGACAAACTGACTGTAAATCACAGGTTCCCATGATCCCCTGCTTGGGTTGGATTAATTTGCTAGAACAGCGCATAGAAACCCATTTACTCTCTAGATTACCAATATGCTACAAAGGATACTGAAGGATGTGAGTCACCAGCCAGACGGAGAGATTCATAGGGTGAAGTTCCAAACAAAGGATCTTCTGTCCTCGTGGAGTGTTGGGGCCCAGCGTGGTGGCACATAGAAGTGTTCTGGTTTCCCAACCTGGAAGCTCTCTGAACCCTGTCTTTTTGGGTTTTTATAGAGGCTTCATTACATAGGAATGATTGATTAAGTCAGTAGCTATTGTCTGTTGATTCAACCTCCAACCTCTCTCCCCTCCGCAGAGATCAAGGGGGATGGTACTGCAAGTTTCAACCCTCTAATCACATGGTTGGTTCCTGTGGTAACCAGGCCTATCAGGTGATTTAGGGGCATTCCAAAGTCACCTTATTAACCTAACAAAAGACAGCTTGATCACTCTCTTAAGAAATTCCCAGGGTTTTAGGAGCTCTGTGCCAGAAATGGGGACAAAGACCAAATATATATATTTCTTATTATAAATCATAATATCACAGGAGACGTGAGAACTAAATGTAACGTATCGTGGAACAGAAAAAGAACGTGAGGTAAAAACTAAGGAAATCTGAAACTTTATCCTTTAGTTGATAATATTAGTTCATTAATTGCAACAGATATACTATACTATTATAAAAATTAATAGGGTAAATTGGGGGATATAGAGCACCTCTTTGTACTATCTGCTTATTTGTAAATTGAAAACTGTTCTAAAAATAAAGTCTATTAATAAAAAGAAAACAATACCGTTTTGCAGTATGATTTGTTTAGTGTTCGCTTTCAGAGGAATTAGGCTCAAAAGTAGAATATTGATGAAAAAAGACATGCCCACATTACCGTTGTAGAAGTCCTTAACATTATTGTAAGGACACAGTATCATTGGTTTATATAAAGAGCTGTTTTAATGACACAGGTCTGTTGATAATCCATTAGAAGACAGGCGTTTGAATTAGTAAACTGCATGCATAAAATGTGAGAAGTTTCCCATGTAATCTTTATAATCATATATAATATGAGATTTAAGGGATTAAGGGTATGTGTCTTTACATTTCAGGAAAATACGCAACTATTATAGCTCATTTATTTTATTCCCAAGAGTTATAAAACAGTATTTGTGAAGAGGGTTTGAATTAAAACATGGGATTTGGAAAATATTGTCAGAAAACTGTGTAAATTGGGTCAAACCGCTCTTGGTGGCTTGATGTTAGAGAAAAGGATTATCGTATTTTAAATGATATAAGCAAATAAAAACTTTATTTTTCCAATAGTACAAAACAGCAGTATATCTATCATGTTAATAGAGATTATGTGGCTTGTCAAAATTTAAGCAACAAGATTATCCTTATATTTGGCAAATGTGTGATTTGAATGGCTTGTGTTTTAGTTTTCAATTTTTAACTTTTTAGTTGGAATGTAGGTAGAGTCAGAGTAAATACACTTCATCAGTTAAGAATTATTGTTTTATATTTCACTTCATTAGACAGAAAGTACGTGCTTAGCAGAGATCTCTCCTGTCTCATTATAATTCTGTGTACAATAGGAGAGTGAATCAGTCATTAATGGAAACCAAACAACATGCTGTGAAAACATAAAGAAGAAACAATCAGTTCTAATGTCCAGGGATGGGAGCTATCAGGGAAATCTCCAGTCTTTATGGACCAAGTCTTGAGAACCAAATGGGAGATCCATGAGAAAGGAAGATACATGCGGTGGATGCAATACATGCCTTCCAAACAGTCCAAGTCCTGGATACATTTCAGGAAAAATTTAAATGCTGGTAGTAGTTGTCATTTAATTATACTTTTTATCTGGTACACTTTCAAAGAGGGTTTCAGTTGGCATTTTCTTCTTTGTGTAAATTAATGATATTGCAGTTAATGATTTGGAGTCACTTTATATATTAAATGAATTTCTGATAAATTGTGAAAATGAATATTTACATATCAAGTTACATCCAACATTTGAATTTCTATTTCAGATGTGTTCTCACTAGGGAAAAACATGATCCCAACCATACAAAAAGATGAAAAATGTAAAAAGGAGGTAAAAATGACTTGCAACAACGTCAAAATTTATTTTCAAAGAGATTTCTACCTTTGTGAGTTCAGAGTCTGTATGCATTTAAATCTCCAGTACAAACTCTGAGTGAAATTCATCAAAAATGAAATCAATCCACATTATCTTAGTACTCCTAAAAGCATGTGTAAATTAAAATATGTCACATAGCCAATTCCAATTTTATTGACAGTTCTTACTGCCTCACAGGGATTTGAATGTTTAAATATTTTAGCAGCCACACTGGTTATTGTTTCAGGAATGTCACTGCCTTAGAAGTATAGTAAAATTCACCAGCTGTGAAAGTCATACAGCAAATGCTTTTTCAAGATTTTTTTTCTTACAATAAAGTATGTTGTTCTTATGTTTATGTATTTACATCCTACCTTTTTCCCCTCGAGGGATTTAATTAACCCTGTAATAAATGTGTGTGTGTGTGTGTGTATGTGTGTGTAATTACTGATGAATGAATAACAAGGTGATCTTTTGTACCTGACATGTTGGTTTTAGAGAACCTCATTAGGAAAACTTTTGCAGTATTGCCTGAGCTAGTGAAGGATTGGAAGATATTTTTAATACTTCTGTGATAATGAAAATAAGTTTCACCAATAGCAGAAGTCCAAGTTAGCGTTATAAAATATTAGGAATAGAAATAATATTTTTCATGCTTTATTACATGCATAAATCTAAATTTATGCTAAGTAAAAGTGTTTAAGGAGAAGATGATCTCTTTTGCAGAAGAAAAAGTCAAGAAGAAAATTTGAGAGCAGATTATAAGTAGAAATAGTAGAACAGAACTCATGGAGTTTGTTTTACCTTTAAGGAATTATGTTTATGGACATTTTTACATTATCTCTGTAATGCTGGCTTAAGGAAAGGAGGATTTCCTAAATGCTCACATTTTAATAGTTTAAATTTCCTAGGAGGGAGCTATGGGTGGAAGATGGGTGTTAAAAAAATGTGAAATTGAGGGAAAGAACCCCTGGAGCTGATTTTTCTCAGGTTAAACACCAAATTTTTAAAAAGGTAAAACTGATGGCTTGTTTTTAATTTCACAGAAGGCTTAGTTTACAGAGAGGAATGACTTATGTTTCTTTTTAGATCTTTACTTAGCCCAAAGGAAGTAATGATTTTCTAGAATGTACATGCTTTATTATCTAAATTCACTCAAATATCTAACTTTACTCTCCAGCAAAACAAATTTATAAGTAGAGGAAGAAATGTAAAACGTCATAAGAATCTAAGAAATGTCTAAATGAATAGCTGTAACTAGTGAGAGCACGAGAGTCATGGGCAAAGCATTCTGGGCTTAAAAACAGCAAAAGAGCAAGTGTAAACTGCTCTCTTGTCATGTAAGTGTCCTCTACATTGATGTTAGTGTGTCATTTGATATAATTTATAAAAGCAAACAAACAGCACACCAAAATCCTTCCTTTTAGGAATCTTTCAAATTAATTTGGCTGTGTGTTCGTATAGGCAAATCTGATGACAGGACCATAAATTAAGGATCGTGACAAAAAAGTACTGTCACTACAACATAGAAAAAGACATCTACTCCTAACAGCTCAGCTTGGGAAGAAAAGTAAGAAAAAAAGGAAAAAGTAAAAAGATTAATTTACTTGAAATCTCAGCTATTAGTGAAGTTAAAGTTATATTGTACTGATTAACTCTGTTAAAGAATTAGTATGGTTAGAAAGAATGCATAAAATAAAGCCACATGATTCATCTTTGGAATGCATTCTATAAATCTCTAGGAAAACTCCACCAGTGCCTGACTTTGATAGGAATAGTACACTGGGGAGTATTAGTGTGGGGAAAGCCTCCCGTCACTGATAACTCGGGAAATAATAAAGTAATGAAATCCCATGTCTGTTTCCTACTCACTGTTTTTTACGGTGTTTAAAGTTTTTAAATCCCATCAATCTAGTGGTAATTAGATGGAGATGAAAATTTAGAAATCCTTCTTTCTGTACTGAGAGAGGGCGTACCCGGTAGTGTTTTGGCACTCATAGCCTCACTAGGATATAAAATTTCGAAGTCTTTGGAACGTATTGTGGCTGCATTAGGATCTACAGCAACTATTAAAACCCAACAGAATAGAAAAGTTCCAAAGATAACATTTGACTTTAGTTTTAAAGGATAAGGAGGAATTTGTCAGACCGGAAAAGACGGGAAGCACCACGTACAAGACAGGGGAATGGTTTGGGTAAAAAGAGGCAGAAACATGAAAGAGCAGAGGATGTTTGGGGTGCAGCAAGTAGTCTGGAGTGATGTGAAAGGAGGATGGAAGATGAGCCTGTAGTGGTACGTGATTTGAGGGGGCGTGTATTTCAGACTAGGGAATTCAGGCTTTATGCTGTGAGCATTTGAGATTTGGTTAAGGTTTTTCTACATAGAGGAATACTGTGATGAAAGTATGGTTTGAAGGAGTTTATACAATTTTAGCGGCCCACTGGCTTTTCTTATTCATTGAATCCTTGTCTCAACTCCTGCCTCGTTCCTTTATTCTTCTTATTTGCTCGTTAGACGCCGACGTGGTTAGGGTTGGCCTCTGTGTGCACAGTCGTCTCGTGTCAGCATCCTCGTCTTTCTCATTCTTTCCTCGTCTTCATTCTCATTATTCTTTTAATGTAATCAAAGGCAATTTTTGACTTTTGAATCTATCATGAAAACAGCATTAAAAGTCTTTAAACAAGCAAATAGCACTACAGCTCACTTAATTTCACTAACTGAAGTTTCATTATTGTAAGGAGGCAAGGAATATAGTAAATTTACATTTGTGAAGAACAGGAAGAAACCAAAATGTACTATTTCTGTCAGACAATTTCCTTCTGACTTTTTTAAGCTTCTGTTTATTTAATAATAATAATAACTTAAATGAAGATTTTAAAATATGTCTCAGTATCTAATATTGATATTGGGCCATTCAGTTCTAAATTAGTTTACTTCTTAGAAAAATGAAAATATAAGATATAGTAACCAGAGGTCATGTTTCTCCAAAAGAAGCTTTATTTCTGGAGGGATCACATCTCTTAAAATTAGATCCTGCAATTATTGTTTATTGAGGTAGACACTAACCAAATTAACACCAATATAGTGCTTCTTCTGTTGACAAATTGTGTGGAACGTTTATCTTTTGGATAAAAGTGTAATGGAAAAATAGTATTGCAGTATTCTTCTAACTTACCACTAGGCCAATAAAAATGATTCCTTTGGCCTGCAAATAAGTCTGAATCTTTGTAAGAGGGTGGGAAACATTAAGTGATGGCAAATTAACAGTATTTTATTTGTGCTGATTTATATCTGTTATTAATATGGAGATATTTTAAGTTGTTAAATGGTTTTCACCTAAGCTGTGTAATATATGGCTGCCTCAGATAATGACACTTAAAATTTCAGTCAACATTAAATTTTACTCCTGGGCAGTGAATGATAGAGACTCATTTTATATATATATATATATATATATATATATATTTTTTTTTTTTTTTAAATACAGCAGGTTCTTATTAGTCATCAATTTTATACACATCCATGTACACATGTCAATCCCAATCTCCCAATTCATCCCACCACCACCACCTTGCCCCGCTTTCCCCCCTTGGCGTCTATATGTTTGTTGTCTACATCTGTGTCTCTATTTCTGCCCTGCAAACCGGTTCAACTGTACCATTTTTCTAGGTTACACATATACGCATTAATGTACGATATTTGTTTTTTGCTTTCTGACTTACTTCACTCTGTATGACAGTCTCTAGATCCATCCACGTCTCAACAAATGACCCAATTTCGTTCCTTTTTATGGCTGAGTAATATTCCATTGTATATATGTACCACAACTTCTTTATCCATTCGTCTGTCGATGGGCATTTAGGTTGCCTCCATGACCTGGCTATTGTAAATAATGCTACAGTGAACATTGGGGTGCATGTGTCTTTTTGAATTTCGGTTTTCTCTGGGTATATGCCCATTAGTGGGATTGCTGGAGCATATGGTAATTCTATTTTTAGTTTTTTAAGGAGACTCCATACTGTTCTCCATAGTGGCTGTATCAATTTACATTGCCACCAACAGTGCAAGAGGGTTCCCTTTTCTCCACACCCTCTCCAGCATTTGTTGTTTGTAGATTTTCTGATGATGCCCATTCTAACTGGTGTGAGGTGATACCTCATTGTAGTTTTGATTTGCATTTCTCTAATAATTAGTGATGTTGAGCAGCTTTTCATGTGCCTCTTGGCCATCTGTATGTCTTCTTTGGAGAAATGTCTGTTCAGGTCTTCTGCCCATTTTTGGATTGGGTTGTTTGTTTTTTTTAATATTGAGCTGCATGAGCTGTTTATATATTTTGGAGATTAATCCTTTGTCCATTGATTCGTTTGCAAATATTTTCTCCCATTCTGAGGGTTGTCTTTTCGTCTTGTTTATAGTTTCCTTTGCTGTGCAAAAGCTTTGAAGTTTCATTAGGTCCCATTTGTTTATTTTTGTTTTTATTTCCTTTACTCTAGGAGGTGGATCAAAAAAGATCTTGCTGTGATTTATGTCAAAGACTGTTCTTCCTATGTTTTCCTCTAAGAGTTTTACAGTGTCTGGTCTTACATTTAGGTCTCTAATCCATTTTGAGTTTATTTTTGTGTATGGTGTTAGGGAGTGTTCTAATTTCATTCTTTTACATGTAGCTGTCCGGTTTTCCCAGCACCACTTATTGAAGAGACTGTCTTTTCTCCATTGTATATCCCTGCCTCCTTTGTCATAGATTATTTGACTATAGGTGCATGGGTTTATCTCTGGGCTTTTGATCTTGTTCTATTGATCTATATTTGTGTTTTTGTGCCAGTACCATATTGTCTTGATTACTGTAGCTTTGTAGTATAGTCTAAAGTCAGGGAGTCTGATTCCTCTAGCTCCGTTTTCTTCTCTCAAGACTGCTTTGACTATTCGGGGTCTTTTGTGTCTCCATACAAATTTTAAGTTTTTTTTTTTTCTAGTTCTGTAAAAAATGCCATTGGTAATTTAATAAGGATTGCATTGAATCTGTAGATAGCTTTGGGTAGTATAGTCATTTTGACAATATTGATTCTTCCAATCCAAGAACATGGTATATCTCTCCATCTGTTGGTGTCATCTTTAATTTCTTTCATCAGTGTCTTATAGTTTTCTGCATACAGGTCTTTTGTCTCCCTAGGTAGGTTTATTCCTAGGTATTTTATTCTTTTTGTTGCAGTGGTAAATGGGAGTGTTTCCTTAATTTCTCTTTCAGATTTTTCATCCTTAATGTATAGGAATGCAAGAGATTTCTGTGCATTAATTTTGTATCCTGCAACTTTACCAAATTCATTGATTAGCTCTAGTAGTTTTCTGGTGGCATCATTAAGATTCTCTATGTATAGTATCATGTCATCTGCAAACAGTGACAGTTTTACTTCTTCTTTTCCAATTTGTATTCCTTTTATTTCTTTTTCTTCTCTGATTGTCATGGATAGGGCTTCCAAAACTATGTTGAGTAATAGTGGTGAGAGTGGACATCCTTGTCTTGTTCCTGATCTTAGAGGAAATGCTTTCAGTTTTTCTCCATTGAGAATGAATTTTGCTGTGGTTTTGTCATATATGGCCTTTATTATGTTGAGGTAGGTTCCCTCTATGCCCACTTTCTGGAGAGTTTTTATCATAAAAGGGTGTTGAATTTTGTCAAAATCTTTTTCTGCATCTACTGAGATGATCATATGGTTTTTATTCTTCAATTTGTTAATATGGTGTATCACATTGATTGATTTGCATATATTGAAGAATCCTGGCATCCCTGCGATAAATCCCACTTGATCATGGTGTATGATCCTTTTAATGTGTTGTTGGATTCTGTTTGCTAGTATTTTGTTGAGGATTTTTGCATCTGTATTCATCAGTGATGAATTGGTCTGTAATTTTGGTCTGTAATTTTGGTCTATAATTTTCTTTTTTTGTAGCATCTTTGTCTGGTTTTGGTATCAGGGTGATGGTGGCCTCATAGAGTGAGTTTGGGAGTGTTCCTTCCTCCAATTTTTTGGAAGAGTTTGAGAAGGATGGGTGTTAGCTCTTCTCTAAATGTTTGTTAGAATTCACCTGTGAAGCCATCTGATCCTGGACTTTTGTTTGTTGGGAGATTTTAAATCACAGTTTCAATTTCTTTACTTGTGATTGGTCTGTTCAAATTTTCTGTTTCTTCCTGGTTCAGTCTTGGAAGGTTATACCTTTCTAAGAATTTGTCCATTTCTTCCAGGTTGTCCATTTTATTGGCATACAGTTGCTTGTAGTAGTCTCTTAGGATGCTTTGTATTTCTGCCATGTCTGTTATAACTTCTCCCTTTTCCTTTCTAATTTAATTGATTTGAGTCCTCTCCCTCTTTTTCTTGATGAGTCTGGCTAATGGTTTATCAATTTTGTTTATGTTCTCAAAGAACCAGCTTTTAGTTGTATTGATCTTTGCTATTGTTTTCTTTGTTTCTATTTCATTTATTTCTGCTCTGATCTTTATGATTTCTTTCCTTTTGCTAACTTTGGGTTTCGTTTGTTCTTCTTTCTCTAGTTTCTTTAGGTTTAAAGTTAGATTGTTTATTTGAGATTTTTCTTGTTTCTTGAGGTAGGCTTGTATAGCTGTAAACTTCCCTCTTAGAACTGCTTTTGCTGCATCCCATAGGTTTTGGATCGTTGTGTTTTCATTGTCATTTGTCTCTAGGTATTTTTTGATTTCCTCTTTGATTTCTTCAGTGATCTCTTGCTTATTTAGTAACGTATTGTTTAGCCTCCATGTGTTTGTGTTTTTTATTTATTTTTCACTGTAATTGATTTCTAATCTCATAGCATTGGGGTCAGAAAAGATCCTTGATATGATTTCAATGTTCTTAAATTTACTGAGGCTTGATTTGTGACCCAAGATGTGATCTATCCTGGAGAATGTTCCGTGTGCACTTGAGAAGAAAGTGTAATCTGCTGTTTTTGGATGGAATGTCCTATAAATATCAATTAAATCTATCTGGTCTGTTGTGTCATTTAAAGCTTCTGTTTTCTTATTTATTTTCATTTTGGATGATCTGTCCATTGGTGTAAGTGAGGTGTTAAAGTCCCCCACTATGATTGTGTTACTGTCGATTTCCCCTTTTATGGCTGTTAGCAGTTGCCTTATGTATTGGGGTGCTCC
The DNA here is from genome assembly GCF_949987535.1 of Balaenoptera acutorostrata. Lineage (NCBI taxonomy): Eukaryota > Metazoa > Chordata > Mammalia > Artiodactyla > Balaenopteridae > Balaenoptera > Balaenoptera acutorostrata. The sequence continues at coordinate 11,443,882 of NC_080068.1, forward strand.
TATGTTGCATGCATATATATTTATAATCATTATATCTTCTTCTTGGATTGATACCTTGATCATTATTTAGTGTCCTTCCTTGTCTCTTGTAACATTCTTTATTTCAAAGTCTATTTTTTCTGATATGAGTATTGCTACTCTTTCTTTTGATTTCCATTTGCATGGAATATCTTTTTCCCTCCCCTCACTTACAGTCTGTATGTGTCCCTAGGTCTGAAGTGGGTCTCTTGTAGACAGCATATACATGGGTCTTGTTTTTGTATCCATTCAGCAAGCCTGTGTCTTTTGGTTGGAGCATGTAATCCATTCACCTTTAAGGTAATTATCGATATGTATGTTCCTACGACCATTTTCTTAATTGTTTTGGGTTTGTTTTTGTAGGTCCTTTTCTTCTCTTGTGTTTCCCACTCAGAGGAGTTCCTTTAGCATTTGTTGTAGAGCTGATTTTGTGGTGCTGATTTCTCTTAGCTTTTGATTGTCTGTAAAGCTTTTGATTTCTCCATCGACTATGGATGAGATCCTTGCCGGGTAGAGTAATCTTGGTTGTAGGTCCTTCCCTTTCATCACTTTAACTATATCTTTCCACTCCCTTCTGGCTTGTAGAGTTTCTGCTGAGAAATCAGCTGTTAACCTTATGGGAGTTCCCTTGTATGTTATTTGTCATTTTTCCCTTGCTGCTTTCAATAATTTTTCTTTGTCTTTAATTTTTGCCAGTTTGATTACTGTGTGTCTCGGCGTGTTTCTCCTTGGGTTTATCATGTATGGGACTCTCTGTGCCTCCTGGACTTGGGTGGCTATTTCCTTTCCCAGGTTAGGGAAGTTTTTGACTATAATCTCTTCAAATATTTTCTCTGGTTGGTCCTTTCTCTCTCTCTTCTTCTTCTGGGACCCCTATAATGTGAATGTTGTTGTGTTCAATATTTTCCCAGAGGTCTCTTAGGCTGTCTTCATTTCTTTTCATTGTTTTTTCTTTATTCTGTTCCGCAGCAGTGAATTCCACTATTGTCTTCCAGGTCACTTATCTGTTCTTCTGCCTCAGTTATTCTGCTATTGATTCCTTCTAGTGTAGTTTTCATTTCAGTTATTGTATTGTTCATCTCTGTTTGTTTGTTCTTTAATTTTTCTAGGTCTTTGTTAAACATTTCTTGCATCTTCTTAGTCTTTGCCTCCATTCTTTTTCCGAGGTCCTGGATTATCTTCACTATCATTATTCTGAGTTCTTTTTCTGGAAGGTTGCCTATCTCCACTTCATTTAGTTGTTTTTCTGGGGTTTTATCTTGTTCCTTCATCTGGTACATAGCCCTCTGCCTTTTCATCTCGTGTGTCTTTCTGTTAATGTGGCTTTTGTTCCAGAGGCTTCAGGATTGTAGTTCTTCTGCTTCTGCTGTCTCTAGACTCATTATATATTTAAAATATTTCTTGTGATGGCTGCTTTAAAAGAGCATAGATGTGTAGATCTTTATGGAGCTATACATATTAGGTAAGCTGTTCAGTTGTCTATAAAGTGTAAAACTAGTTAAATAAGAGGGCCATTTTAATTTTTGTTAACTTTTTCAATTTTGTGCTTTGTTTAATTTAAATAGATTATAATGTTCCCAATTTAAGTCAAAATACAAAAAAATCAGTATTCATAATCTCAGATTAACAGAAAATTACATTTTCACTAATACATAAAATATACTTGACAGATCAAAACTGAATTCTGACAAGGCTCATAACAAGAAAATGTATAGCAGTCCTTAAAAACAGGATTGTGTTCTTACTTTTGTATGTTAGCACAATCAGTTATATTATGGGAGATGCCACGCCTTGATTAATGGCATTATTGATCATGAATAAATGAAAGTGTCCTTTTCTAGAACTTAATTTGGGTTCCCTTTTAAGAAAGTCTGACAGACAAAATTCCAAATAATATACTGATACTTAGAAGTCCGTTGGTATGAATCTTCAGCAGAAAACTGAGTATGGCTTAAGCTAGAAAATACAATTATACTCAGCTTAACAGTGATGTGAACATTGTGAATTCAAGGCGCATTTTGAACACCATTTGTATTTCAGAACTAAAAACTGAGCTGAGAATAAGAACTTACAGGTAGAAGGGAATTAAACATCATCTAATTTTTAGTCTTCAGTGCATTAGATTTAAAAAATTGAGACCTAAAGTCACATAAACAGCTAAAATCAGATCTATTTATTGGAATCAAATTTCCTGACTGTAAGTCTAGTGTGTTTATACCATAAAAAAATAGATTCACCTGACACAGTGCCATACATATATATATAAAGTTAAATAGTAAATATATATTATATAAAATTTTGCATATGTACATATTATACATTAGCAATATACATACTAGCATATATAATATTATATTAGCCTTTATAATCAAGGAAAATGTTACATTATAGGATGAAAATCCTCAAAATTAGAAACAGGAAAAGAAGTTCTGATTTTTATTTTTTGTTCAATTTGGAGATGTAATTTATATTCAACACACACATATCTATGTGAAGATGTATATATATTTATATGTGTATTTATATAGAAGTATATATAGTGAATAATATAATTATGTATATACTTATACATATTTTTTCATCCCGTGGATAATAATCATAGTTCATCATCATGGACAGAGCTAGCACAACAAGATAGGAACACATAGATTGGAAGCAGAAAACTTAAATTTAAATTTTCCCTTTTACCTACTAGCTGGCTGTCTTTGGAAAATTGGTTAATATCCCTGAATCTGTTTTGTTTTCCTTTCTGTAAAATGAGGATAATGAAACCATATTTGCTGGTTATAGAAAGGGTTAGAAATAATGCATATGATGTGGTCAGCAGAGTCATTTCGTGTTGTTCTATTTGTACTGTGACCCACATCAGCACAGTGAGGCCAGTGGACTCTTTGTTTATGTTTCAATGTCATATATCTAATGTACTAACAGCATTTAAATCTGAAACATATATTTCTGATTACTTGGATACCTGATATCCAGAAGTGGAATTATTATTTTAGTATACATGAAATGATCCTTGGGAATTGAATAGCTAGTTATGATTTCATGTCTATAAGTCTTTATTCTTCTTGGCTAATTGTGATCTGAATTTTTATCAACAATAGATAAAAACATGGACTTTGCAATCAGAAAGACTTGGTTTAAAGCCCTGAATTAGCTACTTCACAGCTCTATGGGCATTTTATTTACATCTCCTCCTTTCTGTAAAAACAAATAAATAAATAATACTTTCCTGAAAAAGTTATTGTGAGGGTTAAATGAACTAGCTAGCACATTTAAAAAGCTTATCACAATGTGTGCTACAGAAAGCTCAATAAACGTTAACTACTATATTATTATAGTCATTATCATTATTACTAATTCAGTGACAGTTTTCATCTTTCTTAAGAAATCAAACCTACTGCGTTAGTATGTTAGCTTGTCTTCTCTTAGTGGAGGGGGAATGGTTAGAGAAGTCTGAAGGACTAAAAGGGGCAGCAGTAAAATTGATAAATCTGTGTGAAACTGATGCTTGATGCAGGAGACAAGTGCGTTTCAGAGGTACCTGATGTTGCTGAAAAAAAAAAAAGAAATAATACTTAATTTTGCACAATTTAAAAGTATTAAAGTTATGGGTAATGGGATAGATAACAGTGCTTTTAGAAAAAGATATATAACCAGCGATCTGTTGGTATTAACATGGGGAGACAATGAATGGAATCGCTTATTTTAAGAGTAATCACATTCACTTAGTTAAGATCCTTTCAAAATCTGATCTACCCATTATTTTATAGCTTATTTTGTTCTTACGCTATAAAATAAGCCTATATTATTGGTTGGTCTATTTCTATAATATTTCTATAATTCTATACAAGACTACAAACTTATAAATGACATTGTTAAGGTAATTCACCAAAAGAACTGATTAATAGCTATAATAGAACAAAAATGAAAGAGACAATTTAGGAAAAGAAAAGGAAAGGCTAATTCATGTTCCTGGATAACATAACTTTTTAAAAAGAATTTTTATTTATTTTCGGTTGTGTTGGGTCTTCATTGCTGCATGGAGGCTTTCTCTAGTTGTGGTGAGCAAGGGCTACTCTTCATTGTGGTGCACGGGCTTCTCATTGCGGTGGCTTCTCTTGTTACAGAGCACAGGCTCTAGGCATGCGGGCTTCAGTAGTTGCAGCACACAGGCTCAGTAGTTGTGGCACGTGGGCCCCAGAGCACGCAGGCTTCAGTAGTGTGGCGCGTGGGCTCAGTAGTTGTGGCACACGGGCTCAGTAGTTGTGGTGCACAGGCTTAGTTGCTCCACAGCATGTGGGATCTTCTCCTGGACCAGGATTGAACCCATGTCCCCTGCATTGGCAGGTGGATCCTTAACCACTGCACCACCAGGGAAGTCCTGGATAACATACTTTTAAAACTAATTCATTTTAATGGCAAAGTCATAAAGTCTAACCTAAAAATGAACAAAGATAATAATAAATAGATGCACATAAATTTACTGAAGGAAAACAAGATATCTCATGGTAAATCAACATCCTTGACATTAATCAAGATTGATGTCATTAAATAAAAGTTATAGGTTCCTACTCTATCTTTTATCTATCTTTCTATCATTTATCTATCCATCTATCTATCATTTATCTACTGTCAAAGAACAGGATGATTGCACTCTGGTCCTAAGTTGTTATGAAAATTATATTCTTATTTAACACAATACAGATAATGAAATAATAATGAAATAATGAATTGATCAATATGAGCATATTTGAACTACGAAAAAAATAAAAGACCTGAATGGTAAAACATTATGCAGTTCTAATTTCATTCCTATATAATTTTGGTTATCAACATTGTAATAGAACTTAAAAAAAATATACTTTAAAAGACTATTTTTTAATAAATGAAAAATATTGTCATATTCTTTTACTCATTTGCAAAAGGCTATACTTCTAATATATCTCTCCCCTGATACTTATAGTTGGAGTGGAGTGAGACATCAGTTGATTTCGAGTTTTATTCTGCTCTGTTCCAAGGCTTTTTCAAAATGTCCCCTTAGAGACATTCCTTCTGTATTTCCTAATTCTGGCTTAAGGCCATTCCCTGAAAAAAAAATACAGGGAGAGGTGGGGTAACTTTGGCTTCTGAATACTGTCTAAAGACAAAGAGTCTATCACTAGAGTCTTCAGTGGACTTATCCTTTCTTTGCTTGCTGAACTGGATTTGAGTGTTATCTGTGTTCAGAGGAATGATTTTGAGGAGAGTCTCCAAAAGATCTTGTTCCACAGCACAGATTTTCTAAATCTCTCTTTTTTTCTTTTTCTATGCAACTTGAGATGTTTTATATCACCCTCAAGATCTTTTCTGTTTGTTATTCGCATTCTTTTTTTTCCTGAGATAGTACTTATTAACCTGTGCACCAACTGATATGGTGGACCCAGGAGTAGTTGATTGATTATATGTTCTTAGAACTATTTTAAATTTCTCCCAGAATATCTTTCTCTTCTGTCTAGGCTTTAAAAAGTCTTAAATATTTACTGTGAGCTCGTACTGAGACCAGGGCATAAAATTAAGTCCCTTAAAACAGGGACTTGCTCTATTCTCAGGGAGATTTAGCTTTAGAGGGTAATTTAGCTTTGAGGATTTTCTTCTGACTAGAGAAAAAGAGTAGTAGGTCAGAAGAGAAAACAGCAAGAGGTAACTAAGGAGCATGGAAGTTAGTTAAGTTCAAATTATGACATGAAGGTTCTAAAAGAGACAGTTTAAAGGATTTTACCTTAGTTAAGGAATCCTTTAAGAAAATAATTTTGGAATCTGAGTTTCTTTTAGAGACCTTCTCAAACCAAGAAAAATCCACACAATTGAATATTTGGGATTCTGTTCCCTTTTTGCTTTAAGGTCCTTTTCATATGAGCAATTTTATCCATATTGAAAATTCCCCAAATTTTCCTATATTATCATCTTAATCAGCTTGAACTGCCATAACAAACTGCTCCAGACTGGGTGGTTTAAATAACAAAAATTTTTTTTCCTCATAGTTCTGAAGGCTAGAATTCCATAATCAAGGTTCCAGCATACTCAGTTTCTGGTGAGAGCTTTCATTTCTGGCTTGTAGATGACGGCCTTCTCATAGTTTCTATATATTGTGGAGAGAAAAAGGGAGCAAGCTCTCTGGTGTTTCTTCCTTTGAGGGCACTAATCCCATCATGAGGGCCCCATCCTCTGGATTGCATCTAAACTTAATTATCTCTAAAAGGCACCATCTTCAAATACCATCACATCAGGGGTTTGGGCTTCAATATATAAATTGGGTGGGGGGGGGACACAATTTGGTCCATAGCAATTATCTATGTTGAAATTATTTCATTTAGAAAGATAGCACTTGAATTAGACATTGTGAAAACTGATTTAAGAGACAAACATGTGAGAGATTAGCAATGGTTGGTCCAGGTACTTTTGTGCCTTGTGTCTGTACCATGGAACAAAATAGTTGGCTGTGTCTAATTTCTGATGGGTGAGTGTTTGGAGATGAGATATATCTGGAACTAAACTGTCATGAACATTTTGTTTGCTAAACAAAGCAAGACAAGGCTGAGGATAGTTCTCATGTTTCTGTGGTAGGTGCTGCAAAGCAAAGTCTGTCTTACATAGCTGTTGATTAAACAAGATATTTTATTTGTTAGTTCTTTGGGCTGGCTCTAGTGTCACTCTTGTTGAACTTATGTCTCTCCTCTTTCCTATGTATTAACTTCTATATACCCACCAAAGAAAAAGGTGAGAACAGTCAGAAAGATCAGCAATATTTTTAGTAACAAGACAAATTTCTACCAAGTATGAATTTTTAAGTCTGATCAGAAAGTCAAAAGATCCTAAAAGCCCAGATCAATCTCTGACACAATTTAGTACTACGGCCAGAGAGAGCATTCTTCATGCTTTAATAATGTCTAACTGCCATTTGTTCTTTTCCAACATGACAAGGAGAGGAGAAGATAAGTGAGGGTGAAGTTAGAGTGTAGCCGTTTGAAACACTGACCCTGGGTTACCTCTATAAGAATTTTACAAAGCTGGCATTTTTCTCATGGCTATTTTAGTTTTTTGCCAACTTATCAAAAAAGTCACATCTTTCAAATTCCTTTAACATCTTTATCATCCATTATTTAATAAGGACACTAATCTTGGCTTGTGTTTGCTAATATTTGTGCTTCCCACAGTAAATGACAAAGGTGCCATTACTGTGATGACATATTCTATGATGGCAGATTGGATTAGTATCATTAATGACATTTCTCTGATACTAATATACCCATGTTTTATTTTATGTTGTTGCAAATATAGCATTGATAATCTGAGAATAAGTAAATTAGTATATATATATAAATGAATTTGAATATTAAAAACTCCTATTTTATATACACATAAATTATTCATGGATCTAACAAATACAAATACAATTTAATACAAATTATTTCTCATGTCAAAGGAGGATTGCAGTATTAAGCAGTCATACTAAAGAACTTGTCAAAGACTGGTGCTTTCTCTGGGCAGAGGTCAGTAGCCTTTCAGAAACAGTGTTCCAGCGAATGTCTAAATGAAAGCTTGTGATTGAAGTAATAATGTAAAGGTCTCGTGGACCAGTAATCTTCAGTTCACACTGGAATATAAGTTAAATTATGCTATGTCTTATTTAAATGTACATAATTTCAGGACACTGCAGTAATATATAGATATGACTTCCATCCATCCAGGAAGGTTAATGGGGCTTGAGGAAAGGGAGTGTTGGAACAAAGAAAATTCCTCAGAATTAAGACATTTGTTGGAAAAGTTAGATGCTTTCAGGTAATTAACCTTTTAGGGAGATACCTAGAGGAAATTAAGAGAGGTTTGATATTGCTGTTGTGGTTCCCTCTTCCTCCTTTTTAAACTGCATGGTGCTCTTATGGGAATATTGGGCTGTTACAGTTATTTGTTATATTTGATTGAATGCACGGAATGTTGCTGTATTTCTTCACTTATTTGATTATGTGTTTCTAGAGCCTTTTCTTTTACTCATTGGATTAGCAGTATATATTTTTCAAGATTAGCTCCTGTGGAAATTTAACCTTTGTTTATGAATTTAGAACTTTGGTCCCACAGGATGAAATACCAACCACTTGGCTTGATATCTGTGGCTCAGCATAACGCAGCCCCAGTGTATTGATAGTTTTGACCTATGCAGTTATACTTCCCGATTTTCACCAGCTCAGCCATAGATTGTAGCCATGCTGATTTCCTCAAAGGCCATCCTTATTCTGGCTTCTATATTTTTACTAAAATTGGACTGTCTACCTCCTTTTCATCTAACCAAATCATACTCAAATTAGTTGATGATGTCACTTTCTCTTCTAAATAGAAATTTAGGTAAAGAATGAACAGACTTCTAAATATTAGGTAATTACTTCATATGAAGCAGAATAGAAGGCGGCTAAGGGAAGATGAGTTTTTTTGGCAATTCAAAATCTGTTTTAATGATAGTAAGGGGTGAGCAGCCCCAAACCATTAGCTGCAATATATTTAACTTCTTTGTGTTATTTAAATCATGTATTCAAACTATATACCTTGCACATTTCTTTCTGATTTGTAATTCATATGTAAAATTCTGAAGAGTGGGGTTTTTTTAGGAGATAATTGAATAATTTATATAATTTCTTAAGAGTGAGGATGAACATTATGCGGATTATATTACTCCTCATACTTTTGCAAAGTGAAACCCGTTAAATAACCGTCAGTACAGCAGAACTAAAGACTAATCAATTATGTCTCATAACCTGGGAGAGTTTCTTCATATATCTAATATAATTTCTTCAACAAAGATTAATAATTCATTTGATGCTTGTTCTTTTATTCTGGTCAGCCAAAACGGTATTGCCAAAGAGGAGCAGAGAAGGGAGAGGGAGATGGGGCAGAGGGGAAAAGGGAGGAGGAGAGAGGGAGATTTGTCATCTGATAACATTGACTGTTATGTTTGCAGTAAAAAGAGATATATAAGAAATAAATAGGGCTTCCCTGGTGGCGCAGTGGTTGAGAATCTGCCTGCCGATGCAGGGGACACGGGTTCGAGCCCTGGTCTGGGAAGATCCCACATGCCGCGGAGCAACTAGGCCCGTGAGCCACAACTACTGAGGCTGCGTGTCTGAAGCCTGTGCTCCGCAACAAGAGATGCCGCGACAGTGAGAGGCCCGCGCACCGCGATGAAGAGTGGTCCCCGCTTGCCACAACTAGAGAAAGCCCTCACGCAGAAACAAAGACCCAACACAGCCAAAAATAAAATTAATTAATAAAAAAAAAGAAAGAAGGGAATAAATAGAAAGATTCAGTTGTTAGAAAAAGTTTTATTTATTCAATAACTACTCATTAGTGGGTGATATTCAATCTAGTTCAAAAATTAGAGGCTGGAAGATGTGAGAGAAAATTTACTGAGATCTTTCTGGGAAAAAAAAAAGAAAAATTACCTAAAATAGTTTCTCTTATTACAACCTGACTAGTCCAACCACTACCTTTCTGATGGTGTTGAAATCAAATAGCAATAATTCCCTGAGGGGCTAGGGATTTTTTTTTTTTTTCTGTTCTGTTCATTATTGTAACTTCAGAGCCTAGAATATGGCTGGCCCAAATATGGACTTAAGTATTTTTTGAATGAATTGTCTTGTTTATTCAAGTAAAGTACTGGTATAAACATATAAAGTACTAGCTATTCAGTAACTATTTTAATTTGTATTAGATTATAAATTCCATGCTGATTAAAAACTAAAACTTGCGTTGCCGCCTTGATTCATATTGTATTGTGTGCGATAATCACCAGTATTAGAAACAAGGAAATAAACACCTAACTAACAAAGTTCCCAAGACAGAACAACTTTGATTGGGCTGATAGGAGAAGAAATATGAAGTGAGTGTAAGCGCTGACACACAGGACAATTAGAATTTTTTTGTGTAATGGCAACACCTATAGGAAAATTATATTCAACACAGTTTTATTCACATATAGTTAAGTAGAATATTTCCTTTTCCGTAAGTTTTAAAATATTTCCTTTAAAAGATTATAGTTTATTAGTGGTTCTATTCTTGCTTCCTTGACAAATCCCTGTAGAATATATTTAACAATGTATAATGTTGACATACTTAACTAGAAAGAATGGTAGTAAAATGCATTTTGGTTTAACTATCTGTCCTCTGAGGAAATTAACTGTTGCATATGTGGAATGTTTTTAAATGCTTTTATATTCTACTATATCAAGCACCTTTTTCCCCCTCCCTTAAAAAAATTTTCTTCTGTGTTCTAGAGCCTAGGATATCAGATTACAGAAATTTTAAATTAAGCATGATTTAAATGATATATGCCTTGTCATTCACATTTTCCCAGAATGGATAACAGCTATGATTTCATCTTATGCCTGGAAAATTCACAAAGAATTATTTAGGTGGTAGAGCAGATACTTATTTGTCTGTACTTGCTATAGTGAAATTGCTCCAAGGATAGCTCCAAGGCTCTTTCGACTTTGAAATGAGAGACATAACTGGGAAATTCAGCACATTTACCAGACTTTTTTTTTTCTCTAAGTGAATTGAATATATATGTAAATATATATATTGCTGTTAATATTTTTTGTTTCCATAGTGTTGAGTCATAGACAAGTGCTGAATGAGAATTTTAACTATCAGTTAGTCCCTTATAATTTTCATTTATAAATTTTAAACACACTAACATGTGGACAAGTTTTTGTGGCACTTATGTCAAGAATTTTTTCTGTATCACTGAGGTAACACTTTTAATGAAAACCTGTCCAGGGGCATGAAAATCTATTTGTCATTAGTTATATAAGTGCTCTTTATGAATGTATTGTTTATTGCTGTGTAACAAATTTTCCTAAATCTTAATGGCTTAAAACACCAAACGTCATTCATAGTTCACGATTTTGGAATTCAGACAGCGTGCAGCAGGAAGATTTTTCCTCTGCTGTGTGATGTTCAAGGCCTCAACCAAAATAAATGCCCTTTCACTCACATTCAGTGATCAGTGATGCCTGGCAACTGTGGGCCAGAACATCCATGTGGACTTAGATTCCTTTCAACATGGCAGCTGGGTCCCAGACGCCAGTGTCGCAAGAGAGAGCCAGACAGAAGGCACAGTGCCATCTGTGACCTAGCCTTGAAAGTCACAGGGCATCACTTCCACCACATTCTTTTAGTCAAAGCAGTCGCAAAGGTTCAAAGGGAAGGAACTGAAACCCCACCACTCAAGCAGAATGTCAAAAACTAGCAGGATGGGATATATATTAATGTGGCCATCTTTAGAAAAGACATTCTGCCGTAATGTGTTTTAACAGTCCTGCAAACTTGAACATGGAAACTTTAATGAACAATGTAACTTCTACTTGAATTAGTCGGAAGCAGTAAACCACAGATGATGATGTCATTGTAACATTACATGTGGAATCTGTGCGATGGATGACAGACTTCACAGACCTCTAGTGCTACTATTGTCCCTGGATATAGCCTTCTGTGGAAACCTGGAGAGTACATAATCTAGGGTTTTATACTCTAAATGATGGCAGTACAGATGAAGGAATGCTGATAATTTTTTTAATACCTAAGTTATCAGAAAGCAGTAATAGTTGTTTATGACTTTATTCTTTCCAGTACTCTCTATATATGTGTATAAATGTGTATAAAATGTATATGTATGTAATATGTGTATTATATAAAATATTTATATATGTACTATCTACGCATATGTGTTCATAAACACAAACTCTGTACAATATATTTTTAAATAAACTAACAATCTAGATCACATTTGGAAGAAGGCAGCCAGAATGACAAAGTAATAACTTCTCAAAATTAGAATTGTTGAAGCATCCGCTGAATGGCCTGAATGGACATGTCAGAGAATTTGGAATGGAAAAGGATAGTAGTAGGAGTGATATGGATTCAGTCATTAGGTGAGATTTCAGACTGAATATCCTTTACTTTATTTATGGTTTATTTAATTATTAATATTAGTACAAGTAATTCTCGAGTCCTATTCCTAAAGTGACCATTGTATTAGTTTAGTAGTGCTGCCATAACCGAGCACCACAGACTGGGTGGCTTAACAGAAATTTATTTTCTCACAGTTCTTGAAGCTAGAATTTTGAGTTTGAGGTGTCTATAGATTTGATTTTTTTTCTGAAGCCTCTCTCCTTGGCTTTTAGACGGCTATCTTCTCTATCTGTCTACCCTTGATCATCCCTCTGTGTGTGCCTGAGTCCTAATCTCTTCTTATAAGGACACAAGTCATATTGGATTAGGGCTCACCCTGATGACTTCATTTTAACTGAATTACATATTTAAAGACCCTTTCTCCATATACAGTTACATTCGGAGGTACTGGGGATTCTCCAATAGGAATTTGGGGGGGTGGGACACTGTTTAGCCTATAACATCCATGAGATAATATTTTTCTGTTTATTAAAATAAAATTACACTATACATAAATTTCTTACTCTGCAGTCAGGAGAGAAGAGGGAGTCAGCAGGAGTTTATAAATGCTTGTTCATGATCAGCATTCAAGAAAGCCACTGGCTATTTCCACTTGCATTTGATGTGTCAAGGATGCATTTTTGCCTGCCCCAAACATATTAGTGCTTGAGTTATAATAATAAAATAGGTAACCTTACAAACTGAATTCACAATTTTACATTGTTCTATTTTTGTCTGTCACTCATGAGGTTTCCATTTTATTCCAAAAAATATTTGCACAATGTAAAGATTTGTGAAAATAGCTATTCAAAAGCTGAGGCAAGAAATAAATTGAGATTGGATTGGTTAAAAACATGAAATTTCAAGGAACAAAATTTTACAGTAAATCTGATAACTGTCCAAACGTGTTACAAGATGAATGGTTACTATTGTACACCACAACAAAAGTACCAGAATTTACTGGATAATGTGGGATAAGCCTGACTAAATTTAATGTTGCTTTTTACATTTTATAGTTTCATCCAGAGTTTCCAGGATATAGTTATTTTCATGTCTATTTCTATATATACTTTTTCTCTAATCAGTTTTTACTTCAGGATATTAACAATTTCTATGCAATTCTTTCAGATCTTTAAAAATATCCCAAGATGATATTATCCTTACACAATATGGTTGTACAAGATATTTTTTAAAATTTTAATTATTATTTAAGTTACCTCTAAATTAATTTGAAAGTCTTTTCCTCTGGCTTTTGCCAATTCTTTTTTCTCATCCATCCATGCTTTCACTATATTTTCCTTTTTGTAGTATACTGAGAATTGTGTTTCATTTTAATAAAGGAGCAAGTAAATATAAACTGTGATTATGCATTTGAAAGAGAAGTTTAACATTTCTGAATACTCTGCAGCCTTAATTTTTTTCCCTCCTTTCCATGGCACTGCTGCTTTCAGTGACTGGAAGTCCTCACCATTTCTCACTTCGTTTATTTCAGTAGCATTGTCAGTGGTCTCACCCTATCTTGTTCCTGCACTTAGATATTGCCCAGGCTATTTAAAGCTGATCATGTTGAAATGATTGGTAGCACATCTCCATTAACTTCAGAATCAGATAGTAATAATATTTTAGAGATGCTTAGAAGGTCCTTAAGGTATTGACAATAATCTACATCGCTGTTCGGCAACTTCTTGCTCTCGTCTAGACCCCTGCCACATTGAATTATTTGAATTTTTCAATAACATTTTCTCATATCTCATTGCTTTTTAGCACTTTTCTCTGTGCTTGGCTAGCACCTTTCCTTTTCCCTAATGCCTCACTTCATTTTTCTTTATCTCTCATTCACTGGACAAATATTTATTGAGGGCTTCTTTGTATTATATATCCATAACATATAAGTTATATATAAGTAAGAACTAAGTGACAAGGAGTGAACAAGATAGCAGCAATACTACTATTACAATCCTGCTGATTACTTTACCTGGCTGGCTTCTATGTTAGCACTTCCTATATGGTATTATTTTCCGACTACACTATTTTCCACTTTGGCAAATACTTTGTCTTTTACCTTTATCAGTCCAGTACCTATTACAATGCATAGACATGGTATAGCTCAGTGAATGCCACTAATGTAATGAATATGTGGACCTGCTTTTGCGGAATGTGTGTTTATTCATAGGCATGATACAATGACTTGCATTTTATCTGCTTATTTTCAATTTCTTTTTCAATTCTGGACTATTATTATTTCATCAGAAGAGGCTTTTATAAGCACTGTGTTAAGGACGTTAATTCAAAGAAAATACTTAGAGGTTCACCCAAAATCGAATGTAATACCAAAATGCCTTTGTTGACTGGTGTATTTCTCAACCAGAGAAAGAGAACTGGTAGACTGGCTTATGTGATTGTGGCGACTGGCTGGGCAGAAGCAAAACCTGGAGAGCACACCATCAGGAAGGGCAGGCTGGAATTCTTTACATGGGCAGAATTTTAAACTTCATCAAGAAGCCTCAGTTGTTCTTAAGGCTTTTCAACTGCCAATTGAATAAGGCCCACCCAGATTATCTACCATATAGTCTCCCTTACTTAAAGTCAACTGTAATGGACTGTAATCATATCTACAAAACATCTTCACAGCACATCTACATTAGTGTTTGATTGAATAACTGGAGTCTGGTGTATCAAAAAAATCAGAAGTTGTTAGTTATAAGTAATAATATGTGGTAACATTTTAAAACTTCTTTACCATTTCTCTAGCATTATCCTCAGCACTTCACAGGCATTAATTCATTTCATCCTCAGAACAACCTAAGAAGATATTATTATTCATATTTTACTCTTAAGAAAAAACTACAGAGAGGTAAATTTGATTTGAGAATCTATTCCGTTAGAAGATATATTCCACAAAAGCATGTATTTTTGTCATTTAAATTCATTAATGTAGCTCAAGGCCCTGTAACGTGCTGGGCAAGAAAGATCAACAGCAACTGATTACAAATAATTTTGAAAAAATAAATTTTTCTAAATTATATGTCTTTATCATAGATAAATGTATCTAATGATGGGTTTCATCTTGACACTTGACACTCATTCTCCAGTGGAGCAATAGTAAAACAATTGTTGTCGGTCATTTTGAAGGGCAGAGTTTGGAGCTAGAGCATTTGTATGATGAGTCAAAATTATGTTCTGAGGCAAATTGCCTAATGATTATACAGTTTTCTTAGGATAAAGAATTCAGATGTAAGAATATTATTGAATAGAAGCATGATTGAAAACGGTCAACTGTTAAATTTACTCTATTTCAGAACACTTGATGAATTTTATTTAAATGAGAATCAACATGAAGTATGGTCAGTATTATGGGGACTAGAGGCAAATTGATTGAATTCTGGTTTTGCACCTCCCTAGCTGTGTGATGTTAAACAGTGTACAAATGGGGATAATAATAGTACTTACTGTATAGAATTTTTCTGAGGGGTAAAGACAATATTCTAAGCATAAATGCACAGTTAATACACAGAACTAAGCCTACCACATAATGTTCTTTCTTAAAATTTTTTAAATTTTTTAAAATTTATTTTTATTTATTTATTTTTGGCTGTGTTGGGTCTTTGTTGTGGTGCGCGGGCTTTCTCTAGTTGAGGCGAGCAGGGGCTACTCTTCCTTGCGGTGCATGGGCTTCTCATTGCGGTGGCTTCTTTTGTTGCGGAGCACGGGCTCTAGGCGTGCAGGCGTCCGTAGTTGTGGCACGTGAGCTCTAGAGCGCAGGCTCAGTAGTTGTGGTGCACGGGCTTAGTTGCTCTGCAGCGTGTGGGATCTTCCCAGACCACGACTCGAACCCATGTTCCCTCATTGGCAGACGGATTCTTAACCACTGCACCATCAGGGAAGTCCCACGTAATGCTCTTTAAGCATTCGTTAAACAAATGTTAGCCTTTCGGTGAGTTAAGCTTTACTGGTGGGTTGTTATGTGGTAAATACCTGGATCCTGGATATTTGGAAAAAATAGAAAAGTGAACACTTCCAAGTCATAAAGCAAATTCTTTTCTTTTAAGCTTACAATTTGCTCATTGATAGTAAACTATTCTGATGAGTTAGAGTCGGGACTTCAAATGTATAATACTTATAAATGATACTTATAAGTTAACTGTGCTCTAGGAACCTTCAGTAATTTGAATGTTTTAATTTTGCATGAAAGAGAAACATGCCTCTCCTAATAAATCTTTGGCATTTTTGTGAACATTTATTAAAATATATTGCTTTTTGATGCTTCAAAATTGATTTTATAAATTAAAAGACCAAATGAAGATAGAAGTTCAGTAATTAAATGAAATAGTTTTGATATACAAAACTGAAGAGAAGGAGCAACTTAAAATTTCAATGTTTAGGTTTTGCATCTCAGTTTATTATGAGTGTGCAAGAAACATTTTGTAATAATGGAGAGTCATTTCATGTAATAGCATATTCTTTGTGATATAATAAAAGGTTACAGGGCAAAGTCAGACTACTCAGTGTTAAACCTAGAAATGATTTCTACTCTGTCCCACGTTTTACAGATTTTGGACTTAGGGGTCCAGTAGGTTTGATCATTTTTAGTGTTCATATACTCTACCTAGAAATAAGTGAGAGCAGTGCTTAGAACAAAAACTTAGGGTAAGTAATTCTTGGACTCTCAAGCATTTTCCTTCATTTTAAAACCCTACTTGTATAATCTCATAGTCAATTGTCAGTTTATCATGTTGGAATCATTCTTTTCATAGTAACTGATGGTTGCTGACAACTGACCTCCTCTGGATGTAGTCCTAGCAGTTCGATATGCAACCTTCTCAGAATACCCCGATTAGTGACCCCAATCTTGGCAAAAAGGCTCTATCTGTCCAGCAAGAAATGGGGACTTTAATTTTTCAGTCAGCTGTCCTCTGACATTCCTAGTATTAGAAGCCTGTGATGAAATTGTCTGCACTTCATGAAGTACGTTTCCAACAACAATTCTTTTCACAGAAGAGCAAATTTAGCATATAAATTTGTAGGTTAATGCCTCAAATTATTATTTGCATCTTTGGTTGGAAGCAGTAGTGGAAAATGTATTGATTTTTTTCAACTCATGGATGCTGGAAACCTACTTGAATATGCAGTGCCTTGACACTGGCTCATGCTTTTTAAGTTACATTATGAAATAATTATCTGCTGTTCCTTTTTAAAATTTAGAAGTTAATAAAGTTTTCATACATTTTTAAAGCTAACTTTATAAGTACAATTAAATAATGTGAGTAATGAAAAGTTGGGAGTTCCTGTTTGTTTCATTTTTAAAGCCAATTTTTCCCATCATAAGAGTTAAATCTGAATGGTGAGCCATTTATACTTGATGTAATTTGGAAAGTACAGAAATCATCCTTGCCTCAAGCCAGGGTTCCTACAATTTTGACAGTCCCTAAGCATGCCACCATGATTCAACCCCTTAGATTAAAAAATCAAAAGCCCCTGGTTGTATGGTAATAGATGGATTTGAGGGGAATCTATGAAATAAGTATTGTCCTTTTAATAGTTTTAGAATGATCAACTAGTCTAGTCATTTACAATGTCTTCTGAAAAAGTGATCTTTTGTGGGGGGAGAAGGAGGAAGAAGGAGAAAATATTCAGAAAATGAGATTAAATTTAATCTGGCTAAATTAGAAAAATAGTTTTCCTGAAGGATTTTCAAGAAGTTATACTGTTTTGAGGCCAAAATCAGTATTTCGCACATCTGTTCATCTACTCTGTTCTCATGACTATATTTTAACGCATGTTTTATTGTTCTTGTTTATAAAAGTAAGAAAAGATCACTATAGGAAATTTGGAAAACACTAAAGACTATAAAGAAGAAAATGAAATCAACTGCTGTTGAATAACCCAAACTTTAACTCCTGCAGTAATTTTTATATGTTTACCTTTAAAATGGTATAGTATATAACCAATTTTTCACAATTATGAGAAAAATTGGCCTTATTTCATAAAGTTCAACATAATTAGCAAACCATATTAACTTATCTTACTCCAATACTTTTTGTAAAAATTTGTCTACTTAATCCTACAAATGTGAAAAAACATGAGCAATACTATTCCATAAAAATTGTGTATTGTTTTCTTGTCGTATCTCTAACATGTTTAAAAATGTACTCATTGCCTTATTAGTGAAGTGGTAAGGTAGAGACTTATGTTGGCTAACAGTTATGATTCGCATTTTACTTTCATTGATCTTATAGTGTAATTTCCTTTCAGAGTCTACCAATAATTCAGTATTTGTATCAGAAATATTTAAATTTCTCTCTGCTTAAATAGAAATTTGTAAGGCGTTTTATCAGGGAGATTAAATAAATATCATTTTGATATATAGACTGTCTCCTTTCTCGCTGACATCCATGTCCTTTTGTAAAATGCTCTAGGGCAACAAAAGTTTATGATCTTTTCCCAAAAAGCAAATGTTTAAAATCCACTAACTTTGGAGGTCCTTTTCAAACTTGAAATTTCCTTTTAATCTGTATCATAAAGGTTTCTTTTAATGGCAAATATAGTGTTTTCCCCTTTAGTTAGTAATATTCCTATGATTCTTCAAAAGTAATCTATGCATTCATGGCATGGTAAAATATGATAATAATATTCAACAACTCCTATGATAACCAAATTACTCTACAGAGTAGTTCACATCATGGCCACTGTGATATAAGGTTATTGTTTACTTTTTAAATGTGGACCATGGTTTGGAAGAACAACTTTTGATATATCAGAATATAGTGATCACATGAATACCCATTACTCTTTTGACCCTCAGAAATCCTTTCTCTTCTCAGTGACATATTGCTAAGGTTTCTTTTATTTCTTTTTTTCTTTCTGCCTCAGAAAGGACAGCCTAGGCATATTCTTTGTTTTGAAAAATCTGTACTTCCCTTTTATTATACTATTCACTTCTTTTGAAGTTATAAATTCTCTATTACTTATTTGCCTAACTTACATTTATTACACTAATTCTTGTATTTTGTGATAAATGCAATTTAAAGATATTAAAACTTGAGTGTGATTTAATTTCAGCTTAATATAAAAACTCAGTCATTTGCATGGAGCTCCCAACCATCCATCTTTAGACAGGTCCATTAATTGTCACTTTCATCATGTAAAAATTAAAGGGGCTTATTTTCTTATTGACTTAGTCATTGATTTTTTTAACTGCAGTACCTTTGAATTCAATGTCAATTGTTTCAACCTCTGTATCATGAAAATTAAGTATTAATACTCATATTACCTTAAGTAAACAAATGATCCCTATTTTTGAAAAAAAAATATTGTTTACTTAGAGCATTTTCCCTGCTCATTCTCTCTTTTCCTTTTAAATAAAAAACAACTTAGCTCTGTTTTCCCTCATAGAGATCTAGGTAAATGTTTTCATCTGGTCAGAAGTTTTTTGCCCTAGTATTTGAGAAATATCTCTAGAAGAAATTAAAACTTCATTAAAACTTGGGGGAAGGGAAGACATTTCTTTCTTGTCCACAGGAGAATCCTACCATTAAGCATATTTCTTGGAACATACCAGTTAGTTCACTCAATATTTATTGAATAAGTGAATGCTATCCTTGAGAAATGAATCAGTAATTCTTATTCTTAGTCTGTTTCATCATTAGCAGTGTTTAAGGCACAGTGGAAATTTAAAATATAATAGAGTTTTCTTCTCCCAGCTATGAAGGATTTGTTTGTTTTAGACTCAAAGCTCATGCCAAAAAGAAGTAGAGAAAATTAAATTAAAAAAAATCTTTTGATGGCATTGGAGAGATGATGAGGAAACCACTGCTCCACCTCTTTGACACATACTGCGCAGTAATCTTTGCCTCTTGAGTGCCACAAGATTGTTTTAAATCCAGCTCTGCTTTTAGTGGTCATCTATTTTATCTGAGACTCTCATGCTAAGCAGATTAATAATTCAGCAGATACTTTCAGGGGAAAATTGAAGAACATTGGGATCATTTCTTACACCTCTTTCTCTTTGAGATCATGGGCCCACACTTCTCAGTGACTTGCATGGTCCTATTGTATTTTTTGTACTGTCTTTCACTAATGTGTGCTGTCATCTTTAGTATTTGCCTCTTTCTACATTGTTGTCCCAGTCATGGTTCTTGAAATGAGTACTTAGATCAGTGATTATTTGTCATTCATTTATAATCAATTCAAATATCACTTCCAGTACTATCAGTTTTTATTTCTTTGCTGCACTTTCATTTCTTTTGGCAAATTCCTTCATTAGATTATCCATTTTTGTAAAATGTCACGTGGGTTTAACACTGGGAGAGAAGGAAGCAATGCAGCTATACACTTTGATGTCTTTGCTAAAACTGAGTAACAGATGCATAGTGACCAATCCTTGACAGACTTTGAAAGAAGCAAGGTGTGTGTCACTGGTCATGATGAACATCTCTTATTTGTGTAGTGATTTGTGGAGATTAACTGTGTGTAATTAGTGCACTTCTTATTCTTCAATGAAAAGCTTTTTTCAAATGAAGGATTATAAAGTGTGGGCAACACCTTTTCCACTGTGTGGCTTAAAAAAAAGAAAAGAAAAGGTGCCTAAGGTCATACAGCTAGTGAGTGGAAAGACAGACTAGAAAATGATAATTAAAGATAATTTAATGGCAATTAATGTTTTAGTTGAATTATCTTTCATTTGACTGAAAATAAAAAAGAGAGAACAGTCAAGAAATAATTGTGACATGTACAATTATTATTTCTAATAAAACAGTTTGCCGGGAGGATTCATACCACTCTGTGGTCTCATGTGCTGCTGTAGTTCTCACTCCTATGGACCCAACAATAGAGATGAAGAAAAGAGAAGAACTAAAATTTCCTGAGCCTTCAAAACAGTAAGTTGTTCATTTGATTTTTCAGAGTTTTGTAAAACTTACTGGTTAGATAACTGATCAGAATTTGGTCACTCAAAAATTGTGCTTTATAATGAATGTATTAATATTAGTATATTGAGAGAACAGAAATAAATTTTGCACATTTAAAAAAATCAACTTATCCTAATAATGCCTCAATGAATAACTTCTGTCTTCTGACTTTGTGTGTTTGAACTATATGCCTTTCAAGTTTCATTTTGTTACCTCATCTCAGTGATGTGAGTAAGTAGACTGAAGCCCTTCATTTCCTTAACACTGACTGTGATTATGGATGTACTGTTCTTGGATTCCTTATTTTATAGTTGTAGTCTTTAATGCTCTAAAATATGATCACTTTTAAATATAAATTTCTTAGCCTTAAGTTGGTTTGTACTTTATAAGGAATGAAAGTTATTTTTAACTTTATACTATTTAATGTTTCCATATTTTTTTCCATTTAAACAGATCAAGCTTCATTTAAATTTAAATTTGATCTTATATTGAATAAATAATAGATTTTTTTCTTATAATGGCCAAATAATTAAATTCATAATAGCAAATGTAAGGTACATGGACTTAAAATATCAAATAAACTAGGATTATTTCTAGTTATGTATTAAGTAAATTAAAAGGGAAAACCTACTGATGATTTTCCAGTCAAAGTAGTGCGATGCTTGCTTTAAGGTCTTGGGTAGGAGACTAGGAGATGTATGGTGTTGCCAAGGATTGCTGGCTGCAGTAGGAGTTACCTTGTGGTACCTACTATTTTCCCCCATTAGATTAACTGTATCATACTTGTTTGTTTCTTGATGTCTTTCTACTGGATAAGCTGCTAAGACTGAGTTTTCTGGAACATAATAATGTCTGATACTCTTTGTGAAAATCAATTAGAAAATCCCTTAATGTTACATTCGGTAATGTCAAAGTCAAATAGAGCAATGTGTATATTTGATGGCATGAAGATAGTATTAATATTCTCATCATAGAGGAAAGAAATACTAACCAATTCAGAAAGTAATGATTGTAATTCAGTTTTAATACAATCTAAAAGTGAAAACAATTCAACTACTCTTAATACAGTCTAATTTTTCAGTTCCAAAAGCCTTTTTTGTCTAATAGGAAGAAAATTACAGCTCATATGTGACAATTGAATTATATTAGAAAACTCAAATGCATTTTTTGCAGTGTATGTATGTTTATATTTGTAAATTGGATCTTAAATTCTCTTAATTATCTTTCAGTGACTCTATTCAAAACTGGCGAATAGTATTATTTGTTTACATAAAATGTCTTTTTTCCAGTCTTAGATACTTCATAAATATTCATTCTTCTTTATTCTGAGGTATAGATTGAAGTAGACAGCATTTGTTAACTGGCTGTTCTTTTTCTTCCTGTTACCGTACATTCACTCTGATACTCCTCTGTATTCTCTGAATCTACTTTCTCATTTAAACACTCTCCCTCAATAGGATCATTCATTCATTTCTATAGGTTTTGTTATTGTTTTTGTTTTTCTGAGTCAGAGAGATCTTGGTTAAAATCTTAACTTTTCTACATATTAGGTGGAAATTGGAGACATTTTACTTAAACTCTTTGTCTTTTTTTTTCCTACATCTGTCAGAAAAAATGGGGTGATATCACCATCTTTACAGGGTCATTGTTAGTGTTATGTGAAGTGATATTGTTAAAGGACCTGAAATCTAAAAATCCATAAAAGTGTTAGTTATGTTGCCCCTTCCATAGCTTCAACTACCAACATTACTGATGATTTACAGATATATGTTCTTCTCCTGAAGGCTCTTCTTAATGCAAGTCTAATATATAAAGTTCTTGACCAGGCTTGTCTAACTAGGTGTCCTACCAGAATCTTTTATTAAGTATGTTTAAACCAAATTAATGACCCTTCTAGCCCCCGCAAGCTTTTCATTCCTTCTGATTTCCATATTTATGTAAAGCGACCATTATTTTTCTTTTCTTAAAATCTTGATGTGTTTTTTCCTCACATCTCACATTCAATTAGTTATTGATTACCTGATTAACGTCTCTGTTATATTTTTCTTACCATTTGAGCTGACCAGGAAGGCATACACTTCTTTTTTTTTTTTTTTTAATTTTATTTATTTATTTATGGCTGTGTTGGATCTTCGTGTCTGTGCGAGGGCTTTCTCTAGTTGCGGAAAGTGGGGGCCACTCTTCATTGCGGTGCGCGGGCCTCTTATTATCGCGGCCTCTCTTGTTGCGGAGCACAGACTCCAGATGCGCAGGCTCAGTAATTGTGGCTAACGGGCCTAGTCGCTCCGTGGCATGTGGGATCTTCCCAGACCAGGGCTCGAACCCGTGTCCCCTGCATTGGCAGGCAGATTCTCAACCACTGCGCCACCAGGGAAGCCCGGCATACACTTCTTATATTTTAAAACTTTTTTTAACATGTATATTCAATGAGATCTTAATAAAACCATTCAAATAGTGGTCATCTATCAAATGGAGATTACATATGCCCTCCATACCTCACACTGCTGTTTTGAGAATTAAATGATAGGTATGGCTATATCGCAAGAACACAATTCAGATGTAGTGATTAATTCAAAACTCTTGTTTGCCAATGAGAGAAGCCCCAATGTAAATTGATTTCAGAAAAATCAAGGGTGATGGTTGTTATTGGCTCATGTAATTGAAAGTGTAGAGGTAGAAATTTCCTCAAGTATGGTTGAGTCTGGTACTCATACAATGTCAAGGAGGGTCATTTTCTCCATCTGCATCTCTTTGCTCTGCTTTCTGATCTGTAGTTTCCATTTTCAGAGAGGTTCCTCTAGTGTCATTACTGCCTTCAGCAGGTACTGAGATGGGTTTTTATCTTTTCAACAAATCCAGCGGAAAGAAATGGTTTCTCGTTCCCTTTAATCAAAACAAAAGGAGCCCCATATTTGAGTGTCATTGGCTTTGACCAGCTTAGCTTGTTTGACATGACTATGCTGAAGCAATCACTGTATTTAGGAATATTTGATGATTGATTGGCTAGAACCAGGTTACTTGACAAACTCTGGAGCAGAGGGTAGAGATGAGAGGGAAAAGGTGAGTCCACACTCAAAATATGGGTGATATTGGGAAAGGAAGTCAAAACAATGGATACTCAATATAGGTAGTAATATTAGCACCATTAGTTTTAAAAGTCAGAATTCTTTATTATGTTGAAACTATGGACTTTGAAATACTACATTAAAATACAATCATGTGTATCTTCATTTCTTGTTTTAAATGATTTCTCACCTATTTAATTTTATTTCATATTATTTGATCCAGCTGTGCTATTGAGAGGCAGTATAACTTGATGGTTAGGAATTCAGGCCTTGGGCTAGTTTTTGATGCTTTCTTAACCATAGTTTGTTTCTTTTTAATGTGGGAGTTACTTTATCTATCTTACAGTGCAATGCCTAAAACAAAATATGAAGGCAAGAATATAAAATTTTTGTAATTTTTCACAACATATATATTAGGTAAATAAACATGCCACATTTTTATAGATGGAGTTACTAAAGCCCTATGTAGTATTCGTTTTGTGTATTTTGGATTTCTCATTAGGAAAATTAATAACCCACCAATATAATACTAAGATATTAGAATGCTATATGTTGAGACATTGTCTTTGGATACTTAATATTCCCTTTAAATTCAGGATGGAATTATTTCTTTAAGTAAATTTTTATCTCAGATTTTACACACTTCACATGATGAATTTGTAAGCAATTGAGTCTTTGAAACGTAGGACTCACAGAGTCCATGTAGTTTAGAACTCATCAAATCTCTTGCTAGGAGGAACTGCAATAATCTTAGTATATGGGCTGTAGAATACATAAGACTGTACATACAAAAGAATATGTAAGATAATGTATTTTGATGCTGTTGTAATTAGGTGAAGAGGTAAAACATGCACTTGAAAAGGTAAATCACAGTATAAAAGCAACAGACGCCTTTTCTCCAATGTAAGAGGTAGATTTTCGCCAGGCATATGATTGTTTAAAGTTAAGTCAGGTTTATTGATATATCAGTATAAATTTATGAAAGTAAACCCAGAATATTGGTCTTAAATATACCATACCATTTTATTGATATATCATTTTAGAGTGTAAGAAACATTTTATGACTGAAATACTTATATTATCTTACCAACTTTTAGTCATATTCTGGTGATTAATAAATCTTCTATATTTGACAATTTATTTTTAAATATTCTCATGTATTTATCAATTTTAGATATATTTATTGTAATAAGAAAAAAATAGCAGTTATGAATTCCTATTAGGGATGAAATATAGCAAGTGATAGGGAGGAAATACCTAAATCTTTTAGAAGGAAAGCTACATTCTGAGCATTATCGTGGGAGACAGTCAGAGCTTGTCTCTCATTTTCATATCTAAAGTTTCCCTTAATTCAGAAAACGAAGGTGTGGATTTTACTTTACTTTTTAGTCTAGTCTAACAGGTAGCTCAGAATACCATGGAAAGGATAAATTTGCTGGAAAAATAGAAAAATCCCTGTGATCCAATAAGATTATACAATTTCCAAATATTTGACCATAAGCATAGAATGTTGTGATCAAAGCTTTGAGTATGAAGCTTTATAAATTAAAAAAATCCTGATATTAAAAATGTATATCCATATATCCAGTCACACTTAGCATGTTACTCAAACCTAAACATTTCTCAAATCACAGATGTGAGCAAATGAGCACCTCATGAAATGTACATACAATTCAAAATCTGAAGAGAATGAAAGAATACAGCTTCCACGCTTGGTTATGGATTTTATTTTGTGCTTTTTGTAGAAATACGTTTTTGAAATGCATACACTCTGTTTGTACATACCATGGCTCAATATCTAAAATGAAGGGATTTTATGGACAGTTGTAAATTTGGAAATATAGAGGTGAAAGGGAAAGAGAAATTATTCTGTTACTTCTTTGTCCATTTCTGTGTTTTTATTTTATTTTATAGAGAGAGATCCAAACTTCCTAATAATGTGATCTGTTGTTTCATTTTATGGAAATGAAGCATTACCTAAACACTCTGTCATTCAGTCCAAGTTTCAAGTCCTCCATGTAGTGATTCATGTGGTTGACCTGAGGAAGGTCCATGGAGCTGCTTCCGAAAGGTCACGGATGCTATCATTTAGTATAGAATGTCTTATTTTTTAAGAATGGATTGAATTGAATTGTTACCATTGATTCTCACTGAAAATGCATATAAATGTAGGTAAATTTCATGTAGGACCTTACGTAAATTCTTACGATTCTTTACCAATAAATTTCCTCCTATATTTGATCTGTAGCCTTTATTTACCATCTATGAATGGTGTCTTAAAACTCTCCCATTTAAAAAAAAAAGTCAGAAACTGAGGCATGACATAAATGGAATCACATAGTTTGTGTCCTCGTGTGCAAGGCATCTTTCACTCAGCATGTTTTTGAGATTTATCCATATTGTTGCATGTGCCATGGTCCATACCCGTTTATTAGTGAGCAGTGTTTCATCACATGGATGTGTCGGAGTTTGGTTAGTAGTTCAGTCCTGTCCTCTTTGACCTTGCCTTGCAAACTCACTGAATCACAGAACCACAGGGCCTCTGGGTGTGGAAGAGGTGTCTTAAAGGCCAGCTTAATCCCACCCAGCCCTTACACTACTTACTGATTTTCAATGATTGGTACACTGCCCATGAAACAGTTGCCCAACCCCTGCTCACATACCTCCAGTGACCTGCCCTCGGAGGGCAGCTTCTTCTGTCCTTGTCCAGCCTTGCCTGTTGGGAAACTCCTCTTCATTTTCAGCTTATATCTGCCTCCCTAGGTCATCGCCACAGAGGTGCTAGTTCTTGTCCTGGGTCTAGGCACGAACAGTTAGCTCCTTTTTCCCCCACAGAAGCCAGAGGGATCCAGGAGGCACAACTACCACCCAACAGTGTGCTGGTAAATGTTTAACTTATAGCTCTAGTTTAGTTATTTTTGTTGCTGTATAATATTCCATTATATAAATGGATCAAAATGTATTTATCCAATTTCCTGTGAATGGGTGTGTACATGGCTTGCAATGTTTACTTTACAAACAGTTCTGCTATGAACATTCATGGGCTCCTGCAGCTGGAAATGGATGGCAGAGTTGTAAGGCACATGCATTTTTCACTTCAACAGACGGTACTAAACCACTCTCCAGGGGTCCTCATTGTCCACACCTTTGTGCACACTTAGCCTCGTGAAGTTTTATACTTCCGCCAACCTTACGGGTGTAAACCAGCATCTCATTGTGGTTTTGATTTGCATTGACTTCTTTCTAGTGATCTTGAGCATCTTTGCAAGTGCTTATCGGACATTTGTGTTTCCTGTTCCAGAAATTGCCAATCCATATCCCTTGTCCATTTCTTTACTGGGGGATTTGTCTTTCTTTTATATTTACTTGGAGAAGTTCTTTGTATATTCAGATTTCCAAACTTGAATTGCTATGTGCATTGCAGATCTCTTTTCCAGTTGGTGGGATTTTTTTAAATAGACTTCTGATAAACATAATTTTCATTTAAAAATGAAACTGGGGCATAAACATGGCAAGTATCAGGACACTATTATGAATATGAAACAGCCCTCTTCCCATACAGGTTTTCAAAAGAAACGATAACCTGTTTTGTGATTTTGCTCAATTCAACAGTGGAGAGGGCTGTCAGAGGAGATAAATGGAGAGATTTCTGTGGAGAGAGCTGTGGCCTAAATTTGAGTCTCCTCCACAGCTTTAGGAGAAGTTGGAGTTGGGAGGAGTAACTTTCTAATCCCAGGTCTAGTGAAGGGTCTTCAAGAGAATCATTCAGAGTTTCAAATGTGTTTTCTGCAATTGGAAACACAAAAGACAGATGCTGATTTATGCCTGAGAAAACTGAAGCAGAACACAGACTAGACTCTGACATCCGCCCAGAAAATCTGGAGAGTGAAGATGGGTTGGCCAACTGTGAAGGCAGAAGCATCTTGAACTCTCAGAGCTGGTCAGGGAGACCACAAAATTTTTTGTAAACTATTTGGAGGGATGAGAAAACCCAGGAGACAGAGGCGAAGGATACCCATCCTCTCTCAGTAAGGGAACTGCAGGAGAGTGGCCCAGAAAGAGACCTCTGAAGAGACCACTTTTGTGCCCATTTCTAGGCCCTAGAGCCAAGCAAAACTCTTCTACCAACTGAGAACCTCTCCCCTCTACCTTTCATCCTGGTGGCAGGAGTACATTCACTGTGAGTCTCTTGTAAGAGGATCCTTCTGTGTGTCATAGTATCTGTTCACCTTATTGGAAAATGTCGCATTAGTCACTGGTTTATTAAATTTTTAAAAAAAAGGAAGACTCAAGAAAGTTGATTGTTTTCATACTTCATGTGTTACTCAAGAACCAGTGGATTTTAATACCAAATAAATAAAAATCCCCAGAGAACCTGCTTCCCTTGATTGAGTGTTGTTATTTTTTTTTTCTGCTCCTTAGTGAATCATAATATCTGGTCCCTTGTGCAGAGCAATCAAAAAATCCTATTGTAACATATGCATCTGATCTGAAAATCCTTCTTTGTACAGTGAACACACAAATGCTGTTTTTCAGATGAGTTGGGACAGCCTGATGACTGAAGTGTTTCAGTTCATCAGTGCAGCACAGTACCATTGTACTCTTTATAGTGTAATATAAATACAGTTTATCAGGTCGCTAAAAAAGACTGCAGGTGCATCACCATTGTAGTGAAAGTAGCTCTTATGCACAGATTAAAAGGATGATGCCAATTTTCAACTGCCCCTGCTAACATCATCCCATGGAAAAATTATGTTTTCAGATAAATGAAATATTTCAATTAAATTTATTCTGTAATGTAGATAATAACCTAAAATTATTTAATAATACCATAAGCAAAGGCTATATTACCCAATATCAGTTTCCTGTTTTTCCCCTCTCAGGGGAGCTAGACTAGTACAAAAAAATCAAAAGCTTTGAAATCTAGCGTATCTCTACTTAACAGCAAGATGATGTAGAGCAAGTTATTAATTTTATTGAAATCAAATATCCTCATTGATAAAATAAGGACAACAGCATTTGCTTTGTAAGGCTGTTTTAAGTATTCTATAAGTATTCAATATATAAATGTAGGGGGCTTCCCTGGTGGCGCAGTGGTTGAGAATCTGCCTGCTAATGCAGGGGACACGGGTTCGAGCCCTGGTCTGGGAAGATCCCACATGCCACGGAGCAGCTGGGCCCGTGAGCCACAACTACTGAGCCTGCGCGTCTGGAGCCTGTGCCCTGCAACGGGAGGGGCCGCGATAGTGAAAGGCCCGCGCACCGCGATGAAGAGCGGTCCCCGCACCGCGATGAAGAGTGGCCCCCACTTGCCGTAACCAGAGAAAGCCCTCGCACGAACCGAAGACCCAACACAGCCAAAAAAAAAAAAAAAAAAAAAAAAAAAAAAAAAATATATATATATATATATATATATATATATATATATATATATATATATATATATATATATAAATGTAAAACGGGTAGAATAATTCTGGGCACAAACAAGAAAAACAATAAAAAATAACTTGATTTGATATCTCTTGGAGGAAGAAGTTGGTCATGAAGATAGGAGAGGAGGTCTATAAAATAAACATGATGCTCTATGGAATTTGTGATTTTAGATATTTCCTCAAGATTACCGATTCATAATATGTGATTGCTTAATTTTTAAAGGAGAGTTTTTTCTTCTACTAGACTTGAGTCTCTTTTACAACACAATATTTTTTTTTAATCTTCTCTAATACTTAGGATAATAATAACTAGTAGGTACTCAAAAATACTGGAGAATTGTTTGATTTTATTTATTTTTGAGGTAAAATAAATTATCTTTAATTTAGAAAGTAGAACCTTCTATTCTAT
This sequence comes from Balaenoptera acutorostrata, assembly GCF_949987535.1. Classification (NCBI taxonomy): domain Eukaryota; kingdom Metazoa; phylum Chordata; class Mammalia; order Artiodactyla; family Balaenopteridae; genus Balaenoptera; species Balaenoptera acutorostrata. The sequence goes on from NC_080068.1 coordinate 11,473,700, forward strand.
CAAACTGAAGATAAAGTTAGGTTTGATTAATGCATAGCCACTGTTAATCTTTCAGTATTAACATAGTAAATATTTGAATAATTGATGTTTGAAGATGCCACATAGAATTCAAACAGTAATTTTATCATACAGATTGATAAGAAAGATCTGTGAACTAAGAGTTTGGAAACCTGACTCACATGTCTGGGACAAGGCAAGACTGTTTGTATTTCTAAACCATAGTTTTCTGTAAAACAAACACTGGCAGCACAAACTTCAAAGAGACATTCTAAGGAGTGAAAAGTCTAGGAAAGCATCTTATAAAACGTGAACGAGCCTACTTTGCTTTGCTTTTTAGAGGAATCTACAATACACATTCATGAATATTCTCAAATCTCTGAATTAAAGGATCCCCACAATTGCTGGAAAAATCAAGATTCTTTTACACTAATTCACTCCCATGAACTCCTATAATATTTGAACACCTCCATTATGGTACTTATTAGACAAAAATATAATTGCCTGTATTCTGTGCTCTCACCAGACGCTGAAGACAGGTATTTTTTGTGGACATATATTCTATCAATATTTTTTGTTTGTTTTTTAATCTCCTGTGCTTAGCGCAAAATTTTATACAATGTAGGCACTGGAATATTTTTTGTTGAATTTATAAATATATTGTTTAAAATAATATATTGGTTTATTCAATAACACTTACATAGTTCATACTGAGTGTCATGCACTATTCTAAGCTTTACAAATATTAAGTCATTTAATTCTCCCAACAATGTTGTGTGTTATTATTATCCCCAGGTTACACCTGAGAAAACCAAGGCACATATAGATTAAGTAATTTGTCCAAGGTGACCCTTTTAAAAAAGAATAAATTATACTTTCTTTTCAGTTACTTTAATTACTAAATGTACAACTTGACACACTAGACAATCATTCTTGTTTTTCATATTCAGTTCTTTTTATAGATTTTTACAACCTAAAAAATATGGATGCCATTATAAGACAATAATGCAAAAGATGATTAGCACTTGCAAATCAACAGAATAAATAAAAGAATTCAAGTAACAAAGTTCTTCACTGTTGATTATCACAGTCAATCAGTGCCTCTTCATTTATGCATATATTTCTTCTCCAGTGAACCAGGAAGAAAAGAAAACTTTTTTTAATGCTTCTGTCCTACTTAGTGTCTTTCGTTTTATTAGCTACTTGTTAACACCCTTCTGTTGTTGTTATTTTCTCTTTTTTATGTTTCTTCAGACTATAACTTTTTTTTTTTTAAAGTCTTCATTGAATTTGTTACAATATTGCTTCTGTTGTTTATGTTCTGGTTTTTTGGCCGTGAGGCATGTGGAATCTTAAGCTCCCCCACCAGGGATGGAACCCACACCCCCTGCATTGGGAGGTGAAGTCTTAACCACTGGACTGCTAGGGAAGTCCCCTGAATATAACTTTAATTAAGTTCATATCAATCCGGTTAAAGTTACATGTTTTGTCAAGGAATAAAAAGGTATATATCAATTTAGAGAAATAATATAAGGTGGGAAAAAAAAAGGTGTTCTCTCCAACCAACATATCCATTTAAAATGTCACGTGCTTTCAGAGGTATCATAATACAGTGCATCAAAATAAAGTATTGGTAAAAGAACTTACATATTTACTTTTTAAAGAATTCAGTTAGGGCTTCCCTGGTGGCGCAGTGGTTGAGAATCTGCCTGCCAATGCAGGGGACACGGGTTCAATCCCTGGTCTGGGGAGATCCCACATGCCGTGGAGCAACTGGGCCTGTGAGCCACAACGACTGAGCCTGCGCGTCTGGAGCCTGTGCTCCGCAACAAGAGAGGCCGCGATAGTGAGAGACCCGCGCACTGCGATGAAGAGTGGCCCCCACTTGCCGCAACTAGAGAAAGCCCTCGCACAGAAACGAAGACCCAACACAGCCAAAAATAAATAAATAAATAAAATTTAAAAAAAAAAAAAAAAAAGAGTGTTTGCAACTTCCTATACATTAAAAAAAAAAAAAAGATTTCTTTAAAAAAAAAAAAAGAATTCAGTTATTGAATGACTTTTACAGAATTAAGTAAGCTTAGTATTTTCTCTGTAACTTGAGACCAGAAATAATGTCACGTTCATGATTCTGTGTGGACCCAAAAGGCATAATGAAGATGTACAAGGAAGATATATACAAAGATAGATTATGGTATAAGAATGGATTTTATAACAGTCAATGAGTGTAGCAGGCTTCTTGTCATTGAAATTTTTATATGACTGTTTTTTGTATGAATGATGTAGGTGGATTTAGGCCATAGAGGTAACAGGACCCAGTGATCTTTAAAATCTCTTCCAATCTAGAGAATCTGTTCCAAACAAGACCAACTGCATTTTGTTGTTATTATTATTGTTATTTGTCAACGTATTATATATTTCTTTGATTTAAAAATGTTATATTTAACTTAAGACAGTTAAGATATAACATGGTCAATTACAACAAGATTCTGATTTTTTTTTTAACAAAACTAAATTATAAGAAAAGATTTTTAAAGGATGCTGTGTTTTTATATCAATTATTTTTCTTTGTATTCTCTATGTGTTTAGTTATTCTATGCCAGTTATTATTTCACCATAAGGCTCTATTTGTCCCCCACCCCCCATTTTTATCTCCTCTTTAAAATGAAGAATTTAAAATAAATATTTTGTTAAGTTACATAATCTCTTACTCTGACATTCTCAGTTGCTATTTTAACATTTCTGTGTGCTATGTAATTTCAAAAATTTGACACACTACACAGTAAGAATTAAATATTGGTGAAATTACAATAATTTTCTATTTTTAAACATTTTTGTCATTTAAAACCTATTCTATTATGTTTACATCAATCTATAAATTCCAGTATCTTCTGAACTGAAACCAGTCACATTCCAGGTGAAATTTAAACATTTTTCCCCCTTAGTAAATACATCATGTTTCAGGATATTCTTATTTTCTTGTCCCATCCTGTCACAAGCTGATTGACTGAATAATCATCTAAGTTAAATGTGTAAATGCCTAAAGTCTATATTAGACCAAGGAGATTCACAGAATTATATGTCTATATAATTTTTTCTACTAAGTGTATTATTTCTATTGCATTATAAATAACTACGAAAATAATCCCATACTTAACCATCCACTCAGAATTGGATAATATAGTAAAGCTAAAGAAGTAATCTCTCTTTTTTTCTATTTTCTATTTTGAAATCAATGCATTTCAAGAGAAAATACTCTTTTGCTTAAACAAATAAAACTGAAAATTATTGCATTATATTGAACTGTACACACATGCTTTATCCTTTAATTGGACTAAGACAGATTAGAAAGCATTTTTAAAATGAATGAAAGTTTACTTTCAGAAAGTTGATATTGTCAAAGATATAATGGGAAGCAGGTGGCTGACAGCTATTTTATGATTTAAATTTAATGTAGTTTCTATATATTTCACATCATTAATTACCTGGAAGTTTAAAACTTTTACATGGTAAATGGCTACCATTTAAATTTAAAACTGATTACTTGAGTAAGTTTTATGGTTATAAGATTAATGTCCCACAAAGAAATATTATCTACTCAGAAAGAAAAAAATAACTTGTTAAATCTACTGTACTATTATATCCCAATTATTGATCAGATTTTCTCCCATACCTGTAGTTGACCTGGACGGGAAAAGAAATTATTAGAAGCTACTTAAAGCTCCCTAAGAGAAACTGGAAATGATTTATTTCACCCACCACCATGATGAGATTGGGATTATTATAACAGAATATTACAACATCTGTTATAGTTTTTATCTTCTTAACAAGGCTGACAAAGCTTTAAATGTTCTTTGATGACCAAGAGGCCCTGGAGAGTAATCTGTAGCTACTTCAGTGCCCTATACAGAGTGAACTGAGAGCAAAGCGGAAGTTCAAAAGCAAACTGAATGCATTGCCAAGTGTATTCAACACACTGCTCTCTAACCAATCATCTTCGCAAACTTGGTTGAGTTGAAGAATCAATTTATGAAGGTTGGTCTGTGTTGCACCAGTAAAGACAAAGTTTGGTTCAAGTGTTTCTGATTCTCTATTCCATTATTAAAACTGTGGATAAATTTCCAATGCCAGGAGAAATTACTTAAGTTTCAAGAGGGCAGATGCTTATGTGTATTTCCTGTTAATCAGTACTCACTTAGATTATAAATGACAGATACTCAACTCAAAAAAGATCTTAAGGACAAAAACAAAAAAATTGCAGACTCATAGAAATTAAAATATAAATGTCTTCAGGGAGCTTATTTTATATTTTTCTGCTGTACATATTTTATATATCTATGATCATTTTGTGCCAGTAGGAAGAATGCACTTTTCAAAATAGTAGTGTGTATACTTCGTAAATTTGATATTCATTTGGCACGAATGTAACTCATTGTTTCAATTTCAAGGTTCAGAGATATTACAGGGCTTGTTAAATTCATAGGTATTAAGCATCGATCCTTCCTCCTATCCCAAAATAAACATATCACCAAAAATCTCAATAAAAATTTCGTATTAAAATGACATTATAATTATATATATAATGATGGTATTTAAAATTTATAAATGTTATTGTGCAGTATCTTACAAATTAGTATTTCCACTTCTCATGTGTAGCACTGTTACCTTATTTAAAAAAATAATTCAAAACCAACCAATGAGACATATAAGTTAATCTGAAAGCAGAAATTTAAAAAGTGTAAAATATTACTTCTAAGACATGTAAATTGACAGAATGATAGCAAATGAAAACTAACTGTTCATGTGAAACCATATAATCATGTTTATATTTACTAGGTCAAAAAATTGTGGAATAAGTTTAATATCATTTCATTGTCTTTCAAATAAAACCTCATGGAAATTATAAGTAAAAGTTGACCGCATATGTGCTGTTTGCTGCACTGCTTACACACGCATCTGTTATTTTCTTAAAGAGAGCAACTAACTTTTTTGTCTTCAACTGTCCTACTTAGATTATGCCCAGAAGGTCTTCTCATTAAAAAAAAAAAAAAAAGTCACTTTAAGTAATCATAAATGCCCTTTTCTCAGAATTTCAATGTACACCAGTCATTCCCTTTTTGTAAATAATATTTCTTTTTATTACATACTTGTTTAAGTCTTTATCACAATAATTTTTTATTTGATGAATTCAGGGAAACTTTCTCTTATTCACCATTGCTTTGGAGGGCCTTAGCACAGCACCAGATTCATAGTAGGGGCTATAAGCATGTTTGGAATAAATGGTTGAAACAATGAATATTAATCTAGTGTTATATGGGTTGTAGTAGAGAGGTCAACACAGGTTAGTAGAAAGGCTTCTCATAAGGAGTGATATTTTAACTGTCTTAAATGTTCAAAAGAATTTTCCACGTAGAAAAAGTGGAGAAAGACCTTCAGAGATAGCATGTTCCCTGTTCCCGAACCACTGTTTGTAAGGAAATTTATTGTGAGTGGTTAGAATACATGGCCATAGTCCAACATTTGTAAGTAAAGAAATTCACATATATCGAAAGATAGTATGTGTAAGAAAAAGGCCTCTAAATGTGAATCCAGTAAATATGTAGACCAAAATTGTGTAAGAAAGAGTGAGAAAAGATGTTAAGTGGCTAAAAACTGAGACAACATGGAAATAATTTGTTTACCTTATATTTTACAACATTTAGGTTGTAATAACTTTTGGAAAGGTATAATATTTTAAACAAAATAGAATGATAGCTCTTAAGATATGACATCCTTCACTTTAATTGTATGTAATTATGTTAAGAGGATCATTTTCATATGAATATACCAAGATTTCATTCCCCAGAGCCTTTTAAAATCATCAATTAATGTAAAAATCATCTTTCAAGCACCTTGTATTGATGATGGAGATAGGAATGGGGAGAGAGTATTTGAGGGAGGATTAATTTTATAAGTAGTCAGTTCACTTGTGAATATTTTATTGTATGGCAAGTTTTACTTCTCTATACAGAGTCATAAATATGGGGACTTGGATAAAATACTAGGATAATAAGAATTCCTTGTACTTTATTGAGTTTTGGAATTAATAATTTATGATGTGGGTAGATAATTTTCCAAATCCACGATTAAGCTTTCACTGTTAACTAAAGCCATTCTTCAACTTTGATTTCTCTCAAAGAGGATTCTCTCTTGATTCATGTTTCAGAGTATTATACAGGGTCATTAACACCAGTGTACTGAGAGACAATGAATAGAAAATATTTCCACATAAAGAAATGGAATATGATCTCAAGTGTTAAAATTAATTCCAGTATCTTATATCTTAATCTTATAAATGAAAATCTTATTTTAAACTTCAAGTGAGAACTAGTATGTTATGTTAAGATTTACACTTTTTAAAACAGATTTAGGAAATACACAGGGCAGTGGTGAAAAGCTCAGTCTTGGGAGTCAACATTCGTAAAATATCAATTGAGGTTTCATTAATCTTGGGTGAAGTGGGAAATTATTCAGTTTAGACTTTACTTTTAAATTCTTGTTCTGTCTTTTCAAAGTTTGCTCATCTTGAGCAGGCTATGTAATCTCTCTGAATCTCAGGAATTTATACATTTGGAATTTATACTCAGTTTATAGAATCATTAGAAGGATTTTTAAAAAGGCTGCAAAAAATGCTCAGTCAACAGTAGCTAGAACTTTTATTGAAGATGACTTGCTTTTCTCAACTAACAGTTAAAATAGAATTCTGCCATTTAATTAACTCCCTACACCTTAAAACTCATGGTCCCAACTCTAGTATACTTTCAAAACAGTTCTTGCCATAGATGAGAAATGGGTCTCCTGGGTTTTATAGTCACTGGTTCAAAATAATATTCTTTTCCAGCTCTTTTTATGGCTCTGTTGCTGCTTGTATCCCTTGCCTTGGTTTCTGACCCTGATTCTCCTTGTTGGGCACCTGATTTCTATAGTTTCTCTTCATTCACATTTGTCTTTCTTTTTAGATGCTCTCATAATTTCTAGTTCCTGGTCTTAATCTGGTTTCAGCATTAACCTGTCTATAAATTTGTTTACTAAATATTAAAATGGCTTAATCCTTCTCTATTCCCACAATCTTGGGCCAGTGGTTCCCTGAAGTAACTGTATGTCTAAACACTAATGTGGTATATCAGCTCCTTCTCCAATTTTAGATATTGTATTCTGTGTTGGGTAAGTCACTTAAATTTTTGAGCCCTTGTCACCTCTTGTTCAAATGGTTAATATCCAATAATCATTGGATATTAGATAATAGTGGTTGTTATAATTAGATAAGGTTGCTATAATTAGATAAGAGTGCTTTAAAAATTATAAGAAGCAATTTAAATGCTTACTATTGTTACAAATTTGACTTAGACTGACATGACCACTGTTATTGGCCAGCTTGGTGCTGATCTCCCAAATTGGTTAGCTTATTAAGACTTGCTATTTTGCCTACTTACTTTAGAAATGGACTTTTATCCACCTACTAGTTAGTTACAGCGTAGCTGCGTTGTCACCTACTTTACTTCATCCTTATGGGCAACTGAATGTCTAAAATAACAGATGGCACTGTATTTCATGCCAGCAAATATATAAATCACTTCTGCAAATATATAATATCCTGTTGTAGAATTAATTCTATTTGAGCTAAAGGATTCCTGCTAATTTTTATATGGGTACTTAAAAAAATAAACAAATAGCATGTAGTTATAAGAGTAACACGAACAATTATTTATAGTTTATGCATTGTTGTCATTTATTTTTAATGACAGTTTTAACTATAAGGCAGAGATGATCATTTTATCATAGAGAGGTTGAGGGGCCAAACATTAAATAAAAGGCCCACAGTTATTCAGTTTGGGATTCTACATTGTAAACAGATATTTCCATAATTATTAGGCCCCTGCAACAGCGGAATAGAGTGAGGAAGCAGCAAATCAAACCCCTTTGCATTTAGTGCTGAAAGACAGTCCGACATTAAAATTAATTAAGATCAATTCACATTTTTATTTTCATCAGGAAAGGAATTCATTCAAATACTATCTTTTGCAAAAATGTTTTAATGTGGTTATCCGCTCAAAGTTTAAATATAAACAGAAACCTCTCAAAGAATCAATGGGACCTATTTCATAATGTAATTTTAGCAAAACTGCTGGAACATAATTTAGATAACTTAGGTCCAGAGTGACTCAATGAAAGCATGATAGATTCTACTTGAAGACACAACAATTAAAGAAGCTTGATAGAATGGCCTCAGTTCCTATGGTGATAGTTATAGAACTATTGAAAGATAGTTTGAAAGGCATCAAAGAATCATTGTGTTCTTTTCAGAAAATGCTCTGTGACACATTTATTAAAAAGTAGAAAATAGAAAAATCCTACTTGAAATTATTTTGCTCAATAATATTTGTATTGAGGAGTTGGAATTTACAGCAAATGCCTTCAATATGAAATGTTGACCTACAGTTTCAATAAATTTATCAGTAGATTTCCTATTTCACTATTTATAAAAGGTGAGTATATTCTATTTCCTAGAATTGATTTGTACTCATAAACTGAGGTATGACTGATTTTCATTTTTCCAAATTTTTTGAGGTCCTCTGGTTAATTTTTTTTTGATTCTAACTATGTATGATAGCAGGTGTAAGTAATAATAACCATTATTTTATCCTTCAAACCTATCCAAGGGAGGGGACACTGGTGAAAATACATACAAGCAAAAATAAATAATTACATGCTTATCTGTCTGTTTAGTGATATTTAGAAAAATGTGATTAAGGGAATATAAGCAAATGCTCAAGAATACAGGACCCATTTAACTCATGACAAAATTTCTTTCCTTTGAGAATATTATTGCCTTTGGTCACATTTCCAGCCGTTCAGTTTATCACACCAACATTTTCTACCAGCCTGGTATAATTAAGTCCTGAAATCTACTGTGATCCTTCCAATTCAGGACACGCAGGAATCCTTCCCCAGATTCCAAAAATAAAGAAAAACACTCTCTAGGTAGTATAACTATTGAGGCAACATTCAAATGTTAAAAACTCTCTTGCATCTGAGGACTTAACTTACGTAACTTGCATCAATTTGGCAGACTAAAATTACACCACCACACAATCCAGTTCAATCCAATTATAATTACTTTTCACTGGTTAACTTTTGAGTGATGTATTTGTCATTTTAGTCAAACGCCACTGAGTTTAATCAACCATGATTAAGTCAACCAATATTTTCCTTGAAATAGATTAAAACTACAGAAATCCAAAGAAAAGTCATCAAGTACATAGGAGGGAAGCAAGACCAGTATGAATTATTATTTATTTATTATGCTTTCTAAGGCAACAACATCAAAATGCTAAAAATAAAAGTAATATTGCAAAGTTATTTTTTAATAACTGAAAAATGTTCAGTAATACCAGCAGTTCTTATTTTGCATGGTAATATGTTAACCAAAACCGTGCAAAAGTGAGGCTATGGCTATGATATGTATGAGTGTCAGTTTACATGGTACCATACAAAGAGGAGACTTTTTTACTGTGAGATAATTCCTATATTCTACTGTGAAGACAAAGTGAGCAAGAACTATCAGTTTACATTGGGTACGTGACGGGTTATTTTTTTCGTATTACATCCTCCTCATAATTAAGAAGGAACACACATTACCCATATACTCTAAACACAGAATTTTTTGTATTGGTATCTTAATTTGCTTTTACAAACTATTTCGGGGAACTTTTGTTAACATTTTTGTGGCGATTGATTGTTTAATCAATTAAGATTAAAGAGACTTAATGCTTAATTTAAAATGTAGGGTTTTTTTTTTTAACTTTGCTGTATTCCACAACAGATTACAAGTTGCACCACACCAATATATGAAATGTTATAAAAACTTAGAAATAGAATAGCGAAAATCAGTATAAAACCAGAGAAAAACACAAATTGCTGTATTAGTGAGGCTTGTTGCACTAATGTTGCAGAACAAACAACCACACATCTCAGAGCTCGTTGGTCTTGGGCTCAGCTGTGGTTCTGCTTTGCTTTCTGAAATAAGCTGAAGGGGCTTAGCTTGGCTTTGGCTAAAGGGTTGGATTCAGGTCTGGTATCCCTGTCTCCTCATTCTGGCATCAGCGGCTATTCAGGGCATGTTCTTGTCATGGTGGAGTGGAGTGCAGGAGTACAAGAGGGTGAATTGGAATCAGGAAGTGTCTCTTAAAGGATATGTTAAAAACGAGCATGCTGGCACTTTTGCCCACAATCCACTGGTTACTCTTGTCTCATGGATGAGTTCAAACTCAATGGAATCAGAAAATAATACTCTATTAATAGGGAAGTTACAGCGAGAAAGGGGAGGGAAGGAAAAGGGATAGTATTTGTTTTTCACAGATACAACAGATACTGTCTAACACATATACCTTCCATGAGTTTTAATATATGTGCTTATAATTGAGCCTTAACGTGTACTTTGCTTATATTAATAGACAGTTTTTAAAAAGCCAAAACACCGTTATTTACAATAATCTGGTTGCATTCAGAATATTAACAATTTTGATAAGGTTTAGGTTGAGAACATATGCATAAATCCTGATATATAAGTTTGAAGTAGAATTTACGAAGCCTACTGCTTTCATTTCAAATCAATGACTTGGTGTGATTTTTCCATCAACAATTGTATTGTTTCAATGTAGACAGGTGCAATAAATTTTAGATGATAAAAATTCCAAGTCTTGTCTATTCTGTAACAAAAGATGAATTTTTCCACAAAATGATGATATCAAGCCTCATATTCTTAATATCTTCATATTTGCATCACAAAAAGAATTAAATTTAAAAATCTTTATACACGTTTTAAATATTTACAAGTCTTATTTTGTTTTACGGGTCACATGTAATAATAGTATCACTTAAGGTCTTTAAACAGAGGCAGAAATCAAGACAAAGATTAAAATTTGGCGTCATTTTTTTTCTAAAATGTTACTTAAAATTTTTTTTTTTACATTTTATATTTTTACAACTCTAATGACAAGTGTTCAAGTCTTTCTGCAAGTGATGAGTCAATGATTATATAATAACTATTTAAGCCTTAATTATTAGTAAATCTTTTATCAATACATAAGTCCTATGTTTCTAAAAATAAAGTTAGCTATGAAATATACATGTTAGTGTCAGATTTTAAGGTGTTCTTGCCCTATGGCTGAATCCATGCCCTGGTTCCACAATGTTAATTTGATACTGTGTTTTGAGTGCTTACCATGTGCAAGGCGGAGGTACTAACTGTATGTCTGCCTAATTCCCTAGGAAAAAAGCAACTGCTGCTTACTCAAGAGCTACCAGGAAATTTATTTCCTGTCTCTAAACATGAAATGTTGTCCTCCCTATTACTTAACTTATCGCATGTACTGCTTTTTAAAATTTCTTTGATTACTTAGCAAAAACTGTTGCATGTGTGATGAAATTTGGGACATCCAGTTAATAGTGTTTGAATCAAACACTCCATTTCCCTTCACAGGCTTTATCTCTTGTTTTTGAACATGGCTCTGCATTCATGTTGATATATGCAAATTACGCAATGGTCTTGCCTTTTGTTTTTTTCATTCCGTGTATTTACCTAAGCTTGTATAATGTCTTGATAACCAGTGCTGACCATGCTGAAGTTGTTCCAGTTCTCTTTCTAACAAATTAATCAAAATGGTATCATAAACCCAGCAGCAGAAGAATTTTTGTCAGATCTTAATGGCAAGAAATTGCATTAATAAAACTGTGACTTTTCATGTCCCATTATACCTTGCAGTTTTAGGGCACTCTCCAAAAGGAATATTTAGACTATGTTGCTGTGACAGAGCCATCAGTTGTACTTCCTTTGGGGTTAATTCAAAAAGCAGCTAAGAACAGGTTTATTTCATGGAAAACCAGAAACATGGAGTAGCCAAATCCGTCATTTGTACGAACAATTAGATTTAAAATTGCAGTGTCACAAAGTCCAAAAAAAAAAAAAAAGAAGAGAAATTTAAAAGTACTGCATGTAGCATTTCTTTCCTATTAATGTTTTTTTTCTGTTCCGTTCAACATTTTGGCCGTTTTTCAACATGTAGTCATCAAAGTTCCTGGTGTTTAAAGGCCACATTAATCCTCCCTCTCTTTTTTTTTTTTTTTTAAAGATTTATTGATTGATTGATTGATTGATTGATTGATATGTTGGGTCTTCGTTTCCGTGCTAGGGCTTTCTCTAGTTGTGGCAAGCGGGGGCCACTCTTCATTGCGGTGCGCGGGCCTCTCACTGTCGCGGCCTCTCTTGTTGCGGAGCACGGGCTCCAGATGCGCAGGCTCAGTAGTTGTGGCTCATGGGCCTAGTTGCTCCACGGCATATGGGATCTTCCCAGACCAGGGCTCGAACCCGTGTCCCCTGCATTAGCAGGCAGATTCTCAACCACTGCGCCACGAGGGAAGCCCCTCCCCCTCTTTTTTCATACTGGAAAACATCTCTATGAACTCATCATGCAGTAGAGATTAATTCGGAATTTCTGATCTTTTGAAGCCCCACATAGTTGGTGTGTGTTTGATTGATCCCCATGTTCTATAATGGGCATGTATGTGTGATTTGTATAATGAGAGAGAAAATAAATTAGAGTGAAAGGAGTTCGTGTACTTTTTCATATCATTTGTTTTAAATAATTTTGATGTCACTTTACCTGGATATAGTGTTAGAGCCTACAGAAATGTAGATTTGAAAGAAGAGCAACTAACAAACCAAACAAAGCAAGCAAAAAAATACATTAGTAGATAAATGTTTTTATGATAAAATGTGTAGAAATATTTTGGAGAGAATATGTTATATGACTTCTAAAATCAGACTAATCATAGGAAATTCATTGCAACCCTACATTGTTTCAGAGTTTTATGAATTTATAAGTAAAGTATGTATAGTGACAATGACTGAGAAACAAAGAAAAAGAATATCAAATTCTTCCTAAAAGCAAACAAAAATGAAAATCATGTCAGTAGTAGAATTTGGCAAATATAAAGAAAATATATGTCTAACTATATGGTGATTATTTCACAATATGTATAAATATCAAATCATTATGTTATATACCTGAAACTAATATAGTATTATATGCCAATTATATCTCAATTAAAAAAATAGAGCAAACACGTATATTATGTAACTTTATGAAGGGTTTCCACTCTTTTTTTCAATTTTAATTGTTAAAATAGTTTTTCTTCATAGAACCTAATACAAAAAGAAAACATAAGTTAAATATTGAGGAGGAATTTATTCCTTTGTACCCTTCCTGACCTTCATTAAAAGTTCATTTTATTCTTAATGATGATGATAAGTGCATTTGATATTCATAGGAATTTCACTTGGAAAAGATAAAAGATTTCATAATAATATCATAAAATGTTGGCTAAGTAGCTGGTTATTGCATACTTAAATTTCTGGTCTTTAAAATGACATAAAAATCCTAGATCCTGGTAGTTAAGGGATATTAATATCTGTTGATATAAAATGAGACCAGGCTAATCCAGGGGTCATAAACACTGTCATATTGAGAGGATTATGTTTTAGCAAGTAAATTGTGTCCTTTGACTTAAGAATAATTGCTTCTCATTTGTCTCCACTCTTTTCTTTTTGCTTTGGGCTGTTGGTAACACCAGGTTGCCCTTTAGATGCATTTTAATACTTTCTATGACAGTTAAGCTACTATGCTCTATGCTCACAATGGGAAAACGTCAATGGAAATATTGCTTTAAATATGACTTTGGAAGATGCAAATATTTGTGAAATGTAAGATATATACCTACTTGGCATATGTTTCTAAGCTTTGGTGTGGTATTGTTTGGGAAAACATTGAAAATTTATTTTTAAAAATAGCCTAGCAAATGGAAGAAACGCAATTAAGAATACTTTTTTCTAAAAATATTTTTGGCCCTTTCAAATGGCATCTGAGTAGCCTATAATTATATTTTTATCTATATATTCTTACAAAGTAAGGCCTCCCTAATTTACCCAAACTTAATTTTTAAAAAAATCTCAAGTTAAATAGCTTTATAGAAATAAACTTCAATTTACCAAATTTATTAACTTTCAGTTGACTAATATAATTATTGATAGTAGTTAATGAAAGAAGAACCATGTGTTTATCTTACAAAAAATTTCTTAGGTTTGATTGAACAATCTCAGGCACAAGAATCTACCGTATATGTTAAACAGAATATTTCACAACATATTAAAGTATAAAACAAATGTGACATTTTAAATGATGAAGATGAATAATTTTAGAGTCTTTAAAAGTATATGTTCTCTAGGTAGCACAGCACTTCACTTATAGGAGGAGCTAAATAAATATTCTGTTAAAATTATTTGAATTATTTGGTTCTCAGAAGATGTATGCAATAATACTCCTCGTCAGTTTTTATTCTTAAACCCTGTACAGTATTAGCTAATGAAATATTTTAAAAAAGAAGAAAATAATTCTCATCCTAAAATTTTCTATCTAGAGTGTAATTTTTAAATTAAAATGTAATTGCGTATAGGAAATAAAACCTATATATGGCTTGCCAAGTTTAAAATTTTATTACTTTATACAATTAATTGTCTTCCATTTTTGTGTGAATACACTAAAATTTTAGTACACATTTAGAATTACATAAAAAATTTTGTGCTCAAACATTGCAGAGTATGTATTTAAAGGCCTGTTCGATATGAAATTAGTGTTGTGAAAGCAGCAATGTTCATACTTTTTTTCCTAGCTGCTATATCCTGGGGCTTTGGATATAAAGGGAAAAAAACCCTCATATTGTTCTTGAAAGTAGATTTGTCTTTCAAGATTTTCACGTGTCTGTTTTCTAAATTCTATCAATTCTCAATTCAATGTATATTAAAATGATGCAATAATATAATTTCTCTGTTTTGCTATGAGAGGATTTTTTTGGTCTTTTAATCATATTCAAATAATATTTGTTTCTGTTAATGCACATGTATTGCGGTTTTATGTTGAAGGAAGCCTCTCATAATCTGATATATTCTTGAAACAGCCATGGATCTCTGTGTGGATAACTAGAAGAAAATGTGAAGATTATTTTTGTAAGTTTCAGATTGGTACTGATGCCATAATCTAATAAGTCTCTGGTTTTCTGTGTGTTAAATTTTATATTCTTAGCTATGGCGTTCTGCTGTATATCATGATATATTTCAGAGTACATTCTAGTTTCAAACAAACCTTGCTTAATTTATACCTGTCCTTTCTTATACTCATTAATTTTTAAATTTTATTCATACAGCCAATCGAGTTGCTGTTCTTGCTTTTTTTAAATTTGAATTTTATTTTATTTATTTATTTATACAGCAGGTTCTTATTAGTAATCTATTTTATACATATTAGTGTATACATGTCAATCCCAATCTCCCAATTCATCCCACCACCACCACCTTGCCCCGCTTTCCCCCTTTGCCATCCATATGTTTGTTCTCTACATCTGTGTCTCTATTTCTGCCTTGCAAACCGGTTCATCTGTACCGTTTTTCTAGGTTGCACATATATGCGTTAATATACGATATTTGTTTTTCTCTTTCTGACTTACTTCACTCTGTATGACAGTCTCTAGGTCCATCCACGTCTCTACAAATGACCCAATTTCATTCCTTTTTATGGCTGAGTAATATTCCATTGGATATATGTACCACATCTTCTTTATCCATTCGTCTGTCGATGGGCATTTAGGTTGCTTCCATGACGTGGCTATTGTAAATAGTGCTGCAATGAACACTGGGGTGCATGTGTCTTTTTGAATTATGGTTTTCTCTGGGTATATGCCCAGTAGTGGGATTGCTGGGTCATATGGTAATTCTATTATTAGTTTTTTAAGGAACCTCCATACTGTTCTCCATAGTAGCTATATCAATTTACATTCCCACCAACAGTGCAAGAGGGTTCCCTTTTCTGCACACCCTCTCCAGCATCTGTTGTTTGTACATTTTCTGATGATGCCTATTCTAAGCGGTGTGAGGTGATACCTCATTATAGTTTTGATTTGCATTTCTCTAATAATTAGTGATGTTGAGCAGCTGTTCATGTGCCTCTTGGCCATCTGTATGTCTTCTTTGGAGAAATGTCTATTTAGGTCTTCTGCCCATTTTTTCATTGGGTTGTTTGTTTTTTTTAATATTGAGCTGCATGAGCTGTTTATAAGTTTTGGAGATTAATCTTTTGTCCATTGATTTGTTGGCAAATATTTTCTCCCATTCAGAGGGTTGTCTTTTCATTTTGTTTATAGTTTCTTTTGCTGTGCAAAAGCTTTTAAGTTTCATTAGGTCCCATTTGTTTATTTTTGTTTTTATTTCTATTACTTTAGGAGGTGTGTCCAAAAACATCTTGCTGTGATTTATGTCAAAGAGTGTTCTTCCTATGTTTTCCTCTAAGAGTTTTATAGTGTCCCATCTTACATTTAGGTCTTTAATCCATTTTGAGTTTATTTTTGTGTATGGTGTTAAGGAGTGTTCTAATTTCATTCTTTTACATATAGCTCTCCAGTTTTTCCCAGCACCACTTACTGAAGAGACTGTCTTTTCTCCATTGTATATCCTTGCCTCCTTTGTCATAGACTAGTTGACCATAGGTGCATGGGTTGATCTCTGGGCTTTCTATCCTGTTCCATTGATCTGTATTTCTGTTTTTCTGCCAGTACCATATTGTCTTGATGACTGTAGCTTTGTAGTATAGTCTGAAGTCAGGGAGTCTGATTCCCCCAGCTGCGTTTTTTTCCCTCAAGATTGCTTTGGCTATTCGGGGTCTTTTGTGTGTCCATACAGTTTTAAGATTTTTTGTTCTAGTCTGTAAAAAATGTCATTGGTAATTTGATAGGGATTGCATTGAATCTTCAGATTGCTTTGGATAGTATAGTCATTTTCACAATATTGATTCTTCCAATCCAAGAACATGGTATATTTCTCCCTCTGTTTGTGTCATCTGTGATTTCTTTCTTCCGTGTCTTATAGTTTTCTGAGTACAAGTCTTTTGCCTCCTTTGGTAGGTTTATTCCTAAGTAATTTATTCTTTTTGTTGCAATGCTGAATGGGATTGTTTCCTTAATTTCTCTTTCGGATCTTTTGTTGTTAGTGTATAGGAATGCAAGAGATTTCTGTGCATTAATTTTATATCCTGCAACTTTACCAAATTCATTGATTAGCTCTAGTAGTTTTCTGGTGGTATCTTTAGGATTCTCTATGTATAGTATCATGTCATCTGCAAACAGTGACAGTTTTACTTCTTCTTTTCCACTTTGTATTCCTTTCATTATTTTTCTTCTCTGATTGCCATGGCTAGGACTTCCAAAACTATGCTGAATAATAGTGGCAAGAGTGGACATCCTTGTCTCATTCCTGAACTTGGAGGAAATGCTTTCAGTTTATTCATTAACTTTTAAAATTTCTATTCTTCATCTATTGCAAAATTATATCATTTATATCAAAGTGTCCCTTGACCACTATTATCATTATCTATCTCACTTGCTTCAGTTCTTTACTTAGGAAATTCTCAATGTAATTGCTAATGATTGAGCCCAGTGGTGATTTTTTATAGTTTATATGTAGAGATATTTATACATAGAGGTTATCTGTATGTATATGTGTGTACATATGAATGATAGATCTTAAATATAGGGGTAGAAAAAGGACAAAAATATAAGATGCATTCCAAAGTTTTTACAACGTAGTATGGTCAATTTAAACTCTACAACAGGCATCTGATATTGACTATAATGATAAATTAAGATACAATGATGGTAACTAATGTCTGCTGATTTTTTTTTTTTTTTTTTTTTTTTTGCACTAAGCACAATGACAGGCATGTTTTAAATCCTCCCCATAATACTGCAAGGGTAGATGCTGTTGTCATACTAGGGCATGATGAAGTGAATTGAAATTTTTACAAACTATTAAACTTCTCTGAGCCTCAGTTCTTTAAAATGGTGACAAAGAGGTTTGTGCATATGCTAGACCCTCAAAAATTACTTGTTGAGGGACTCCAATTAGTGTCCCTTAGCCTTTCTTAACCTGCTGGGTAGGATTGCTTTCCTTCTCTGCTTCCACAGCACTTAGATCTTATCTCTATAATAGCAGTTAAACTTGTCTTGTAATTCCACTTCCATGTCTCTTTTAGGAACAAAGGGCTGTTTTATTCAACTTCCACCCTCTGTTCCTTGCTCAGATCTAGCATATACAGTTGCTTAGTAAATGTTTGTAGAATTAGTGTATGAGTACATAAAGCAAAATCCTAAACTTTCTAGTCTTCTTTATGAGTCTATAGGTCATCTGTACGTAGAAAGAGATTATTCCTAAAAAGGTAGCATCAATCTAAAGCAATCCAGTGATCATCAGAAAATGTCATTTATCAGACTATTCTTTTAGTTAGTTGTTTTATGGTTACAAGAAAGAGTTTAGGAAATATTTTTTCATGTCATAAATGAAATTCCAGTGAAAGGATATAAGTAAAATAAAAACTACTTATATTTTTCTTATTTGTGTTTTTAGAGCTTCATTAAGCACCCTTGTGCTTGGCTTACATTTCATCCCACAAATTCTTATTCATGTAAATTAAATATTTCTCAGTATTTAAATATGAACTTTAAAAAATAACAATCATTATTAAATTCCCTTTATATTTGTATTCTATATTTCACTCAAGATGCCTCTTGTTTTGGACACTGGATATTTTGGTGAGCTTGTTACCAATAATTTGCTTCTGTTCCTAACAGGTAGATGGATAGGTTTTGTTGATACTCTCTTTTTCCAATTCTCTTGTCTCTTAAATGAAATCTTTAAGTAGTTATTTCATGATTTTACTGCCTATATTTTATGTACAATTTTGACATTTAACAAGGAAAATTGAAGAATTAAATGAAGCATGAAGGAATGTGGATTTGTACATGGAAATAAAATATAAGCATGAAAGAATACACTAGTTTTGTTCTTTACACTGATTGCTGTTTGCTAATAATCACAATAGTGATTATCTCTTCCCTGTATCCCAAAGCAGTAAAAGCATAATGGCTCAGAACAAAGATGGAAAAAAAAAAGACATAGTGTAAGTTGTATCATTATTCTTTACCTCCTTCCCTTAAAAATGAAAAAAAAAGAAAGAATAAAAGACATAAATGAGAGAAAAAGGCAAAAAATCAAGAATAATAGAGGACTTTATACTGTCCAAACATTATTTGAAGAAAAATCTTCATCTGTCAAATTTCAAACTGTAATTGTTAATCTCTGAGATTTTTAGTTTACTTAAATTGCTACATATTTCTATTTCCCAAACATAGAAAAGGAAGAAGATAAAAGGCAAATTTTTTGGTATATCCATTACTATCTTTTCCTAGTCAAAAGTATGACTGTTCGCCCACCTGGCCACTTCTCTTTGGAACCTCTCACTATAAAAGCCAGGAACTAATGTAAAGGCTAATTTTCGATAATTAGTTAGGATTATCTTTGCTTACACAGAAAATCTACTTTTAAAATATAATTTCCCTTTTTTAAAACAATCATTTGACAACTCATTGAGAAAAAAGATAGCCAATTTTATTTTACATAGATATAAGGTAACATTCTTTAATATAAACATAAAAAGAACCCTGAAAACAGTGAAATAAATGTAATAGACAATATGATGTGTCTATGTAGAAACAAATTAGGGTTTATATGTTAATTCATGTGTTAATTTGGTTTCATTTTGTATTATTGATGTTTAATAAATTAATTGACTATTAAATTTTGGATTAGGTGACTAGGAAAAGAATTTTTAGGATTTATGGAAAATTTATAGTGGAGGAAACTGAAATTGCTTCTCAAAAAAACAGTTGTACTGGGAAATAGAAGGAACAAGCCATGAGTAGAAGAATGTATCCAGGAGTTAACTGATAATATCTAATAAAGGAGGAATATGATTTGATCTATCAGTCTAATCAAAGTATTTTTGTCTTATCTATACCTTATAGATGTTATTCAATAATCTTGTTTATTAAAATTGAAGCCTTCTGTATTTTTTTTTTTTTTTTTAGTTAGACCTCACATCCTATTTTTTTTTTTTTTTTTGGATCCAGGTGAACCTCACTGTGCTAGCTTGCTCATTTTACCTTCCTTCCCTTTACATTTGGAATCATTTATATTTCTTCTCTACATAGGAAATCTCTAAACTTTCTCTGCAATCATTCTTTGGGCGTGCCTTCCTTCAAGAAAGGAGCATATGCTAAATGTTTACTTACATTCTCCTATTGAAAATTATCTATTTTGAGCTTCAGTATATTGGTGAGACATCTAGGGGATGTTGATTGGATATTGTTGTCAATTTTTTGTTTGCTTCCTTCACAAATTAGTTCCACTAAGGTATCAGATGTAAAGGAGACAATTTTGTACTTTCATAACCGGTAGCTAGCTGATTATAATTAATATTCTTGTATGTTTAAAACATAGACCTGATTTTAACATAATTAACACTTATGCTCATTGACTATAGAAATAACTATCTTAGCAATTGATTGTCTTCTGTCAAATACTATAATTTCTAAGTATATGATTTCTTAAAATTTACTAAACAATCTTATTAAAATAATATTAGCATATATGTAATGTATTGCTTTTTAAAAAAGTTTGCATTTTAAAATATTTTGTTATGTATATGTTGTATATACGTGTGTGGTGTATGTATATATACATATATGTGTGTATACATATATATGTATTTAATAAATTCAAAGTATTAAACCTCTGCTAGGAATCCCAGTTGTAGAAGAGTTTGGGAGTTATTTTTTCCATTGCATGTTTGCATGTATGTATGTGTGTGAGTGTATCAGTGCATACATGTGTTTGAAAAGAAGTGTAATAGTGATTCACTTCTGTCACAGCATAAAGCAGCTAATTATTTCCTCTGACATCTAAACAAAAGGCTAGTCTTTACTCCACAATGTCTTTCTGGAAGATTTAGATATACAAAAGGCAGAGATTCTTCTTTTAATTAATAATATTCCAGGAGAACTTAAGTCTTTACAACACCTGGGTAGAGGAACAAATATAAAATAATAACAAGAATAGTGCATTATTATACAACCTTTAAAACGAACTGTATGAAGTTTGCCAAGTCCTTCACCAATTGTAAGTCAGATGTAAGAGAGCTCTGATGAGTAAAACCAGGGGTTTAATTATTGTTTTCCCTAATTACAACTGCAAGCTTTGTTTTGTCATAACTATGTGTAACTTGATTTGCCTCAAGCCAAGCACCATCTTTAACCTGGAAGAGTAAACCTTTGATTAAGAACAATTTTAGAAATTAAAATTTTTCATTTGCCTTTTCCTGGATACTGATTTCTTAATGATTGTGCTTCAGCATTATTACCACGATTACTTCCTGATTGTTTTTCTCATTTATTAGTTCTAGTTCTATCCTAAATTATAGCAGGATGCTGGCTGGAGATATAATGGGGGCAGTTATGGTACCTTTATTACTGATACCTGGGTGGGCTGGCCTAACATTGATTACCATACTTGAATATTTAAAATATTTGCTTTGTAGAATTAAGTATTAATGTTATGACTATTAACATGTACATTGAGTAGAGAAACAATTTTGTCTTAGCAATTTTCTTGCCATCTCAAAACTGATAACTAAATTTTTATGGGACATAGAGATTAAATCTGTATCTAAAGGCAATTAATGTAATGTCAGATTGTCATGGTTTATTAATCTCACAGTATGCGAGAATTTAAACATTTCTCCTTTAGATGTGCTCATTCACATTGGAACATAATATGTGAAGTTGAAGGAGTTTTTAAAGGACATATGCAGGCAAAAATAAATGAAAGGGAATAAATATATGCTACAATACACAGCAAAATATTACATTACCAATAATGTCATAATTTTTTTACAACTTTATGCTTACTCTGTTCTTTAGGTATTTATTGCTATTTAGCTTTCATTGAAATGAGATTGAGATCAATAAATGTATTAAATGGTCTCTAAATAGCCAAAATATATGAAAGTATTTTGTATTATAGGATACATTTTAAAATCAATTTATTTAAACTAAGAAAAAAATAGTTTACCCATTTCTCCCACTCCACACCCCATCTTTGACAACCACTGATCTATTTTCTGTATCTATGAGCTTTTTTTTTTTTTAGATTCCACATATGAGGGATAATATTTGTCTTTTGCTGTCTGACTTTGTTTCACTTAACATAATGCCTTTGTGGTCCATCCATGTTTTCACAAATGACAAGATTTCATTCTTTCTCATGGCTGAATGAGATTCCATGGTATGCATGTGTGTGTATATATAAGTATATACACACCATATTTTATATATGTATATAACCATATTTTCATATTGATTCAACCACTGATGGGCACTTAGGTTGTTTTCATATCTTGGCTATTGTGAATAATTCTGTAGTGAATATAGGAGTGCATATATCTTTTCAAGTTAGTGTTTTCATTTTCTTTGGATAAATACCCAGAAGTGGAATTGCTAGATCATATGGTAGCTCTATTTTTAATTTTTTGAGGAATCTACATACTGTTTTCCATAGTGGCTGTACCAATTTACTTTCCTACTAGTAGTGCATGAGGGTTCCCTTTTTCTACATCCTTACCAACATTTGTTATTTCTTGTCTTTTTGATAATAGCCATTCTAACAGGTGTGAGGTGATATCTCATTGTGGTTTTGATTTGCATTTCAGTGATGATTAATGATGTTGAGCATCTTTTCATGTATTTGTTGGCCATTTGTAGGTCTTCTTTGAAAAATGCCTATTCAGATCTTCTGCCCATTTTTTTAATCAGATTAGTTTTTTTGCTATTGAGTTGTATAATATTATATATTCTGGATATTAGCCTTTTATGAGATATAAAATTTGCAGATATTTTCTTCCATTCAGTATAGGTTGCCTTTTCATTTTATTAATGGTTTCCTTTGCTGTTCAGAAGGTTTTTAGTTTGATGTAGTCTTACTCATTTATTTTTGCTTTTATTGCTTTTGTTTTTGGTGTCAGATTTTCAAAATCTGTCACCAAGACCTATGTCAAGGAGCTTACAGCCTGTGTTTTCTTCTAGGAATTTTATGGTTTCAGGTCTTTCATTTTAAGTCTTTAATCAATTTTAAGTTAATTTTTGTGTACGGTATAAGATAGTGGTCCAATTTCATTCTTTTGCCTGTGCTGTCCTGTTTTCCCAACACTGTTTATTGAGGAGATTGTCCTTTCCACATAGTATATTCTTGCCTCCTTTGTTGTAAATTAATTGACTGTATATGTGTAGGTTTATTTCTGGAATCTTTATTCTGTTTTATTGATCTATGTATCTGTTTTAATGCCAATACCCTACTGTAATAATTACTATAGCTTTGTAATATAGTTTGAAATCAGGGAGTGTGATGTGAAATGGGCTTTTTAAACAAACTTTTTGATATTTAATAATTGACATTACTCTTTTCCAAGTTACCCTCCCATAAACTAATGTAGAGTACCAACTAAATATTAATTTTTATTTATTTTGTATTTTTTTCAATTTTTGAACATACATTTCACCTGCTATAATCATACATGAGACAGAATAATGAGAAATTATAACAAGGCAAGTCCTAGAGTTCACTGTTGTCTTTTCCAGTTTTCCCATGCACTCTTTCTATTGTCATCACATGTTTTCATGTGCCCTCTTTTGGTCCTTGGAGCATACCTATTCCAACAATGAGGAAAAGATGATTTGGGGAAATATAGAAAATGAAAAGCCTGAGCTATATTGTCATCATGAGCTACCTTAATCCCCCGCTCTCTGACAATATATCATAGCTGGGGTAAAAATGGAAGTTGTTGCAGTATCTCTAAGAATTCACAGAGCCAGCAAGACCAGAGCTGAGGTACAGTGAGCAAGAAGAGCCCCTGGGCCCTGTGGTATGGAGGGAGAGTGGACAACGCGTCATGGTCACCTTCGCAGCAGGGAGCTGGTCCAGACCAGCAGTGGCCAGATGAACAAGTGGAGTTGATGCAGGGAGTGGAGGCCTGGAACCACTGAGGTTTGTGGATCACATCCTAAAGCTATCCAGTATGAAGAGGTCAAAGAGATGAGGACAGAACAGCAAAGAGACTGGGAAGGAGTAGCCACTGAGGGAGAAGAAAAACCAGATGTTCTAGAAATGAAACAGGAAAGTGTTTCTAACATGAGAGAGTATAGGCGTACCTCAGAGATATTGCAGTTTCAGTTCCAGACCATAGTAATAAAGCAAATATTGCAATAAAGTGAGTCACACAATTTTTCTGGTTTTCCAGTGCATATGTTTACACTATACTATAGTCTATTGCATGCAATTGCATTATGCCTAAAAAAAAAAGTACATACCTTAAAGATACTTTATTACTGAAAAATGCTAACCGTCATTTGACAATGTAGGTAGGGTTGCCACAAACTTTTAATTTGTAAAAAATGCAGTATCTGGGAAGCGCAGTAAAGTAAAACACAGTAAAATGAGGTCTGCCTATAGTCACCTGTGTCAGACGTTGCTGAGAGGTAGAGTAAGATGAAGATGGAAGTCATTAGTAACTTTAACAAGAGCAATGTCAATAATGTGGTGAAGGTTGGTGTGCTATTATAGAATGGGCTCAGAGAGAATGGACCAAGAGGAATTGGAGTTTGTGAGTGTAAGAAAGTCTTTCAACCAGTTTTCTTGTAAAGCAGAAGAGAAAAATAGGGCAGTAGATTGAGGGAGAATTGGGGTAAATGGATCTTTTTAAAAAAGGGAGATTATAGCAGCCTGTTCAGGTGCTGCTGCAAGTAATAAAATGAAAGGAGAAAAAGTGACGCTTTGGGGGAGAGGAAGAAAATAATTACTTAGAGAATTCTTTGAATAGGTTAATGGGAAGGGAATCTGGTTCACTGATAGAGGGGATGGTCTAACACGAAAGAGCCCACAGTTTATCCTTAGGACAAAGAGGAAAACAAATAAATGGGAACATATGCTCATAGTGTAAATGTTTGTGGAAGTTTTTTTGCTGCTGTTTGCTTATTTTATTTTCTCAGTGAATAGGAAACAAGATCATCATCTGAGAGTGAGGATGAGCTAGGAAGTATTGAAGGTTTGAGAAGAAAGAAGAAATAAATGTAGTGATCTAGGATGGGGTCTGCAAACTGAGAGTATACAAACTTTCCAGTGGTTATGTAGTCACAGATCATTTTTAAAAATTCACTTTCAATAGCCTCTTTCTTACAGTGTTCTTCCCTAAAAGTGACCTGCCTAAGACAGGAGCTGCTATATAGGCTCTTCTCTCTCATCTCTCCTTTCATTGCCTCCACTGCACATCTCCCACCTCTTCTGGATCCACCGCGGTACCTCACCGCTGGGTGACTAAAAACAGAAAGAAAAATTTTAAATATTATCATTTGAGTTTTAAAAGTGAATGACTCTAACATCTAAATAACAATATCTTTTGCAAATCAAATGGTTTCCAAATTATTTTGTTTTATAAAAATTGAAGAAGGACCTAATCAATTTAACAACTGTTAGATAATTAGTAATTGCATCTGGTGATATATCATTATGTAATTTTTGGCATTCTTAGTTCAGTAAACTGACAGACACTCCTATAACAAATCTCTTTCCATTCCCGTCTACTTATTTATTTTTATATCTATAAGAGGGTAATGAGGAATAGAAATTACATTGAATTCAGGCTAATTTTAGCAATAATATCAATATATTGATACACATACTAATCAGAAAAAAAAACCTAAAAATGCCTTTATATTTTATACTGTGATAGAGTCCAATAAAATGATACATTATACTTGATAATTACTAATCAAGATTTAGAATATATTTATCTATTTTGATTAAATATAAACTATAAATTGTAATAAGTCAGTGTAGCAGAAGAAGTAATTAAATATTAGTGGTCACAAAAATATTTTGTATACGTAAAACATGTTTTGTTTCAGACAAATAACGTATTTATTGTTTATCAGAAATTATATCATTTGCAACTATTTTAATTTTGATAAACGTATAAAATTTCAACTTTGAAAATGGCAGGGGTCTAGGATTTTTCAAAACTATTTTAGAAGGGTCACAAGCAAAACAGTTTGTGGATAACCGGTGGAGAGTGGCAGAGTGCATGCAATAGAGAAATAAAGTTGCCAGGCAAAACAAAAAAACTCATTTTCGATTAGAGAGCAGGAATGTGAAGGAAGGTCACTCAGCATGAGTTTATGTTTTTCTTCCGTTATGTTCAGTTGCATAGATGCCAACATGGAGTAGAAATAGCACTGTATTTTACCAGGGTTGTTTGGCCAAAGGATTGAGGATATGTGCAAAAAAAAAAAATGCTTTGGTGATGAACCATGATATTTATGCAGGGTAAAAAGGCAGGTAGGAATACTGAAAAAGCTGATTTTGTCAATGCTTGGTCATTCTCCTCAGGGTGGAAAAATTATTGCAACCTGGGTGCTGACAGATAATGAGTGTTTGAAGTTTGGAAAGTCTGAAATTGCAGTATTGGATGAATAGCAGTTATTATTAAAGACAAGGTCCAGGTTTAACTGATTTTATATTATTTTGTCTTTTTCTTCCCACTAGAACTCAAGATCTATTAGAGGCAGAGGTTTGTTTTTAATCTGCTCTCCCCAACCTATACTATACTCCTAGTGTCTATAACATTACCTGATAGATTGAGAGAAGCTGAACAATAAATCTTTGTTGAATAGATGAATGAAAAGTGCATGACAACAGGAAAGAATGACTGAGATCAGGTAGATGAAAAGGTCATCTGATTTTAGTTAAGTATAAAATTTGTTGAAAGTCTCATGTGTTTAGATTAAATAGGAAATCACACCATTGATATAATGAACCCATGTCTCCGATGCAGTTATATATAAAATTGCTTGAAGGGCAGCAGTTTGGCTATGACATCATCCACTTGGTAGAAATGAAATAATTCCTAATCCTTCTCATTCAAAGAAAAGTTGAAAAAGATTGTTGGTGGTGATGAAGATTAGCATAGGAATATAAGTAGTAGAAAAATTGGTTAATGTTAGGGTTTGAGTACATATATCATATTGAAAATTCTATAACTGATCATGTAATGAAATGTGCTACTGGTATAAATATTATTGAGAAACAGTCTAATTTAAAACTAAGTGATAGTTTCAGGGTTCGGATAGTTATTCAGTGTCAGCTTGAAATAATTATTTCTTGACCCAAGTAGATAAATATTGTTTTTGAGAATTAGGCTGGTGATGAAGGCATATGTAATGTTAATTTAGATTGTTTTTCTAGATATTAGAAGTGGTTACCATGATTGATAAAATTAGCATGAATAGTGATATTAATATAGAAGAGGTGAATAAATTTATCACTTGTATTTGGAGTTGAACAGATTTTTTTGTTTCCTAAGACCAATGGATTACTTCCTTTAAAAGTTTGAAAAAAAAACATGGATTCAAGAATCAGAGAGGCATAGGAGAGAATTTGGATAAATCAGGAAACAAAACCTTAAAAAAATGGGGTGTGAGAGGCATGGTAGATGGCTGCAAAGATGAGGGGCAGGTGTTGTGTATTTGATGACATGAGATTTATAACTGGGAATGGATATAAGAGATAGGATGGAGAATGATCCAAAAATAACAAAAAGGTTTAAGAAGGATACCTATGCTGCCTGCATGTCCAGGGAAAATAGGGGTATGGGCGAGAAGACAGCTGTCATTTGAGAAAGCTGTGGGAGAAGCTGTGATTTCTAGAGCCAGGTTCCAGTTAGCGCTAACAGACAAGAAAATTTACAAAAGAGAAGTTAATTTGCTGATAACGGATCGGAATTTCAGAGGAGAGCATGAAAGGATTTTACGAGTTAGATAGCAACTTGGGACGTGTTAAATAATGGATTCTTTCTTGTTATAGATATCTTGAATTTGATGGGACTAATCTGCTGCAAGAATGATGGACTAAGATGTCATTTTCTAATGAAGTTTTATATTTTCAGTGGTTAAAGATCAGTTTGATAAAGGCATGGCTTTGATTTTTGTTATATTTTAGATGGAATCAATCACATGTTATTTTTAATAGTGTATTGATTTTAATAAGTGTGGACTACAGATATAGAATGATGTAAGATATAGTTCAGTTAACATTTTTAATGGATTATAGCAATAAAATGATATGAGAATATGGTTCAGAAAACATTTTAAACCTTTGTAATGTATATGTATATACATAAACACATATATATGATTATATATTATAGTTAGATGAATATATAATTCTTGGTTAATTTCTGCAGTTATGAATGTATCCATAGAAGAAAAGAGGCAAATAAAAAGTATATATTTTTTTAAGTTTCAGGTTTATGAAATTATATTTACAATCCTTGTTGGTCATAGTGTTTGGTAATACTGTAGTTAGATTTTCTGCCTCATGAATATGGTCTTGCTTGGCTTGTGATGCCCCACAGTTTTTACACACCCCATACAGTGAATCATTAAGATTTTCTTAATAAATTTAAATTTTTGAGGGCTCTATATACCTTTATTTTATATATAATCAGACCACCACTGGTTTAGTGGTAGTCTACTGATGATGAAATTATTTTATACATACCTTTCTTCTCTCACTCAACTGAGAACTCTTCTTAGACTTAGAATTTTCATTGTGTCTCCTTTTGTCTTCTGTAATGTTTTCACAATAAAATAATAATAGTCATTACAATAATACTTATGCAGCACTTATCAATTCCAGGCCCGCAAATCTAAGCACTTTACAGATGTTAACTTACTCAAGTCTTACAACAAGTGAATGTGATAGGACCTATTATTATCCCCTCTAAACGAATGGGGAGAAAACGGAGTCCAGAGTGAGTGAGCAACTTGGTTAGGATCACAAAATACAGCAGACTTAGAATTCAAACCCAGAAACCACGCTTTTAACTGCTACACTTTATTGTCTCTTTAAGGTATGTAGTTAATAGATGGTTTGTATTCAACAGTGGTAACAGAGCACTTATTGAATTGATCTTTTCTCTCAGTAAATATATAACAAGTGCCTACCATACCAAGCACTCTGTTTTCCAGTTAATAAAACTGAAATGGCTCCTCCCTTCATAGAGCCTAGAGTCAAGTGATAAAGTTACAAACATAACTGGCATAATTGCAAATTGTACCAATAGCAAAAAGAATTATAAGATACTATAAAAACAGGACTTTTTTTGGACTGTGTGGACAGACCCTTTCTGAAGAAATGATATTTAAACTGAGACTTGAATTTTGTTGTGAAGCCAGCCAGGTGATTAGTGAAGGAAGAATTCTAGGTAAAAGAAACAGTATATGAGAAGGCCAGGATTCCTGGAACTAAGAGAGCACCCTTATTTTGTGTGTCACTCGAAACAGATGACACACTAAAACTTAGGATATTTCAATGGGGGTTTATTTAAAGAGACTAACTGCAAAGGTATAGACTGGCTACAGGGGTCACTTAAGGAATGATGCGAGAACTTGGGGTGAACAGTGGTAGAGCTATTATTACCACGAGACCAAAAGGGGGAGACAAAGGTTGCTGGAACTAGGAAGGAGAGGATCGTGCGAGGCAGAGCTCCTTATGAGATCAGTGACCTTCAGTCAAGGGACACAGCCAGCTAGAGCAAATCCAAAGGGAGGGAGCCTGGAAGTAAATTCCTGGTCACACTTCACCTCCTGCCCTCCGGGCTCCAACAGGGCTGGCTCTGCATTGCCTGCACACTATCAAAGGAGAGGGCATAGGAGCCCATTGCTTAGTCCATTCAGTTCAGCCTTCCAAGGCAGAGAATACAGTGAAAAAGGTGGAGAGAGGTTTTGGATATTCATTAGACTTTTTGGCAGCTGAATGATCATGCCATGTATTTAGGTCATGTTATAGAATATGTATTTTATTTTAGGGAAAATGGGGAGCCTTTGAAATGGGGAGCTTTTGCTTTGAAATGGTAAGCAGATGATTGTTAAAGGTTCTAGAACCAATCTCCAATGTTGGGGGGCGGTGCAGATTTTTACACACCAACTGGCAAGTCTTTGACACTGCCTGAGTATCCTGTGATTCAACTCAGTTCTGACACTGTGTACCCAGAGAGAGCATCAGATTGCACAGGTTAAGGGCTGAGTCCTACAAGACTGTCACCACCCCCCCCAACTTCAGATGCCCGTCCCAAGTCTAGGTTGTCACCTGTGCTTCTGACCAACCAGCTATAGATCAGAGGTTCCAATGACCCCTTCCTTGGGTTTAATTAATTTGCTAGAGTGGCTCACAGAACTCAGAGAAACATTCTACCTACTAGGCTACCAGTTTATTATAAACGGATATAACTCAAGAAGAGCCAGATGGAATCGATGCTTCGGGCAAGGTGTGGGGAAAGGGCATGGAGCTTCCACGCCCTCTCTGAATGCACCACTCCGCAAATCTACACAGGCTCGCCAACCCAAGAAGCTCTTCAAACCCAGTCTTTTTGGGTTTTTATGAAGGCTTTATTACATAGGCATACTTGATTAAATCATTTGCAGTTGTTGATGGGACTCAATCTCAGTCCTTCTTCCCTGCCCAGGAGGGTGAAGGGACTGAAAGTTCCAAAACTCTAATCTAAGGGTTGGTTCCACTGGCAACCAGCCCCCATCATTAGGTTACCTAGGGACTTTCCAGAAGCCACCTCATTAGCATAACAAAAGACGCCTTTGTTGCTGTCACCACTTAGGAAATTCCAAGGGTTTTAGGAGCTCTGTGACAGAAAAGGGGACAAAGACCAGATGTGTATTTCTTATTATAAATCACAATGTCACAGTTGTGATCAGATTTGCATTTGAAAATAAAATCTTTCTGGCTGTTAAAGTGGCCTATTAGAGGTCTACAGGTGGGAGAACTTCCCGCAAGGCAGCAATGGGGGATTTAAGGGGCAAGAGCAGAACGGAGGTGAGTGAAACAAAGTTATTTGTTAATCCATGTTTGGTGGCTCTGGTTAGTGTGGTTGCTGAGCTTTTTCCAAGGTATTATTAATAGGACTTGATAATAGTTTGGATGAATAGTTTCACAATGACACTTTCATGTATTGTGTATCAGACTTGTGTAACTGGGTAGCTACTGGTACCATGAACTGCAGCAGGAAAAATTCTTTTATCAACAGAATCACATAGGGATATTAACCAGAATTTTAATTTTAGACGTGAAATATTCAAGCAAAAGTGTCACAAGTTGAATATACAAGTTTAAATCAACCTGGTCAAGATGCATACGTTTGGGAGTCCTCTACAAATAGACTTACAGCTATGATATGATGCTATCATTTAAAACATGAGTGTATAGAGGGACCAAAGCTCTGGAGACAGAACTAAGCCCTGTAAAACTTGGATGTTTAGAGGGGGCATGTTAGGTCTTAAGAGAGGGAGCCAGCAAAGGAATCCATATGTCGGCACTAAGCTAACACTTTGATGGAAGTTATCCCACCTAGATTATAATAATTTTATGAATCAGGTACATTATGAATGAGATTCTGAGAATCAGATTAATCAACTTGGCTATGAGGTAGCTTTGGTTTTGCCTCACTCCAAAGCGAATGCTTTTTCCATGACATCAGGCATAAATGATAAATGCTTGTTAGAGTGAAGTCAACATTTTTCTTAGAACAGTGATAGACTTGAGGAAAAATATGAAGGAGGGAAGTAGTTTTAAGCACCTCTTAATTTATATATCACCTTGTGATATATAAACTAAATTATAAGTTACTAACCTTCTTGTTTTCCATGATGATATGGTTTTCCATCTTTTATTTTTTTATTTTTATTTTTTTATTTTTATTTTATTTTATTTTATTTTTTATTTTTATTTTTTAGAAATTCACGTTCTTTTATTTATTTATTTATGACTGTGTTGAGTCTTCGTTTCTGTGCGAGGGCTTTCTCCAGTTGCGGCGAGTGGGGACCACTCTTCATCGCGGTGTGCGGGCCTCTCACTGTCGCGGCCTCTCTTGTTGCGGAGCACAGACTCCAGACGCGCAGGCTCAGTAGCTGTGGCTCACGGGCCCAGCTGCTTCGCGGCATGTGGGATCCTCCCAGACCAGGGCTCGAACCTGTGTCCCCTGCATTGGCAGGCAGATTCGCAACAACTGCGCCACCAGGGAAGCCCGGTTTTCCATCTTTTAAATGGGATTAACTCATGCAGCTAAAGCACACTTTAAGATAGATTTTGCCATAGAGTTGCCACAAATTTGGTTCTACTATCTAATGGGTAGAAAATTAATTTAGTCCCTAAGCTAGATTTGTGAAGAGTTTTACATATTTCCAACAACTCATTCCTAATACCCGAGCATGTAATGTATTAATAGAGACTAGAGAACAGGTGTTTGAAATGTACAGTTGAAAACAAGCCCTGACATTTAAACCTCATCACATAAAAATATGAAACCCATTATTTTCTATTAGGATATTAACAATAGAACTTTAAACATCTTTGGTAATGACTGCAATTTCATAATCAGTCCATTAATCACAAGATAACTGTCATGAACTCAAATAAGTGTCCATAATGATCAGTAAGTGCTTCCATTGAGACATCCATATATACTTGGGAGGAGGAAGTACCTTTCAATTTGTAATAACACACTGACTGTAATAAGTCCTGAATAGAAAATACTGATGAACATGTGGCTTTGTCTTCATTTGAGGTGTTAGGATAGAAACTCATCTTTTTTTTTTTTAAATTTATTTTATTGAAGTGTAGTTGATTTACCATGTTGTGTTAATTTCTACTGTACAGCAAAGTGATTCAGTTTTATATATATATATATATATATATATATATACACACACACATTCTTTATCATATTCTTTTCTATTATGGTTTATCACAGGATATTGAACATAGTTCCCTGTACTATATAGTAGGACCTTGTTGTTTATCCATTCTTGTTTATCCATTCTATATATAATAGCTTGCATCTGCTAATCCCAAACTCCCACTCCATCCCTCCCCACATCCCCTCCCCCTTGGCAACCACAAGTCTGTTCTCTATGTCTGTGAGTCTATTCCTGTTTCATAAATAAGTTCATTTGCATCATTTTTTAAGATTCCACATGTAAGTGATATCATATGATATTTGTCTTTATCTGACTTACTTCGCTTTGTATGATAATCTCTGAGTCCATCCATGTTGCTGCAAATGGCATTATTGCATTCTTTTTTAAGGCTGAGTAATATTCCATTGTATATATGTGCTACATCTTCTTTATCCATTCATCTGTCAATGGACATTTAGATTGTGTCCATATCTTGGATATTGTTAATAGTGCTGCAGTGAACATCGGGGTGCATGCATCTTTTCAAATTCTGGTTTTCCCTGGATATTTGCCCAGGAGTGGGATTGTAGGATCGTATGGCAACTCTATTTTCATTTTTTTGAGGAAGCTGTTCTCAAAAAATACTGTTCTCCATAGTGGCTGCACCAATTTACATTCCTACCCACAGTGTAGGAGGATTCCCTTTTCTCCACACACTCCCTAGCATTTGTTATTTATAGACTTTTTAATGATGGCCATTCTGACTGGGAGACTTTCATCTTAATCTTAAACTTTTCATAGTTTGTAGCATTCCTAGATATTACATTTTTGCTATATGAAAATCATTTATACATTTTAACATTATATTTACATTGTAAACTTATAGAGGCTAAAAATTTATATTAGGGTATATAAATAGGATGTATTTCTGTTTGCCATTAAATGGTATTAGGTCAAACACATTTACTTAGCAGACAATATTTGAGCTGCAAAAGAAATTTGTTTCCATTGAATACCACATCTTTGTACTAAATGAGGATGATCAGTAGAATTATTTTTTTGAAATATTTGCTTGGAGGCTTGAATAGAATTTATACTTTAAATTTGTGGTAAAAACATTTTTATCTATTCATTTTAAAATTTATAGTAGTTTTTTTTCTTGGATTGAAGTTACACATTGGAGATAGCTTCCGCAGTCTCTATTCATTCATTCTACCTTCTATGTGCCAGCTAATCTTCTAGCTCTTTTTATTTATTTATATTTTTTTAAATTGCTGATACCTGTGCTTTCTCTGTAGTTTTGTTTTTTTTTTTAAATAATTCTTTATTTTATTTATTTATTTATGGCTGTGTTGGGTCTTCGTTTCTGTGTGAGGGCTTTCTCTAGTTGTGGCAAGTGGGGACCACTCTTCATCACGGTGCGCGGGCCTCTCACTGTCCCGGCCTCTCTTGTTGCGGAGCACAGGCTCCAGACGCGCAGGCTCAGTAGTTGTGGCTCACGGGCCCAGTTGCTCCACGGCATGTGGGATCTTCCCGGACCAGGGCTCGAACCCGTGTCCCCTGCATTGGCAGGCAGATTCTCAACCACTGCGCCACCAGGGGAGCCCCAAGCTCTTGATAATCTAGTTTAAAAAAAAAAAAAAAAAAAACAGACAAAATCTTCACTTTCACGAAGCTTATAGCAAATCAAGGATGGTAAATAAAAGAAGTAAATAAGTACATTTTGAAGTTGCTGTTATTGTTCTAATGTAATTATAGAGCTTATTCAGGAAAAAATATAAGATGGTATAGTTGATTAACAATAGGTTATGTTAAGCAGTCTAACAATTCAGAATTTAGAAATCGATCATGTTGACACAAGTTGAAACTTGACTTGTATAATGTATAATCCACAAAACAGTTATTACAGAGGAAAGAATAAGAACAGTGAGATGTTTCCAAAGTGGGGCCATTTAATTAATGGGATACTTTCAAAGGAATGTTAATACATTATAGTCTGCAATCTGTAAAGAATTACAGATTCTATAATTTATAGAATTTATAAGTCTATAAAGAATTATTTCTAAATAAAGTTGACTTTACCAAATAACATGAGAAAAATAATCTCTATAAAGAATTATTTATTTCTAAATAAAGTTGACTTTACCAAATAACATGAGAAAAATAATCTAACTCCTCTAAGCGGTAATAATGATGCTTAATGTTATTAGTTTTGGTTTTGCCAGAATCAGACTTAAAATATTGGTTTTGGTAGTCAGATGCTATTGATAACACTTTTATCAAACCATAGCAGACGTTGAGAAGGACGTCTTGGACGAATGCTTTGGGACCAGAAGATAATTCACATTTCATTAATGTTTAGTTATCTCAGAACATCTCTGTTCTACCAATGACAGATGGATACAGAAAAATGAAAACATCTTAAGTCTTATGCTATTTAAAAACTAGATTTTCTTTGAAGTGAAAACTGTACATTGATTTGTTTAAAAATGTGTGGTACAATGGTTGTGGCATGAACTTTGAAATATCATACCCTCTTGGATATGAATTTGTGTACCAGCATTTATTAGTGGTGTAAGCATCTCAAAGCTGCATTTTTCTCTTATGTAAGACGAGATATTAATACTGCTTATGTCATAGGTTAAGTTGAAAAAAAAGGATCATTTTTCATATAGAATTTATATAAATGAATTAGTTTCAGATTATATTATATAAGTAGCATGGTATCCTGTGTCACCTAAAAGGGCCTGTGGATATTAATGTCATCAGAGCCTTAGTCAATTGGTTCTCGGTTGGTTTTTCTGACATTTTGATTAAGCATTACATTCCAGCTTCTTGCTCACTTTCTTCCTGAACTCCAGCGTCCTTCAGGACCATGTTTTGTTTATGGTGGAATTTCTAACATTCAGTACATTTCCTTATAATCATTGACATTAAAAAAATCTGAAAAGCACTCTAGAAATTAATTCTTTTCACTTAGTAGACTTAACCTAGATTAAAAATAAAAGTTCAACTTGCTCTCTGATTCTCTTTGCTTTTAGTCGAAGAGAATTATTTTATTCCCCTATAGTTCCCAATCTATTGCTATCAGTATCTAACATATATTAAATTTACACCTATACCACTAACAGACTTTAAAACCTTCCTTAATAAAAAAAATCCATGATCTAATAAACTAGTAACAAAAAAGGAAAGAGTGACAAAAGGACCAATTGTGAAGAATATGGTTATGATAATGCTTGTGTTTTCTAGTTAAAGCAGTGTAAATCATTGATCAT
Organism: Balaenoptera acutorostrata; assembly: GCF_949987535.1. Lineage (NCBI taxonomy): Eukaryota > Metazoa > Chordata > Mammalia > Artiodactyla > Balaenopteridae > Balaenoptera > Balaenoptera acutorostrata. The sequence goes on from NC_080068.1 coordinate 11,509,801, forward strand.
TAAGAGTTTACAAAACAAGCATAGTGAAAAAGGGAATTTGGCACAATTCATGTGATGGAAGAGTACATATTTACCTGAATTTTCACCCTTGTTATTGACCACCTGCAAGCTTTTTACCCTCAAGAACAGGATAAGCCCTCTGAAACCTAACTGTCTGCTAGCAAGCACAATGTATGAATGGCTTATTGCAGCAAGGGAAATGAAATGGTAACTATACAACTAAATTGTGGTCATGAAAAGCAAGTAGATGGAAACTCTTTCCTCTCTGCAGGTTAGAGATAGAAGCACTGCTGGATTCATTTTTTTAGACCGAGCAGTCTTTTCTTTCTTTCAATATAGTGAAAAAAAGAAACCCATTGACTTATTTTCTTTATACTCTCTTTTGCAAGTATTATTTTTCTTTTCACAGATTAGTTTTGGGTCTTTCTGAAAAAGGACTCACTAATTTAAGCCTAAGAGAATCTTGGCCAATATAGCATTTGAAATGGAAATCACTTCCTATTTCTTAAAATTTTCTCCTATTCAGAATGTCAGGCCGAGCTGATTGGCTACTCCTTTTCAGTCTTCTTCATTGACCCCTTTTGCCATTTTATTCCTTAAATGTTAATTATCTATTCTTTGTCTTCTCTCTAAACACTTCTTTGTCCAGTCTAAACACTCTTCCTGGGATACCTAATCAATTATTTTGGTTTAAATGCTCTCTAGGGAAAACTCAAAAGTCTGGTTCCATTTTCTGTCATTGAGCTTCAGAGCCTTATTTACAGTTTCCTATATGTTCCAACCTGAATTAATTTCTGCTCACTTCTGTACTGTTCCTCTTGCTTCTGCATTCCCAGCTATAGTAATGTCATCATCGTACCAATCTACCAAGCTAAAAAATCTCGATGTAATACAGGTCTCCTTCTTAACTCCCACACCTTAGCCTGTAAATCTATTGCTACCAAATCCTGTAAGTTCTAGTGTAGAATTTCTCTTTTAATCAGAGCTTTCATATACTGCAACTTTCGGTCATACATTCATCATTTTTCTCCCATATTATAGAACAATCCCATAATCGAGCTCCCTGCCACTTTCCTCAACTAGTACAGATGATGAGTTTGCTATCAGGTATCTACTGAAATCCAGTTTGGCTCTGTTATTCTTCTGCTAAACTGTCTCCACATGGCTCTACTGACCGTAGTCTCAAGTCTAAACCTAAACCCCATTGCACTTCTCAGGCTAAACCTGAACTTTCTCTCTGCCCTAATTTGTGACCATTCCTTACCAGGGATGCCATATCTTGTGTCCCTGTGTAGTAATTTTTCCTCATTTTCTGAGCCTGCCATCTCAGGGGCTTTGCCCAAGCTTTTCCAGAAGGAAATATGTTTACTTCTTAAATGCCTGGTAAACTCCTATACATTCTCCAAGACCCAGCATAAATATCACCTCTTCTGTGAAGACTTTCCTTACATTTCTCTTGTCTCTTATGCTCTATTACAGAATGTTACACATAACATTTGTATTTATTATTAATGTTCTCTTACAAGAAAATAGTGTTTCTGATGATAGGAATATGTTTTTATATTCTCTATACATAATATAATGCCTGTTTTAAGGTAGGCATCACTTAAATAAGAATTGAATGATTGTATTCTATTATTGCCTTAAAATAAGTCTCTTAGTTGGAGTGGTTTACAACCTCTGTGATATTATTGGCTGCCTATTTTAACATATTCCAATTTTAAATCCTGTAATCATTTAGCCCTTACCTTTAGCTTTATTCCTGCTCCAGGCTCTAAAGCCAACCTGTCATTAGATTAGGAACCTTATAAAGAACTCTAGGTTAACAATATATTGGTTTGGGGTTGGGAGTGGCAGAATCTAATTATTATTTACTACTATTATAAGCTAAGTACTTTATTACATATTTTAAGTGCTTACCCAATAATTCTTACAGTAGTACGATGAAATAGCCAATATGCTCATTTTACTACTTAAGAAAATGAGAAATTGAGTAATTGGTTCAAGTTTATATACTAGCAGCTGACAGAGCTGGGAATCACACTCATATCAGTCTGATAACAAAGGTGCCAACATTATACACAGTTCAGCACCAATTTAAAATTATTTCTGGTCCTATTGTGACTCAATACGTGATCGAATTAATGTGGCTCTTGCTTTTTTTCTGGTCACCAGCTTTTACTCTATTCTTGGTAATCCTCTTAGAATTTATTAGTTGGTAAATAAAGGATGGCATTTCTACATCTTCTGTTACATGTCATAAGTATAACTACATATATACAGTGATTATTTATAGAAGTGTCTTAATTTAACAGAAGTAGCATAGAATTTGAGAATGTATTTATTGCTTTTATAATTCCTGGTAATATTTAGAGGTAAAATAGAAAGACTATCCAAATTCTGCGATTTGGAAACTTTAAATTCCAGACCTGGTTTTACTGCTACTAGCAGTTTAACCTTGGCTCAGTTTCATCATCTGGAAAGATGATTTTTGTGAGTCTCCAAATCCTAAATTATAATAGATCTGGAAAGTCTGAAGCCTTTCCAAAAGTTTGTAGAAGAATCAGGAAGAAAGGAATATCTGAAAAATCACAATAGGATACCAACAATAATCATTATAGCCATCATGATGAAATTCATGCTGTATACAGTATTAAGCTAAAGATTCCAGTATCTGAATAGCATGGCTTGTGTTCAAGAAGCTGAAAACCTAGGTGGAGAGATAGGACTAAGTTTTAAGATACACCTAACAATTTGTAATATTGTATGTAATGTTCTGAGATAAGAGCTCAGTGGGACCAGGTGAAAAACGAACCATTTATTTATGAGAGTAGGGGAAGAACATTTTAGGCTGGGTCAGAAAGGGAAGAAATTCTGGGAATAAGTAAACCAGTTTTTATCCTTTTGCCTGAATTTCTTAAAGATAGGACAATTTATATATATATATATATGTAAAGTAAAGATACCTTAGGAACTTGATTAAGATTAAGCTTCGTAGAGGGAAACAACATATCTATATACTGATAAGGAAAACTTCAGGCCTATTTTCCAGGGAGATAGGGCTTAAGTATCACCACAGCAGGCTGCCACATTAGTGTTCAGTGGTCAGCCAAGGGGAAAACAGCTGGAGCAGAGCCAGCGGAAAAACAGTGGGATGTAGCTTCCCAAACACAAGCACCTTGTTTGTAATTCTTGCGTTCTCTGGTGTGAAGTTTAAATTTTTCACTGCTACAAAAATCAAACAAATGAAATTCAGCTTTCTTTTTTGTCCTCATATAATCTTGTTCCAGTAACTTTTAATTTTCTAATTTTGTCACTCTTTTTCTTTTCTTTTCAATTAAACAAAGATAACTAAAAATGTTAGAGTATCTAGTTGTAGTGACAGAAAAGAGAGTTGAAAGCAAGAAAATATATATGAAATTTAATCTCACTGTATAAGATTTTGCAAATGAATGAAAGATTCTACAATAAAAACATTCCTATTTGAAATGCTAGACAGTTAATAGTAAAATACTGTTTTTAATATTTAGATTTCTTTCTTATCCTTGAACACTATATATGTGTATTTAATTTGCAAATATTTTATACCCAGATAAGAAGATCAAAATATTTAACATTAATTATGAAGATCAAAATTAATCTTCTTCCAGAAACAAAGTTTATCATTCAACACACTAGTTCTATTAATTTAAATTCTCTTCAGGGAGAGGAAAAGCCAAAATAATTGTGTGTGTATGTGTTTTATTTCAAAAACCAAAGGTGAAACAAATAGTTTCCTTTAACAAAATATATATGAGCTCCTCTTATATAAAGCTTATGTAAGGTAGGAAGAAATCATTTTTATTCAAAATTAAGCAAATTGCATCACAGGCAAAAAAGGAAAAAAAGAAACTAGTTTCAAAGTTAAATTTAAAGATACAGTTAAAAATTAATAAATGATATAGTTTTTGCTGTTTTCTAATGGTTCAAAATATTGACTTCCTAGTATCTTTCCTAATGAAATAGTGATCAAATTCTGAAAATATTTTTCTTGAAAATAAAAGAATTAAATGCCTTGGGAAATATTTTCATATACAAATCCTGTCTTTTTAAAAAGTTGACCTTTGTGTATTTAGATTTGTTTTTTAAAGGCCCCCATAGCTCTTAGAAGAAAACAGTTGATTTTAGGAATTATATGGACTGTTATCAGTATTGCCTCATGTTCATCATAACTTAAACCGAAAGGAAAAAAAAATGCTTTCAAAGTATAATTTTATGGTGTTTCTGACCTTCACTACAGTGAGTATTATTGTACTTTTTTCTTGCAGTAAGCTAAAATTTGTCTTCATTTCAAACTTTACATGCCTATCATTTTTGATTTTTTGTACCCTCTGTATACTACCGAACAATATTTACTTTTCATGTTCATGGCGCCTATATTATTACATAGCAAGATGTAATTAGATATACGGTTAACCCTTGAAGAGTGCAGGGGTTAGTGGTGCTGAGCCCTTCGCAGTGGATAACTCGACAGTGGGTCCTCGGTATTTGTGGTTTCCCATCTGTGATTCATTCAACAGTGGCTCATGCAGCACTATAGTATTTATCCCCAAAAATCCATGTATAAGTGGGCCCATGCAGTTGACACCTGTATTAAGGGTCAGCTGGGATTTAAAATCTTTCAGTGTTTTAGTTAAGAGGCCTACTTAGTATTTTTAAAACATTCCTTTGAGAGTTTTTCAGATACTAGCTATAGTTTTCTCATTTCTTTAAAGTTATCTGATAGCTACCTTTAATAAAAACATAATCTTCCTTTATACATGGAGAATGTACACGTAATACAATTTCCGTTAACACAAAAAGGAGAAAATGCTTTTACCCCTTTCCAGATTCTCTCTTTACTTCTAACTTACATTCTGATACTGTTGTACCGGATTTGGTTTGCCAAGCAAAAGAGCTGCCTTAACCCCTCTTAGTGTATTATTTAAAGAAAAAAAAGTACACAGGTTTTGAAGTCAACTGGGTTTGAATCACAGCTCTTTCACTTCATAGACCTAAAGCAGTTTTTTCACTGGCATGAGTCTCAGCTTTATCAACTCTAATATATAGGTAATATAGGCTCTTTGTTAGAATTAAATTGGACAATTAGTAAAGAAATATCACACCAGTATACCTTGTATATAATAATTCTTATTAAGTATTAGGCAATATTACTTATTACAGTAATATTTACCAATTTTATCATAAGTTAGAACAATCTTTTACCAGCACAATTTTTCCCTCCACAGAAATTGGGGCTCATTGGTATAATGGAGTTTATATTAGCTAAAATTAAATCAAAGCTAGACTGATGAATACAAACAATTTCTTAAAAGTATATAATTTAAATCACTAAAATAAAAGACTTGTTTAATAAAACTGTCTCTTATTTATATACATTTTGTATATGATATATCCTGAATTCTACATAGTTTGCATAAATTACTGAATTAAAAATTTTTTTTGGCTGTTGTATTTCAGTAAATTTATAATATTGTTTAAGTAGAAATAAATATATTTGTATGTATAATAGTTTTTACAGCTTTACATAAAATATACAAGTCTTCAAGGAACACATACTATTCTCCATTTGTTTCTTTATCACTATATTAAATCTCTTTGCTGATAGCATAAGGAAAATTATAATGATTTAAAGAGTGAATCTTTATTAGTATTTGATGGAGAAGGAAAATGATGATAACATACAAACAGTAATTTATAACAAAATTTAACTTGAAAGTGGCAGTTGCTCAGTATTTGATTTATACATTTATTCTAGGCAGTAGAAGTCTATTCTAGACTTCCATGGTCCTTTGGGTCTCCGTTTAAGCTGGCTGTTAAAATATGAAAATATAACTTTTGGGTGTACAGTGACTATAGAAATGCAGATGAGGAAATACTTATGTGGCATTTTTTTTTCCTTCTGCCCTCACTTGCTTTAAAGGTAGTCCATGATTTTTGGTATTGACTTATTAAATTGTCATTTGACTTTTTTATATTCAGTAATTGACACCAAGTTTTTCTTTTGCTGCTTTACATCCTACCCCCCAAAAAATGTCTATACAACCAAAAATCTAAATAAAACACAAACAAATACAATTCAGATACCCAACTATTAAAGAGAATTCTTGATTTTTTTGTTGCCATGCCTTGGTGGAGTCAGTTTGATTTAGAACTTTGTCTTTAGCAGGGCAGTTTTGGAAATTTGATTTTTTCTAATTACTCATGGATATTTCTGGGTTAGAATTAATTTACTTCAACCAAATGTAAGAGAACTTATAATATCACTTCATTTATGTTCAGTAACTTTAGCTGAAGAGGTGCTATTTAGTTCTGCTCTATTCTATTCAATGTAAGAGTACATTTGTCTGTCAGGCATACCAGTATGTTCTGTTTGTGCAATGATTTTTTTTTTTTCCAGTTACCTGAGAAAAGTAAATTTGCTTGAAATTTCATCCATGCATCCAAATGTTGTGAAATGGAACTCATTCATTCTAAATGGAGTATAGCAAAATTTTGAAGGCATATTAGGTCACTTTGTCTGTTTTTACTTATATACAGTTTTTTTTTTATGTTATATTTTCCATTGCTTTATTAAATGACTAGTGAAAAGGGACTTCTACATATCCTTTGAGGAAGTACTTCAGGAAGTAAGAGAAATGTTGAGTTTAAAGCTGTTTTTGAGAGTAAAATTAATCTTTTTTGAAAGTTAAATGATTACATCTAGTTATTCTCAGAGTTTATTACCCCAATACTTTCCATTTTACTCTGCCCATAATCTAAATTTTTGAGTGCAACTGGACTACTTCTCCTTTTCGATATACTTTTGCAATATTTTTAAATGTCAGGCCTGCATTTCTTATAATATATTTTTTAATATTTAGATGGAATTTTTCTTACAGTCAGTAGTAGAAACTGGTATTTGTATCATGCCTAATCTCATATTGGCTAATGGCTGAGAAAAGAGTTTTAAAGTCTCTTTGTGCTGAAATTTTTTCCTCAGCATAATGATTTGTATACTGGACTGTTAAACACTGTAGACAGATTTCTGCTATTTGATTCTAAAACATGTGTTAAATTATTCTTGTGGATTAAATTAATATTTAGTGAGCACCTTGTATAAGTCCCTCTCAGGCATGATGAGAAAACAGAATAATACATATAATCCTCTTTCTTTTAAATATTTTAGTCTAATAACTGCCAGATCTTAGATTGTAGTACACACATCTAACATTTTATGTGTTTTGAGGGCAATTTGACGTTGTACTCACTATGTTCAAATGTATTAGTTACCCGCTTTTGATGTTCCCTAAAAATGACTAATACTCCCTTGTTGTTTCTCTAGCAGTTTAATGATTTAATAAGAATAGTATACAGAAACCAGCTGTTTTTACGGACAAGAAAATGAATATACTGTTCATTTTTTGCTATTAGCCGGTTATCAACATTTAACAAAATATGGATGCTATTGAATATGTCCAATTTTCTGAAAATGATAACATAAATCTTAATTACTTTTCAGCTCTTCTGTTAAGAGTTCTGGTACAATATTATTCCATGTTAGGTGTGTTTTATGTTATTGAGCTTTTTGAAAACTCAGTATAAATAAAACAGATAGTTCTTTAGATGTAGGCAAAATACTACAAATTACCATATGATGATCCACTTTTCTTTCAGGGAATTTTGCTCTATCAAAGAAAGAAAAAAGGTATTTTCTCTCAAGCCATTCAAGACTTTACATCTGCAGGGAGACCTCAGCAGGCGTATTTAGAGTATATATACAGCTAAATATATACAACTAAAGCTAGAACCTTCTGCATATATACAGCTAAAGCTAGAACCTCCTACATATAATTATATAATGATTATATAATTATATAATGATAAATATATCTCTATCTGTCTATACACACTCACACACACACATGCATACACAACGGGGAAATACAGAACAGAATTTAATCAAGTCATCTAATTATAGTCTTTTCTATAATTCTGCTAAAAAGATTAACCACTTATTAGTTTTCATAGACTATTGGTGTCAATGAAACTGTTCCCAAATATATGCTCCTATCAGAAGAAAAATTAAAATGTTATTGAAAGCAAATATGTTACTTATATCAGACAAGTGATTGTCCTCGAAATAGATGTATATAATTAACCTTAATTAGTAATTGGCTGAAACTCAGTCCCAGTTTAGTCCCTGTTTGTTTATTAGCTACATAACATCTGTGAATTAGTTTTATGTGAGTTGAAATCTTTTCAGAAACAACTGTAGTCTTTCTTTGGTTTTTGTTTTTTTTTTGTTCGTTTGTTTTGTTTTGTTTTTCTTTTTTTCCAAGGATCTATAGTAGAAAATGCAGAACATAGATCTGTAAAGGAAATGACATTTCTAAATACTCTTTTATCCCTGCATGAACACATTCATTGTCAGTTTGTTAAATTGCCTTGCCTTATAAAGACTTTAAAAATCTCAAAAATGGATATTTACTTCCCTAGAGATCTCTTCACTGAGTTTAATAAAACCCTCAGTGGATTTTATATTATGCAGGTTTCCTTCTTCTTTTTTTTTTTTTAACTTCTGTACTTTTGAAATTACAAGCTGTCACTCACCAGGTGTCTTTTTATTAGTTTATATGGCTCTGAGCCTGATTGTTTATGTTACAAGTCCATTCAACAAACTATTAGGCTTTTTAATCAGTAAGTATAGGGGAAATACTTTTATTGCACCTTTAAATGTGAATTATTTAAAGGATCATTAGATGCTTGAATCATATTTAGAGTCAGAAGAGTCAGGATACACTTACTGATTTGGACCTGAGAATGAGTTACTTAAAATAGAGAGCAACTTTGTACCCAAATATATGATATTGTTACATAGTCACTGAAGATTCTAAGACTCTCTCCACACGTATACATACCTATATTTTTCCAGTTGAGTCTTTCACAAGTCAACTTAGTTTTCTGATTAGATTTTACTCAAATAGGACTATGTAAGGACTCTGTTAGCATGCCCAGTATGGATACCTGCTTTCAACAGTTTATATCATTTGAATCAGAATGCATTGAAGTCACCCTTAAATCGAAAGGGTCTTTACAGTAAGGCAATATAAAACTAACTTTTTAGAATCTAGTTTTAAAAGAATACCTATATTTTTATAAGAATAAATAAAACATATTGTTATGAGACCTTTGTTAGGCAAACCTTATAATTAAATGTAAGTAATAGTGCAGATGAAAGAACATGTAATAATTTTATAAATCAAAAGTCTGCTGCGTATTTATCTTATGTGACTACTCAACCCCTTCAGTTAATCTCTGATCTTCCTAAAATTCTTCAAAGCAAAACTCTTTGAGAACATTCACACTTTCCATTTTCTCACACCATTTATTCCCCACCTATTTGATTCTCATACCTCTACATCCAGCAGGCACATTTCAGTCTTTCTTTTTCATAGACTTGGCATATTTTGAAGCAGTTACTCACATCTGCCCTCCTAAACACCTTTTCTTTGGCTTCTGTAATTCCATATTTTTCTCTTTCTCTTGTTCTCTCTCTAACCACTTTTTCTCAATCTACTTTCGTACTCAGTTTCTACCCTGCTGGCCTCTTCTACTTAGTAATTAACTAAAAGCTGGTTCTTTGAAAAGGTAAATAAAATCGGTAAACCTTTAGCCAGACTCATCAAGAAAAAAAGGGAGAGGGCCCAAATCAGTAAAATCAGAAATGAAAAAGAAGTTAACACCATAGAAATACAAGGGATCATGAGAGACTACTGTGAACTACTCTATGTCAGTAAAATGGACAACCTGGAAGAAACTGACAAATTCTTAGAAAGGTAAAATCTCTCAAGACTGAACCAGGAAGAAATAGAAAATATGAACATACCAATTACCAGTGATGAAATTGAATCAGTAATTTAAAAACTTGCAACAAAAAAGTCTGGGACCAGATGGCTTATATGTGGAATCTAAAAAATACAGCAAACTAGTGAATATAACAAAAAAGTAGCAAACTCACAGATACAAACTAGTGGCTACCAGTGGAGAGTGGGAAGGGGGGGGAGGAGCAATATAGGGGCAAGGGATTAAGAGGTACACATTATTAGGTATAAAATAAGCTATAAGGATGTATTGTACAGCACAGGGAAGAATATAGCCAACATTTTATAGTATAACTATAAATGGAGTGTAACCTTTAAAAAAATGTGAATCACTACATTGTATACCTATAACTTCTATAATATTGTATACCAACTATACTTCAGTTTAAAAAAAAAGTTGGACCTTCTTATGGCTGTCCTCTAGTCCAGAGGAGGCAAAACTTTTCTGTAAAGGGCCAAATAGTAATTATTTTGCTTTGCAGATGTCTGGTTTCTCTGTACTTTGATGAATCTATCTGTTCTGCCACAATTATTCAACTTTGCCCTTATGGCAAGAAAGCAGCCACCCACAGCACATGAATGAGTGAGACTGTGTTTCTAGCTATGTTATTCTGCTTCTAATTTTCTTTTTCTTAAAGTAACTTCATATGAGATTCTACCAAAATTCTCTCCTACTTCTCCTAGTTAAAGGAAATTAGTTTTATAGAGGGAAGATTTGGCTAGGATGACTTTTTAACTTCATGACTCGAGACCTCCCAATTCTGTTATTTTCACAAAATGATCAAAAAACTTGATCTGTACTTTTGATCATCTGCTTCCTCTATACTCTCCCCAAGTGTCTATCTTTACCTTTTCCTACCTTTGTCCATGTTGTTTCTGTTCAGGTTAATTTAGATTAATACTCCCAGGAGTTCCTTTTCAGTGTAAGACTTTGTCCTGGAAAGGAGCTTAGTATTTTTAGTTTTGAGATTTAATATGACCCAGACTACTCCACTGCCTTTCTGACTTGACTATGGTCTCCTTGTGTTCACCCACAGATCTAAGCCTGCAATACTTTCTCCCTGATTGAGTTGCTATTCTCTCGTTGGCTGTCTGTGCTTACCAGAGTTCTCTGTTAATGAGTTGAACTCTGAGGGCCATGAGGAGACTAAATGCCTTACTCCTGCTTCCTCTTTACAATTACTGATACCATGCAGATTTTGTAGCTGTCAGTGACTTTACTAATTGGCATTTCAGAGTTCATAGTATATAACTGGAATTTGTAATAGATACCCAGGATTTTTGGTTTTGCTCTCCTGTTTTTAATGGGAGAATTCAGGAAGATTCAAAACTGTTCCATTTCTGTGTTCTCCAATAATCCTCCCACAGGAGTCTTTTGATATACTTATTTTTCAAATCAGAGAAGGTAAATGTCCCAGGATTCTGGATTCTAGTATTTGAGGATATTTTCATTTATAAATTTATTCATTGATTGATTGCCATTCATTTATTGAGTACCATATTCCAGGACTTTGAGTAAATGTTTGTGATTCAGGAAACAGAATGTTCCAGATATCATGTCTGGCACTTTAACAAAGAATATCCCATTTACCCTTTAGAACAACCCAATTTCCATTTTCTGTATCAAACACTGAGAGCAATTATGTTGCTAAAGGTCGCAGAGAGCTTCAGTACTGGGTCTTTGCGTTTACTGTACAATTGAATGAAATATATAGCTTAAGCATTTATTTACTGCTTATAGTTGCCACTCTGCTGGGCATTGGGGATAGGATAATGCGCCAGCCCTTTTCATCATATTTGCTTATTCTCTATATTGAAAACTTTGCTAATAAAGGGCCTCATTTTTACTTTTAGTAGGAATTGAAGGAGATCATTGGAAGGCCAAAAGGAATAAAAATGAATAACTCTTTCACACACTCACATAGACATATTAAAAAAAATAGATGAGATAATGCTGTCTTAACATTAGTTCTTACTTTTAAACCATTCAGGATAGGAATACAAATCAGGTTTCACAGCAAGGAAGAGATGTTAACTGTTCTATAACAGGCATTGTTGTATTTTATGCTTAGCTGCTCATCTGAGGTATATAATTTTCTTTTGTGTCTAGGTCAGATTAACTCTACAGCAATCAGACCTTTCTTTAGGCATTTCTACATGTTGTGTCACTCTAAAAAATAGCAATTTTAAAAATATACAATTTATAAAAGCATCTATCATTATTTCTATGGCATATTTTTGTCATATTTAATGCCTTCTGAAATACTTATTTCACACATGCCTAGATTTATTCTCATCGGCAGTGTCTGTATCAGGTGTTCTCTGACGCTTTGCTACTGAAAATGTCATCCGAGGGCCAGCAGGGTCCACATCACTCGGGAGCTAGCAATGGAGAATCTGGGTTCTACTGAATCAGAATCTGCGTTTTAACAAGATCCCCAAGTTGTTCTTATATCAATACTTCATAAATTTGGGGAAGTTCTTCTCTCATGTTATTAGATTCATCAAGTATGGGAAGAAAATAAATAATGTTAACTACCAAATTCTAAATAATTTATTAAGGGTTAATTTTTTAAAAATATATGATGTAATAATACTTGAACAGACTAAGTATTATACGAACTTTTTTTTTTTTTTTATAAAAGTATTTGTTTATTTATTTATTTATGGCTGTGTTGAGTCTTCGTTTCTGTGCGAGGGCTTTCTCTAGTTGTGGCAAGCGGGGGCCACTCTTCATCGCGGTGCGCGGGCCTCTCACTATCGCGGCCTCTCTTGTTGCGGAGCACAGGCTCCAGTCGTGCAGGCTCAGTAACTGTGGCTCATGGGCCTAGTTGCTCCGCGGCATGTGGGATCTTCCCAGACCAGGGCTCGAACCCGTGTGCCCTGCATTGGCAGGCAGATTCTCAACCGCTGCGCCACCAGGGAAGCCCATTTTTTAAGAAGTGCTTTGGATTTCCCACCTTAGAGTAGTGAGGTTTGATAATTAGGAGTATCTGTGCCTATTTGCACCATAGCTGACAGGATTAAGTATATACCCTGTAAATGAGAAAAACATACTCATGGCTCCTGCCATCTTCATGGCTTGGCCTTTAATATCGTCATCTTTCCTCTGATTACTATACTCTGGAGGCGACCAAGTATTCGAATGTGTGGCAGTTGTTTGACTTCAATGTGTGTCTGTGGTCTCTAGCTTGACCTTGATTAATCTAGAATGAGGAGAAAGCTGTGACTTAATTGAAAGTATACTGACCTAAAAATTGAAGATGAGAGTTTAATTACCCTGATAATTGAAGATCTGGGCTAATTCCCAGTTCTGTTACTGATGCTATTTTAAATTTAATCTTCTCATTTAATTCTGTCACCACTGTTTTCTTTTTTATAGAATAAGGAAAATTCTAGCTACCTTATATGGCTATTACTATCATTAAATTTGTGTCAACTTTATTTGTAGTATACTCTTTAAGTAGGGATGATGAGAGCAGAATTCCCCGAGTTCCTGTATGTTGAAAACTACTTTTCCCTATCCTCGATATTTGTTGAGTTTTCTTGTTTGTCTGTTGCCTTGCTTTGTATAATAGTTTTGAAAAGCCTGGTGTTAATTTAATTATTTTGCCTTTGTAAATTATTTGCCTCTTTTCCTTGGAGGCTTTGATGATTTTTATTTTTGTTTTTGAAATTATTCGGGGTCAATTTTCCCAGGTGAGCCCTTTTAATGTGTAGATTCAGGTCTTTTCCTTTCTCTGGAAGGTTTTCTTGGTTTATAGTGTTAATTGTTATTTCTGTTCCATTGTTTTGTTTTTCTTCTATTAAATTAATATGTGTTATTCAAATATTAATAATCCTTTGCCTATCTTTCATTACCTACTCTCTGACTCTTTCACTTTTTTTTGTCATTTTCATTCTTTTGGTTATTTTGCTGCCTTTCTTCAATGAACCTTAGTAAATTTTCATTTGACTTTTTCTTGCCTTGGGCATCTTGTAATATATTGTCCATTTTAGAGATAATTTTGTCTTTTTCTTTTGTTTCTTTCCTGAGATCAGTCAACTTTTTTTTTTTTTCATTCATCTGTTTCTCCCCTTGGTGTTTAGATTTTGAATTTCTGATTAAAGGTGTTTTTTATATCATCAGATTCTTGTTTGAGTGTATTTAATTCTGCATTGTGTATTAACAGTTTTCTTCTGCTTTGTAGTTGCTTTGTGTGAGGGAGTTCTCTTCCGTTGATATGTGTGGAATTTTGTTTCTTAATTTTCTTCAATAGCTTTGTAAGGACTTCACTTTCCTCTTCTTTACCTTTATGCTATGCGGCTTTTATATAGCATTCCTAATTTAGTAATTCCCTCTTCTCTCAGTATAGCAAATCTAAGTACTTTATAGGACTTTGTTTTGGTGGGGAGGGGTTGTGAATTCTCCAATTTCATCTTCACTTTTTGTCTTTCAGGACCCTAATAAATTTTCTCTATTTTCTTTCCTTCATTATTGAATTGCCAAAAGGTGCTTTTTGTCTTTTTTCTCTCCCATCAATTATGCTTGTCAAAGAGTTTTCTTTAAATTGCATGTGTCTCTTGAAATCATGTCTTTTAAATTATGCCTGTCCTTTAAAAGGCATCTGACCTTTTAAACTGTGCTCACTTTGATATCCCTTCCCTGTTGTCCTGGCTCTGATCTGCACGTTTTCCCATCATTTTCAGATACAGGGTGAATTTTATCTTTCAAGTGATTGATTGCTGCAAATCACTCTCTCTTTTGTCTTCCCCCAATTTTTTCAGCCTACATTTGCTTGCTTATGAGCAGGAATGGGGCTGCAGCATGAGAGATGACTTTGCAGTTTTGCCATTCTCTGTCTTCAAGTTATGCTTGAAGAATTTACATAGAATTTAATTTCCCTTCTAATTTTTTTTATGTAGAATTTAATTTTTTTTCTCATTTTTCCTTATTTGAAGGGGATATTGTGGGAGATAGGTGCCTATATTGTCACCATAGTCCTCAGCTTCCCTAGAAGTCTTTTAAAAAGTTTTAAGTCTTGTAAAACTAGAGTTATATTGTTTTAGTCCTTGACAGCTTTGATTTGCCTTTGCTCAGATTTATTTCTTTCATAAACTTGAGCTTGAGAGCATTATGTATTGTTTTGCGACATGATATACTGTATTTTGTAACAGTCAACAGTTGGCTCATTTTAAATCATGTTTTAGCCTTCTCATGAACCAAGATTCATCCACTGATGGATTATTCCCTTGTTCTCTAATTGAAATATTTGACATATTTATCTTACAAAGTCTCCAGAGTGTATTGGTAGAGTAGTTAATTTTCCTTCAGAAATAATGAAATAATATCATAATAATTATAATGTGAGGACCTTGTGGAATGAGTCATTCAGGTATAAAATATTTTTAATTTTTTAACTTTTCCATTTTTGCATTATGTCAATTACTTTGACTTTTGATACTTTTGTGTTAATCAAATGGAACAAAAATTTCTTTGCATAAAGTTGCTAAAATTTTTTATTTGTATGGATATTTCTGCCAATGACAAAATCCATGAAAGAATACAAAATGCAGCATAATTTCAGTAATAAGTTTTTAAAAAATAATTGCATGTACCTAAGTAATTTCAGAAAAGCATAAACTTTGGCTATTTTATTTGGATACTGATACCTGATAAGTTTTTAGAAATTCTTTAAAATTAAATAATGTAAATAATTAGTAAGCCAAATTTGCTAGGGAGTGCAAACTTTGATTTAATATATATTGATAACTTCACAGATAGTTTAAATAGATGAAATTTGAATTCTCAGAAAATTTGTAAATACTTGGAGGATACAAAAGTGAAATATAAAGGGGAAAGTTGAAAAATAAGTTAAAGGATGATCATACTGGGCTTCCCTGGTGGCACAGTGGTTAAGAATCCACCTGCCAATGCAGGGGACACGGGTTCGAGCCCTGGTCCGGGAAGATCCCCACACGCCATGGAGCAACTAAGCCCATGCGCCACAGCTACTGAGCCTGTGCTCTAGAGCCTGCGAGCCACAACTACTGAGCCTGTGCTCCACAACTACTGAAGCCCACACGCCTAGAGCCCGTGCTCCGCAACAAGAGAAGCCACAGCAATGAGAAGCCCGTGCACTGCGACGAAGAGTAGCCCCTGCTCACCACACCTAGAGGAAGCCCGTGCACAGCAACGAAGACCCAATGCAGCCAAAAATAAATGATAATAAATAAAATAAATATAAAAAAATTTTTTTAAAAAGGATGAGCATACGTAATATTTATAGGAATGTGAGATTAAGTAATTGGAAGAAAAATACTGTGATTTTTTTTTTCAGGGAATGATTAATTGCTAAAAGAATTGAAATAGAATATTGACTGGCATTTGAGATTTTGTTTGAATCAAAGCCTCAGAAATAATAGATTATATTTAGATTCTGGTTTTAATTATCCAGTGCCATTATTTAATTTTGGTTTAGTGTGAATCATCCTTGGAATATGTGATCTCAAGAAAACACACACTATGTTGGATGCATAAACTGATTTAAAATGTCAAACTCTTTCTTCCATCCTAGAATCTTCTTTTTCCTATCTTCATTTTTACCATCCTGGTCCCATCACTGCTCATCTTTAAGAGTCTCCCTTCTTGGATAGCAGTATCCACTCTTGCCTAGCTCTCCACACTACAGCCAGGGTGATCTTTATGGAATGAAAAGCAGGGTACAGTATGGTCATACCATTTTTTTCTCATCACCATCCCTCCACCTCTCCATTGAAGACACATCAATATCCTCAAATTGCTCACTTTATAGAGATCAGTATCCTTAGTCTGTCTTGCCAGGCTCCCCTTGGTCTCTCCTCTGCCTTCACGCTGGCCAGATTTTGTAGCATTATCACTCTCATAATATGCACCTGCAGTCACATCAGTTTTCTTTCATTTCCCCAAATGTGCCGTGCTCCTTCTGGCCACAAGGCTCTTTCACACATGTTTTTGTTGTCTAAAAGAACCCACCCTTTCTCTTGTATGTGCACGGGAGGCGTGGCTCTTAACTCCACTTCACTCAAATCTATAAACTGTTTATCGTCTACTGTCTGCCTCCTCAGGGTGCCAGAAGTTCTGTACTAGTGGGCTCACAGATCAAATCAGACCCTCTGTGAACTCAGTTTGGTTTGAGAAAACTCATCCACATTTTCATTAACCTCTAATTGTAACTTATCCTTGCCTTCAAGTATAAATTCAGATAACGAATTATAGCAGTATTCACAGTGCCTCTTTGTCACAAATATGCATAACATATATTTTTATATCACATTAGACTTGTGGAAGATATTTCATAGTGTCATTTAAGCTTATCATTATGTTAAATTACAGTAACTAATAGATCTGCTACTAGATCTTATTATTTAATTTGTTACTAAAGAAACATATTACTACATCACAAATTTGTTTTTAATATTTTAGATGCAATTTTGTAATATAATGATTTCTTTTATAATTCTATGTATTTAAATACATAATTTTATGTATGTGTTTAAATATGTAATTCTAAAAAGGGGTTCATAGGCTGTTCAAAACTAACAAAAAGGTACAGGGCACAAAAATGTTTAAGGACCCCCTTCCCTAGAATATAACCCTCAGGAAGGCAGAGGTTCACTGATTTAGCCTAAATGCCTAAAACATTCTCTAGAACGCAGTAGGCTCTTAATACATATGTACTAAATGAAGGAATGACAATTCAACTCAGATTTTCATAGCAACAACTTCTGTTACTTCTTGACATGGGGATATCGCCAGCCATAAGCTCTCGTAGGACCAGGTACTGCTCATCTTTAGCTCTTGCTGCAATTTCTAGTTTACATTTTTTTTTTTTTTTTTACTATAATTCAGCTGTCATCCTCACTAGAATACATACTCTAAGTGGGTAGAGACAGTATATCCACTGCATGAATTTCCTTCACACCACACAGAGCCTGGCAAATAAATGTTTGTTGGATGAACTATATATTATATTGAAACACAAATAAGTGAGACCTACTTCCTGTCCCAAAGTTTTGTAGAGACTATGAGAGCTGTAAAATAATTATAAGCACAGAGCAATAACCCCACTGGCCAAATAAATAAATAAAACCCACAAGAAGTTACAAACAACACTATATGAATTAAAGTTAGTGGTATAGAGGTCAATGTGGTTTATGTAAGTAATGCTAATTTACCTGTATTTTGAAGAAGAGAAAGAATTTCCAAGGCATTTATAGATAGACGCTTGTATTCTAGGAGAAGGGAAGAACAGCAAAAGCATGGAAATGGCAAGAAGCAGGGCAATTTCAGACATTGACCATAGGTTATGTGTAAGGATGGAGTGAATTAGTCTCTGCAGGTAGATTTTGGCAAGGTTCAGAATAAACCTGGATGCTAAGATAAGGTTTTGGGTTTAGTTGATTTGGTCGGCAGTGCTGTTCCATTGATAGTTTTTGAAAAGTAAAATATTCAAAGCTAAGCATTGGGAAGATCCAACTTAACATAGAAAAATAATACTGTGCAATATGTTTTTTTGATAAGTATAAAACATGTTTTACAGATTCATAAGATTTCTTAATGTAATAACCAATTTTCATATTTATTTTTATAGATTAAGCCTTTTTTGGTTGTTGTTGCTCATACTGAGTGGATAATGGGATTAATGCTCAACTTATCTCCAAAGAAAAGTCGGCATGCCTATTCAATAGCATTATTTCAAAGGCCGTAATACACAACAGCAGAGCCTCTGCTTACAAATTATTTCATTCTTATGCAGTTAAAATCTTGATGACATGGGAGAAGATTCCCATGGTGAAAAGACCAAAGAAAACCATTTCCATAGGCTTTAAATAGGCTCTTGTTTTTCATTCACTCTTCTCATGGGAATGCACTGGCCATATTGCAGACCCTCAAAATTAAGGAAATCAAGAACATTCAAATATTCCTTAAAATCCTTTGCAAAGTGATGAATAAATAAGAATGTGTTGTGACAGTATAATTATATTAGCATCAGTATTTTCTCACTCCAAATATTACTATTTGGTTATAACCCTCTTTATTTCCCACCAAAAATATTTTTAAATGGTATACTTGTATTAATTACTAGATCAAGCTGTATGTGTAGGTGAGATTACACAACAGATGACATTTAGGAGCTTTCAGAGTTCATGGGCTTTCAGACAGACCTGGGTTGCAACACCCACTCTGCTCCTTCCCAACTCTTGAACTTCAGGCAAATTGCATAACTATCACAAGCCTTAGTTTCCATAACATCAAACAGAAACAACAATCATTGGGATTGCTGTAAGAATTACACTGCATAACACAGTGGTTGACATTTTAGTTAGCAATCAATAAACATTTGTTGTTTCGTGATTAAAATATGATCATCCATGATAGAGATCAAAACTATGAAATACTCTTTCCTCAGTTTTCTATAATTCTGCGCTTCAATTTTTCACCAAGCTCACTACTTGAAATTCCACCATTTATTGATTCATTGCGTTAGAAAAATCTCTTTGCCACTGTAACCATGAGTCATAGATACTGGCCATTCACTTCTTTCATCATGGTACGAAACTGTGGTCAGGGAAGTGAAGAGGGAAATGGAGAGGATGAAAAGAAATTAATTTGAAGAAAAGCACTTTAAAATTGTTAAGTGTCAGAGCAAAAAACCAGAGAACGATGTAAGTAAAACAAAGAAGTTGAATAAAATCTGAGAATGAAAGTTAAAGTGAAGCAAGCCCTCTCTCTACTATTTATTAAAATTATAACTTTGGTTAAGTCAGTTTTCTTCTTCTTAGAGTCTTTTCTCTGCCTTTCTCATAGGATACTGAGAGACTATGGAGAGCACAAGCTGAAGATGCAGTTTGCTTAGTTCCAAATCCTATTGCAAACCCTGTAAATTGTCTCATCTGGAGCAAATTACTTAACACTGTGAACGTAAATTTATCAAACTGTAAAATGAGTTAGAAGTGCCTAACTCAAAAGGATCGTATATATTTGGTTTAAATTCTATGATGTTATACAAATACAAAGTTTTTTCAAAACTAGTCCTGCCTTTTACTATGATAGGTACAAATAGATGTCTTTATGTTACCCTAGTACCACAAATCCTTTTCCCGGAAATGGCCTATTATATATGCAACAACAATGTTATTTATCTAATATGCATATTCTGAAACTTGTTATTTAATTTTTTCATCCGATATCATTTATTTAAAGGAAATTTGTGAGAGCAGTTCTCCTGGATTCCCTTACCCTGCTGCTCTCCACCCAGGTGCCCCTCCCCAATAATGTCTCTTTCTTCGTTAGAAAAAAAAAAAAAATGAAATTTGAGAAGCAGATATTTCTCAATTTACTTTTTTGGTTTTGTATAATTTTGTGAAGTTGCAAAATCTACAAATAATAAGGAAACAGTGCTTCATTAGTGGTATTCTCCTACAACTCAGTAACTCACTAGCTATATTTTGCAACCATTTGCTTGAAACATTGATCTATGATGAAAGAACTATCCAGAGAGAAACCCAGATTAAAAAGCACAAAATTTCAGAAAGCCCTTTTGATGTGGAGTTCGAGTTATCTGTTCAAATTGAAAGAAAAAGAAACAGTCATCAAAATGACCAAGGGTTATACAGCTTCAGATTTCTCTTTGTTACCTAATAACACTATTTAAGATGGACTGTCAGATCCCATTAGATTCACTGATACATTCTGTAGTTCAGATGAAAACGGAGTTTTCACTCTGCGGGGGGAAAGTGAGAAGTGTACTTAATTCTAGTCAGGTTCAGAGATGTTATTCTTTTTCTGCTGTTGCTATGGGATAACAATTTCATCAGTAATAAGAAACCTATCAAGCTAAGCTGCATGTACCATAATAAAGCTGTTTTGATGCAAGTAAGTCTCAGTCACCTAGAGTTCTCAGTTGTGACAAGCTGTGGTAGCAAACTCTATAAATCAAATCAGAACTGAATTGCAAGTGTATATGCTAGTAAAAGGAAGGGGAAAGCTTACATAGTTTAGTATGCTCAATGGTTATTTGCATAACCATAAAGACTGTTAAAACACTTACTGAAAAAAAAGTATAAATGTTGTTGCCAATATTTTTAAAAAGTCAGTTTTCAGTATCACAGAAATCTTAATTGAATTTTTCTTAAAAAGGTATTATGAGGCAGGTGAGCCTGTGTTATACTTGGGATAGTATATTTTTCTAGCATGTGTAAACAAACCCCTGAAAATAGCTTTTTAAAATAATCTTTGTGTTTGGCATTGGGGTTGGTCTGAAGAGGAGAAAAGGAATTTACTAAAATTGTTTACTGTTTTTTAAAAATTATACTTTTACATTACACATATTCACATTTACTTTAAAATTCTTATTTTTAAGAATTTGATTCATGGAAACATTGGCATTTGGGGCCTTTATGTTTACCTAACTGACATTTGCTAGTAATACCTGTCTGTCAACCTAAAGAATTAGAGACTGAATAGATATCATACTAGGAGTTCAAATGCAGTTGCCCATGTTTCATATTATTGTGTCACTTGTTCACATTTACCTCAGTGATTGTTGAATAGAAATTATAACATATATAAATAGACCTTCCATGGAGCTGAAAGAATAGATACCAACCTAAAACACACTGAGTTACTATAAAAATCTTAGCCATGTGTATCTGAGTTTTCACTTGTCACTGCTAGATGCAATCTGAGAATAGGTCTTACTGTATAGGAAGAGATTGTAAATATGTAGATGGGCACTAATGCCTGAATTTGTAAAGCAGTCATGCTGTGCTAGATTGTAGTCATAAATGTTTCTAGATGGAAATTAGATTTAGAAAATTTAGCAACCAATGCAAATAAGGATTTCAACAACTTATGGTCAATTGTTTTTTGTTTTTTAATTAAGTCTGAAGAGAGTGCATACGAATGTAACACAGTAAATAGGTGCTGTCACCTTGAATTACCAGTCACCCCATGACAGAGTCAGTGGGAAGAGTGCTATAGACCTTTACACCACAAAATGAGTTCGCTTATCAGGCATGAAGTGAAATGTTTCTGTGTCTCACAAGAATGTCTGATATACGCTTCTTTAACTCCACCTGTAGGACTCCTCACTGCATTTTAAAGATAGTATCTCATGTAACTGAAACCATTTCCAGCCCAGCCACTATCACTCTTAGAATGGATTTTTTAGTTCACAAATCTTTCTGAAGATGGGTGATGAATAATTGGTTAGACATGGTTAGGACTAGTGTTAAACCATCAAGTTGGAAAGTATGAAAGGGTCTGAGATTTCGCCCTGAACTCTAATGAGTTAGCCTGTCACAATTTCATAGATATTGGCAGAAAGTTATGAGGCCTACAGGTCAGAGACAAAAGAATTTATTACTTACAGTAAAGCATCATCCAGAGTAACATTGCAGTTTTGTCCCCTGAGCCCCAGTTCCCACAGGTCGACATGATGAGAGCCAGGTGATGCCTGCAAATGTGGTGAGGGTATATTTCAGAAGCAGAACCCTGAGATTAGTAGATTTTTTTCTTTTAAAGAAGCTTTTAGCAAACCTTCCCATACTCTGTCCTGGAGAAAACATTATCTTTACTAACCTGTTCAAAGTTAGGTTATCCACAAGACCATCCTCACTTCTGACATCTGATATGAGTCTGGACATCACCAAAACCACCTTCAGTTTTGATAATTCACTGTACGAGTTCACAGAACCCACTCAAAGCTATTACACTCGAGGTTATGGTTTATTGCAATGAATATGGTTTGTCCTCTCCCAGTGAAGTTATGGACAGAGCTGTTTTCCCAGAAGCTCTGTATGACGTTATGGACAGAGGGTTGCCAAAACAGGAAGGCACACCAAGCTTTGGTATCCAGAGTTTTTATTGGGGCTCTGTTGCTTAAGCATAATTGACTGCACACATGGAACGTCTTTGTTTCCAGCCCCTCCAGAGGGCAAGTTTATACTCTGTGACCCAGTGTTCCTGTCCCAAATCACATCTGGTGTGGCCACCTCCCACCAAAATTCCTATTGTTAGACTAGCTAGTGTGACCAGAGGATTCCAGACATACAAAAACACTTCTATCAAGCATGATATTCCAAGAGTTTAGAGACTACCTTGCAGAAGCCAAGGGCAAAATTAAATTTAGGCAAGCTTAAATTCTTTACTACATACCCGAGAAAGTAAGAAAATCTCACTTGGGTGGGGAGGAAGGTATCTTTATCTCGATCTCTCCAGGGCTGTCTGCTTCTACAGGTATTTCTGACAAACTAGTCCTGGAGCAAAGTAGCTATTAATGCCTAGATATGTAGATTCATATAGAATAGTCTGCCAACAACTAGGTAAGTATTGCTTTGCATTTGATAAAACTTAACTTTTCGTATTCTCATTCCCCAATTCCTCAACCTTCAGGTGGGCTAGAACCTTTCTTTCATGGTTATACTCATTAGATCTGCAGAAAGTGGTCAACCTACTTCTTTAACGTCTGTGGTTGGTAATAGAAAAAGTCTTTCCACGTTGGGAGGGCTTCTTACCTTCCATAAACATAGACATATAGCTTGAGCAATCTTTGGGAAGTTTTCAATGGGAAGAGAAATCACAGATTACCTCAAGGTCATAGCAGTAGGTCTCTTCATTAGATGGCATTGTCAAAATTTGTTTCTGCTTTTTTCCTAAAACAATGTCATCCCTCAATGGATATAGAATTAACAAAACCTACCCGTGATTTGGAATTTAAGGAGCTAATTTCATGTGTTCCTGAAAATGCTATCCCATTTTTTGATAGTGACAGCCTCCCTTCTGCCCCTATCACCCCCAGGAGAGGACAGGTACTCCTCTTTGCCTTCAAACACCACAACCTGTCAACCACTACCCCCTATTCCTATTAATACACTTACATTTTAAGCAATGACTTTTGTTCCACAAAATTAACTTTCCCTTAAGTACTCCCACTGATCTAAAAGGGAAAATCATCTGATGCTCCTTTCTGTGTATTTGGCTCAAGCAAGAATTCCTTTCCTTGATATCCCATAGTAAAGGTTGGAATATTTAAAAATATTTTTCTAAATGCTATGGCAGCTTTTCCAAACTATTTGCTCTAAAGCATGACTCCCTTAAAAAAAGAATTTCACTGTCAAATACATTTGGAAAGTGCTGTAAACAGTATTTTCCTCTAGTGAAATTCAAAATACACATTATGCATAAAAGGCTGTAACAAAATCCTGCAGCAACATCTAGACAGGAGAATAACAATGGGTAAATAAATACAGAGTACAGCATGCAAATAACATGTTTCCTTATAAGATACGGTTTGCCCCCTATGGCATCAATTTTGAGTTTCAAGGGCTGCCTTTCATGGGAAAATGCTCTATCATAGCCTCAATGCCCAGGAGCATTGGCTGAACTAGTTGACTCCTTAAGAGCTAGACCTAAGAAAGTGATGCTCATTGAAAGAGGTTATTTCCCTTCCTGCTTACCTAATACTTTCCTTCTAAGTTCTTGTTCTTCTTGGTAATTCTGGTATGACTGGGGCTGTTAGGGAAGAGTTAAGTCCATCCTCAGGCTGTGGCTTTGCTCTCTGGCATCCAACAGGATGCCAAATTCAATGTAACATAATGCCTCTAAAATTCTTACATAAAATGCAGTAACTAGAGCAGGGATGATGTGGTAGAGACATCAGTGATTTCACTGATTTTTCTTAGCTATAGCTTCTTTATAACTCAGCGATAAGGGGATTTTTCTGCCCTGAATAATGGCTGGATCAATTGTTTCTTTTCTAGATATTCTTTAGTATTCTAATGTTATATGTATAAAATAACTAATGTGGAAGCAAGATAATTTAGTGGAAAATAATTTCAATTCCTTATCTTGTACAAAATGTGTTGTATAGTTTTGGTTGAAAAGTGAATGACTTTAAAATATGTATATATATATTTCCTATAAAATATTTTTTTTTAGTGAAAACAATACTTTTCAATATTTTGCTCTTTCTTTGAAAGCCTGGTATCCCCCAACTACAAAAATCATCCATTTGAGGAAATTGAAATTCCTGAGAAGACTTAGATGGTGTATTTGTAAATATACCATGTTATGTCAACTTACAGTCATTCTTGTTCAGGTTTACCTTATTTTTTTATTCATTTTTTAAGCTAATTTTACTCTTTATTGGCTGGAGCACATCGGATTTAATTTTCAAAGTCTCTCTAAAGCCTAATTTATAAACCCAGTGTTTCATTTATATATATTGCCTACTTAAGGCTGTCAAAATTTAATTGAGCATGAGTTTTAATGGATTCTCAGGAAGAATTATTAAAACATTTGATTTACATTTCATACTTGAATGTTCAGAAAGATAAAACATACGTTTGTAGATAAATTCATATAAGTTTTAGAGAAATTAATTTTATGGTATTTAAGGCTTATTGGGGTGACATTTTGTCTATTCCTATTGTTCAGCAATGCCAATAGAGGTCTACAATGTGATACCATTTTATTAGCAAAATATGCAGGACAATTGTATATTTTATAAAGTTTATTTAATTGTTTTATCTTAAAGGTGTTCCTATTAGGAATGTTTAATTTTATATTTTAGAATAAAATGCCTATTTCTTCACAATTTGTGTCCAGGAAAATAGCACTGTTATTTGCCATTGCCAAAGAAAAAGGTGTTGCGTGAACATGTACATACCTCTTTACTTTCATTTTTATATTGACGTTTTGTTTTTGGTCTCATAGTCTAATTTCTTCTACCTGAGCTGTCTTCTAGACTAACTAAACTCAAACACATATCATTCAGGAAAAATAGGAAAAAATGAAAATATACTTGGTGTCTTATACTTTCAAAAAACTTTAGAACTTGGAATTCTGGATTAGAGAAAGCATTCAGAAAATAAGGACATTCCAAGGAAAATATTCCAGCTCTTCTCTAAGATACACCTCTGCTACACATTATCAGATATACTTTCACTGATCTTAATTTAGAGAATGATTTCAAATTAAAGATGACTTGCTAGACATAAGACAATTTGGTACTAAATTTTATGTGGCTTTACAAATTGACTTTAATTCAGAGGAAAATTATTTATGAAAGGTCCACTCTATGCCGTTTGATTTATAACAGTGGTAAAATATGCCTCACTGGTATGCTATTAGACAGCTATGTTTGTTAAGTTGTTCTTTGTTAAATATATCTTCAGATAAATACAGTAAGGCCATTTCCTAGAAAACTCATAATTTATATTTTAGCTAAAATTGAGCTCAAATGAGCTAAAGAATGAGGCTCAAGTTGGCATTTAGTGTACATTCCCACATCTCTGGAAACAGGGAAAAGACAAGGGTAATCACTCTAGGGTGCAATTTGCATTACCGGCTAGAAAGCATCTCATAATCGTCATAAAGAGAACTTTTAAGAAAGCTGAGTCTGCATCTCTCATGGGACAAACCCTAGTAGTGCACGTGACTCTCATGCAGCTAAAGAAAAAGTAAGGTGGGTTGTACTATTAGCAGTCACACGCTCCACTCCAAGCTCAGGCTCAGCAGTCTACCCCAATCAACACTTCACAGTGTCCCTTACCAGTGCACCACTCCTTCTTCAGCCCCAAATTTAACCTTTCGGTTCCTACCTGTCTGTCACAGGTGAGCCTATAAGACATAGTGCAGACATACAACTTTCCCACCTAGTACAAACGCACAGAGGTGCTATTTTCACTAACAGTTTCAAAGGACAGAAAGAAAGGGGAGCTTGGCACCTGCTAGGAGGCCCTGGGACTGATGATTCTGGGAGTGGCTAGCAGGCAGGAATGCCAAACATTGTAAAGGGATTCCAGAAGTTCTGAGATTTTAGGTTCTTGGATTTTAGGGTAACAACCTAATGAGAGTTATCCTCTAATGAATAATGGGAACTGGGAAACTCCCATTATTTGTGTCATGATAAACTGAATAGATAAAAAGGTATGGTTGTAGTAACATTTTGTAAACAATTTTAACATCATTTAAAGGTAAGTATTGTTATTGTCTTCCTCAATAAGTGCTCACCCTGCGGTGTTTTCAAACTTCAGTATGCAATAGAATCATTGGGAGAGTAGGGTGAGCAAGAATCTTCAACATGCAGATTCCCGAGCCTTGTTCAATTGAATTGGTCTGATCTGTGAACCAAGAATTTGTTTGCCAAATAAAGAGCAACTCTGGATCCAATTCCAGCAGCCTTTGTAGCACACTTTATGAAGCATGACCCCCATCAACATCTGTTGTATATATGGGCGTTGCACACCCATAAAACGTGGGCATTGTTTACAGGTCACACACTGGTGTTGTCTTCACTGCATTCTTTTCTGTAATGCTTCATTCAGTAAATATTAGATGGTCAGTTACTTAGCAAGACCTGGTGTCTACCCACCAATTACCTGTCACTTAATACACTATTTCATTCTTTAAATGTTTACTAGATGTCTATAGTACAGAAAAGCATGCAGTGCAACTTCTCATCCCACAAACTTTGTCAATAAGGAGAATTGTCACATAAAGAAATGATCATAATAAAACATAGAAATAAGTGCCATAAAAGAAGTCAAGAAACAAGGTTTGTTTCCAGAAGGAGACTGCTTTCAGCTCAGGGTAGATGCGACAGTGGGGTATTCCAGGAAATAATTTGTGGTACTGTTGAAACTTGAGTTAGGCCATGAAACACAGTTAGAATTTGATCCACCTGGGCTAGGAGAGAAAGCACTGACATGATGGGGAGGCATAAGGTATGCACAGAGAACCCTGTATTGGATATGTATATACAACAACTTTGGATACCGCATAGGACAACTACATAGCAATATGATTGAAAAGATAAGTAAGAGATCAGGTAAGATTCTAGCTAAAAGACCCCTTTGAATTCTAAATGGAGAGTATAATCCTTGTATAGTTAAGAAAATGCCACTAAGGTTTAGGGGTGGGAGCAATGTTTCAGGATGATGTTCCAGGTAAGTGTATAATGGATTGAAAAGGAAGAGATCGGTGTTTAGGAGACCATTGAGACTAGGTGAGAGGTAAAAGTACCTGAGTTTAAATAAAGAATAAAGGAAAAATAATGTGAGGAAGATTTATGCAGGTAGGTTCAATAAGTCTTGGTAACTTCTGTACGTGGGGGAGAGGGAGGATTAAAAGCCATTCCCAGAATTTCAAAGCTAAGTGACTAAGAGTAATGATGACACTAACAGAAATAAAAATGACTGCATCATTGTTACCAGACTGAACTTGGGTGCACTCGCCTGCACACAGTAAAGCCAGTCTACTGACAATCAATTGTAGTGAAGGAAAGTACAGCACTTACTGCAGGCACCAAGCAAGGAGTCCAGGCAGTGAATGCTCAAAAGACCCAAATTCCACGATGGGTTTCAGGAAAGGGGTTTTAAAGGCAAGGTGAGGGAGAGAGTGGCAGTTGCATGATCAGCTCGTGCACAATTCTCTGATTGGTTGATCATGAGGAGACAGGGGTTAACATCATCAATCCGCAAGGTTCAGCTATTCTGGGTGCTACATGCTCGTGGTCATCATTCAGTTAACTTCTTCCATCTGGTGGGGATTTTAGTATCTGCAAAACAACTCAGGAATGTGCATTAGACAGTGTTATCTGTGTCCTTCAGGGAGGAACTAAGGATTCATAGTGATTATTAACATCTTTCTGGTTGCAAGTGGTATCCACATATTGTTATATAAAACACATATGATAAGCTAGTTTGTCAGTAGATTTTAAAAACATTCCTTATATTTTGTGCCTTTGGGGAAAAGATTAGTTAAGTATGAGACTAAGCATTCATGGAGTATATTTTCCCTTGAAAATTTAGATAAAGGCAACCAAGAGTAAGCTGACATTTTAGTATTGCAGAGGTTGTCTTTTTTTTTTTTTTCTTTCCTCCTTTTCTTTTTCTTTCTTTCTTATTTATTTATTTTTTTAAGACAGCTGGGGATTCCTCAGCATATTAGTTTCCTAGAGCTGCTGCACCAAAGTACTACAAAGTGAATGACTTGAAACAACAGAAATGTATTCTTACACAGTTCTGGAGACTGGAAGTCCAGAAACAAGATGGCAGCAGAGTTGGTTTCTTCTGTAGGCTCTGCAGAAGAATCTACTTCATGCCTCTCTTAGCTTCTGATGATGGCTAGCAATCCTTGGCATTCCTTGACTTTTAGATGTATCACTCCAGTCTCAGCCACTGTCTTCACATGTCATTTTCCTTGTGTCTTTGTGCCTTCACCTGGCCATCTTCTTATAAGGACACCAGTCATATTGGGTTAGGGGCCCACTTTCTCCAGTATGACCTTATCTTGACTAAGTATATTTGCAATGACTTTTATTTCTCACTAAGGTCGTATTCTGGGATTCTAGGGGTCAGGACATCAGCAAATCTCTTGGGGGAAATACAAATCAACCTATAACAGTAGTATCTATATTAGTCAGGGTTATCAAGAGAAAGGGAACCAATAGGAAATACAGATAGATATATAGGTAGGTAGATAGATACATAGATTTTAAGGATTTGGCTCACACAATATTGGGGGCTGCAAATCCAAAATCCATAGTATAGGCTGGCAGGCTGAAAACTCAAGCAGGATTTCTCTCATAATCTTGAGATGGAATTCCTTCTTCACTGGCAAACCTCAATTTTTGCTGCTTAGGATGAGACCCACTCCAATTATCAAGAGTAATTTCCTTTAGTTAAAGTCAACTGATTGTAAATATTAATCACATCTACAAAATACCTTCACAGTAACATCTAGACTCCTATTTGACCAAACAACTGGGCACCAGTTGACACTTAGCCCAGCCAAGTTGACACATAAAATTAACCATCACACTCAGCCAAAAGGAGGTAATGAAAATAATGGAATAAAAAGAAGGGAGAATATGTGTAATTAAAAATCTCTTTGGGCAGAAGGATTTGCTGGTTTTACATTTGGATATTTTAATAATGCCCTTCAAATTATTGCCTAATATTTAGGTGAGCTTCTCTAAATATGAAATATATGGTATTATCATCACTCTGGATATTTTTACTCTTGAGTCTATTTTATCAACACATATAATATTGTTTTCCTGATCATCATCGTAAGTCAGACCATCTCTCTTTCCTATATTTTACCTAGAATTGTACTTCTAAGAAGTGTATGTGGTGTTTCAATATATTTTGCATTATTTTAATTACTAATTAAGTAATATTTTATAATTAGAACATAATATATAATAGGTATTTAATATATAAATATATGTTTCATAAATATACATAAACATATACTATTTAATAGCCCAGGATTTTAATCACCTGCTATATTTTTTAAATTCCAGAAATGAAGTTTTTGATAAAAACATGTGATGATAGAATGCATATTTATCTCCCCATTGCTCTTGGTGCAAAGTCCAAATCTCTTAACATGTCTTTTAAGAGCCAGGAAGATCTGGTTTCTGCTTTCTATTCAAGCATCGTTTTTCACCTTCTATTCCTGTTTTCTATTCCAGCTTTACTGAACTTCTGTTTGTTCTCTGAAAATGACATTTGTCCTTGCATCCAGGCCTAAGAACTCGCTTTTGTTTTAGCCACAATACTTTCTTCTCTACTCAGCCTCTCTCCTCTCACCTTTTACTTAGTAACTAAGCATTTTTTTATTTCTCAAGTCTTCTATGAATCCTTTAGGTTTTACTTCCTCTGGAGAGTCTTATGAATATAGCCAAAATATATTAGCTACCCCTGACCTCTGTACTCAAATTATCTTGTACTTTTTTGTTGTTGTTGCCCACTTTCTAATATATAAATTGCCTGTTTCTTTGTATCTCATCTTCACTGAACTCTAAGCATTATAAGGGTAGAGATTACGTCTATCTTATTTACTCTTATATCCTCAGCATCTAAGCACAGTGCAGGTATAATGTTAGTGGCTGAATGTTAAATGAATTAATTGATATATTACCTTATAATAGTTTAGCATAGCAAATAGTAGGCCTATACTACAACACAAACATTCCATAAAGATTAAAATATAAAAATATTAAATGTAAAAATAGGATATTAATTCAAACAAAATTTAAAACAAATTTTCAGCAAGAAATGTGCTTTATACTGTGCTGTATGATTAGCATTTTTATAGTTCCTTGAATTCTAGCCATGTAGAAATTTTTAACACCTCTGATGTATTGATAATATCAAAGTATACTATGAGATTATTCCTTAATTCTTAACATTGAGGTAATTGACCTGAGCTCTTTTTACATTTAATTTAAAGTGTAATCTTTGAACCAGAGTGTTAACTCTCAACAATGTGTGAGTGGTCCCTAAATTAACACTTTTTTAAAAAATATAACTTTAATCAAATATTGTATTGTTTGTATGCTGAAGTTCTCTTTATAAAATGTTAATTGAATTGTGCTTCTAATCACAAAATAATTGTACATTTCAAACATATTTATAAAATGAAAAGAAACTAATAAATATTAGCTTTAAAAAGAAAAGGGTAAATGCAAACAAAGGTGATAGAATCATTTATCATTTCCTATTATATTTGTTTTCTGGTTCTCATTTTTAATAATTAAATATGTATGGCTATAATGCGTTAGAATTAACAAAGTACCACAAGGTGACAGGGCCTGAGTCTTTCTAACCATCCGGTGCTTGTAAGTGCTCAGTAACATTTACTAAGAAAGGAAGACCTAGGTAATTACAAATTTGGGAAACAGTTAACTCGTTCATTTAAGCAGATTAAAAAATAATCCCAGGGACTTCCCTGGTGGTCCAGTGGCTAAGACTCTGAGCTACCAATGCAGGGGGCCCGGGTTCGATCCCTGATTATGGAACTAGATCCTACATGCCACAACTAAGAGTTCACATGCCGCAACTAAAGACCCCAAATGCTGCAACTAAGACCCGACACAGCCAAATAAATAAATAAATATTTTAAAGATATAATAATCCTATTTCACTGTTATTTAGATATTGTTACCTGATGCTTACTTTCCACAACTGTTAACAGAATATCTGAACAAGAGAAAGTTACTGCATTTGTATATGCAAAGAGTTGGGTTCCCAAATAGGAATTTAACTACTACTTAATGCATTTCAGTCTCTGATATGCATTTTCTCATCTGTAAAATGATTTTAAAAAACCTGCTGCCTCAAAGAGATGTCCACACGCCAACTCATCCAATAAAATATGATAATTTAAAGCATTTTAAAACCAAAGTGCTCTATGTGCACTATGTATTTTTACCAAGTTTTGTGTTTCTTCTCTTCTACATGTCATAATGTTTAACACAGCATTATATTAAAAAGCAGAAAATTGGAGAAAACAAGTATTAATAATAAATAAATGTTTAAGTGAATTATGTTACATCCAAAATATGTGATAGTGTGCTTCCATTAAAACAAATAAGGGAGATTTACATTTACTACCATAGAAAGATCTCCATGACATATTGTGAAATTAAAAGTAAACTTGTAAGCTGGGAAGCATAGATGTCA
This sequence comes from Balaenoptera acutorostrata, assembly GCF_949987535.1. Lineage (NCBI taxonomy): Eukaryota > Metazoa > Chordata > Mammalia > Artiodactyla > Balaenopteridae > Balaenoptera > Balaenoptera acutorostrata. The sequence continues at coordinate 11,542,203 of NC_080068.1, forward strand.
AACTGTTAACAGTTATCCCTTCCTTGAGAATGTGGGTGGAGTTTTCCAGGGGGAGTTTCAGTTTTTTCCATGTATACCCTATTTGAATTTTTGTAAACAATAATAATGAATTACTTTTGCAATAAAAATTCAGTTCACCCTTAAATAATAAAAATGTTACATGAATTTTAAAATACTGTCATATTTGGGGAAATATCAGTTATATATGGATACATCTAGAGACCTATATTCTTCCTCTGGTTTTGTGTATGGAGGACAACTCGCGTACGAGATTATATTACTATTATACTGCAATGTACCAGCCAGGTAAAGGCGCCCCCAAAGGGACAGCAGCCAAAATATAGTAGAAAATGTCCAAATGAAAGTTCTTAAAAGCATGCCAGTGTTTGGGAGAACTTATATTTCTGTAAGTGAATGCAGATTTTACTTTTCTTACCCCAAAGCTAAAGGATTTGACTTATCATCATATCTAGTTACTAAGGGAGATTTTTCAGAAGTAGAATATGATGGTGTTTATGCTACTGATCTCTTTAGCACCCATGAGTGTGAAGAGGACAGCGCATTGGAGTTGGTGAATATGAGAAGAGAGCCAGTTCCTAATTAAGTATTTCCTTGAATCTGGCAGTAACAGGAGTGTTCTAAAATCTGATAAACACTTTGGTTACATCAAGGACGTTATATTCCCTTCTTTATCATGCCAGATATGTGCTGCCAACTGAAGTAATTACTGTTTTCCCAATAGGAAGTTTGCTGAAATGTATTTTTTGCTCAAAAATACGCTAACCAAAAAAATCCAGGTTTTTTTCTCCTTTCAAGTCCTTCATTTTCACATAAGTGAAATAACGTATGAAGCAGTTTTTAAAACATCACCAAGTAGCATTTATATAGGGAAGCTTTTGATATGGTACAGAAATAGAAACCAGAAACTTGCCAAGAGAAGACATATTCTGATAGTTTTCATCTTAGATAACACAGTAGTAGAAGCATCAAAAATAAGTAGACATGTTATGCATTCATATAAAACTATTCAGACATGTTTTTGCAGCCAGTGCTCTCTGTTTATCTTCTATTAAAAATATTCAGTTACTTTTATTTGTATTTAATATTTCTAGACTGTTTAAATATAATAAATAAGCAGGGATCCACTCTCCTCACTGTCTGCAAATGAGTACTTGGAGCTCATTATTTTGACTGGCAGTTTTTGCTATTTGTGATTAACATTCCACAAGAACGTGATTGATGTGAGATTGTACTCTTCCTGGTTTCAAATAACTCTTCAATTTTAATTTCACCTTTGTAAATGTCAGAATGATTTGAATAGAAGGAAAAAAATAAGGGACATACTTAGAAAAACATATGTGTAAATGATGTGTCTGTTATTGCTATATACTAAATACTAAACTGTTGTCTAAAGAAATTAGTACTCATCAAATTCACTAATTAGTGTCCTATTTACACATCAATTGATAATAATAATCACTGGCTTAACAAGATATTGTTTTAAAATTATATCAATACAGATTAATAAAAGGAAATGATTTATTTTCAAGGTCATGAATATCACACATCTTAGATTTCACATCAGAGGTCATCGCTTACACAGCATTTTACTTAAGAGAGCAAATTATTTTACATTATAATAAAATTTAAACATCTCAATTTATTTACTAATTTTTTACCAGTTAGCATTCATAATGTGCACAGGACGCAAGTTATTTTTAATAGTACATGTGCAGTTAAATATAAACAGAAGAAATATAACAAAAGGCAGCATATAATATGTCAGGATATTAAATCATTCTTAGGGAGGCCAAAAGAAAAGTATTTTGTTACATTTTGAACTATTTATATGAAAGTAAATAAAAACCCATACTGTGAAAACATCTGCAAATAAGCTAATTAAAATAAACGATAGAAAGACTTAACTTTTTAAGAAAAATAGAAAGCACATGAGAGTTTATACTTTCACACAAATTTCTTGGCTCACATATAAAGAATAAAATATTTACTAAATATATAAATAGAAGAACAAGAACAATGTACATATGATTGTAGAAGTCAGATCCTATAAATAGAGGATATATACTTCAAAAGAACTAAGTTTATCTAGTGGAAACATTATATATCTGTATATGTGTGTGTATATATATATATATATATAAATGTATATACATTTAAGAATTTCAATGAACTAGTCATAAAAAAAACAGAAGACTGCATTCAAGGTAAGGAAAACAAACCTCTAGTCATGAGGGGGAGAGAGATTTGTGTAACGCCTACTGTGTGTTAAGTTTTAGGCTATGTGTGAAAGGTTTAAACATGAATAGAACATAAACTGTGGTAGAGAAAAATATGTAAATAGACTATACTAGCACACACTGTAACAATAATTAGAACCAAGTTTTATTCCAGAATGAATCTGGAATACAGTTTTAATTAGAAAATTACATGTGTAAAAACTGTATTTTTTTTAACATGGGAATGCATAAATATGATTTTTTTTAATATTTTGCCTTTTTAAATTATTTTTTATTTTTTAATTAATTAATTTATTTATTTTTGGCTGTGCTGGGTCTTCGTTTCTGTGCGAGGGCTTTCTCTAGTTGCGGCAAGCGGGGGCCACTCTTCATCGCGGTGCGCAGGCCTCTCACTATCGCGGCCTCTCTTGTTGCGGAGCACAGGCTCCAGACGCGCAGACTCAGTAGTTGTGGCTCACGGGCCCAGTTGCTCCACGGCATGTGGGATCTTCCCAGACCAGGGCTCGAACCCTTGTCCCCTGCATTGGCAGGCAGATTCTCAACCACTGCGCCACCAGGGAAGCCCAAATATGATTTCTTATCTTCTTAACGGTGAAAGTCTTATTTTATACTTATGACCTCTAGGAACATCCATAGTAGTCTACTGCAGGCATCAGTTTAAATATCAATTATATTTAATATTTTCAGTCTGCTAATGAAGTATATTCCATTTCACTGAATTATTGTTTATTATGATGTTATTTCTGGGGTTTGAATTATAATAACAAATTAAAACTTAAACTGAAACATTTTTTAAGAAATCTCAAGCTCACTTACTTTTACTTAAATTTTTATTATATGACTAATCACATTCACCCCCCATTTATTATCCACTGTGAATAAAAATGAATACCAACATCATTAACAACTTGTCTTTTAGACGTATGATTCATATCTACTAATTTAAAAGCAGCACTATATATGCTCTGTTTGTGTTTTTCTTTCTTTTCTTACTATACTTATGGCATCCCCCTTCCCCACAATAATCTGGATTTACAAATTTCAGGATTTCAAGGAAGTATGCCAAAAGCTTTATGAAATTATTCTAGAGTCAGCATCTATGATTTTTGGAAGTGAGCTAAAATTACTCAGTGAATAATACGTATCTTGAATTTGGTATATCATTCATTGCCCATAATTGCTTATTAATCATTATTTTGCAACCAGAATAACTGAGGTATACAGAAAAGATTTTTGTAGTTATCAAGAGGCTTCGGAGAATGGAGAGTTAGGAAATTCTGAGATTCTAAATATATTAAGAGTTGATTATGGTGCTACTACCGATTATATTACTAGAAGAACAAATTGGTCCCATTTACCTTTACTTTTATTTGTTGTTTAAAAACAGACCGATGGGTACATTTTGTCCTCACTAGTACTCATTAGGACATACAAAAAAAAAATGTTTTTAAGCATTTTATTTTAAGTAAATATTTATTTTAGTAAATATTGTTGTTGAAATAGGGTCAGAGGCAACTACTTTGTAGTAAATAGCACTATTGATTTTGTAGACATTTTCTCAAGACATTGTACCTTAATTTCAACAGTAGAATTTCATTTAATATAAATGTTTATATTGAAACACGTCTTTAAATAAATAATTCATACAAAATCAAGTTCAACAAGGAAATCTGACTGTATTTTTATGTAGTGTCTTTACTGACATTTTCTCTCAACATGTTCCCAATACCAAAGTAATTCAAAATGTTTAAACCAGTCCAGCCCTTTGCTGCTAGATACAATTAAAAAAAAAAAAAAACAGACAAGTGGCACATTCACACATTGACATTTATTTTTGCTACTCATTTTTCTTTAATATTCTTTGATGATTTTTTTCTGCTTTTTCAGCTATAAATATAGTGTCCCTTACCATGTCAATCAGAGTCTCTACAGGAAAAAGAAAGGGCACACAAATTTGGTAAGTCAGGAAGCATTGGATAGAGACTGTTTGCAAAGGTGTGGCTGAAATGTAGGGAAACATATGAGATTTATGGCCATATTAGAGCTGTTACCTCTCTTACGCCTAAAAAGACAAGTTGAGAGAGAAATGACCTTCATTAAGAAGTAGGAAGTCTTGTACAGAAAGTGAACTTGAGGCAAATTTTGATCTTGGTGAGCTAGATGCATCCATTTGGATTGCATGGGAAGAAGCCAGGGGAATATAAACCTTGCCCTCTTCCTTCCTTCTGACCTCCATTGGACGGCCCCATTGGCTAAACCTAACAGGAAGCCAGTGGGCAAAGGAGCCTGCTAAAGTGACCTTACAGGTGCGTCTACCAGGGCAGAGAATAGGTTATGGAACGCGGAGATGGATCTGGAGAGGCAATTGAAGATAGCTGGCACAGTAGCCATGGCCACTGCTCTGCTTCTCTGCACTCTGCTTTTTCATGCCTCTTGATAAGCATTCCCTGTCTTTGTTGCCTTAACAAAGAAAATTTCAGGTCATACTACCAAAGCTTTTCGATGGGGCAGCCCTTTGAAAGAGAAACATAAGGTCATGTGTGGTTCTTTCAAAACCACACTTAAAACAGAATCCATCCTGGTCCTCAAGAAAAGGCTGCTTATGAGGCCTAGATTCTGGGAAGTATTCTGGGAATTGGCTGCAACTGATGCACATCAAAGATTTCTCAGATTAGAGAAAAACTATTCAGACTTACTAATAACTCAGTGGAGATTCCAGTCATCAATGAATAATTGCAATAAAAGAAAGATGTCAACAGAAATACAGTCTGCAATTTATTGATGGTTTGGTGACTTTATCCACTTTCTGTGTAGTGGGCATTTTCTATGTAAATACAGGTAAACATTACATTACGATACATAAGATCGTATTGTTGGTGTCAATCTTGGGCTCCAGTCCCACCCTTGCCACTGACTAGCTCTGTGATCATAGGCTAGTCAAGTTTTTTCTTGCTGAGCTTCAGTGTTCTCACATATAAGCACAGATAATATTTATATCTACTGTTTGGGCTATTGAGATTACATGAGATAAAATGCAGATAAACTACACAGCATGCTGTCTAATATATACTAAGCTCTTTATAAGAGTTAGTTGTTATTTTAAAATAAAAGTGGAGCAATTTGGTTTTATTAGGTAGCAGATTGCCTCAGAAACAAGTATCATATCCAAAACCAAAGCAAGAGGATGAGGAAAGGCAAAAGGTCTGTACCAACTGCATTTATCCTTTTATCAGGATGGCACAAGTTTTCCAAGAAAACTCCTAAGCAGGTGTATACTAAGTTTCATTGCCAAGCATAAGGTCATTTGACCATCCTACCTATAGCCGAGGCTAGAAAATCAGGGCGTAGGATCTTCGTAACTGGATTAGAGCTTTCATGATTCTTTATGCAGCGTCTGGACACCAAGTATAAATTCAGACAAAATAGGGGCTCTATTAGCAGTGCAGAAGAACAGAATGTGTGGGAAACTAACATTGTTTAGCACATCAGCATTTTACTTTGTCATTATTCCCTTTCTTAGAAGGATAATCTAGCAGACCCTGAAGATGTTTCTCCCCAAGGACTTCCACACAGTGGCAAAGTGTTAACGTGATGCTGCTTGGCAGTGTTGCTGATATTCTCAAGCGTGGACACTTTAAAAGTGTTTAGTACCATATTCTTCATATGCGGTTATTGTATTATGAAGTGCGAAAAAGTAGGAAAAAACGGGATTTTAATTTAGAAACATTTAGTTTCTAAAACTTTGATTTTTGAGGTAGTTTATTTCTGTAAATATTTCTTTTCAGACATAATTCCAATTGTGTTATCTAAAAGAATGGAAATAGACGGTTCATTTGCCATATGACTCTACAGTTCATTATTAGGTAACAAATTAAAAAAGCATCTAAGAAGGCTGTAAATTATTTTTTTTTTCCTGTCACTGAGAGAAACTTGAATTGACAAGTTTATCTTCTAGAGACTAATGATCATTTCAGGAAAAAATTTGCCAGCAATTTGGAGTAGTTGCTACCGGATGGTAGCAGTGTGTTCCTTTCTCTAGCCTGGTTGGATTGCAGTCAAAGGAAATCAGACATTCTGAAATGTTCTCTATAAAAACATTAATTATTATTATTTTAACTTGAATTTGTAATGGACACATTTGGTGTAAATTAAATAAAATTAACATATAATTTATAGAAATCATTGAAAGAATGTTTTTTCTCTTTCAAATATGAGCTTTATTCTTTTAGACCCTCATAAATTCCATGACATCACCTCACTTTTGGACTCATCCATTTCCCACCTAACCTATCTAACATATGTAACCCAACCTAAGCTCTCTGGTGTCTCTTCTTATACAGGTGTTACCCCCATGGCCTCATCTAAACCTAGTTATCTCGCAAGGCCCCATCTCCAAATACCATTACATTGGGGGTTAGGGCTTCAACATAAATTTTGAGGGGACACAATTCAGTTCATAGCAAGTATCTACTACCTGGAACTGTGCTGGGAGTTTTATTCCTAATACCTTTGTCTAAAAGGTAGAAAACCCTCATATAACTCAAATCACAGAAAACTTGGTCAGGTAAAATAAATCATGGAAATAAGTGTGAAGCAACAAGACATGGCATGAGTGTATGTGGTGGGGGGGTTCTCTTTAGTGAAGAAGGGACACCTGCCACTTAGCTACACATGATTGTTATTATATAGTCATGGGAGTTAAGCATTACCCTGTTTTAGGTTTTTAAAAAGAATCTGGATATGTGGATTTTCTGTGAAATATTAATGTATTTAATGCTGGCACTTGAATCATGCTTTTAACTGTATTGCGGGTAAAGCAAAACCAAATTTAACTCAAGAGTTGCCAGTTTGCAAGGTCGACTCTAAGAGATTTTATCAGCTACTTGGTACCATCTAGCTACGAAATGGCAAAGCAGAATTCCCACCCAAGTCTGCCAGGGTCCACAGCTATCCTTTTCTCTAATCCACACAGTCTCTGAGCTCCAAGCCTGTGTAAACACCATTGTCTGATTTCTGTATTCTTATTTCTAGATAAAGTTATGAAATTAAACTGAATACTGTCCTCCCTTTTATTAATCATTCCTTACCTTAACAATATTTTTATAGGTTCTAATTGTCAAGGCAGTGAGTAGCACATAGGATGTTTATTAGGGGGTGGTTTGGGGATCACCATCTGTGGAACTGGAGGGGAAAAGGCCGCGTTAAGCAGAGGGAAAAGTTGAGCTGCAATGCAGTTTCAGCAAAGGCCTCAGTCGCCCCCATGGGGAGCTCTGACGCTAAGAGGGCCTAAATTGGGTGAGGGGTTCTGATCTTACTAAACTTGCACTGACCAGTGACTGGATCTGGCCGCCCTGGCGGTCTTTGTTCAGCGGATTCTGGAAAGGGCTGACAACTGAGGGTTTTCTGCCAGCAACAGTTCCTTTCACTGTTACAGTAAAAGCCTGTAATAACACACCCTAGCATAACGAGGTGTTGGATGTAAGGTAATTGGTGATTTGCTTGACCTCCATTCTCGGAGACTGGCTGTAATTTGTATCTTCTGTGGGGAAGGAGGGTGGGAATCACAAAGGGGAAGGAATAGGCTACCCTTTCTCAGGAAGCCAGGAGGCCAAGGGTGTGTCCCTGAATCCGGATATTCTCTAGCTCCAAAGCTCCAAACACCCTAGATCAGAACGAGGAAATGGATAATAAAAAAAATCAAAGATTTCTGGAGTTGAAGTCACTGTATTGGAAGTACCATCCAGACAGAGAACTCAGAATTGCCCTGTTAATACTCAGTCTGGACTGTACAACTTTACCAGATGGCTCCAAATTGCTGGGTGCAGACAGGGATGAGTCCTGGACTACTGCACAATTGATGAGCATTTTTATTTTGTTTTACAGGGATTGTTACCCATGTTATGCTGCCCATTATAAGCATGATGTGCTTGATCTGCGTCAGTGTCATCTTCATGGGCCCTGATGGCACTTTGTAGCGATTTTAAACTTTAATTCAGTGTATGATTTATTGGAAATAATTCATCTATTATTCATTCTCATTATCTGAAACTCCTTTCTCATATAATTTTAAGTTATTTCATGCCTTTATCTTGAACAATAATATTAATAATAATACTAGTCTAAATTTCTAGCTACTTTATTAAAATATTGATATTCTTTTTACAGGGTGATTCTTTATTACTATAGCTTATTTAATGACCAAAAATGTTGTTAGTTCGGTTTGTCTCTGGCTGTTTAAAATTATTTCTGGTTGTTTAAAAAGCCTTGCGATAAATGAAATGAGGCTTGCCTCAAATCATCTGGCAAGTGACTTTACATATAAGCAGGAATTGATCAGTTGTTCATTTAATCATAATATGGTAATTAAGTTAATGGTAATCTGTTTTCACTGGGTATTTGTTCTTATTTTCAGTTTTATCAGGTATTTGTTCTTATTTACAGTTTTATTATATTGATTATTGATACAAAATAGCAGAAAGTCTATTTCAGAAACCCACGGCAATGTACTTCATAAGATAATATACTATGAATACACTATGACTCACCTTTCATAGATCTGCCCAGAAACAGAGGACACTTCTCATTATCTTCTGATCCATTCTATCTCCTGCCTCATCTCTGCCAGATAATTTCTATTCCACACAACTCTTAGTGACCTTGTGAAATTATTAATTTAAAAGATACTCACCAAGACTCAGTCCGAGAAGGAAATAGCTCATTTATGCATCCTTTCATTGGTTTATGTATCTTTGGTGCCCTAGAGAGTACCACAAATCTTCATGATGTCCCAAGTATTAGCTTTAGTGTTTGTATCTTTAATTTAGCTGAAAGATGTGTAAAATCTCATATAGTCAAATAGCTCCCTCTTGGCTAAATATATAAAGTTGGGATTAAAGCATGTTAATCCAATAGATATCAATCATAACTTATGCCCAGTAATTTATTTTTGAATCTGTATTTCCAGATTATAGAATGTGAAAGAGCAATTGATTTTTTTCCCCTAGGTCTTATTTGCGGCCAAGTCCTAATCTTACAAAGATTACCTTAGATATCTAGACTTCCTCTGGGTTACCCTGCTATCTGCAATATTGTAGCCATTAAAGTAACTTTTTCAAGTAACCTTCTGTGACCACAAATAGCAGGAGGGCAGTTATAAGTGCATGGCTGTCTTTATAAATAGTATTTCCCTACTTTTCCAACTTGTTATAGGACTCTATTTTTACTTTATTATTACAAGATTGGAAAATGATATTAATGATAATGATCACCATACATGGGGAGGAAATTGACCATGAAGATGAATTTAAAATTACACTGTGTTTCACATGTGGTATGCTCTCCGCTGGTTTCTTGCTGAAGCTACTATTGGGCGCTACTAATGACTATGACATATTCCATATTTGGTTGTCGCTCATCAGATTGTATTAACATCCACCCCCTCTGAAAAAAGTCATTCTGAATATTCTACATATTAGGCAGAATTAAAAATCAAAGGGAAAACACATGGCAAAGCATATTTTAAGTTCCATTAAAAGTTTTCATTATATGCTTCCACTACTTGCAAAAGAAAATGAGGAAGGTTAAGATAAGATACAAATATACATTCTTAAAAGGAACAAGACAAGTATAATTTTTAAACCTTGAAGGGATATTGGTAAATTTACTCCAAGTGTAAGGTTATTATAATATTTAAACTATAATTATATTTAATGCCATAAAAACAAATATTGTTGAATTTTGTGTCCTTTTAACTTTCTCTGGAAATGTACCATTTATAAAAATTGTTGATCAGATTTGGAATTTTACAGTGTTAAAAGTTATTTCATTAATAGCTATTTTGCTATTACTTATATTGGATAAAAATTATTAATTTACCCATAGTAAACAAGTGACAAATAAATCACCTGCTTTTATATCTTTTGGACACCAAAATACATTTTAGACTTTATCAATTTGTAGTTCATAAACCAAATTCTATTTCACATTTGCTTTATGTATCTCTTGGAAATTACCTCATTATAAAGATTCTTTATAAGCATTTTCTTTTTGCTGGCACTATGTAAGACTATGGAATAAATGAAGTATATATTTTGTTTTTGTTTTCTTGTTTTAACAAAGCAGAAATGAATATTACCTGAGCAAAGTTTCATAGAATGCAGTGGTTCTCTCCTTGCATCAGTAGAGATATATTCTAAAGCAAATTGGTTAGTTATTTTGATAAATTAATGTTTCTTATTTGTTTAAAATGAGTCCTGAACTTACTTTGTGTATGGTGGCTTCTTTATACATTGTGTTAGAACCTTAAAGTTTATGAAATACTATCTAATATAAATTTAAATATTATTATAATAAATATACAAAATTATAAGCCAGAAAATGCATGGAATTTACTTTTAAGTCGTAGACTATAAATATTGTTTAATATAAAGCCATATATACCAGAGAAATGCATTAATTTTTTCCTAAATTTCTAAGAGCATTCTGAGAAAAGGAATAATATCTGTTTTGTTTCTTGTTTGTTTAAAATGAGTCCTGAACTTACTTACTTTGTTTATGATGGCTTCTTTATACATTGTGTTAGAACCTTAAAGTTTGTGAAATACTATCTAATATAAATTTAAATATTATTATAATAAATATACAAAATTATAAGCCAGAAAATGCATGGAATTTACTTTTAAGACATAGACTATAAATATTGTTTAATATAAAGCCATATATACCAGAGAAATGCATTAATTTTTTCCTAAATTTCTAAGAGCATTCTGAGAAAAGGAATAATATCTGTTTTGTTTCCTACTGTATACTAAAACTTAGCATAATGCCTGATGCATAAAAGATCCTCAATAAATATTTTTGAATTATGAACACCTAAATATAACTAATAAATGATATGGTGGTAAAACATCTTTTAATAAAATAGAATATTATGGCAACATTTTTAGTATTTTCTAGGATATAATATTAACCAAATTATTTTGTCCAAACTACAGCTACATAAATAAAAATATGATATAGTAATCTCCTCTCCTAATATCATAAACTTGTAATATTTAATGAATGTTTTTCTCCCTTCTCATGCAGGAATATAGAGAAAGGAGATGAAAGTATTCAATATAGTCTTTTGAAACATTTTTATATCTAGAATTTCAGATACTTGATTGTACCATTTTCTTCCAAATTATTATTTGTCTCCTGCCTTTAACTTTTTCTGTATCCACTGCTCTTATGGTTCATCAATTTCTTCTTATTCCTTTCACTTCTGACCTGCTCCCTTACTAAATTCCATCTGAAATTCAATTTAGCCATCAGTTGTCAGTGATATCCCAGCCATTCTGTTAACATGTAGAATTACGTCTTTGTTATAAATCCTGATCTGAACTTCAAATGTACTCTCAGTGCTACACAAGACGTTTTTTATCTAACCATTTTCCTCTCTTTTCCCTTAGAAAATAATATGAATATTCTCTCTCCTCAAATTCTGTACTTGCCATTTCCCTTCTTTTTCTTAATCCTTGTGTGTTTAGAAATTTTTTTTTGGTTCTAGTTTCTCATTTAATGAATAGTTTAGCAGGGTATGTAATTATTATGTTTCTGGAGAGAAGAAGAATTGTCCAGTCTCCTGTCTGAAAGTGGGCAGGATGATTTGGCTCTCTTGCTTGGGGTAACCCTTTCCTGCAGGACTTTAGGTTTAAAACTTCCTCCACTGTGCTGTCAGTTCCCATTCCTGTTTTTGCTTTTCATTTTCCATTCTTCATCTTCTACTGTTTCCTCTCTTTCTTTTTATCCTTGTAGGCTAACACCTTTTTGATTACTCTATACAACTGTTTTAGTGAGGTTTTGGGAGAGACAAGTGATAAATGCATTTGGTCAATCAACCATGTTTAATAGAAAGGGCCTAGTTTTAAAAATTATACTCTATCATAATGCCACCCAAATATTATAGGATGGGTTTGAATAAGTTATTGAGAAAATGATAATACCCTATATTGACACCCTAATCTGTGTCTTTTACTTTGATAGAACTCTTTTTTTTTTTTTTTCTTTTTTTTGCTGCATTGGGTCTTCGTTGCTGCATGTGGGCTTTTCTCTAGTTGCGGCGAGCGGGGGCTGCTCTTCGTTGCGGTGCATGGGCTTCTCATTGCGGTGGCTTCTTGTTGCGGAGCACGGGCTCTAGGCTCCTGGGCTTCAGTAGTTGTGGCGTGTGGGCTCAGTAGTTGTGGCTCGCAGGCTCTAGAGTGCAGGCTCAGTAGTTGTGGCGCACGGGCTTAGTTGCTCCGCGGCATGTGGGATCTTCCCGGACCAGAGACCCAACCCATGTCCCCTGCATTGGCAGGCGGATTCTTAAGCACTGTGCCACCAGGGAAGTCCCTATAGAACTCTTTATACATCATTTCATCTGACTTTCCCAATGAAACCTGAAGTGACATTATTTTCATTTAGAAGATATAACATGAGTTAGACTTGTTACTTTTTACAAATAGCATAATCTGAAACTAAATACTCTGTTACAGCTTGTGAATAAAAGAGAAAAAAATTACTTTGAAGACTTATAAGAATGAAGAGTTAATATATGTAGATTATAGTGTTAGTTTTCTATTGCTTTCATAATAAATTACCACAAACTTAGTGTTTAAAACAATACAAATTTATTATAGGTCAGAATTCCAACATGGGTCTCATTTAACTAAAATCAAGTTGTCAGCAGGGCTGCTTTCTTTTCCAGGGGCTCTGGGGAAAAATCCGTTCCTTGCCTATTCCAGTATCTAGAGACCACTAACTTTTTTTGGCGCATGATCCCCCAACCTCCGTCTTCAAAGCCAGAAAAGGCAGATTGAGTCTTTGCCATGTTACCTCAGACTGGCCCTATCTTTTGCCTCTTCTCCCATATTTAAGAACTCATGTGATTATATTGGATCTACCTGGATAATTTGGGATAATGTCCCATCTCAAGGTCAGTTTATTACCAACTTTAATTGCATCTGCAACTTTAATTCTCTTTTGCCAGGTAACATATTTGCAAGTTCCAGGTATTAGGATATGAGCATCTTTAGGAGGTCATTGTTCTTCCTAACACAAGTAACTAAGAAAATTCCTGACATAGACTATTAATAAATGGACTCTATTACTATTTATTCAACAAAATATTTATTAAATTCTAATCCCACATGTATTATTTATATTTCCATTAATTATCTAATTCATAGGAACCGTGGAGGTTGGTGAGGCAGGTATTACTCAAGCTTTCAAATATTTCTTCTGGTTTAAAATATTGGTACTAATGATATGACAATGGAAACCATAATCTTATCTTTATACTTTGAGTGCTTATAAAAGTTTTAAATATTGTGTTATCTATGACTGTTCATTTGCTAAATGGAAAGCTAATTGTCTAAAGGTTTTTTTTTGATCAAGAAAAGAAATAACATCTTTACTACTTAAAATGGTTTATAGTTTTAAAATATAAAACTAAAGAAAACCTGCTAATACTTATTTTCAATGTTAGGTCACAGAGCAGACTAAATTTTATACATGCAGAACTACAAGTTTACTGTTATTAAAATTATCTTGTTTTAATAATAAAATTGAGATACGCAAATAATATTTTCAAGGGCTTTGTTTGCTTGTGTTTAATGCAGGCCTAGCAGGTCTGCTAATATTTTTGCAATGAACATGGTCATTTAGAGCAATTCAGAGGAAACAACTCTACTAAGTGTTTTCTGATCTAACATTTTTTTTTGTCCTCTGGGAGCAATTATTCTACAAAATGACAAAGTGGCAAGGGCAAAAACCTAGCTACCAACAGCATAAAATTACTTCTTTATTTCAGAGTTGAAATTCTTGATCTAATTAATAGCCTGAAATTGCATGACAAGTTTTTCCATTTAGACAACTAACATATTAATCTATTTCATGTGGTATCCATCTGCTCACATAGAATTTTCCAGAAAGACTATCCATACCTCCTTGCACTCCTGTCCCATAGCTATTTTCAAAAGCAATATATAATTACTAGATGATATAAAATACTAATATACAGCACCTGGGGGCAGTTATTGGCTTTCAGAAAAGAAAAATTGCAGGCAAATCTTTTTGCAAATCTCTAAAACTCAGATATTGAGGGATAATATTAGAGTAATTCATTTTCCAACTCACGTCATCCCATAATTGAACTTTTTGTGTAATATGGCAAATCGAGCCTTTTGGGGGGAAGGGAGGGTAATTTCATTCATAGGGAAGGAGGAGTTTCAAAAGAAGATGAGTAAAGTCTTACATAGTTCTATAAATTGAATTATCACACAGGTCTTCTCTCTTCTTCCCTTTGTCAGTCTACAGCAAAAATGCATACTTAACAGTAAGGGAAAATAAAAGTGAAGAAAAAGGTCACAGCAGTTTAAAAAAAAATAATCATTTTTATATAGCAAATAAAATCAGGTTTGTTTGTGCCTCAGTTAGAGTTCCCATTTATTGGAATGCAGGGGAGGCTGTTAAAGTATTTTTCAAAATATATAAAATATTAAAAAATGAAAAATAAAATTATACACACACAGTTTTGCCACTGAATATTGTAAATAATATCACCTGTGTAGTTAATGGATTATTTTTGAAGCTGTTTCTCCTGCTTACTATATGACCTCAGGAAAAGTATTTACTCTTTCTGTACCTTGGTTTCCTCATGTGTAAAATGTGAAGTGTTGTCAACCAGAGAAACTCACCTAAGCCTTGGTGTGCAGAGTTGTTTTTTGCAGATAAAACATATACTTAAGTATGCAGCACCTGTGTGACTGACCTCAGCTATTCAGATTCCAGCACCCCGCCCCCCAGCAAAAAACAAGCATTCACTGTAAATTACATCATTAGTTTAAATATCTGATCAGACCGGTACTGCAGCCCAAGGCCTCTGGCATATAAAAACACTCTTATCAGGCAGAATATTATAAGGACTCAGAACTCATTTCCCAGGAGCTGGCCAAGGGCCAGTCCTGAAGATTTTTTGGGAATGTACAAGGTTTGAACAACGCAGACCTGCTGAGTTAACACTTTACTTCACAAGGCCCCTGAATAAACACTCTCAACTCTTTATATTGCAGATTATTTCAAAAATAGTCAACAGCAAAGGCACAGATATTTGCTACAAACTATTTAAATTTCTGTTACTACATATAACATATTTTAGCCTCTATTTGTAAAAACTGTCCAAGTGTATTTATTTTGCTTGAAAATGCATTTGCTTTTTAAAAAGAAATTAAGATTTAAAACAAAATATCTTGCTGAACAGAATCCTTGCAGGAAAGTGAATTCTGATTACTTATGTACTTTATTTACAAAGAATTAACCAGGAAGACCTTTTCATTTATACTTCTTCACTGGAAATAATTCTCAAATATTTTAGAATTATTTTATAACCTGCAAAAATCTGCTTTAATATCTTATAAAATAAATTGCATAATATTTTCATCTAAAAACATTAATTCAAACAGCTACAAAATATGAAACAAAAGTGGGTTAATAAATATATAGTAGCATAAATAATTTAATCTGTAATGCTATATTATATATTTATAGTACCTCAAATTACTCCCATCAGCTATCATTAGAATATATGGATCAATCGGCATCAATCTACAAAGAAGGTGGTTAAAGAAAAAATTTAAACACTTCAGTTATTAGCACATGTAAAAGATAAATTGAACTATAAGATACTAATGAAAGAAATCAAAGACGACACAAACAGATGGAGAGATATACCATGTTCTTGGATTGGAAAAATCAATGTTGTGAAAATAACTATACTACCCAAAGCAATCTACAGATTCAGTGCAATCCCTATCAAATCACCAATGGCATTTTTCAGAAAATGAGAACACAAAAATTTTACAATTTGTATGGAAACACAAAAGACCCTGAATATAAAACACTGAATATTCAAAGCAATCTTAAAAAAGAAAAATAGAGCTGGAGAAAACAGGCTCCCTGACTTCAGACTATGCTACAAAGCTACAGTAATCAAGACAGTATGGTACTGGCACAAAAACACAAATATAGATCAATGGAACAGGATAGAAAGCCCAGAGATCAACCCACGCACCTATGGTCAACTAATCTATGACAAAGGAGGCAAGGATATACAATGGAGAAAAGACAGCCTCTTCATTAAGTGGTACTGGGAAAACTGGACAGCTACATGTAAAAGAATGAAACTAGAACACTCCCTAACACCATACACAAAAATAAACTCAAAATGGATTAGAGACCTAAATGTAAGACCGGACACTATAAAACTCTTAGAGGAAAACATAGGAAGAACACTCTTTGACATAAATCACAGCAAGATCTTTCTTGACCCACCTCCTAGAGTAATGAAAAGAAAAATAAAAATATACAAATGGGACCTAATGAAACTTCAAAGCTTTTGCACAGCAAAAAAATCATAAACGAGATGAAAAGACAACCCTCAGAATGGGAGAAAATATTTGCAAATGAAGCAACTGACAAGGGATTAATCTCCAAAATATACAAACATCTCTTGCAGCTTAATATCAAAAAGGCAAACAACGCAGTCTAAAAACGGGCAGAAGACCTAAATAGACATTTCTCCAAAGAAGATCTGCACTTGGCCAAGAGGCATATGAAAAGATGCTCAACAGCACTAATTATTAGAAAAATGTGAATCAAAATTACAATGAGGTATCACCTCACACTGGTCAGAATGGCCATCATCAAAAAAATCTACAAACAGTAAAGGTTGGAGAGGGTGTGGAGAAAAGGGAACCCTCTTGCACTGTTGGTGGGAATGTAAATTGGTATAGCCCCTATGGAGAACAGTATGGAGGTTCCTTAAAAAACTAAAAAGAACTACCATATGACCCAGCAAACCCACTACTGGGCATATACCATGAGAAAACCATAATCCAGAAAGACACATGCACCCCAATGTTCACTGCAGCACTATTTACAATAGCCAGGAGATGGAGGCAACCTAAATGTCCATCAACAGATGACTAGGTAAAGACGATGTGGTACCTATATACAAGGAAATATTACTCAGCCATAAAAAGGAATGAAATTGGGTCATTTGTAGAGACGCAGATGGACCTAGAGGCTGTCATACAGAGTGAAGTAACTCAGAAAGAGAAAAACAAATACCGTATATTAACACATATATGTGGAATCTAGAAAAATGGTACAGATGAACCTATTTGCAAAGTAGAAATACAGACACAGATGTAGAGAACAAACGTATGGACACCAAGGGGAGAATAGGGGGTGGGATGAATTGGGAAATTGGGATTGACATATATACACTACTATGCATAAAATAGATAACTAATGAGAACCTGCTGTATAGCACAGGGAACTCTACTCAGTGCTCTGTGGTGACCTAAATGGGAAGGAAGTCCAAAAAAGAGGGGATCTATGTATATATATAGCTGAGTCACTTTGCTGTACAGCAGAAACTGATACAACATTGTAAAGGAAATATACCCCAATTAAAAAAAAATTGTAATCTTTTATTCAAGGAAAAAAAACTTTTTAGAAGGCCAATTCAACTGTTCATTTTTGTTAAGAGCATTCAATAGAAAAATAGAATGAGGAGGTAATCACTGTGAGACAGTAAGGAAAGAAGACCTGGTCCAGATCTGTTTGGTTAGCTTCTACTTGATGCAAGTTTCATACCTTGTTAAGAAGAAAAAATATATTGTGTGTGCATGTGTATGAGAGAGAGGGAGATACATATGTTGTGTGGTTATATATAATTAGTACCTAACATTTTGTCAAGAATTATTTTGGGAGAAATTCCTTTAGTGGAAATAATTCCTTTAGGTTTTGATAACAGAAAATAGGGGTCCCAAGTTAAACCCCTGCTCTCTGTGTGACCTTGTTCAAAATATTTACCTCCTTTTTCACCAAAGTATTTTATACCTCACTTTCTTCATCTGTAATTTGAGTTGAGTTTAGGTAAGGAAGTTCAGTTTAGGTAGAGGAAGGTATGCCCTGGCATGGATCTAAACTGTGTTCAATACCGGAATTTTGAAATGCCTTGATATGTTTGCCTTGCCTGACGTATGAGCAGCACGGGCTTGCCAAAAGTACATTTGCATGGGAACTAATTGATCCTCTGCAAGAGAACTCCTTGTATATCTAGACAGAGCTAGGAAAAAAAAAGCTTCCTATTACTGCAGAGTCTTGGTGTTTGGGAGGAAATTAGTGATTCTTTGTGAAGTTTTGGTAGAAGTAGCAGGGATTCATGTGTATTGTGGTATTTTGGCAGTATCTGACATTGTGGGTATTATCAAATGGGGAATGGTTGATCAATTTCATGAGCTGAGTAGTTTTCTTTTTCTTTGTTTCTTCATATATAGGAATCCCAGAGATTCCCTTAAAACATTCCCTTAAAGCACAAGGGTTGGTAAAATACGTGTTTCATGGGAATAAAACTACTACTCCACAAGATTAATATATCTGACCTATTTATATATTTATATACATCCCAATAGCATATTAATTCCAACTGAACTTCTGATTATTAGTATTAATGATAAAAAAACTGTCATGTATTTAGGGTCTGCTATATGTCAGACACTATGCTAAATACTTGATCTCATTTAACTTTCACAAAAACATCATGAGATTTATTTTCTCTTACTATCCCATTTAAAAAAAAAAAATCCTCATTGAGTGATGTCCATTTAGATGTTCCAATACATCTTAAAATTTACCCAGAAGATGTGTTGGCAAAGAATAGTTTTTAACACAGTTCTACTCCACTTTGCTAATTTTCAAAAAAATTGAAAAACTTGACCCTCATATAAATACAAATGAACAAAGTCAGTGGTTTTATTCAACTAATTAATAAATGAGATAATTACAAGATGCTAACACTGGTTTAAAGGAGAATTTGCAAAACTGAGGTTTATATAGTAAATCAGTCAAGGAATACTGAAATCAATTTCCTAATAGATACAAAATAATATCCTACAGGGCAATAACGTATAATATTTGAGGTTATTTTTTTCTCTCAGACAGAAAATAATCACTTCTATAAAGGACAATATTCATTTAGATTATTATGGACAGGAATGATTTACATTGCTTTTAGACAAGATCATTTTGCACTGCTAACAGTTTTCCACAAATTAACTTCACAATTTTTTTATGTGTAAATTTCATGGAACAAGGAACCATTCCTGAAACCTTTTCAGGAACTTTATTGACATTGCTAGTACAATGCTGTGGTAGGCAGAATGATGGCCCCTCTAGAAATATCTACACTCTAATTCCCATAGCTATGTAACTATGTTACCATACATGGCAAGAGGGACTTTGCAGATGTGATTAAGTTAAGGATCCTGAGATGGGAAGATTATCCCGAATCACCTCATTTGGTTCAGTGCAATCACAAGGGTTCTCAAAAATGAAATTGAGAGGCAAAAGAAGAGTCAGTGTCAGAATGCAGTAATGTGAGAAGTCAACACTCCATTTCTGGCTTTGAAAAAAGAAAGGAGGCCATGAGCCAAGGAATGCAGGCAGCTTCCAGAAGCTGGAAAAGGCAAGGAGGGGGATTCTCTCCTGTAACCACAAGATAGGAACACAGCCTTGCCAACATTTTGATTTTAGCCCAGTGGGACCCATGTCAGACTTCTGATCTACTGTAAAATGATATGTTTACATAATTTTAAGCCACTAAGTTTGTGGTAATTTGTTAACAGTTAACCTAGGAAACTAGTACAAATACCTAACAAAGTACATACACAATAAGCATCTGTTGAATGAATAAATTATTTAATGGTTGAATAAATGTAACTTGTTCAAGACATGTAGTTAATATGGGGTGGGTCCTGGGTCAAGCCTTTCATGCCTGTCCCTACAACGCTTGCTGTTACCCACTAAGTTCCCCTTTTCTTATGCAGTCACAATAGTATCCTTCAAATTATTTCCTGAGACTTTTTTTCCTGGAGAATAGTCTATAAATATATGTAGAAAACCATAGATTCTCAAGCATTCATTCTAATAAGCAAATGGCCTGTAGTCAATATTACTGTTTATTTTTTATAAAATTGTTTTAAATGATTAATATTTGGAATTTTTGTATTTATAGGTTTTCTTTTTAGTACTGCAAAGGGAAACCTGATGATGCTGAAATTCACACTATTGCTATATCACATTGCCTCTATTTCCTGTATTTCCATAAATATATTTAATATATTTCATCAGAAGACTCTGAAGCTGAGAACTTAAGTGCCTAGTTATTGAAGACCCATTCTTCTAATAATCTTCTACTTTAAAAAGAAATTTTTTTCAATTTGACATCCTTCAATGTAGGACAACATAGCAAAGATTTTAAGGACAAATGTAAAACTAATACATGTTTTCATTGTTGCCTTGCAATGAAATTGTGCTCTAAAATTTTACACCCAAATATAGTAGATGTTTTAAAATATCAAATTTTTAAATTAATGAGTAGTTAAAAAAATAAACTGTCTCTTCTTTTCACCACATGAGACTTTTAAGATTTAAATTGTTTTAGAGTGTATTTGTTAATACTCATTAACTAAATAGCAAATGACAACAATGACAACATAGTATGATTGGCAAAACATCATTAGAAATTTTTATAAAAAAGAAAAATTATAAATATTTGGATTTTCAAATTTATTACTGCTTAAGTCTGTGAACTCCAATTCTAGAAATCTCAAGGCAGGAAATCATGAAATTTACTGAAGATCATGACTTTGCCAGATTGAACTGGATTGTTAAGAGCTAATTTATAGCACCACAATCACATTTATTTTTCTTTCTCTTCCCCTAAGATCTGAGTTCTTTAAAAGAAAGATGTATACTTTATTCCTTGTTCTCTGGCAGATACATAGTACATATTAAATAAATATGTGTGATATGGATTATATAGTACATAAAAAGGGAACTCTAATTCTTTTGTTTGTAGTAATTTTTTAGTAATCATTCTGAATAAATTAAATCAATTGGATATTTAGACCCTCACTTTTGCATATAGTCTACCTCATAAAAGATAAAGATCAAGAAAGGATAAGCATGTGTGATAACACTAACACAATTTATTCTTAATTATCCCATATAATTTTTATATATTTGTATAGGTATACATAGATATAAAGAAAATAATTATAAAAGATAAGATAATGCCTTTCTGATTTATACTGGTAGTCGAACTCAGAATGAGATGCTGGAGTCAATTGAACACACTGTATGACTCTAAATAAATGAGAAATGACTGATCTGCAAATGAGCAGAGTCTATGTCATGGTTTTCTAATACTGTGGAAATGGAATATAGTCCCTACCCATAAAGTAGATTATAATCAGTAAGGATTGGTGCGATAAGGCAAATATACCAGTAACTAAAATACAAGGGAAGTGTGCTAAAGAACAGTGAACATACAGAGATATGAGAGTCAAAGGAAAAAATTGTTAAGTTGGGTAGAATAGAAAAACATTTATTAAAATTAGAATGGGAGTCAGAGTGGGAGTTAAGCCTGAGGGATTTATCGAGTAAGGATGATGGGGTTAGGGAGAAAAATCCTAGTATAGTACTACACCTCCAGAAAAAGACTTAGTTTTCTGCTTTAATGTAAATTTCAAGGCCAGAAATTAGCTCAAATTTTTCTCCGCACCACTTCAAATATTTTTCTATTTTGCGTGCTTCTTTTCCACATTTTCTTTGCTTCTAACTCTAAAATAAACCATCTTTCCTGCTGAGAATAACCTGTCCTATTCTGGGCTTATCTATTTCTACCTTCTCTATTATCTTTCTTCCCATTTACCTTCCTTATAATTTTCATCTTTAGTTTTTACTAATTTTATTTTTAAATCTTTGATTTAGACTCAACACCCTGAAATCATTTTACCAGTTTTTCTCTAATAGCTGAATTTTTCCATTCCAAGTGATCTTGATTCACCTCTGACAGCGGCTCTCTAACCACTGCCTAATGTCAGGCTCTTTTTGGCTCTTATTTGGACTGGTACAATGGCCTCCTGGTATCCTTCCCTTAAATATCTATTCCCTTTTATGCATTCAGATTAATCATCTTGGAATACATCTCCATTCATGTTGCTACCAAAGCACAGAATTCATATAGTTTCCAAAGAATTAATATTTCACTATGCCATAATTTTTTATAATCGATTTTTCTCCAGGTATCAATAATCAGTCTTCAAGGTTTAGAATAAAATGTTCTTGCTCAATTCTTCTTCTCTAGCTACAGACAAAAACAAATGTGATTGCCCTCTTCTAAACTCCTGAAAGTAACTGCCTTGAATCACTGTAATTCCTATTAGCCCAAACTTCCACTAGCATTTTATTATTATTATTTTTAAATTTTTATTTATTATTCATTTATTTATTTATGGCTGTGTTGGGTCTTCGTTTCTGTGCGAGGGCTTTCTCTAGTTGTGGCAAGCGGGGGCCACTCTTCATCGCGGTGCGCGGGCCTCTCACTATCGTGGCCTCTCTTGTTGCGGAGCACAGGCTCCAGACACGCAGGCTCAGTAGTTGTGGCTCACGGGCCCAGTTGCTCCGCGGCATGTGGGATCCTCCCAGACCAGGGCTTGAACCCGTGTCCCCTGCATTGGCAGGCAGATTCTCAACCACTGCGCCACCAGGGAAGCCCTCCACTAGCATTTTAAACTTATCCTCTTATCTTGTAATATCTAAAGGGCAAAGATTACAAGATTTATATATATTCACACTACTAAAATAGCACTTCACACATTATAGGTACTCAATAAACATTAATTCAAGGGTTTAGTTTGTCTTAACTTTAAATGTCTTTGGGATTCCTACATTTGGTGAAGAGTTTCTTTACTTTATTTTCTGTTAAATGTTGAAAATGAAAAGACAGTGTATGTATGGCTGTCATCAAAAGTTGTAACTGTTTTTGTATTTTTTTTCTTTTTTAATCTAAAGGTTTATTAGGTTGAAAAAGAATTCCACGTACCAAGGACACGTTAGTGATAGTAAGGTATTGTTTAAACTATAAGAAATATTTTATTTGAAAGACTTGGATTTTAATAGTTTACAAAAATCTAAAGAAAAAAGCAGAACCAATATAGCAGAAACTGGACATTTTTTTAAATTCCAAAAATGTTCAAATATATCACATTATGATGATTAAAGTATTGATCTATTCTTACATTAATTAAAATGTTGCTATTTCATGAGATCATGATATAAAGCCCTGGCATGTTCCTCCCATTCATCAAATATCAAAGAATGACAAGCTGTACAGATATATAATTACTCAACGTTCTTTATTTTTACAAAATGTTGGGTAGCCTATTTGAGAGCATTCTAAAAAATAATATCACACACTATTTAAAATAGAAAATTCCTGTCAGAATAAGTGAAGTATGGCTGACAGAGTAGATTTCTGCTATGGTTTAGATATGTTATTATTTTCCTTATTTTGAAATACCTTAGATTATTAGAATGGCCCCATTATGAATTAGCCAGATTGCATTGTGTTACCTATTGAAACTTCACTCTATGAAGAAAGCATTGAATTCGAACTCACATATTGTTTCCCCCTAATTGCAGGCTTGGAAGTTTAGTTATATTATAGGCCTTAAAGGGGGTGTTAGACTTTGGGTCAGTAGTATCTATTCATTTATTTTTGGTGTATTTCTATGTTCATTTAATAGATGAAAAAAATGTTTATAGTGATACAGAGAGAAATAGTTACAGGTACATATGTCTGTGTGTGTGGAGGCAGGGGTAGGTGCAAGAGTGTGTAAAATACCCCACAGAAATTATATTCAATTTTGTGACCTCACTTCCTTGTTATGAATGAAGTGTCTATTCTGAGGATATATAAACTTATTTGTTACTTTAATATTTAGAGTCCTGGTAACAATAGGCTGTTCAGCTCTTATACAGAAAGCACTTCCTTCTTTGTAACTGCTAACTGATGATTAATTATCTAATGCCTATAGTTCCTATTACTTTGTATTTTTATTTAGTGTTCCATTTTCTTTTCATCTATTGAATTTAAGTATGAAAACTTAAAGCTCACAGATGATATCATATAATTCTTGTATCCTCTGAAATTCCTAAGAGAGCACTCTGCACATATGAGGCTGTACGGTACAGCTGACAAAGCATGTGGTTTCAAGTTCAGAAGACTGGGCTCACATTCTGGTTTTACATGTTAACTGAATGCATTTGGGAAAAATCTCACTCTTGTTGACTCCAGTTACGTCTTCTATAATATTAGGCTGCAGGGATAAGTTTTCTCGATATTAAGTGAGAACATTTGTACAAAACAGTTTTGTAAATTCTGTATAGTTTTAATGTATGTTGTAGAATTCTTCGTTAGATAAAATTTCCATATTAAATGAAGAATATAATTTAAAATATATAGAGAGTTATTAATGATTGCAAAAAGCTGCTGTCTCAATAAAGCTTACTCTGGATTTATTTTATCATATCAGAACACAGGAAAACTAAATAGGTTACAACTCATTTAGTTGTTCCAACTTAAAAAACAAATCGAAAAACAAACAAAACCCTGTGATTCTAATGTCATCAGTTAAATAAATCATAGAGGCCCTTTTAATTCTATCAAAATCACTAACTCTTTTGGGTTTCATATACTATGGTGCTTTCTCCCTGGATGTTATATTAATATTACCTTTCTTCATTCCTGAACTCTGCTTAGATGCTTCTCCTCCGTGATCCCATAACAACATAGCTACTTCCTATCATAGTGTATATTATATTCACATTGTTCTATACTTGACTGTTTAGTCCACATGACCAAAAGCTATGTGAGAGAAGGAATCGTGTCTGTCTTGTTCATTAATGAATCCAAATGATTGTCTCAATGTTTAGCACAGACTTAGTAAATATTTGTTGAATATGTGAATGCAGATTTATAGCCTAATTTAATACAAACAGGCTTATTTTTAAATGGCTGTATTTCAGAGGAATAAAAATCTTTACAATCCAAATTTAAATAGTCTTTTGAACTTATTCTTTGGAGACGTGTCTATTGACATTTACTAGACAAATTTGCTAGGATTCCTCTTTCTGAAGAAAAGGAAAAAAAAAGAACACCTCTTTTATTGACTTTTTTAACTGACAAGAAAAGGGTCTACATGGCTTCAATGATGTGATGATCATGGCTCTGAATCCCTCTGCTGGCTTTCGCTCCATGTGTTGGCTCAGGTTCTCAGGTAGACTCTCTTCACACAACTTTTCTTAGGACCAAACGTTACTTCTTTCCACTCATACTCTCATTGGAAGCTTGGCCCCCTCTCCCATGGTACATATATAGATACGTATGGAAGGATTTAACTGCCTGTTTGATTCTAGTGCCTATCCTTTGGCCAATTACCACAACAAAGGTATGGCTAGGGTAATGTTATTAGACATCCTCATCACATTCTACTAGGACAGTAGACAGTCTCAAAGGACTAAATACACTGGGGAAGGAGGGAAGACATGCAAGATAGGTAAAAAAGCATTTCCCCACTCCATCGTGTTTCGTCAGTGTTGCCTTTACATAGCAAAGAAATAGAAGTACTTCCACTGAAGTTTTCATCTAAACCATCTATCCTTGTTAAACAATATGTAGGGTCTTGCCAGCAGAACATGGAATTGGGAACATTTTCATTTAAGAAATCTGCCTAAAAATAATGAAAATGTTAAGCAAAATATTAAGAGAGTCTGAAAAAAGTTCAGCATTGCCATTTTACATTTATCTCACTTTTGAAACCTTGTTTTGATTATCCAAATAAAAATTCTAACAAAGAGTAGTTTGATTTTGTTTATGTTATAATATTTAGTAGGAACATATAACAGAATGAGTCAAAATAATGGTGCTTAATATTGAAAACCTGCTGTCCCACAAGATAAAATGCCTTTTATGTCCAAAGGTTAAAAGTACAGAAGACAAATGCCACAGTTAAAACTTTTTTTTAGATATGTACTAATTCAGCCACAACAGCTCTGTTATTAGCTGCCTTGAAAACAAGAGAAATTATTTTCTCAGGGCAGCATTTAGAATTTAGATAACCTCAAATGTCTTGGTTATGTTCTATCATATATTCTTTATATTTTAATATTATAAAAAATGTGTTTTATGCCTTAACTGATGCTCTTAAATTCTGATGATTAATTATTTAATTTTATCTATCTATGCCAAAATATTTTTAGTTACTTAGAGAATTCATCACGGGACACATGTATTAAACATCTTATCCATAATGTGATTCTACAATTATACATTCTTAAGATATACCTAACCTCATCCACTAGTTCTGATCATATAATTTTTAATATAATAGAATTTAGTTCATAGTGAAGTTTCAGAAGTATAGAATGTCTTGGTTGGAATTTGCCAGGTGTCAGATGAAATTAACACCTATAGTGCTTTTTAAGGAAAGCAAAGAAAATATTGTCACCTCAAGCAGTCATTTTTAACAGCTAAGTTTTTTATATTGAAAATAAACTGGAAGTCAGGAACATTTGATATTTGAAAATGATGGTAGACACTTGAAATATTTGTACATTAATAGTTAAATCAACTCAGGCGAGACTGAATGCATTTATAAAATTATTATTCTAAGTACTGAGGGGGAAGTCAAGATTAACTTTATGATGTATTTTAAATCTTTTAAATTAATTAGTCTTAGGAAGTTTGTGGGTTTAGTTTGGGCTTGTCAGACATAATTGAACTAATTTCACCAAGGAATAAAACAAGCATAAACATACGTTGGTTTTAAAAATGTGAACGTGATTGTGAAATCAAGTCCTTTCTTGATTCTGATCTTAATTAGTAGTTTAAAAGATTATAAAGTGAGAGGCCATTATACTTCAGTGTTTAGTATTAATATACATTTTTTGTGCCCCTCAACCAGACCTCGGTGTTTTCTCTTTGAATTGAAACATTAATTTTACAAAAATTAAGGAATAATAAGGAACCTGATATTATTACTTCTTCAGACTATTGGGCAGTGCACCGACTGACTCTTGGGACTCCATTACCAGGGGTTCTGATTCAGTGTGTGGCGGTCTGAGTATTTGCATTTCTAATGCACCCTCAGGTGATGCTGGCGCTAGTGGTCTGTAGAGCACCCTTTGAATAGCGCTTAGTTAGACCCAAATTGGAAAACAAAAATTATTTCCCATTTTTAAAATCAAGTTACAAGAATTAAAAGAAAGCAAGTTAATATATGCACACTAAAAGTAAAAGCAAATTTAGAAATTAAAATTTAAGAAGTTAAAAGTAAATTAAAATATATTTGTAAGTATTTACATTAATTATACATAGTAGGGAATAGTTTTTCTTTATTCAATTGAGAAAGTTATTAAACGATTTTCAATGTTATTCATATCTAATTTTCATTATGGTGAATTAAATGTAGATGCTACATATACTGATTTAAAGTATAAGACAAGCAACAACTGTGATATAAGTTTTAAAAATTTAGTGTTTAAACTTATCTCTATATTCACAATATGTTGCTATGAAACACATTCTGATCATGAGTCTACTTGATTTTTCCTAGGAAAAATTAAAGTGTCAGTTCAATAAACTAGCTTAGGTATCGAGTTTACTGCTTCCTAGTGACAGTCAGGTACAATCAATATGAAGAAGTAAGAGAAGGACTCAGTGCTCCTGTTATTGATAAGTGAAAGAACATATCCCTATAAAAAATAGTTGCTAAACCAGGTGTTTTTCATTACAAATAAAGAGAGACTTGAAAGCATAAATAATTTGTATGCCATATTAGATAAAGTCTGTCATAAAATCATTTTAAGGAAAGTATTTTAGAAAAGACCATGATTTTAACAAATGTGTGAAAGATATTGAAGTAAGAGAATTTGTGATAAATGATAGACTGAAATATTGAAAAATGGACCTCAGATATTATAAAAAAAAAAAAGGCAATGGAAAGGATAAATAATTTTCTACAGGGCATTTTTTAAAAATAGGGGTATAGTTGATTTACAGTGTTGTGTTAATTTCTGCTGTACAGCAGAGTGATTCAGTTATACATATATACACATTCTTTTTAAAATTCTTTTCCATTATGGTTTATCACAGGATTTTGAATATAGTTCCCTGTGCTATACAGTAGGACCTTGTTGTTTATCCATTCTATATATAATGGTTTGCATCTGCTAACCCCAAACTCTCAATCCATCCCTCCCCCACCCCTCCCCCCTTGGCAACTATAAGTCTGTTTTCTATGTCTGTGAGTCTGTTTCTGTTTCGTAGGTAGGTTCATTTGTGCCATATTTTAGATTCCACATATAAGTGATATATTATGGTATTTGTTTTTCTCTTTCTGACTTACTTCAGTCAGTATGATAACCTCTAGGTCCATCCATGTTTCTGCAAATGGCATGATTTCATTCTTTTTTATGGCTGAGTAATATTCCATTGCATATATATACCACATCTTCTTTACCCATTCATCTGTTGATGGACATTTAGATTGTTTCCATGTCTTAGCTATTGTGAATAGTGCTGCTATGAACATAGGGGTGTCTGTATCTTTTTGAATTATCCTTTGAATATTCGATGACTTCTCAACTGAACTTGTGTTATACTATAATTACATTCACTATGTATTTTGTCTTACTGAAAGCTACATGTTAGTTTTTATTTATGCAGTTTTATTAAGTTATAACTAGTATATAATAAACTGCATGTATTTAAAATATACAGTTTGTTAAGTTTTGAAACAGGTACACACCCATGAAACTATTACCATGATCAAGATAATGAATGTAACCATCACCCCTCAGAATTTTCTTTGCCCCTTTGTAATACCTCCTTCCAGCTCGTTCTCCTGCAGTCCCAGGCAACAATTAATATGCTTTCTATTATACATTTTATACATTAGTTTGTGTTTCCTAGAATTTTGTATAGACAGAAACATAGTATGTACTTTTTGTTGTCTGGCTTCTTTCACTCAACATAATTATTTTGACATTCATCTGTGCTATAGTGTATGTCAATAGTCCATTCGTTTTAATTGTTGAGTAGTAGTCCATTGTTTAGATAAACACTAAGACTGGAATCATGTAGTAAGGTCGGGTTTAAATATTTAAGAAACTGTCAAACAGTTGACGAATGGTAGTTGCACCATTTTACATTTCCACCAGCAGTATATGTTTTCCTAGCTAACATTTGATATAGTCAATTTTTAATTTTAGCTTCTCTAATCAGTGTGTATTTCTTTGTGGTTTTAATTTTGCATTTTACCTCTGTTGGACATCTTTTTCTGAGCTTATTTGTCATTTGTATATCTTCTTCAGTGGAGTGTTTATTTAAATATTTTTCCCATTTTCAAATTAAATTTTTATTGAGATGTTAGAGTTTTTTATGTATTCTATATACATGTCATTTATCAGATATATGCTTTGCAAATGTTTTCTACAAGATGGTGGATTAGCTTTTCATTCTCTGGACTGTGTCTTTTGAAGGGAAATTTTTAATTTTTATAAAGTCTAATTAGTCGGGTTTTTTTTTGGATTGAGGTTGAGATTTTGTTGTAGCATGATTATTGTAACAATAATAAATCTTTAAAAGAAGTAGCATTTGTCTTTCAAATATGTGACTTCTTTTCAATGTCATTTTAACTACTTGATAGTCTTTAAATTCCTTTTGAATTTTAGAATCAGTTGGCCAATATCCACCAAAAACCCAGCTGGGATTTTGATTGAGATTAAATTTAATTATAGATGAATTTGGTAAGAATTGTTATTTTTGCAATATCAAGTCTTCTATCTATGAACATAGTTTATTTAGGTCTTCTCTAAGCAATGTTTTATAGTTTTCAGTGTGTAGGTCTTCATATTTTTGTCAGATTTATCCCTGTTTCTTATTTTTGATGCTATTGTAAATGGCATTATTTTATTTCATGCTCTGGTTGTATATAGAACACTAGCAATTTTTATACATTGATTTTATATTCTGCAGCCTCGCTAAACTGACTCATTAATTCTAGTAATTTCAGATTTTCTAACCCACATTTATGCCATGTGTAAATAAAGGACAATTTTACTTCTTCCTTTCCAATCAATCTCTATGCCTTTTATGTTTTATTCTTGCCTTATTGCATAACTCAGAAATATCAGTACAATAATGAACAGTAGTGTTAAAAGCAGACACCTCTGTTTGTTCCTAACATTTGGGGAAAAGCATTCAGTCCTTCACCATTAAGTATGATGTTAGCTGTATAGTTTTTCTAGATACCCTTTATCAGGTTGTGAAGTTCTTATATACGCTTGGTTTGCTGAGAGTTTTGGCAGGAATGGTTGTTGGAATATGACAAATGCATTTTCTGCCTGCCTTTCTCTGTCTCTCTGTCTCTCTTCCAACTCTCCTACCCGTGGCTAAAGGTTTATCAATTTTATTAATCCTCTCAAAGAACCAACTTTTGGTTGCATTTACTTTCTCTACTTGTTGTCTTCTACCTATTAACGTTTATTTGTATTCTCATCTACACTGTTTCTTTTCTTTTACTTACATAGGGCTTCATTTGCTCTTCTTTTTCCAGTACTACAAGGTGTAAGCGAGATGTGTTTATTTGGGAATTTTTTCTTTTTCTTTTTTTTCTCTTAAATGTAAGTGTTCAGTGCTCTAAATTTCCGCTGAAGTAGTACTTTTACAATGTCCAACAAATTTTTATATGTTGTACTTTTATTTTCATTTGGTTAAAAATACATTCTAATTTCTTTTTTGATTTCTTATTGGGCTCATGGGTTATTGTAAATTGTGTTATTTTCTCAACATTTCAGGATTTTCTGTTATCAATTTCTGTTTAAATTCATTTTGGTCAGAGAACATACTTTTTATGACTTGAATTCCTTTACATTTACTAATTTTTGTTTTATATGAATATGGTCTCTCTTGGTAAATGTTTTATGTGAACTTGTGTATTGTTCTGTTATTGGATGAAGCAGTCTATGAATTTCAAGTGGGTCAAGTTGGTTGATTGTATTGTTCCAGTCTTCTACATTCTTATTGAATTTATGTCTACTTTTCCTATTAGTACTGAGACATGGGTATTGAAATCTCTGATGAAAATTATGGATTTTCCTTCTGTCAGTTTTTGCTTTGTGTATTTTAAAATTCTGTCATTAGGTGCAGAAACGTTTAGGATTTTTCTATCTTCTTGAACTAATGACTCTGTTAAACAACAAAATTCAACTGAGTAAATTTTAAAGATCTTTTTGGCTTTATTCAGCAATTCATGAATTGAGCAGCATCCCATCCCATCTAGCAGACAGAAAGGAACTCCAAGGAGCTACACAAAATGAAAGACTTCTAGGCAGAAGGGAGCAGGAACAAGGAAGCTATATTAACAAAAAGTCCATTGGCTGTGGCGAGCTCACTTTCCTTCAGGGGATGTCAGGGATCAGTCAGGCAGATTACCTCACCAGTTGATGACCAGGTGATTCCTGATTGACTGGTTTAAAACTCCATTTCTGGGGCTTCCCTGGTGGTGCAGTAGTTAGGAGTCCACCTGCCAATGCAGGGGACACAGGTTTGAGCCCTGGTCTGGGAAGATCCCATGTGCCATGGAGCAACTAAGCCCATGCGCCACAACTACTGAGCCTGCGCTCTAGAGCCCGCGAGCCGCAACTACTGAGCCCATGTGCTGCAACTACTGAGCCCGCGCACCTAGAGCCCGTGCTCCGCAACGAGAGAAGCCACTGCAGTGAGAAGCATGTGCACCACAATGAAGAGTAGCCCCCACTCACCGCAACTAGAGAAAGCCCGCGCACAGCAACAGAGACCCAACACAGCCAAAAATAGATAAATAAATACATTTTATAAATAAGTAAATAAATAAATAAAATTCCATTTCTGGGAGAAGCCAAATCTATAATTAAGATAATCTATAATCTATAATTAAGTTAAGCCAAATCTATAATCTATAAGTCAAGGTTTGGTGATGTGGAGCTTAGCATAAGTGACTCCATTTGGACCTGTTGTCTTTAACACACCTTATCAATAGGAATAACCTTTTTTATACATGGTAGTAGTATTTGCCCTGAAATGTTTTTGGCTAGTATTAATACAGTCTCTTCTGCTTTCTTTTGACTAGTGGTTGCGTGGTATATATTCTTCCATCATTTTATTTTTAATCTATTTATGCCTTTATATTTGAAGTTGGTTTTTTGTAGGCACTATATAGTTTGGTTTTGCGGCTTTATCCATTTTGACAATATTTGTCTTTTAATTGGGCTATCTCAGCTGCCCAATTTCCATCTTAGTGTATCAATCTTATTAATTTCAATCATGCATTGTATTCCATTATGTTCACAAGTAGCCAAGGAGTTTCAAAGCAGCAAGCAACTGCTGGGGCATCTTGCCATATTTCATGAATTTGGTCGATAAGGAAACAGTGAGACCAAGTGAATTTAGACAGTTCATTACTCATGGCACTGCAAACAGCATGATATTCATACTTGCACTGGTTCCTCTGTGCCTGTCTGCTTTCCCCCCACTCCACCCCACCCCCTCACCAAGTTCCATGGAGGCAATAAGGAAAGAATCCAAGTAAATACTATGTACATAGAGTTTTTTGTCACAGAGAGGAATACGTTTGATCTCACAAGGGAACTGCTAACAAGCTTTCCCCACAGGAAAATATCATCTTTATTATCCTGGTCAGGAATCAAATCTGCCCTTTCTCCTGGAGGAAGATACTTGCTTTGTCGCTCTGGAATGCCTCTGGGGAGGAAGAGAGACTTTAGTTTTATTACCCTGGAATGTAAGCAAATCTGTTCCCTGCCCTGGAGCAGCTTTGCAAACGTTCTTGCATGAAGCTGTCAGTGCCCTTTGTTCAGAGGTTATGCAGAAATGGCAGACTCAGTGGGAATCATCTCCCAAAGTACCACTCAGAGTTCTGCAGAAAAGAATAGAAGCCACTTTAAGTATTTTGAATAAGAAGTGATTTAATACAAAAAATTAGAGGCTTATATAATGCTTGGAAGGGCGGGACAGCAAAAGTTAGAGAGGCCCCAAACTCACTGTCAAGATATCTGGAAGTGCAGGCCGAGCAGGTGAGCTGAGGGCTCAGATCTGTGCTACCTATGGTATAAAAGTGTTTAATTCTCAGCAGGATGCCTGAAAGCTGTTGGCAAAACTCCAGGTCTTCAGCCTGCTCTCTGCCAACGCCCTTGTGCCTGTCCTCAGCAGCACCAGAGAATAATGGCTTATCTTACTCTTTCACATCCCAAATCTCATTCAAGTGATTTTTTATTGGCACGATCTGGTGACACTCTGGGAATTTGGGAATGATTGCTGCTGGTCTCGTCCCTGTATTTTAGGAAAGAGTGTAGACAAAGGAGGTTGATGCTGAATCGATAGCAGATAATTCATCAAAGTCTTTATTAATGTAAATTCTAATAGTTTTTTTCTTTACAAACAATACTTTAGTGAATAACTTGGTACAGCTCCCTTTTGGCACATGTGAAAGGATTTCCAGTGGATTGATTCCTAGAAATGGAGTGGCTCACAGTGTGCGCCTATCTTGCATTTTGATAGATGGTACCAAATTATTTTCCTAAAGCACTCACTTTCCAAGGAGTAACCACAGGAGAATGGAGAGAGGGAAAGCCTATTTGCACATGATTTAAGAACAGAAATTGGTACTCAGGTCTCTCCTTCCTGGACACTGACTTAGTGCCTTTGGGTGATGAGTCTGTGAGGCAATGGGAGAGAAGAAGAAAGTGTGGTGGCTCTTTGATACTTCAAGACCTAATATCTGACATCAAGCGCTTCACTCTTCAGTAGGAAAGGAGAAATAAAGGATTGAATGTCTTCTCTGATAGGCATTATACCAGCAGGTTTCACATGGATTTTCCAATTTAATTGTCAGTATCATTCTATGAACTGGTATATTATCCTCACCTTCCTCCCTGATGAGCTCTTGAGTCTTAGCTGCCAAGTAACTTGTAGAAGATCGTACATTTAATAAATGGTAGGGATGATTCAAAAACGGCTGTGAAAGATTATAGAACCTATGTTCTTTTTTGTGTATGTCACAGACATCTTCCTTCCTGATAAACATCCTGGAGCCTCCTATTATTCTTTTAGGACTGTTTTACGCTCTTCAAGGCTGCCCGTGTATATTGGAAAGAACTCAGACTCCGGAGGTACAAATATTTGAATTTAATTTAAAGTTGGAGTCCCATCTCCACCAATGAATATCTGTGTGATTTTTGAGCAATTCAATTAAGCTCTATGAATTTTAGTGCCAACATCTATAAAACAGATATAAAAATATATACCTGGCAAGGTCGTTGTGAGAATTTGAGATGATATATACAACTTTCTTAGCACATTGTTACTACATTAATTGTGTGTACCTGTGATCATGGAGCAAGAGGGTAAAATACTTCGAGATCAGGACTAGCACGTGTTGAACTGTGAAACTAGATGAAAAGTTTGCGTGCGGCTGTCAATCCTGTACGATGGCATATATGTGGACTGCTAAAGTTGATGTTTCTGACTCTTCAAAGTCATATATTAAATCTGATATATCTGTGTCTTCACAAATCAAAACAAGCTGATACGACAAAGGGAAAAATGTTTGCAAATCGAAAATATAGACTAGAGTAGGATGTATAGACAAGACTACAAATCCAGTCTAAAATATAATTAACTTCTATTATTCCTTCTTAAGGAAAATTGGCTGGTAGCACTCTATCAGTATGCCTTTTTTCTGTCTTGCCCTAATGCAGATGAGATGGGAAACCAGGAACAGCCTGAACATCTTGGTGTTGTGCTAGTGGTATTTTTATTAGAATCAAATGTATATCCTTGAGTGCTTGCTGAAAATGTAAATGCACTTGAAAATTTTTCTAAACTTATTACTGCCAATGCGTTTAAACTGACCAAAAATTTTGATGCAAAATTTGTGTATTTTTTTAAAACTATCGAGACAGTAAAAATATTTAATTTGGTCACCACAATATATCTTCGCAGTATATTTCTAGTTTTGTAGCACGTAGACTTATTTGAATGTAACTATAGTTAACATATGCTAAATTTAATAGTTGAATTGCATTGATACCTTTTTCTTTTGATAATTTTCTTGATCCTGAGCAGTCTTATAAAGGGATACTATATTTTTTATCTTATAATGTGTGGACACCCATTTACTCATAATTTCTTTTTCCTCAAAAATTTGTCTCTGAAGGAAAGTTAGTGTAATTTTTGGATGAATATACAATGCTTTTAAGATTTTTAAATATAGAAATGATAAATGTATACACTTGGAGTCTGTTATCAATAAGTTATGCCTTTATGTCTTCTTTGCCAGAGGTAATTTTCTACCAGTTGTTGTTATACTTGCATTGAATAGAGTTTGTATCACTTTTTCACTGTGTGATTATGAACAAAGTATTTTTCTAACATGCCTATAAATTTTTTAGTTATTTTTATTCTTAAAGTACTATGCATCATTTCATAGAAAATTAATGGCATGGATATGTACCCAAAAGTAGATTAAAAAATCCTAATTTAATGGTTCATTTCCCAAAATTATTATGTCTCTCAGAGGTAATAATGTTCACTGGTGTATGTACTGTTCTGCTGTGAAATAACACTGGGGCACCTCAAGCTGTGAGGGTTAATGTGACACTCAGACAGATAAACTGGGTCATAATGCATAAATATTAGTGCTTGCATGCAGACTTATACTACATTCAGGCTGAGCTTTTGCATTTACACAGCAAATAGTCATCTTTCCAAAAAATATTGTTATAGACAAATTTAGGCCTGAAGATACTTTCATGGCTTTTCTATTTATATGTTTTCGCTGAAATGAAGGATTCCAGTAAGTCATAATAATTATTGCTAATGGAGGGGAACAGGGTAGGATTAATTCCAATCTTGCAGGGAGGAAAGATTTTATATATCCTTGAAGTTATGCGTTTAGTTATGGCTGCCTCTGATGTTCTGAAATGCATTGCATTTTAACCAAAAGTTTAGAGTATCTAACATTAGTTATTGACTAAAAAACAATGAAAATAATTGGCTGTTTTGGACATTCATGTATATGTTGATTTGTACCTCAGTATTTAATGGAATAAATTTTATCTGGGTGATAAGATTTGGTCGCCCTTTAACTTGACAAATAGAACAAGTTCTAAGGAAGGAGGGTGTATTAGTTTGTTAGGGCTGCTGTAACAAAGTTCCACAAAGTGGGTCGCTTAAACAACAGGAATGTATTGTCTTGCACTTCTGGAGGCTAGAAGTCTGAGATCAAGGTGTCGACAGGCTGGTTCGTTTGACGATTGGGAGGAAGATTCTGTGCCTTGCCTTTCGTCTAGATTCTGTTGAGTTGCTGGCAATCTTTGGCCTTCTTTGGCTTGTAGAAGCATCACCTTGATCTCTACCTACATCTTCACATGGCATTTGTGTCCAAATTTACCCTTTTTATAATAATGACAGTTATATTAGAGTAGGGGCTCACCCTACTCCATTATGACTTCATCTTAACATCTGCAGCAGCCCAATTGCCAAATAAGGTTATATTCTGAAGTACTGGGGATTATTGCTTCAGTATAAACTTTGGGGAGACGTGACTCAACCCATAATGGAGAGTATTAAGCACATATAATCCCCTTCTTAAACATGGATCTTGAAATTCAACCTACCCTCTCCCTCTCTCTGAACTAAATTTCAGTTCAAAACATTACAGGATTTGAAGGAAAAACTGTGCTTAAGATCTTTAAATTTCATGGCTGAAAATAACGCTAAAGTATACTGAAGCCAAAGTGAATGTCAAAGCTCACTCCAAAGCTATTTTCAGTAATTTTGACTCCCCACTTTTCTTAAGTGTTTTGAAAGCTTTTAAAGATGTTTATTTTCAACATTGTTTTCAGCAAATTGACATGTTAGTCAGGGATTTTGGTAAACAGAAAAAAATAAGGACAAGATTAGATAAATGCAAAAAAAGGCCCTAATCAAAAGGGCAGTAGAGTTTCAAGTGCACCAACCAGGGATAACTAGTATTTGAGAAATAAACAGAAAATAAACCAGTTAGGTGGTTGTTTGATTTGTTTTATTGAATATAAGGCATAAACTTATGGACATTCTTCATTCACTTGTCAACTTTCTTTCTTTTTTTTTTTTAATGTTTATTTTTTATTTATTTATTTTTTCTTATTAGTCATCCATTTTATACACATCAGTGTATACAGGTCAATCCCAATCTCCCAATTCATCACACACACACACACACACACCCCCAACTGCTGCTTTCCCCCCTTGGTGTCCATACGTTTGTTCTCTACATCTGCGTCTCAACATCCGCCCTGCAAACCGGTTCATCTGTACCATTTTTCTATGTTCCACATATATGCGTTAATATACGATATTTGTTTTTCTCTTTCTGACTTACTTCACTCTGTATGACAGTCTCTAGATGCATCCACATCTCTACAAATGACCCAATTTCATTCCTTTTTATGGCTGAGTAATATTCCATTGTATATATGTACGACATCTTCTTTATCCATTTGTCTGTCGATGGACACTTAAGTTGCTTCCATGACCTGGCTATTGTAAATAGTGCTGCAATGAACATTGGGGTGCATGTGTCTTTTTGAATCATAGTTTTTTATGGGTATATGCCCAGTAGTGGGATTGCTGGGTCATATGGTAATTCTATTTTTAGTTTTTTAAGGAGCCTCCATACTGTTCTCCATAGTGGCTGTATCAATTTACATTCCCACCAACAGTGCAAGAGGGTTCCCTTTTCTCCACACCCTCTCTAGCATCTGTTGTTTATAGATTTTCTGATGATGCCCATTCTAACTGGTGTGAGGTGATACCTCATTGTAGTTTTGATTTGCATTTCTCTAATAATTAGTGATGTTGAGCATCTTTTCATGTGCCTCTTGGCCATATGTATGTCTTCTTTGGAGAAATGTCTATTTAGGTCTTCTGCCCATTTTTGGATTGGGTTTTTTGTTTTTTTAATATTGAGCTGCATGAGCTGTTTATATATTTTAGAGATTAATCCTTTGTCCGATGATTCGTTTGCAAACATTTTCATCCATTCTGAAGGTTGTCTTTTCGTCTTGTTTGTGGTTTCCTTTGCTGTGCAAAAGCTTTGAAGTTTCATTAGGTTCCATTTGTATATTTTTGTTTTTATTTCCATTACTTTAAGAGGTGGATCAAAAAAGATCTTGCGGTGATTTATGTCAAAGAGTGTTCTTCCTATGTTTTCCTCTAAGAGTTTTATAGTGCCTGGTCTTACATTTAGGTCTCTAATCCTTTTTGAGTTTATTTTTGTGTATGGTGTTAGGGAGTGTTCTAATTTCATTCTTTTACATGTAGCTGTTCAGCTTTCCCAGCACCACTTAGTGAAGAGACTGTCTTTTCTCCATTGTATATCTTTGCCTCCTTTGTCATAGATTAGTTGACCATAGGTGCGTGGGTTGATCTCTGGGCTTTCTATTCTGTTCCATTGATCTATATTTGTGTTTTTGTGCCAGTACCATATTGTCTTGATTACTGTAGCTTTGTAGTATAGTCTGAAGTCAGGGAGTCTGATTCCTCCAGCTGCGTTTTTTTGCCTCAAGACTGCTTTGGCTATTCGGGGTCTTTTGTGCCTCCATACAAATTTTAAGATTTTTTGTTCTAATTCTGTAAAAAATGACATTGGTAATTTGATAGGGATTGCATTGATATAGATTGCTTTGGGTAGTGTAGTCATTTTCACAATATTGATTGTTCCAAATCAAGAACATGGTATATCTCTCCATCTGTTTGTATCATCTTTAATTTCTTTCATCAGTGTCTTATAGTTTTCTGCATACAGGTCTTTTGTCTCCCTAGGTAGGTTTATTCCTAGGTATTTTATTCTTTCTGTTGCAATGGTAAATGGAAGTGTTTCCTTAATTTCTCTTTCAGATTTTTCATCATTAGTGTATAGGAATGCAAGAGATTTCTGTGCATTAATTTTGTATCCTGCAACTTTACCACATTCATTGATTAGCTCTAGTAGTTTTCTGGTGGCATCTTTAGGATTCTCTATGTATAGTATCATGTCATCTGCAAACAGTGACAGTTTTACTTCTTTTCCAATTTGGATTCCTTTTATTTCTTGTTCTTCTTTGATTGCTGTGGCTAGGACTTCCAAAACTATGTTGAATAATAGTGGTGAGAGTGGACATTCTTGTCTTGTTCCTGATCTTAGAGGAAATGCTTTCAGTTTTTCACCATTGAGAATGATGTTTGCTGTGGTTTTGACGCATTGTAATTTTCTTTTTTTGTAGTATCTTTGGTTTTGGTATCAGGGTGATGGTGGCCTCATGGAATGAGTTTCGGAGTTTTCCTTCCTCTGCAATTTTTGGGAAGAGTTTGAGAAGGATGGGTGTTAGCTCTTCTCTAAATGTTTGATAGAATTCACCTGTGAAGCCATCTGGTCCTGGACTTTTGTTTGTTGGGAGAGTTTCAATCACAGTTTCAATTTCATTACTTGTGATTGGTCTGTTCATATTTTCTGTTTCTTCCTGGTTCAGTCTTGGAAGGTTATACCTTTCTAAGAATTTGTCCATTTCTTCCAGGTTGTCCATTTTATTGGCATAGATTTGCTTGTAGTAGTCTCTTAGGTTGCTTTGTATTTCTGCGGTGTCTGTTGTAACTTCTCCTTTTTCATTTCTAATTTTATTGATTTGAGTCCTCTCCCTCTTTTCTTGATGAGTCTGGCTAATGGTTTATCAATTTTGTTTATCTACTCAAAGAACCAGCTTTTAGTTTTATTGATCTTTGCTATTGTTTTCCTTGTGTCTATTTCAGTTATTTCTGCTCTGATCTTTATGATTTCTTTCCTTCTGCCAGCTTTGGGTTTTGTCTGTTCTTTCTCTAATTCCTTTAGGTGTAAGGTTAGATTGTTTATTTGAGATTTTTCTTGTTTCTTGAGGTAGGCTTGTATAGCTATAAACTTCCCTCTTAGAACTTCTTTTGGTGCCTCCCATAGGTTTTGGATTTTCCTGTTTTCATTGTCATTTGTCTGTAAGTATTTTTTGATTTCCTCTTTGATTTCTTCAGTGATCTCTTGGTTATTTAGTAACAGATTGTTTAGCCTGCATGTGTTTGTGTTTTTGACGTTTTTTTCTGTGTAATTCATTTCTAATCTCATAACGTTGTGGTCAGAAAATATGCTTGATATGATTTCAGTTTTCTTAAATTTACTGAGACTTGATTTGTGACCCAAGATGTGATCTATCCTGGAGAGTGTTCCTTGTGTACTTGAGAAGAAAGTGTAATCTGCTGTTTTGGGATGGAATGTCCTATAAATATCAATTAAATCTATCTGGTCTATTGTGTCATTTAAAGCTTCTGTTTCCTTATTAATTTTCTGTTTGGATAGTCTGTCCATTGGTGTAAGTGAGGTATTAAAGTCCCCCACTATTATTGTGTTAACTGTCAATTTCCTTTTATAGCTGTTAGCAGTTGCCTTATGTATTGAGGTGCTCCTATGTTGGGTGCATATATATTTTAATCGTTATATCTTCTTCTTGGATTGATCCCCTGATCATTACGTCGTGTCCTTCCTTGTCTCTTGTAACATTCTTTATTTTAAAGCCTATTTTATCTAATATATGAGTATTGCTGCTCCAGCTTTCTTTTGCTTTCCATTTACATGGAATATCTTTTTCTATCCCCTCACTTTCAGTCTGTATGTGTCCCTAAGTCTGAAGTGGGTCTCTTGTAGACAGCATATATATGGGTCTTGTTTTTGTATCCGTTCAGCAAGCCTGTGTCTTTTGGTTGGAGCATTTAATACATCACCTTTAAGGTAATTATCGATATGTATGTTCCTATGACCATTTTCTTAATTGTTTTGGGTTTGTTTTTGTAGGTCCTTTTCTTCTCTTGTATTTCCCACTTAGAGAAGTTCTTTTAGCGTTTGTTGTAGAGCTGGTTTGGTGGTGCTGAATTCTCTTAGCTTTTGCTTGTCTGTAAAGCTTTTGATTTCTCCATTGAATCTGAATGAGATCCTTGCTGGGTAGAGTAATCTTGGTTGTAGGTTCTTCCCTTTCATCACTTTAAGTATGTCATGCCACTCCCTTCTGGCTTGTAGAGTTTCTGCTGAGAAATCAGCTGTTAACCTTATGGGAGTTCCCTTGTATGTTATTTGTCATTTTTCCCTTGCTGCTTTCAGTAATTTTTCTGTGTCTTTAATTTTTGCCAAGTTGATTACTATGTGTCTTGGTGTGTTTCTCCTTGGGTTTATCCTGTATGGGACTCTCTGCGCTTCCTGGACTTGGGTGGCTATTTCCTTTCCCACGTTAGGGAAGTTTTCGACTGTAATCTCTTCAAATAATTTTCTCTGGTCCTTTCTCTCTCTATTCTCCTTCTGGGATCCCTGTAATGCGAATGTTGGTGCGTTTAATGTTGTCCCAGAGGTCTCTTAGGCTGTCTTCATTTCTTTTCATTCTTTTTTCTTTATTCTGTTCTGCAGCAGTGAATTCCACCATTCTGTCTTCCAGGTCACTTATCCGTTCTTCTGCCTCACTTATTCTGCTATTGATTCCTTCTAGTGTAGTTTTCATTTCATTTATTGTATTGTTCATCTCTGTTTGTTTGTTCTTTAATTCTTCTAGGTCTTTGTTAAACATTTCTTGCATCTTCTCGATCTTTGCCTCCGTTCTTTTTCCACGGTCCTGGATCATCTTCGCTATCATTATTCTGAATTCTTTTTCTGGAAGATTGCCTATCTCCATTTCATTTAGTTTTTTTTCTGGGGTTTTATCTTTTTCCTTCATCTGTCACATAGCCCTATGCCTTTTCATCTTGTCTATCTTTCTGTGAATATGGTTTTTGTTCCACAGGCTTCAGGATTGTAGTTCTTCTTGAGTCTACTGTCTTCCCTCTGGTGGATGAGGCTATTTCAGAGGCTTGTGGAAGTTTCCTGGTGGGAGGGACTGGTGGTGGGTAGAGCTGGCTGTTGCTCTGGTGGGCATAGCTCAGTAAAACTTTAATCCTCTTGTCTGCTGATGGGTGGGGCTGGGTTCCCTCCCTGTTGGTTGTTTGGCCTGAGGCAACCCAACACTGGAGCCTACCTGGGCTCTTTGCTGGGGCTAATGGTGGACCCTTGGAGGGCTCACGCCAAGGAGTACTTCCCAGAAATTTTGCTGCCAGTTTCCTTGTCCCTTGGTGAGCCACAGCTGCCCCCTGCCTCTGCAGGAGACCCTCCAACACTAGCAGGTAGGTCTGGTTCAGTCTCCTATGGGGTCACTGCTCCTTCCCCCACATCCCAATGCGCACACTACTTTGTGTGCCCTCCAAGAGTGGAGTCTCTGTTTCCTGCAGTCCTGCCGACGTCCTGCAATCAAATCCCACTAGCCTTCAAAGTCTGATTCTGTAGGAATTCCTCCTCCCGTTGCCAGACCTCCAGGTTGGGAAGCCTGACGTGTGGCTCAGAACTTTCACTCCAATGGGTGGACTTCTGTGGTATAATTGTTCTCCAGTTTGTGAGTCACCCACCCAGCAGTTATGGGATTTTATTTTATTGTGATAGCACCCCTCCTTCCGTCTCATTGTGGCTTCTCCTTTGTCTTCGCATGTGAGGTATCTTTTTTGGTGAGTTCCAGTGTCTTCCTATCGATGATTGTTCAGCAGTTAGTTGTGATTCCGGTGTTCTCAAAAGAGGGAGTGAGAGCATGTCCTTCTAATCTGCCATCTTGAACCAATCTCCTAGACCTTTCTGACTCTGTTCTTTTTCTCTTCCAGTCATCTCCTCCCTCTGCCCTCCTCCAACCTTGAGCTCATAGGGTGTGATTTATCTGACCCTGGCAACTTTTTTTTAATGGGTAGTTATTATTTTTAATATGGTAGGTATTATTCTAGGCAGTTGTGATAGATCAATGAAAGGAAAAGACAAATGACCCTCCAGTCGTGGAGCTTATGTTTAGGGAAAGGATGAAAGCCATAAACACTGAATGTAATAAGTAATCTCAATTTTACCTTGCATAAAATGGAAGTTATAATTGAACCTAGCTTGTAGGTTTGTTGTAGGATTGAATAAGATAACATATGTAAACCTCTTGGCAAAGTGTATGTCACATAAAAAACACTCTTATAATGTTATAAATGATGAAAATGTCTATGATGATAATTGCTGGACATAATCCGTAAATCTTACCACTTCTCTGTTTGAGAAATAATGTGAGGGACCTCATTGGGATAGAATGAATGCCACCCCAGGATGTCAACTGTGACAAGTACTAAAATGAGAGCAAAAAACAAGATGTTATGGGCTTTCAAA
This sequence comes from Balaenoptera acutorostrata, assembly GCF_949987535.1. Classification (NCBI taxonomy): domain Eukaryota; kingdom Metazoa; phylum Chordata; class Mammalia; order Artiodactyla; family Balaenopteridae; genus Balaenoptera; species Balaenoptera acutorostrata. Next base: position 11,585,755 of record NC_080068.1, read on the forward strand.
ACAATAAATGGTTTTTACATACATACACATGTGCATATCTGTACACACACATCAACCAACCTAAATATTTTTGTCAGATTCAAAAATATTTGTTATAAATAAAATACATTTCTATTCACCACTGGAATTTCTTGCCAGTCTGAATAGCTATTGATATTTATTCAACACTTGAAACATTTGTTAGGTTAGTAGAAAAGCTAAATATCTTTTGATATTTAGCATCTATATCTCATTCTTTGAAATTATCTGACAAAAGTCATTGATGACCCTTTCTCCTGACCTTTTTAAATGACCCATTAATTCCCCCTGCAAATTTGAATATTATAAATGTGAATGAAATAAGCCTTGTATATCTCATTTTTAATTGCTTAGTAAATGCCACTTTTCCTTTCTCCCATTTCCTTTCAAATGGCTGAAGGATGAAGTGGAACGTGTCCTAATTTCCCCTTTTCTTTGCTGCCATTCACGTTCAGTGATGAATATGATTGGATTCAACTTTATTGCATATTCAAATATAGAATGATTAAGATACCACATACATATCTATCTTTTAATTGTAAACATATTACTCACTTGCTCTGTAAATTTAAAGTTGTAACGCTTGACCAGATCTAAAGGTTTACTTTTTTTTCCTGTAAAAGCACTCTGATTCTGAATGTTTCAGCATTACTCCATCATTTTTTTTGGATACTTATTTTTTTATCTTTAATCATTTGTAATAGCATCATATCCCTTACAACTGAAACTTAAAATGTTGCTTTGCTTTTCATAACTTTTCCTTTTGACACATGATTCCGATTAACTAATACATATAACGTGAAAAAATATAAAGACTCCTGTATTCCCTTTCAAGACGAGAAGACAATCTGTATCTCTCTTTTTCTCATTTGTACTTCTTAAGTCTCAGACACATTTAATGTCAAAGGAAAAGCAAGTGTTTCTGTGTTTTATATTCATTTCATAAACTAAAAATTTTGGAGATTGAATTTATACTTTTATTGTAGATTCTATAATTGTGCCAGTAAGGAAATGGGTAAAATATTTTGTAAAAAGTAGCTTACAATTTTATTTTTCTTCATTTTAAAAGAGCAAATAAATCTGAGTGAGACATAGTTTGGTTAAACAAAACTGAGATTATTTATACAGTTAAGCTCTAAATTGCTCTTTTGGGTCTTACATGTTTTGAATATTGAAGTCATGTAACTTACTGAAATGTTCCAGGTCAAAGCTTTTAGTTTTTATTACTCACTTTCTTGTGAGATAGCTATTTATTTGTAAATATAAGGATTCCAAGGGTGTTAAACTCTTCCACAGGTATGTAGAAGTACATATAGAATATTAAATGAGATATTTATTATAAATCACATAGTACAGGGTCTGGCACACAGTAGGAATTAAAGAACTATTAGTTGTTACTATATTATTTTATTTATAAAGAAAAGTTTTTGATATTTTAATAAGTAATACAGACATGTTATTTTCCAAAAGTACATACCTCAAAAATAAATTATATACTTGCATATGTAATTTATATACAAATATATATGTATAGTCCAAATGTATAATATATATACTATATATAAATATATATGAAATTGAAATTGATTTTAAAAGCTTTTAAAAACATTTTCCTTATAAATGGACACCACTCCTGATTTCAGACCTTTTACTTTCTCAATCATCCCTTCACTTCAGTTATCCATTGGTAGTTTTTTATTTCAATTAAATCATTTTTCAATTGGGAATTTTTGAGAAAAACATTAAATTCACCTAAAGACTGTGTAGTTTATTATATAGACCTAAGATTTTGTTGGGAATGGAGTAAATATGTCCTTTGGGCTCCTTTCAGTAATCAGCCAAATGAGCCATAGCCTGATAAAGTTAAAACATTAGAAATAAAATGTGTTTGTAGCTCCCTGATAGTCAGTTAAACTGCAGTAATAACCCCAATGTATTTTATGAAATTAAACACATGGATACACTGTAAAATATATTCTCAGAATAATTGGGTATTTACTTAACTTGCATCCTGATGTAATATTGTTCTAGAAACTCTTGAAGAACAGTTTACATATAGTATCTGGAACAGTGCTGTCCAATAGAACTTTCTGTGCTATAGGAAATGTTCTCTGTGTTGTCAAATAGCCACATGTGGCTGAGTAACTAAATTTTTAATTTTATTTAATTTTCATTAATTTCAATTTAAATAGTCACATGGGTTTAGAGGCTATGTTATTGAACAACACAGATTTAAAGTAGTAATCTTTTTTTCTATATATTTCCACCAATATTGTAATCATTGAATTATTTGCACTATCACTATATTATCTATGTCATGTACTTATTCACAAAAATACATTTTTAAGAATATTTACAGTACTAGAAAAAAAGCCATAGTCATATCATGATTGTTGAACTTAACATTTGGAATCAGTTATTTCTCAAAACAGTAGATCACAACTTGAGCCAAACTGTAATTTTTTTATATTATATGTCAATTTTCATGAAGCAAAATAGTGTTTTTTATATATGTCTATCACACGTTGCAGACTGGGTATTTACTCTGAGATCTAGATATATTTGTTGAAATGATTTTCACATATTAAGAGTAAAGTTGAGGGCAGTTACTACAAATAGGACTCAGGCACTCAACAAATAATTAGTAAATGAATGAATAGGCCCAGATAGAAAAAAAACATTAAAAATGTTTTATTGGTTATATTAACCTTTTTCTGAAGGCATTAGAGAACATGCAATGAAACCTCAATTTTCAACCCAGGCAAGTGGTATTATAGCACTGTGGTGTGTTACACAAATACTGATATCTTCTCATTAAACTCATTATGGCCCTTTTTGCTCACAGGTGTGATATGACTTTTTTTATTTATTGGCAGAAAGACACATCTTTACTTTGGAAAAAAATATATAATTTCTTTCATTTTATGTGGAAGATAGAAAAACATCATTTACTAATTACTGTTACTAGTATAAAGAATCACATTAGAATGATAATTTGCTGTCACATATCTGTGTATAGAAAGTACCCATCTATGGAAATAGTAATACTTATAATTGTCTACAAAAAGCCCTTCTGTGCACACAAATATGTACATTTATAATTTGTTTTATGACTCTAGATATATTACCTCCCATAAATATCTATTCATTATATTTTTGCTATAAATATGCGAAATGAAGAAATAGAAAATAATGTAATAGAAATAAAATAGAGTAGCCCTTTCAGTAATTTTTGAAAAAAGGAATGCTGTTTCATTTCTAAAACAGAAGGTACTATTAAGAAAATTCGTATCACTAGAATGCCAATGACATAACTATGTTTCAAATATAGTATTTTTGTGTCTAAAGTATTTAGATCAACAGTCACAGTGTCCGTGGGTAAGATGTTTGGACAAGTCTCACAAGGTTACAGTCATGATGTTGGCCAGCTTGGGTCTCATTGTGAGGCTCGTCTTCCAAGCTCAGCTGGTCGTTGGCAGAATTGAGTTCCTTGGATCTGTAGAATTCACGGTGGCTTTGACTTGAAGGCCAGTAGGAACACACTTCTAAGATGCTTTATCTTCTTTTAAAGGCTCCTATGATTTGGTCAGGACAATCGGGATAGGCTTCTTTTATTATTGACTGAAAGACAACTCATTATCAACCTAATCGCATGCCAATCCCATCATATTTACAGGTTCCACCCACACTCAGGGAGGAGGAGCATATACAGAACGTGAACATCAGTGGGTGGAATCTTAGAGGCCACCTTAGAGTTCTGCCTAATATCATAACAGACAAATACGTTATCAATAAAATATACATTATTAATAGATAATAGTAATAAAATGAGATACATATGTAATTAAAAACTACACAAATGTTGTATTTTCATTGAACTCCTAATATATATAGTATTATTATCTAGAAAATAATGTTTCCACTATATAGCCTTTCTAATTTCCTTTTCTCTTTATTTCACTTGATTCCTGTTTTTCCTGCTTCTATAGAAGGGTTTTTAACAATGGCCTTCTATGTAGTCTGTTCCTCAGAAATTTCAATCTGTTTTATAATAAAGAATTTGCTTACCTTTCACGACATTTTCAAAGTCATATTTACATTTACAAATCTCCCAAATGAACAGAAGGAAAAAATAATTATAGCCTATGAAATAATTCTCACATGCCTATCAAGCAAATAAGAAAATTATTTTTCTATGCCACTATTAATCTCATTCATCATTAAGCAATTGAAGACATAGAATTTTAACAAATTAAAATTTTAACAGTGTGCGGTTCAGTTACTCAGACGGTACTTCTAAGCCTTTTGCAGTTTTGGTAACAACCATATGTAAGACTGGAGAGAGTAAAAGAAACTGAGTATATACTGATTGACAGTTTCTTAGGCATTTTATGAAAGTGAGACATTTGAGGAATACTTTTTATATAACACAAATAATTATCTTTAACTCTCAAAACTTTTTTTGTTTAATTATTATTTATTTATTTATTTATGGCTGTGTTGGGTCTTTGTTTCTGCGCGAGGGCTTTCTCTAGTTGCGGCAAGTGGGGGCCACTCTTCATCGCGGTGCGCGGGCCTCTCACCGTCGCGGCCTCTCTTATTGCGGAGCACAGGCTCCAGACGCGCAGGCTCAGTAGTTGTGGCTCACGGGCCCAGTTGCTCCACGGCATGTGGGATCTTCCCAGACCAGGGCTCGAACCCGTGTTCCCTGCATCGGCAGGCAGATTCTCAACCACTGCGCCACCAGGGAAGCCCCTCTCATAACTTTTTATCTTGAGAAAAAGACTTACAGAAAAATTGCAAAAGAGAGTGCTTGTGATCACATATGTCACCCAGGTTTCCTTAATGTTAACATTTTATATACCATAGTAAAATGATCAAAATTAATACATTAATATTGATTCACTATATTAATTGTACTGTAGACTCTATTTGGATTTCCTCTGCTTTTTTCACTAATATCCTTTTTCTGTTATAAGCTCTAAGCCACGGTCCCACACACATGCAGCTGTGTTATCTTCCCCAGTCTCCTCCACGCTGTGCCAGTTCCAAAGTTTTTCCCTGCCTTCACGCTTTGGAGGACTGGTCATGTATTTTGTAGATCATTCCTTAATTTGAAGTTGTCTGATATGTTTTTTATCATTAGATTTAGGTTATTAATTTTCGGCAGGAGTACCACACAAGCAACATAATCTAATTTCAACCATGATGCTGATATGTCTCTTACAGATGATGTTAACATGTGTCACTTGGCTAAGATGTTGCCCATCAGGTTTCTCCACGGTCAAGTTACTGTTGTGCCCTTTTTAAATATTATATATCCTGGGGGAGATATTTTTAAGACTATGCAAATATCCTGTTTCTCCTCAAACTTTTACCCACGGATGGATCTTACCTCCAACAATTATTACTGTTTTATTGGTGAGTTTCTATTTCCTCACTGGAAATTGGGAATATTGGAATTATGTTTTAAGGGAGAGCTGTCCCTCTTCCCCCATTTATACGTTTACACAATTATTTTTATTATTATGGCCTCATGGTTATTTTTTTTTTTTAGATATAATCCAATAGTGCTGTTATTTATTTTGTTCCTCAAATTATTCCGTCTTTGGCTATTGAGAGTTGTTTTAGGGAAGCTTCTGTATCTTTTTGACGTAATATCATCCTTTCTTGAGCACTTCTTTTTTCCTCTAGCACCACAAGATGCTATAGGCTCATCTTGTATTTTTCACTCCCTAGCCTAGAATCAACGACTTCTACAAGGAGCCCATTTCTTTAATATGAAAATGGTTTTAGAAACCAAGATCTAGGTGCTAGGTGTACTTATTACTTTTTGTTTATCATTGCTTCTAGGTGCCTCTTTGGGCAGAGCTAGAACATATATGATGATATTAACCCATTTACGCTCCTCATTCAGAGATAAATAACAGTTTAGTTCCTTGTTACCCAGAGTGTCTGTGGTCTGTGGATCAACAGCGTTGATATCGCCTGAGAGTTTTTTAGAAACCCAGAATGCCCACCACACAACCTAATGCGTCAGAATCTCCATTTAACAAGGTTGAAAAGCCCTGATTTAGACAAGAAGGTTTCTCTTATTCTCCTCAGTTAAAAATCATTTGAAGAGCTTGTTAAAACTTTTAGCAAGCCCCTTCCCAGGAAATTCTTTTTCAATGGTTTTGATATTCATGTGTTTAACTAATACTTCAGGTGATTTTTATTGTCAAGTAAGTTTAGAAATCACTGATCTACAGGTTTATCCCTGGTAGATGCAAAAATGGGAATGTCTTTAATACTTGAAATGGTGCTATCCTCAACATCAACCAGGTTATTTACTTCCCTACTGATTCTTAACTTTACATTTGTAAAGCACTTCATATATTTCAAAGTGCTTTTGTATCAGTTAGTTTGAAAAATTACCTTTCCCAAATAACCATCATCACTCTAAGCCTTCCTTCATATCACCTCCAAAGTTATATTCCTAGAAGAAAGATGAGACCCTCTGACTTCTCTCTCCAGAAACTTCAAAAGTGTTTCATTAGCTCTGAAACCAATTGTCTGGTATATACGGCCTGCCATGATTTCACTCCAATATTAACTTTCTAGCCATATCTCTCTATACTTATACACTCACCCTGTGATTTTATTCATTTTGTTCTCTCTGAATGGTATTCCTTCCTCACATTTCAACCCATTTGTTCTTAGAGCATTCCATTAAGGTCCAATACCTGCCTCAAATGCTATTGCTTCCAAGATAGAATGCTGAATTCCTGTAGTTATCTGTAATAACTGCATCTAGGTATGTGCACTGCACTTAGCCATAATAGAGGTGTGTGTGATCAATTTTCTTTATTTTGCCTTATATTTATACATACGTTATGTGTTCCGACTCCACCCCTTACTAGATAAGGAGAACACAGAGGATAGAAATGAGGTCATAATGGGATCATGGTTCCTTCTCTAGGCATTAATAAAGGTTAAATTGTTTCACTATTCTCTTTACTATAGTTGATAGTGATTGGTAAATATATACGTGTTATAAGTGAGCTGGGATCATTATGACATGTTGTCAAAAACAATCATATGCCAATTATATTTAAATAGTGATGTGAGATTTTCTAGTCTGTCAGATGATGACTATTCTAGCACTGCTATGTCCAAAATAAATAAATAAATAAATATTAAATAAGTGAATAAATAAATGAATAATAAAATTAAAAAGAAAGAAAAGGGGAAAAAACAGTTTATATAGTTTTCCTTATGATGGAACGAGGAGAACTCTGGAAGAAGAAATAAAACATTCTATTTAAAGACATCATCCCAAACCTCAAATTGCAATGGGAACAGTTGACACAACTAATTTAGAAGGAAAACTGTAGAGCATTTTTTTCAGTATATGATATCCGATGCCTTACAACATTTTTATATTACACATTAGGATACTTACTATATATCAGATGTCTCTATCTGTACTTACCTAACTAACTAACTAGCTGTCTTAGAGAGGTTTCGTATAAGTGAACACTCAGAAAACATTTATAAATAAAAGTAGATGAGACTCCTGCATCTAGATAAATGCAAACTAATAGGATGTGTGCTTTAGTAACCACTGGCATACTAGAGACATTGGTCTTAAAATATTCAACTCATGTTTTAAATTATTTTATTTCTCACTTGAATCACATAGCATTCATATTGACTAGTGTGATTTTGATTGGAAGACATATTACCTAGAGAAGAAAAAGTCACATTTACTCATAAAGAATATCAATTTAAATATGTGATTTCAAGAAACAGTAATCACAAAAGATCCCAAGGAACCAGCTATTCTCTCTGAGTCAAAATTCTGGTGTTTTTCTGATGTCATGCCTAATTTTCTCATCTTAAACATTTTCAAAGAACATTTGCGAAAAACCGTAAAGAACTAGTTTATAGCCATTGCTTACACATATCATACATGTATGGATAAATTAATACATTTAATGTGATATAAATATTTTAAATGTTTTGTTTTCTAGGACTGACAGTGTCCTATTGTCAGTGAGGCTATTGATCTACTTCAGTTTCTAGAACAGAAATTGTATGCTAGTTATTGTACCACTTAAATAATTTGCTTCCAAAAATGTGAAAATACCTAAAAGTCAAACCAATAATTACTCTAAACAATACAAAAATAAATTTTATCTGTCCATATTATTGTGAACATGATAATTGTTGACCAAAAAAAAAAGGTTCCCACTTACAATATGCAGGCAAATCATATCAGTTGAACAAATAAAGCTAGGATGTATGGGCCAGATGGCAGACTGAATCATATTTGAGTGAATTATGGTATAATAAAAAAAATCAAATCTCAAAACAATGTCATCAGTTAATATTTTTACTAAACAACAAAAAATCAGTTAATAATGACAAAATTACAGGAAAAATGAAGATACATCACCTTTGTTTAATGATTGGACTATTTTGGTGACTAATGTCATTAAGTCTCTCTTGTGATATGAGAGAGCTAAGATATAAATTCAGGAGATCTTTTTTAGTACATGAACCAGAGGTTGAAGGCACAGAGCTTTATCCCTCTGATGCCTTAACATCCCTATAAGATCAGCGGGATTTATTCAAATCTCAGTTGGTTATGCAGAGAGAACAAAATGATCCCAGGAGTAGAAGATATTCATTCACCAATGCCTAGTCTGCCTAAAATGTAGGTTCAGTTCTTATACGATTGGCATAGTTCATTTGTGTGTGTGTCCATTTCTAAACAAAGCCTCACAGGGATATTTTTATAATACCATTTCATATGAAGAAAACTATTATTTCTTAATGTAATTCCTTTTTTCTTTTCTTTTTTCTTTTCTTTTCTCTTAGATGATAATTAATAGATAGGCCAATAACAATCTATTCGATAAAAGTGCAACTTTAAATTACTGAGGTCATTTATAAATAAAAGCTTTAAATCTTAAAACAACATTAAAACAGAAAATGAAATATCTTGACCCACGTGAAATTTTTGTTTCTCTCAAGGTAAAATTTTAGTTTATAGAGAAATTTTTAGAGGGGATATAGAAAAAAAGTGGAATATCAAATAGAATATTTTTTAAAAAGGATAGAAAGCATATCCTAAATTTCCCATTGATAATTTAGTAGGGCTAGGTAATCACAGAAAGCAGCCATCAATTTTTACCTTTTTGATGAACAAATGAGAAGCTGAAGTAAAGTCAATTTATTGGAGTTACCAGTGAAAAGAAACTTAGGGCATTATAACCTAAAATGTACAAGATTTAGAATGCATGCAACACCATTTTAAAGCAGGGTAATTCCACATTAAAACAAAGGTCATATAATTTTCTAGTGCTGACCTCCAGCCACTTTATTTGGTCAGAAAACACGAGTCTTAGAATAACTTCATTTTTCCTTCTAAATGCAGGAGAAATTGGTAGACAGAATATATGGCTCTCTATTTAGTACGATTTGAGAAACCTAAAGCCACAAAACATCTGTTTTGAGCAGAAAACATGCCCTAAATTTTTGTGTCAGAAGTCATTCCTTCTGGGTAAGAAGTAATCTATTAAAATAAAAATGTTGTACCAGTCCCTTATCAACTTCCAGCATGCTTGCTGAATTAATTACCTAAAAGGGGTCAGGGTGGTGAGGGCCAGGGCACAGCATCAGTGTGTTTTGACAGGGAAGTCACAAAAAGTGATGGCCTCTCCCTTAGGAAGTGCACAATGAAATACAGCGTCCCAATAATGAATTCTGAATATCCAGGGAGCAATAATACTCTAAAACAAACCTGGAGAAGATCATAGAAATGGACATGACAGGAATACACCGAAGGGTGTGAGAGCACTGGAAAAAAACTATATTACATTTTACACTTTAGTCTTGGGTCTGTCAAATGTAAAACATAAGGTGCTTTGATACAAGCACCAGAAACCGAATTTTGCTCACTTCATTAAAAAAACAAACAAACAAAATTTATTTTAAGGATATGCACTAGCTTACAGAAACAAAGGGAAAGCCAAACACCAAACAGGCCTCAAGAAGAGCAGACACATGGTAATATCAGGGAGCTAAGATAGCTGGGTCAGTTATACAATTTGAAAGGCCCAGTGAGAAATAAAAAATTCAAGGCTCCTTGTTTAAAAATTGAGACTTTCAAGTTAGTAATAGCAGAACATTAAACCAAATGTAGGACCTTCTAAGAACCAGATCCTGTGTGACTGTAGAAGGTGCAAGCCTGTGCATTTGGCCCTGGGTTTCAGGAATTAAGGGGTAATCTCTTCAAGGCTCCACCATTAGAATAAGTTAGCTACTGTAGTTTTCTGTCCCTGTGCTGTGTTGCTCAAGGTTCATATTTCTGGAAACCACCAGAGTTTGTTTGTAGGCCAAATTATGTGACCACACAGAAGAAGAGATGAGGGGACCTTGCTTAGCAATCCCATCAAGATTGCATGCAATCATGGGGGAGAGGAGGGACTTTCTCAAAGGAAAATGAAGGCATTTTTAGCAAAGAAAGGGGAAGAATTTATTTATGTGCAAGAAAAAACAACATACGTTCACATAAGAAGAAAAAAGAGTCCATTCTAACACAACTTCTAAGAAGTTGCCTCTAAGAATATTAATAGTTTATTTATAACAGTGCTCCAGTAACGCCTCCTTTGGATCATAGGCACTCGGCTTTAAATATCCCCAAATTGTTCACTTCAGTGATTCTAGGAAACTTTTTTAAAAAACAAAATTGTTTTCAGGTAAATTGCCCAATATAAATTATTATAGTATAATATCCTACTCTTCTATGAAACTATTGAAGAATAAGATAAAAACATGTTTTAGATGAAAAAGAGATAAAAAAGATCATAGGAAGTACTCTGAAGTAATATTAGCTTATATTTTCCAATCAATACGTATTTATGACCTTTAGAGTCTGGCTTAGTGAGCTCATTGACTTCTTGCCAAGCAGCTGTCTCTGGAGGAAGCAGAAGGATTAGGACACCGACTCTGGAGCCAAAATTGTTGAATTTAAAGCCCAGTTTTGCTATTTGCATCTTGTTCAGTCTCTGCATCTTAGATTCCTCCTCTGTAGATTATTAATACCGTAATTGACTATTAAAATATCTTAAAAGGTGACAATTTAGAACACAATTAAGACTGCTCATTAAAGGAAACATTTTTTTTTTCAGGCATCGAAAAGTAGGTATAGGGACTTCCCTGGCAGTCCAGTGTTTAAGACTCCGCGCTCCCAAAGTAGGGGGCATGGGTTCCATCCCTGGCCTGGGAACTAAGATCCTGCATGCCCCACGGCGTGGCCAAAAAAAAAAAAAAAAAAAAAAAAAGTAGATATAAAGCAACTTAATACAGTCATTTTGGGAAGACTTGTTTTAGGAATGGAACTTCATTTCTTTCTGAGGAATTTTTTTTCCTGTTATACTTCCTTAAATGGGTAGTTGTCTCTGGAGAGGAAAGAGCAAAATGGAGGTTTTCTTTTATCAGCTCTTCTTTGGTTGCCTACAAAAAAAAGGGCTGGTTATTTTCTTTTTCATCCTCATCTCTGTTTCGAAGACAATTGAACATTGATACCAATCTGTGTTTCTGCTGCTTCTGTAAAAGAGAAACCATCCTATGCCACCAGCACCCACTGTTATCTGGTTTTAAATGTCAAGTACACTTCAGCATAGGAAGAAAGAAACTGAGATAACATTCAAAGAGGAATATATTGGAGACAGAGTCCAACAATCTAAGTGTATCTTCCAGACAGGAGTTAGGAGAAGATTCATCAACAGAAACCTAAAACATTTTGCAGTTTCTGACTTATCTAACCTTCTTCTGATTTATAGCCACATATCATGTTTATATTAGTGTTTTTCTGTGTTCGTGCTATACTGATGAATAATGGAAAGGTAATTCAGCTACTTTAAACTGAAGTGTTTAAATCAGTTCAGCTATGACACTCTGTCTTTATGTCAGTCCTTTCAAGGTCTAGCCTCAGATTCTCTTACTGGCCTCAAGGATTTTTTGTTTGTTCCTTGCAACAGATATTTATACCTTGACAGTTCTATGATGTATAATTATGTATAAATGGTGCTATATGCTTTTCATTTACACAAATAATCTGGCCTGCTATTTATACCAAGTACAGCGGTTCTCCATTTCAGAGAGAAAAAAAGATTGACACCTTTTGTCTTTCTTGTCTATTCATGGTTAAGTTTGCTATTGTTTACAAAAAAACTACGTTTTTAGAATCAGCGCCATTCGATGGTTCTACATGTTGATAGTGTGCTTTTACTATCATAATGTTTATTATTATAATATTTAACATAGAAATTTGAATTAAATTCAGCACCTTTTTTGAGACAGTTTTTTAATAAGCCATCTAAACATCTTCCAGGAAAACTATTTACTATAAGATTTCACAAATCTTATTTCTTAGGACATTAATAGGTATTACGAGTGCTCAATAGATAATTATTGAAAGAATGGACAAATGAATGAATGTTTAAGGAATACAGTCGTAAAGTTAGCAGGATTCTTTACTAGGATTACTCAGCTATTATTATGCTGAATATAAGTTTTTTAAAACATATTTGATCATTAATATTTTGCTAAAAATAAAAAGCAATTATACTTTTTAGCCCCCAAATCTATACCTGTGTTTTATATCACATGCGGGCAATCTCTTATAGGACTGCGTTTGCAGGGCAGCTGTGTTCTAATTACTGTGCACTGCAGCTGCAATTCAAACTGCCCATCAAGAGGCTGGACTGTGGCCTTGTATTCCACTAATCCAAACTGAAGGATAGCTCGAAGTTCTCTTAACTGAATTATAGTTCACAGTATGTTAATCACAGTATATAATATCATAATTGACTGTTCAATATCTTAAAAGATGATATAATTTAGGATATAATTACAACTGGTAATTGGAGAAAACAATAGTTACTTATTGATATCCAGTTAATCTTCAGGTACTTTCTAATTTTTCTTAATCTTACTTTAGGCACAAAGTTGTAACTCTTCAATACTCATGATTCCAAAAGCCACTTAATTTCTAGAATTAGGGCTTTGAGACAGCTTATTGGCTAGAACCTAATTATGTACTTTTCATTTAGTAGGAATAATCTTCAAAATAAAGGGGATACTACACATTGTCTTCTATATTATTAAAAACGAGGTTTTCCTCATTCAAACAATTGTACCTCCACTATAACTTTATATTACATAAAATAGTTCTCCCCAAGAACAAGAATCTTACTTCTTAGGAGGACCTAAATTTAAACCCAGAAGCTATGAAAATTCAGTTACACTTTCTTCTCGTGCAACTACAGTTGACCCTTGAACAACACGGGTCTGAACTGTGCTGGTCCGTTATACATGGATTTTTTTTTTGATAAATATATAGTTGGCCCTGCATATCCATGGGTTTCACATCTGCAGATTCAGTCAACCCAGGATCACAAATAATACATGATCCAGTGTTGATTGAATCCTTGGATATGGAACTCATGGAGTTGGAGGGCTGACTGTGGAATTTGAGCATACATGGATTTTGATATACGTCCTCGGTCCTGGAACCAATCTCCTGCAGATACTGAGGGACAGTGGTACTTGATATCTATATTCATACTCCAAATGAGTTTCTATCATTATTATTATTGTTATTTCTGTCATTGTTGTTGTTTTAATTCTACTTGTTTTAGTTCTACTTCTTTCTGTATCTAGCCATAATATACTGACTACCTTAAATAGTTTTGCCTAGGTAAAGCTTCAAAGATAAATCTGAAAAGTGATCCATGGGAAATTGTAATATGTAAACCCGTTATTTAGGATTAATAAGGTAGAATTCTTAGCACACGTGTTTAGTGTATGTGAAATTGCCATATATTAATTTATTCAACAGTGACTTGGAAATATAAGGATCACCGAAGGAGAGTATCACCTTATTTGAGGTTACTGGACCAAAAGGAAGAGGCGATTAGTGCAGCCTGAGGTAGCTGGAAGGATTGGAGAGGATTTCCTGGGAGAGAGGGTGCACTAATCCAGGCTTAAAGGATAAGTATAAATGAGCCACATTATGTCAAAACTCACATATATCCTGGAGAAAATTATGGCCAGTGAGTGTGATAAGATATGTCTAACCTATTCTGCTATTATACTACGTGTTTTGTTTGTCTTACTAAGGCAGGTGGCACAGTGGGCTGGAGATACTTCCCTGGAATTCATGTATTTAAGAGTAAGCCCAGGTGCTTTTAGTGTATGTATGAGTGAGTTTGGCAAGATATTTAGAAATTCTTGATTTTGTGTAATACAGAAAATTTTACTTTTCTAGTTGAAATTGAATGTAGACCATCACAATGCCTTTTGTTACCTCAAGAATGGAATCTGGGAAATTTGGTTGATAAGTGTGATGTAGGTTTTACTAATCTTTCTCATACTGATAAAGTTTTGTGGTTCTAAAGATTTACTCAAAGTCAAAATCTCCAATTCTTTTAGCTTTGAAAAGCATTGGAGTTTTACAGTTTCCTTGCCGCTATGTATTATGCCAGTAATTTTAGGTATTGCCTTTATGTCAAGTTACAGCACAAGAATTGATTTTGTTTGGAAACACTACTTCCTATATTATACTTTCATGGCTAATACTTATTACACTTAGTTTGCCAGATCTTGAATATTTTAAAAAGGTGAAGGGCATGGAAAAGTCTTTTAAAACTATGTAATTGACTGTATGTAGGTTGTATAACTTTTAACATATCTTCAGTGGTATGTATTATATCAGAATTTTTATTGTAATAGACCCTAGCTGCAATATTTGTAAAAAATTGCATTTTGTAAAGGTTACTTAGATACCTAGAGGCAAATTGAAGACATTCTATAGTTTTGTTTTGTTTTTTAAGAATGTTGTGATGTAATACAAATTATTGTAAGCAAATACACAGTTACACATTTTTTATAAATTTTCTTATAAATTATATCTAAAAACCCATTGTGTGCTCTCCTTAAATGGTCATAAGAGGAGACTTTTACATACAAATTCTTAAAATGATGACATTAAGTTCTAAGTATATTATGTGATAATGAAATAGGATGGGTTTTTTTTTTTTTTTTTTTTTTTTTTTATTTATGGCTGTGTTGGGTCTTCGTTTCTGTGCGAGGGCTTCCTCTAGTTGTGGCAAGCGGGGGCCACTCTTCATCGCGGTGCGCGGGCCTCTCATTATCGCGGCCTCTCTTGTTGCGGAGCACAGGCTCCAGACGCGCAGGCTCAGTATTTGTGGCTCACGGGCCTAGTTGCTCTGCGGCATGTGGGATCTTCCCAGACCAGGGCTCGAACCCGTGTCCCCTGCATTGGCAGGCAGATTCTCAACCACTGCGCCACCAGGGCAGCCCTAGGATGGGTTTTATAGTGATAGTTTGGTTCTGAAATATTAATCAAATTCCCTACATGATATGGTTGTGAAGTAAGACCTTGGTACTTTTGTGACTTATTATCCTGATATTGAAGGGAAAAGGACAGGCAATAAGTAGCATTGGGAAAAAATTATTTTCAAAAACACAATTTACATCTCTCATTTAAATGACGATTCTCATTTTACTGATTCTATTACCCTACAAATATGAAACTCTTATAGTTGAAAAACATTCATTTAAAAAAAAGAAAGAAGTTTCATAGTAAGGCAAGTCATATTAGAGCTTGAATTTGTGACTTTAAAAAAATAGATTATTTTTTCAAAGCAAATATAAAATAATAAATTGTGTATTTCTTTCACTAAAAAAATCTTAATTATGATATATAAATTATAATATATAAAGTACACCAAATAGGTAACTATAAAATATGTATCTTAGATAACTATAGAAGATGCCAAGTGTCTAAAATATATTTATAGAATTCTGTCAACAATCAAGACATTAACTATAAAATAATATAGTAAAACCCTTTCCCATTTTTAGATGATTTTCATGTTTATAAATGCATTTGAAAGTAAATTTAATAACAGTTTACTACAGTGGAATTGAACTATTTTTAAAAGCTCTTTGGTATCATAGTGAGATAATTATTTCTCGGAGATCAGATTTTGTTTTACTTTAATTTGTTTTCTTTGTAGTTCACAATTTTCCAAATAAAATCACTTCCATGGAGTGGTGGATGAGAGGGTGGGAAAATTTTCCTGAGCCCCAGAGTAGAGAAGTGTAAAATAAGGAAAATGTTGAAGATAAGATTCTGCAAACATATCAGAGTATTGATGTTGTTTACATGATGAATTGCCTGGAAGACTAGAGATAAGGAACTTACGTTTTTTTAAAAATATTTGGTTGATATCTGTTAGACACAGGAAGACCAGCCAGTTTATGAGGTTTTCTAAATTGAGAATCACTTCTATAATATCGGGACAATAAATAAAAATTTGATCTCCATCTATATAAAATATTTTTGATAATTCTGTGCCCTCAACTTTCTGACAGCTTGAGTGCTCTGGCAAAGAAAAATGATTGCACTATTAATTCAATCATAGCAAATTAAAACTTACAATATCTACAATTAAATGAGTAATTGCAGAGTGAAAAATGTATACAGGTACACAAACAGATTTTGTTGTATATCTTTATATGTATGTGTGAACATGGGATTTTTTAAGCAATAATTTGAGTCGCTCTCTCCTGAACTTTATTGTACTACGTTCATCTCTATATTTATCAATTCTAATTATTTTTCTTACAGAAATGATCTTTAAACTGGATCTTAAATGACATGTGAAAACAAAAGTAGAGAAGGCAGGGAGAAACATGGATGACATTAATGGTATGGAGAAAAGTTGCTGAACAAAGGCAATCAACTCAGTCATTTCTTTTAATGATTAAACAACTACTTTCAAAGTTTGTATGAGCAGATTTACATTCATAGAATATCTACATTCTTGAAAATTTTGGAGAAGGAAATTCTAACTGTTGTAGGGAATAGGAGTCCTTACTATTTAATCTTATTCCCTAAGATCGTAACCTAATATTTTACTACTGTAGCTTCAGTGAAAAGAACATAGATAAATACAAGTATATTTAAAATTTTAACCCTATTAAAAGATGATGCAGTATGAAGAAAAGAGCACTAGACTAGAAGTCAGGAGACTGGAATTCTACACCTTCTAGCCGTGTGACACTTAGAAAATTAATTTAGGTTTGAGCTCCTTATATATTAAACAGGAATGTTAAACTAGATCTATAATGCTTTTTGTAGCACTAAATTTGATTATTCTTTTGATATGAGATGCAAAGGAGATTTCTTTGAAGAAGTGATGTATTTTAAGGCAAGATCTGGAAGGTGGGTAAGCAACACTTTTTCATGCAGATAGAAGAACATATGTAAAGTTCCTGAGGCAGGTTGGAGCTTGGCACATTTCAGGGCCTGAATGAAGAACTGTGTTTGGAACTTAAAAAACAAGGAGGTAGTTGTTAGAAGATGAAGTGTGGTGAGGCAGACAGTTGCTAGATTATGGAGAACCTTGTTGGTTATGTTAAGATATTTGGGTTTTATCTTACCTTTCCCCATATCTTGCCTTTTTTTTTTTTTTTTTTTCACACACACACTGTATTTTATTTTTACAAGAGATAAATAGACTGACACCAAGCATTGTACATGGATGACCACAACAAAAGCAACAATGATTGCAATTATGAAACACACTCATACTATGGTCATAATATTGACATTCAGTCCAGTAATCCTCCACTGTAACAGCTCCTTTACTTTGCAGTGAAAATTGATTTGTATATTCTTTGCCTCTGAGTCCTTGTGGGATTTTTTTTTTTTTAATTCAGACAGAAAGTCACAAAAATTATACTCATCCTCATCAGTTCACTCAGTCCCATGTGATTAATTTTTTTTTTCATCTTGATCTTTTGTTAGCACTTTTATGAGTTCATCAGTTTTTCATTAGAGTTCTGAAAATGCTTATTCATTCAGTTCAGCAGTACAGTCAGTTACCAGAAACCTGTACTTGTCAGAGTCTTTTCCATGAATTTCTTGAAGATGAAACCCTTTTATAGGAACATATTTGCTAAATCATCAGAGTACACCCAGAACTGTCTGTAAATGACAAAAGACTTAAAAATGACCATGGTTAAAGATTTGATGAAAGTTCATAATAATGCAGTTGACAAGAAAATTAGTTATTTCTGAGATATACATTTTAAAGTAATAACTAGGATTATTACTTATAACATTATACCAGAACATATAAGATTTTTAGAAGTTTCCTGTAATGTCTGAAACATTTATATTAACATATTTCCATACATATTTCCATACAAATACAAATATAAGATTTTTAGAAATTTCATGTAATGTCTGAAACATTTATATTAACATATTTCCATACATATTTCCATACAAATACAAATATAAGATTTTTAGAAATTTCATGTAATGTCTGAAACATTTATATTAACATATTTCCATACAAATAACCCAATGAAAGTTTAGTATTAGTTGTTTTGTTTGTTTTTTTATACTTCAGGTTCTTATTAGGCATCAGTTTTATACACATCAGTGTATACATGTCAATCCCAATCGCCCAATTCAGCACACCACCATCCCCACCTCACTGCAGTTTTCCCCCCTTGGTGTCCATATGTCCATTCTCTACATCTGTGTCTCAACTTCTGCCCTGCAAACTGGCTCATCTGTACCATTTTTCTAGGTTCCACATACATGCATTAATATACGATATTTGTTTTTCTCTTTCTGACTTACTTCACTCTGTATGACAGTCTCTAGATGCATCCACATCTCTACAAATGACCCAATTTCATTCCTTTTTATGGCTGAGTAATATTCCATTGTATATATGTACGACATCTTCTTTATCCATTTGTCTGTCGATGGACACTTAAGTTGCTTCCATGACCTGGCTATTGTAAATAGTGCTGCAATGAACATTGGGGTGCATGTGTCTTTTTGAATCATGGTTTTTTATGGGTATATGCCCAGTAGTGGGATTGCTGGGTCATATGGTAATTCTATTTTTAGTTTTTTAAGGAACCTCCATATTGTTCTCCATAGTGGCTGTATCAATTTACATTCCCACCAACAGTGCAAGAGGGTTCCCTTTTCTCCACACCCTCTCCAGCATTTATTGTTTGTAGATTTTCTGATGATGCCCATTCTAACAGGAGTGAGGTGATACCTCATTGTAGTTTTGATTTGCATTTCTCTAATAATTAGTGATGTTGAGCATCTTTTCATGTGCTTCGTGGCCGTCTGTATGTCTTCTTTGGAGAAATGTCTATTTAGGTCTTCTGCCCATTTTTGGATTGGGGTGTTTGTTTCTTTGATATTGAGCTGAATGAGCTGTTTATATATTTTGGAGATTAATCCTTTGTCCGTTGATTCATTTGCAAATATTTTCTCCCATTCTGAGGGTTGTCTTTTCATCTTGTTTATGGTTTCCTTTGCTGTGCAAAAGCTTTGAAGTTTCATTAGGTCCCACTTGTTTATTTTTGTTTTTATTTCCATTACTCTAGGAGGTGGCTCAAAAAAGATCTTGCTGTGATTTATGTCAAAGAGTGTTCTTCCTATGTTTTCCTCTAAGAGTTTTATAGTGTCCAGTCTTATATTTAGGTCTCTAATCCATTTTGAGTTTATTTTTGTGTATGGTGTTAGGGAGTATTCTAATTTCATTCTTTTACATGTAGCTGTCCAGTTTTCCCAGCACCACTTATTGAAGAGACTGTCTTTTCTCCATTGTATATCTTTGCCTCCTTTGTCATAGATTAGTTGACCATAGGTGCGTGGGTTAATCTCTGGGCTTTCTATCTTGTTCCATTGATCTATGTTTCTGTTTTTGTGCCAGTACCATATTGTCTTGATTACTGTAGCTTTGTAGTATAGTCTGAAGTCAGGGAGTCTGATTCCTCCAGCTCCATTTTTTTGCCTCAAGACTGCTTTGGCTATTCGGGGTCTTTTGTGTCTCCATACAAATTTTAAGATGATTTGTTCTAGCTCCGTAAAAAATGCCATTGGTAATTTGATAGGGATTGCATTGAATCTGTAGATTGCTTTGGGTAGTATACTCATTTTCACAATGTTGATTCTTCCAATCCAAGAACATGGTATATCTCTCCATCTGTTGGTATCATCTTTAATTTCTTTCATCAGTGTCTTATAGTTTTCTGCATACAGGTCTTTTGTCTGCCTAGGTAGGTTTATTCCTAGGTATTTTATTCTTTTGGTTGCAATGGTAAATGGGAGTGTTTCCATAATTTCTCTTTCAGATTTTTCATCATTAGTGTATAGGAATGCAAGAGATTTCTGTGCATTAATTTTGTAACCTGCAACTTTACCATATTCATTAATTAGCTCTAGCAGTTTTCTGGTGGCAGTTTTAGGATTCTCTATGTATAGTATCATGTCATCTGCAAACAGTGACAGTTTTACTTCTTCTTTTCCAATTTGTATTCCTTTTATTTCTTTTTCTTCTCTGATTGCCGTGGCTAGGACTTCCAGAACTATGTTGAATAATAGTGGTGAGAGTGGACATCCTTGTCTCGTTCCTGATCTTAGAGGAAATGCTTTCAGTTTTTCACCATTGAGAATGATGTTTGCTGTGGGTTTGTCATATATGGCCTTTATTATGTTGAGGTAGGTTCCCTCTATGCCCACTTTCTGGAGAGTTTTTATCATAAATGGGTGTTGAATTTTGTCAGAAGCTTTTTCTGCATCTATTGAGATGATCATATGGTTTTTATTCTTCAATTTGTTAATATGGTGTATCACATTGATTGATTTGCGTATATTGAAGAATCCTTGCATCCCTGGGATAAATCCCACTTGATCGTGGTGTATGATCCTTTTAATGTGTTGTTGGATTCTGTTTGCTAGTATTTTGTTGAGGATTTTTGCATCTATATTCATCAGTGATATTGGTCTGTAATTTTCTTTTTTCGTCATATCTTTGTCTGGTTTTGGTATCAGGGTGATGGTGGCCTCATAGAATGAGTTTGGGAGTGTTCCTTCCTCTGCAATTTTTTGGAAGAGTTTGAGAAGGATGGGTGTTAGCTCTTTTCTAAATGTTTGATAGAATTCACCTGTGAAGCCATCTGGTCCTGGACTTTTGTTTGTTGGAAGATTTTTAATCACAGTTTCAATTTCATTACTTGTGATTGGTCTGTTCATATTTTCTGTTTCTTCCTGATTCAGTCTTGGAAGGTTATACCTTTCTAAGAATTTGTCCATTTCTTCCAGGTTGTCCATTTTATTGGCATAAAGTTGCTTGTAGTAGTCTCTTAGGATGTTTTGTATTTCTGCGGTGTCTGTTGTAACTTCTGCTTTTTCATTTCTGATTTTATTGATTTGAGTCCTCTCCCTCTTTTTCTTGATGAGTCTGGCTAATGGCTTATCAATTTTGTTTATCTTCTCAAAGAACCAACTTTTAGTTTTATTGATTTTTGCTATTGTTTTCTTTGTTTCTATTTCATTTATTTCTGCTCTGATCTTTATGATTTCTTTCCTTCTGCTAACTTTGGGTTTTGTTTGTTCTTCTTTCTCTAGTTTCTTTAGGTGTAAGGTTAGATTGTTTACTTGAGAGTTTTCTTGTTTCTTTAGGTAGGCTTGTATAGCTATAAACTTCCCTCTTAGAACCGCTTTTCCTGCATCCCATAGGTTTTGGGTCGTTGTGTTTTCATTGTCATTTGTCTCTAGGTATTTTTTTATTTCCTGTTTGATTTCTTAGTGATCTCTTGGTTATTTAGTAACGTATTGTTTAGCCTCCATGTGTTTGTCTTATTTACGTTTTTTTCCCTGTAATTCATTTCTAATCTCATAGCGTTGTGGTCAGAAAAGATGCTTGATATGATTTCAATTTTCTTAAATTTACTGAGGCTTGATTTGTGACCCAAGATGTGATCTATCCTGGAGAATGTTCCGTGCGCACTTGAGAAGAATGTGTAATCTGCCGTTTTTGGATGGAATGTCCTATATATATCAATTAAATCTATCTGGTCTGTTGTGTCATTTAAAGCTTCTGTTTCCTTATTTATTTTCATTTTGGATGATCTGTCCATTGGTGTAAGTGAGGTGTTAAAGTCCCCCACTATTATGGTGTTACTGTCGATTTCCTCTTTTATAGCTGTTAGCAGTTGCCTTATGTATTGAGGTGCTCCTATGTTGGGTGCATATATATTTATAATTGTTATATCTTCTTCTTGGATTGATCCCTGGATCATTATGTAGTGTTCTTCCTTGTCTCTTGTAACATTCTTTATTTTAAAGTCTATTTTATCTGATATGAGTATAGCTACTCCAGCTTTCTTTTGATTTCCATTTGCATGGAATATCTTTTTCCATCCCCTCACTTTCAGTCTGTATGTGTCCCTAGGTCTGAAGTGGGTCTCTTGTAGACAGCATATATATGGGTCTTGTTTTTGTATCCATTCAGCCAGTCTATGTCTTTTGGTTGGGGCATTTAATCCATTCACGTTTAAGGTAATTATCGATATGTATGTTCCTATGACCATTTTGTTAATTGTTTTGGGTTTGTTTTTGTAGGTCCTTTTCTTCTCTTGTGTTTCCCACTTAGAGAAGTTCCTTTAGCATTTGTTGTAGAGCTGGTTTGGTGGTGCTGAATTCTCTTAGCTTTTGCTTGTCTGTAAAGCTTTTGATTTCTCCATCAAATCTAAATGAGATCCTTGCTGGGTAGAGTAATCTTGGTTGTAGGTTCTTCCCTTTCATCACTTTAAGTATATCATGCCACTCCCTTCTGGCTTGCAGAGTTTCTGCTGAGAAATCAGCTGTTAACCTTATGGGAGTTCCCTTGTATGTTATTTGTCGTTTTTCCCTTGCTGCTTTCAGTAATTTTTCTTTGTCTTTAATTTTTGCCACTTTGATTACTATGTGTCTCGGCATGTTTCTCCTTGGGTTTATTCTGTATGGGACTCTCTGCGCTTCCTGGACTTGGGTGGCTATTTCCTTTCCCATGTTAGGGAAGTTTTCGACTATAATCTCTTCAAATATTTTCTCTGGTCCTTTCTCTCTCTCTTCTCCTTCTGGGACCCCTCTAATGCGAATGTTGTTGCGTTTAATGTTGTCCCAGAGGTCTCTTAGGCTGTCTTCGTTTCTTTTCATTCTTTTTTCTTTAGTCTGTTCCGCAGCAGTGAATTCCACCATTCTGTCTTCCAGGTCACTTATCCGTTCTTCTGCCTCAGTTATTCTGCTATTGATTCCTTCTAGTGTAGTTTTCATTTCAGTTATTGTATTGGTCATCTCTGTTTGTTTGTTCTTTAATTCTTCTAGGTCTTTGTTAATCATTTCTTGCATCTTCTCAATCTTTGCCTCCATTCTTATTCCGAGGTCCTGGATCATCTTCACTATCATTATTCTGAATTCTTTTTCTGGAAGGTTGCCTATCTCCACTTCATTTAGTTGTTTTTCTGGGGTTTTTTCTTGTTCCTTCATCTGGTACATAGCCCTCTGCCTTTTCATCTTCTCTGTCTTTCTGTAACTGTGGTTTTTGGTCCACAGGCTGCAGGATTGTAGTTTTTCTTGCTTCTGTTGTCTGCCCTCTGGTGGTTGAGGCTATCTAAGAGGCTTGATGGGAGGCTCTGGTGGTGGGTAGAGCTGACTGTTGCTGTGGCAGTCAGAGCTCAGTAAAACCTTAATCCACTTGACTGTTGATGGGTGGGGCTGGGTTCCCTCCCTGTTGCTGTGGCGGTCAGAGCTCAGTAAAACCTTAATCCACTTGACTGTTGATGGGTGGGGCTTGGTTCCCTCCCTGTTGGTTGTTTTGCCTGAGGCAACCCAACACTGGAGCCTACCCGTGCTCTTTGGTGGGGTTAGTGGCAGACTCTGGGAGGGCTCACGCCAAGGAGAACTTCCCAGGACCTCTGCTGCCAGTGTCCTTATCCCCACGGTGAAACAGAGCCACCACTTGCCTCTGCAGGAGACCCCCCAACACCAGCAGGTACGTCTGGTTCAGTCTCCCCCAGGGTCACTGCTCCTTCCCCTGGGTCCCGATGCACACATTACTTTGTGTGTGCCCTCCAAGAGTGGGGTCTCTGTTTCCCCCAGTCCTGTCACAGTCCTGCAATCAATTCCCACTAGACTTCAAAGTCTGATTCTCTAGGAATTCCTCCTCCCGTTGCCGGACCCCCAGGTTGGGAAGCCTGACGTGGGGCTCAGAACCTTCACTCCAGTGGGTGGACTTCTGTGGTATAAGTGTTCTCCAGTCTGTGAGTCACCCACCCAGCAGTTATGGGATTTGATTTTACTCTGATTGCGCTATAAAGTGTAAATCATTGCGATCCCTAATGACCGCAGATATTTGCTATCATGAAAGGTGTCAGTACACTAAATAAGGAGTAGCTCCTATGACAGGTAAGAGCATCAGTCTTTTGCACCTGACATTTTCTTGTATTTTGTTAGTAATTTGGGCCATTATGTTGGGAAGTTTTCAAATGATTTGAAGAATACATATGGATGGGAAGAAAATATCTCAGTATCCAAATGATAGTTCTAGTTATAACCAAATGATTAAAAAATAAGGAAAATACTTTTATTTTCTCTTCCTGGTAAGGAAAAATTCTTTAATCACTGTATAGTTTATGTCAAGATATATATTTTCCCATTAAACTTATCTGTCATACTAAAAATAGAATTGCAGCAGAACTTTTGAACTAGCTTGGTAGAAAATTTCTTTCACACAAAGGATCCCAGTGACAAAAATACAGAGCCAATTCACCATAGTAGTTTGAGTCAAACGTTTTAAATACCAGTTGAAACTCTCCAGTTTCTCAAGTTGAAACTTTCAAGAATATATTTAATGTAACATTTATGAATTTTGCTGTTAATTCTACTCAAAAGCTTTATTATCTAAAACGTACAGACTAAGAAAGGCCCATAAGTCTCAATTTGACTTTATCTAAATGTTACTAAATTTTCAATTATAAAGACTTGGTTGGCATTTATAATCAACAAGGCAAGTAAAAGTATTACTGAGCAATTCTAGCAAAGATTCATGGAGATGATACAGAGAGGGTGAAGTGTATATGAATGTGCTCAGTGGAGATTACATTGTCTTTGTTTTTTGTTTGCAGTAGTTATGGTGATTAATGAACCACTGTATTGGGCTTCAGTATCTTACCCTTTGTGTGTGTGTGTGAAGTGAACGGACTATCTGTTTTGATATAAAGCACGTTTCTTCAGTTTTCTGGGCAATAATAATTCAGAGTGTTGGCAGACAGAGAGCTATATATCCTGAAGTGCATGAATTGCATCATCTTGTGAGCCCTGCTAATGCAGGAACAGGAGAGCACCTGAACCTTGCTCTACCCTCCCGGCCTTATTATGGGTTGTCTGTGCCAGGGGAAACTATGACTTCATATTAGAGACTTTTCTCATCAATTACAGGGATGGATTTTTTTTTTAGGTGTATTTGCCCAGAGACACATGGGTATTTTTGGCCCAATCATAGTCTACTGTTAGACACATTAGTATTCAAAATATTTAATAATTGTAATTCCCCAGGCACCAATCAATCAGAAATACAATGACCATAAATATAGACTAGGATACCTGTGCTGGCCTGTGCCGCTGAGTAGCAGACCTGATTAACAGCCCATTTTCCTAACTGACTCAACCTAACGAAGAATGGTTTTGATGATTGTGGTGTTGCAGCCCACTCTTTTGCATGGAGAAATAAATGGATTTGTTTTCCATACGGGAAAGAATATTAGCTGTTATTTTTTGGTATCACTTATTAAGCAGTTAATGTTCATGATGAGCCTCTTGAGGTCAGTGACAGAATCCTATGAATCTCTGCAACATCAGCCCCCGTTGCTCTGCTGGACACCATGCGGATGTTTTCCATAACTGTGACATAACACCATCATTCTCTTTCTTGTTGGAATTAAGGATAGGTCCACACTTTTGAAGTATAAAACGAATGGCTGATTTTATCTTCTAAGTACATTTCTGCATGTACTCCATTCGTAACTATCTGAAACAGCAGTGATCCTTAGATGTGTAAATGCTAAACTGTAATCCTTAGGATCTCAGTAATTTCCTGAAATCAGTTGCAGAGCTTCACACTGGTATGGTTTCTGAAAGCTTTTTCAGTCTTTATTGATGTTTAGATACATAATTGGACAAAGAGGTTCAAAGAAACAGCGATCTAATTAAAAGGAATTATAAAATTGTTAGTTTATTTTATTGTAAGAGTGCTGGGAAATTTGGAACCGTGGGTGGCAGCCCTGCATTACATAAAAATTCACCTTCCAGAAAAACGTCTGTGTACAAATGAGAGTTGTATGCATAGATTATTGCAAAGAATGGTTTCGTTCATTCACTTATTATTGTATTCATTTATTCAACTTCAATTATGCAATTATTTACTGAGTCAGCCTAATAGGTGCCAGACACCAGGCAAGTTCACAACTTAAACCTGATAAATCTTTGAAAATTCTGTTATAACTAAAATATTGTTACTTGTGCTGTGAATTTTAATTTTTATATTTTATTTTATTCTTATTGGTCTTAGACACTAAAATAAAATAAAAACCTTTAAGAATGATTGTATAGCTTACTACAAGTTATATATAATTAAAATGAATCAGTCATATCAGATAAAATATATTTTATTTATTTTTAAAATTTTTTATTTTATATCGGAGTATAGTTGATTAACAATGTTGTGATAGTTTCAGGTGTACAGCAAAGTGATTCAGTTATACATATACATGTATCTATTCTTTTTCAAATTCTTTTCCCATTTAGGTTGCTACATAATATTGAGCAGAGTTCCCCCGTGCTATACAGTAGGTCCTTGTTGGTTGTCTATTTTAAATATAGCAGTGTGTACATGTCAGTCCCAAACTCCCTAACTATCCCATCCCCCCCTGGTAACCACAGGTTCTCTAAATCTGTGAATCTGTTTCTGTTTTGTAAATAAGTTCATTTGTATCATTTCTTTTTAGATTTTGCATATAAGCAATATCATACAATATTGGTCTTTCTCTGTCTGACTTACTTCACTCAGTATGACAATCTCTAGGTCCAACTATGTTGCTGCAAATGGCATTATTTCATTCTTTGTAGTGGCTGGGTAATATTCCATTGTATATATGTACCACATCTTCTTTATCCATTCCTCTGTTGATGGACATTTAGGTTGCTTCCATGTCTTGGCTATGGTAAACAGTGCTGCAGTGAACATTGGGGTGCATGTTTTTTTACGGATGTATGCCCAGGAGTGGGATCGCAGTATCATATGGTAGCTCTATTTTTAGTTTTTTAAAGGAACCTCCATACTGTTCTCCACAGTGGCTGTATCAATTTACATTCCCACCAACAGTGCAAGAGGGTTCCCTTCTCTCCACACCCTCTCCAGCATTTATTGTTTGTGGAATTTTTTGATGACAGCCATTTGACTGGTGTGAGGTGATACCTCATTGTAGTTTTGATTTGCATTTCTCTAATAATTAGCGATGCTGACCATCTTTTCATGTGCCTCTTGGCCATCTGTATGTCTTCTTTGGAGAAATGTCTATTTAGGTCTTCTGCCCATTTTTTTTTTTTTTTTTAAAGAAGAGTTTTTTTTTTTTTTTAATAATTTATTTTATTTATGGCTGTGTTGGGTCTGCGCCTCTGTGCAAGGGCTTTCTCCAGTTGCGGCAAGTGGGGCCACTCTTCATCGCGGTGCGTGGGCCTCCCATTATCGCGGCCTCTCTTGTTGCGGAGCACAGGCTCCAGACGCGCAGGCTCAGTAATTGTGGCTCACGGGCCTAGTTGCTCCGCGGCATGTGGGATCTTCCCAGACCAGGGCTCGAACCCGTGTCCCCTGCATTGGCAGGCAGATTCTCAACCACTGCGCCACCAGGGAAGCCCTTCTGCCCATTTTTTGACTGGGTTGTTTGTTTTGATGATATTAAGCCACATGAAAATATATTTTAAAAATGAAAATATAAATGATGCTTTTATAGGAATGATGTAATTATAGGAATGTTTTATTTTTTTCAATTTTTGTTTTTGTTCATTTGCTTGTTTGTTTTTCACATGAGATGCAGGATCTTGTGACTAAGAGCTCGAGTGCACTGCCTGCGTTCAGATCTCAGCTCTGTTGCTTGTTTGCTGTGTTGCCATCAGCGTGTGCCTTAACCTCTTTGAGATTCAAATCCCTCAACTGTGAAATGGGGATTATAATACCTCAAAGAGTTGTATGAGTATTAAGTGGTTTAGCATATATGAAGTCCTTACAGGACTACAGGAGATACATTAATTATTATTGTATATATATGCATGTTAAATGGCTAGTAGGAAAAAAAAATCTTATCCTGCTTATGTACTTAGGTTGGTTCATCTCAGGTCAACTTCTTAATAGCTATTCAAATTTGAGAAGAATTACTTATCTGGGCCTATTTTCTCATATGTAAAATGAAGATACTCATTATAGCTACCTCTTGGTTTTGTTCAAGGTTTGGATAAATTAACACACAGGAAGTGGTTAGCACAGTACTTGGCCCACAGTCAATCCTCAAAAAATGTTAGCTATGACTATTTATTTATTATTTCATTGTAAATGTAAAGTGGGGATAGTAATTAATATGATCACTTCAAATAACAATTGTGATCATGAATATACCCATGAAGACAAGTAAACAATTGTGTGATCCAAAAATGTGTTTCCTTGTTAATTATCCGATACTTTATAAATTGTTATACTATTTGTGAATAAACAGATTTGGATAAAATTAACCAAGGACATATTTTTTTTATTTGTGTCTTTGCCTGACCTTGGTGGCAGGCTCCAAGGCAACGCTGTTTTTTCTCAATTTAGGTTGCCAAGTGACCTTGTCATATACTTCAGTAAATAATATACATAAAAGCTATTGAAATTAAGCATAAGTTTCATAAATATCCTGAGCTATGTTATAGTATTGCCATTATTGTGTAGGCCCATTAGTTTTAATGAATGGAAACAAATTTATAAAAACTCATTAAAAATGACTATTTTCGTAGGCTGCTCTTTTCATACTATTTTTATATCTACCTCATAGGCACATTTGGAAAATTGTTAATCTTAATATCTTTTCTTTATATATACCTTCAATATAAGCGTGTTAAGTTATTTTCAAAATGCAGTATTTAAAAATAATTGTTTATATCAAGTAGAATAAAATAAGTATTATTTTTCCACATATTACTATGCTAAAAATTTAATGATTATTTGATAAGCATGCTAATTACATATGAAGTTATGCATCTCTCAGTTATTTTACTATTTTCACATAAAATCCTATTCATACTAGTCTTTCTTAATCCACAAAATGGTTGAATCCACAATTGATTGATTTAGTAATTTAAAATAATAATTACTAAAATTATTTTATCCCAAGTTTTGGTTTCTTAATCTTTTCTTTCCAGTTAATTTTTAAGCATATTTTCAGAAAATCTCTATATGAAATTTCTCTTTCAGTGATTACTTTTGACTTTCAACATTTTTAAAAGAGTTAAATAAGTGTAAACTCATTGTTATCATGTATAAATTAAATTCCAGTTGGGGGAAAAAATCACATTCTAAAATAGTGATTGTCATTGAACCTTATTACCGCTACATATAAAATTGACAAATCATTTCATAATTTTGACAGAAAGTTTCAGAATTTCCAAAGACTAATGTGAAGAAATAATGAGAGTCACAAGGAAGTTTTTTCTAGCTCACTACTGACATTGATCAACAGCTTGGAAAATACTGCTCTGAATATGCTACCTAGTAATTTTTGTTCATTTTTTTCTTGTTAGGAACCTTTCCCTGAAATTAACAAAAGAGATTGATCCGGAAGCCAGGTGTCCCCATATCAGGGGAACGCCCAGCAGTCCATCTGCAGATTGGCCCCTGCCAGGTGTGGAAGAAAATGGAGGCATCGATTCTATGCCATTCAGACTGATGCTACAGGACTGCACAGCCGTCAAGACATTATTATTAAAGATGAAAAGAGTTCTACAAGAGGTAATGGTTTGCTCTAAGATTAATGTTTTCAGTGCTGGTAGATAGTGAAGTCTGTAGACTTGGTTAGTCCCTGCTTCTATCAATAGTTAACTGCATAACACTGGGCAGAGGTCAGCTATCCTCTTGGAACTTAGCTTTTCTCATATGTCAAATGAAGGGTTTGTAGTTCTGGTTTATAAGGTACTCTTCAACTCAAAAATTCTAAGATTCTGTGAAGGAATTAAAAAAGAATAAATTGATACCTAGTCTGGGAAAAGTCAGATAAAGAGAAATGGGCATCAGCTGTTAGGTTTTTAAAAGGCTATTGAGAGACCTATTAACTGGACTTCATTTTAATGATATTGAGACTTTATATGATACCATAAAAGTAGTTTATTTAGTCATTTTTGTTCCAATAACAATTAATCTAGTAAAATTTCATCTGAATGTTTGATTGATTTTGCCCATTGACTCCAGGTGCCCTCTTTCAGTCTATGCTCAGTTAGATGATGAGCTAGTCAGGAAAATACGCAGTGGAGTCTTTCATCTTTATGGTCAAGAATCAGCCATTCTTTAGGATTCAAGTATGTTATGGTTTTATTTTTATAATTGCAACAGTTATTTTCTTTGGAGGATTTCTATAAAAAGTGTAAACATTATTATTTCAAAGATGTGAAATGAGGGGACCAAAATTTTAAATGACTTTCCTCTAGTGGGTGTGAATTCAGAACAACAGCCTGAGATTTCTGACTCTCAATTCAGTGACATTTTATCATGTCCTATTATCATTTAACTGATTTCTCTTTATTGAAAAGGGATGTTAATGAATAGTGTGAGAACAGAAAAATATAACTATTTAGTATGAGTAGTATTATGACTCACTTACAATGTTGACCGCTGATATTTCCTTTTCTAACACTGATAATAATAATAACAACACTAGTGGCTACCACTAGAGGCCAGAATTGAATCAGGGAGAGAGAAGGGAATTTAAGAGAAGTGATTGTCATAGACTATTAGGGACATCCAGTCAGGTATTCCTGTCAGCTATTAAAGTAATAACTGGAAGAGATCTCTGCATCCCATACCAGTTTATATCTCTGGGGTGGTCTTTGTGTCTAGAATCTATGCAGTGGTGTGTAGGAGTGGTGTGCTTATACTTGATCATTCTTAGAATTTCAGGAATTTTATGAGCTGACAGTTAAGCACAGGCATTAAAAAAATTAAATTATATACACTTATAATGAAACAAATTATATTTTTAAAAGGGTAATCAGTACTCAAATCTCTACATTTCCTACTAACTTTACTATATTTTACTATTAATTACACTTGTGAGCTTGTTTACACCTATTGGATCTATATGTAGAAATACTATATAATAGCTAATGTGCATATTTCCCAATTGTACATTCATTTATGTCACTTTGTTAGCTTGAAATCAGCCACATGGGAATATTATGCCACAGAAATTGGCAAACAATGCAAGGTAGGGCTTTTAAATTTTGGAGAGCTGTTGTTAAATATTTACCAGTACACCGCTATATGTATTACTATATGGTTTCTATATTGACAACATAAGTGTTTCTTTCTGCACTAGTCCAGGCTTCCTGACCTTTTGCTTGACATGTAGTCTGAACCTCTCTGAACAACGCAAACTTAATAATAGCTGTTATATTAAAAGATATTAATCTCAAAGTCTGTAACAGTCAAGTATTCAGTTTTCTACCTCTCTCTTTGGTCTGGATTTTAATTTTAAAAAATCAAAAAAGTAAAAGGAAGTAGGAAAAACTGACAGGAAGAGTCAAGGGGCTTTCTTATGGTACTTAATTTTATAATTTAAAAATACGCAGTGATATTCACTGTAAAGTCAATATTCAGAATATATTGAGATTGTTTTTATATTTCTATCTGTTTTTCTTCATTAAAGAGTATTTGAAGAAACTGAAGAGAATTGACTTTTAAAGCTAATGTAAAATGAACAATAATTACATCTGTTTGTTAAGCCCATTCAGAGATCAGGGGGTCTTACTGTTTATGGTCAGCAAGAAAAGCAATATTATTATATGATTAGCATTAACATCTGTTCTAGAAAAAAGATATTCATAATAGATGCCTTTAAAGAAAACTGAAATATTCTCGAAGCCATGAGTTTTTAAATGGCAATTCAGATTTCATTGCTGAATTTAATTCCAGCTATTCATTTTAGATCAATAATACCTTTTTTAACATAGACAAATAGAGTTTATTTCTATTAACTTATTTTTATGATGCTTAGTAGTCCACCTGTATATACAGATAATTTCTTTTAATAGATCTTTCTTGGAGTATAATTGCTTCACAATACTGTGTTGGTTTCTCTTGTACACCAAAGCGAATCAGCCATATGCATACACATGTCCCCATATCCCCTCCCTCTTGAACCTCCCTCCCATCCTCCCTACCCCACCCCTCTAGGTCATTGCAAAGCACCAAGCTGATCTCCCTGTTCTATGCTGCTGCTTCCCACTACAGATAATTTTTAACTGCAGAAGATCCCAATTATTTTATTTTTAAGATGAAAAAAGTCATTAATGAGTTTAGTGTATCACACTAGAAACCACTCCTATTTGAGATTTTTCCTAATGCTACTCTGTTGACATCTTAGATTTTAATTCTGAGATAGGTCAAGTGTGAATAATCTGAATGGAAGCTCACACTGCCATTTTTATCCCCCTTCTTTGGAGATCATTTGCTATTACAACCCCAAATATCAATTCCTTTATTTAAAAAAAAAAAAAAAAGGGCTTCCCTGGTGGCGCAGTGGTTGAGAATCTGCCTGCCAGTGCAGGGGACACGGGTTCGAGCCCCGGTCTGGGAGGATCCCACATGCCGCGGAGCAACTGGGCCCGTGAGCCACAACTGCTGAGCCTGTGCGTCTGGAGCCTGTGCTCCGCAACAGGAGAGGCTGCGATGGTGAGAGGTCCGCGCACCGCGATGAAGAGTGGCCCCCGCTTGCCGCAACTAGGGAAAGCCCTCGCACAGAAGCGAGGACCCAACACAGCCAAAAATAAATAAATAAATAAATAAGTTTAAAAAAAAAAAAAATGGCTGGCTTTGGGCCCTAAGAAATTCTGTTGTCACTTTATTTTTTCATATTAATGATTTTAAAAAAAAAGTGACTGCAGCAAGGGAGAACTATATAAATTTTTCTTCCTTCTTTGTTAACTTTTTCACATAACTCCATTACCTGTAAAAGAAGAAAATATTTAATACAATATCTACAGAAATAGTTTTTGTTTTGATGTTTCGTTTCAGTTTGTTCTCTTTTTGTTATTCTCTTATTATAAAATTTGTTTGTACTGTACAGTAACTGACCAAGAAGACTACTGGGAAGGGATTTTAGGTGCAGTGCATAGTTTCTAGTAAGATAACAGCTAATAAGAATGTTTATCCAAGATTGTTTGCAATGCTCCTCCACCCAACACCCTTGCCTTTTTAATTTATATTTAACAAATGTTCCTAGCAAATTTCCTGAATCATATAAGACATTTTTTTAAAGTTAGATAAATGTTAAACAAATTTTTAAAATGTTGATATGATCAGACGAATCTAACAATAAAATTAATTATTGAAAATCAGAGAAATCTAACAATAAAATTAATTATTGAAAATCAGAGAACTATTTGTTCGAGAATCAATATCATTTACAAGCTCAGGTAGTTGACATAAACATTTGGGTTTGCCATTGAATAAAGAGCTCTTACCCATTTTTCTTTTTTTCTCAACAAGCTAGCAGTTCAAACTAATTTTATTATCTCTAAAAAATAATAATGGGAAACTTTCAAGGATAATTTTAAATGTAAACTTCTTATTTCTTTTATTTTTAAATACAATACATAAATATATGACAAAATTTGGAGTGTTTTGAACTTCACCATAAATCATTGTATGGTGGGGATTTCTTAAGGATTTTTTTCTTTTAGCACATTTTGGTGAAATGATTCCAAAATCTATGACAACATTCATATAAACTAACATTTTCCTATCAGCAAATCTCAAAAGGAAATGAAAAGCCTGTAGAATAGGAACTCCGAGATGGATAATTACAGAAGGAAAAAGCAACAGTGGAGAGTCATGAAGTATGGAAATTCACCAAAAACAGGCAATTACCCATGTAAATCTAGATAACAATATAATAATTAGACTGCTCTTTATATTTATCTTTTGAAAATAACACAATTCCAAGTTTCTGCTACCTACCTTATGCTTATTTGCTTGTTTTTGCTTGCATAAAAATTTGTTTAAGATAAAAATTGGAAAAAAAAAATACACCACAAAAACTGCAAATGCAAGAAAACTAGAGTAGCTGTACCCATGTCAGGTAGATGTAAAGATAAGATATATCACCAGAATCAAAGAGCTACATTTCATAATGATAATACAACATTATAAAGCATTTATACTCCAATAAAGATGTGAAAAAAAAAATAAAATAAAACACACACACACACACACACACACACACACACACAAAAGAGTCAGTTCATCAGGAAGACATAACAGTCATACATGTGGATGGCCTATGTATGTAACTTGTAAATATATGTTGCAAAATCTGACAGAACTAAATGAAGACGTAGGTACTTCACAATCATAGTTGAAGATTTTAACTCTTCTCTCAATAACTGATAAAAGAACTAAAAATCAGGAAAGCTTCAGAAAATTTGAACAACATATTTAACTTCTTTAGTAATGACTGACTTTTACATAACAGAATTATACCAGCTTTTCAGTGCGTGTGGAACATCACCAAGACAGAGTATATGCTGGGTCAGAGAAATATCTCAATAAATTTCAAATGTAGACATCTATGTAATACATTTTTTGAGAACAGTGGAATTAAATTAAAAATCATGAATAATCAAGTAACTAGAAAAACATCAAATATTTTGAAATTAAACAGCAAACTTCAGTATACCCCATGGATCAATTTAGAAACCTCAGGGAAATTTTAAAGTGTTTCAAATGAGATGGTAATAATAATAGAATAAATCAAAATTCATGGGATATAGTTGAAACCATGCTTGGAGGGAAATTTATAACTTTAAAAGTTTATATTTAAAGTAATAAACTGCCATAATTAATAACTCATTTTCTCCTTAAGAAGCTAGAAAATAATGGCAAATTAAACCCCAAGGAAGTAATAGAAATAAATATAAAAAACAAAAGTAATAAAACTGAAAACAGACAAATAATAGAAAATTTACGAAGTGCTCAAATTGGTTCTTTGAGAAGTTAAAAAAAGAAAAGACTGTAGAAGAAAAAAAGAAAATAAAAAATACAAATTACTAATATCAGCAATGAATTGCTGGGAGAAATAATCACTACAAATCTTATGGGAATTAAAAGGATAATAAGGAAATGTTATAAACAATAGTATGGCAATAAATATGACAATTTGGATGAAAATTACAAATCCCTTGTAAAATACAACTTTCCATAATGACACAAGAAGAAATTAAAAATCAGAATAGTCCAATTTCTATTAAAGGGATATATTTTATTATTAAAAAAGAGAAAATGATCCCCATAAAGAAAATCTAAGTCCAGGAGGTTTCACTGGTGCATTCTGACAAATATTTAAGAAAGACTTAAAACTAATATTATGCAAAAAAGTTTAGGAAATAGAGAAACAAGATATGCTTCTCAACTGTTTGGTGTGGCAGACATAGGACTATTATAATAATCTGGCAAAATCTTTATAAGTAAAATGAAATCACAGGAAAATTTCTCATATATATATATACAAATATATATAAATATATATATATATATACATATATGGAGAGAGAGAGAAAGAGGGATGCAAAAGTCTTTTAAATTACTAAATAAAATTGGCAATATAAAAATATACAATGACCTATTTGGTTCTATTGCAAGAGTGCAAGGTTTGTTTAGCATTCAAAAACCAGTCAGTGCAATTCACTATAGTAATAAACTAAAAAAAAGAAAAAGTACATGAGCATATTAATAGGTGAAGAAAACATTTGAAAAAATCAAACATCAATTTATGGTTAAAAGAGAGAAAAACTGAACACAGTGGTAGTAGAAGGGAACTCCTATCCCTACAGCTAATATCCATACTTAATGAGGTAAAACGGAAGCTTCTAATACTATTAGCAAAGCAAGAATGTCCACTCTCCCCACTTTTAATGAACATTGTGCTGGAGGTTCTAGCTAAAAATAGGCAAGAAAAAGCATTAAAAGCATAAATATTGGAAAGAAAAGATAAAACTACCTGTATCTGAAGTTGCAAGATGTTTGTATAGATATCCCCAAGGAATCAACAAGAAAGTTTATGATAAGCCTTGTAGGAATAATAAGTGAATTTAGCAAGGTCGAAGGATACAAAGATAGAAGTTTATAATTAAATTATGTAGTGTTCCATAGCAAATTATAGTGGAATAAAACAGACATTTGCTGTCTCATAGTTTTTGTGGTCAGGAATTTGAGAGCAGTTTACATACTGCTTCTGGCTGAAGGCCTTTCATGAGGCTGCACTCGAGATGTCAGCCATAACTGCAGTCAGGTGAAAGTTTGACTGGGCTTGAGGATTAATGTAATGTGGCAGGAAGGTTCAGTTTTTTACTACAGGTGGTCAGAGCCTCAGTGCCTCACCATGTGGACCTCTTCATTGTGTGACATGGCAGCTGGCTTCCCCCAGAGTATGCAATCCAAGAGAAAGAGCATAAGAGGAAATAAATGATATCTTCTATAACCTAATCTTGGAAGTAACATACAATCACTTTTGTAAACTGTATTGGTCACAAAGACCAATCTTGATTCAGTGTGAGAGGGCACTATACAAAGGCCTGGGTACCACAAAGTGCAGAACATTGTGGCCCTTCTTATCCAAGCCACCATAGTCCACCTTTTGGCCCCCAGAGATCCATCTCTCACAGTCCAAAATATACTTACCCCCCGCCAAGGCCACCCAAAGTATCATTCTATTACAGCATCAGTTCAAAGCACAGAATCTCATTAGGTAAAACATGTGCAGTTGTAGATAGGCCTTAAGTACAGCAACCAAAGTACAGTTCTCCATTTGAAGACCTGTGAACTAATGCACGGGTTAGTAGTCCTTGATTAGGACTCAAAGCCTGAGAATAATTCTCCTTGGCTTTTAGTTCCACCCTTTGTACTCTTGGTCCTACCCTTCAAGTCATCCTTTCTTTTATTATAAAGTTAGCACATGTTTGCAGCTGAATAGTTTTCTCATCCTTATTTGTGTTTGCCTACATTGGTATCCAAAGGCCTCTTTTAATTTTGTACTGTCTCTGTCCCTTTAATTCGAAACTGTAAAGTGTTTCTGTGACTATAACTCTTAAATTTCTTTTTAGATCTCTGTGAACTTTATTAGGGATTCACTCCATTAGACAAAAGCCACACCCATTAATCTCTTCAAGATAAGCTCTTCTTTGACTTGAAATAGCTGATGGACAACCCCTTTAAGCCTTTAAAATTTTAATTGTTTGGTTGAGAGCATCTGTGAGACACACCCTGAAGGTAACCAAAAGGCACCTTTCGTCTGATTGAACTAGGTTCTCTGCAGCACTATTTTTCACCTTTCAGAGTAGCTCTGCATCTAGTAAATAAATTTATAAGGTAATAAAAAATGTTTACATCTGGATTGGTATAGTTTGTTGCATGAATTTACATTTTCATCAAAGCTTATCAAATTGTACACTTAATATGACAACACGTGGAATGTCATCACATAACTGATAGCACCACTGTCAGTGCTTCCATGTTGTGGAATTTCTCTTCTTCCCTTGGAAGACCTGTAAGTGAACTGTGGCCATTTATCACGTAGACTAAGTTAGGGCACTATTGTCAGTTCTTACCAGTTGTTATTGGAGCTTAATTTTCTTCTCAATTTTAGAATAACATAAGTTAAAAAAAATATATATATATATATATATAGAACCCTTTCTTCATATAAAGCAATACATCGCCTGTATACTCCCTGAAGAAACCTCTAGTTTAGATAATGGCATAACTTAGATTCATTGAGAATAGATAGGTTTCCGAGTAAGAATACTGTACCTACCTGAGGTTTGGCTTTTTATGAGGCTATAAGTTTGATCTGGAAAATAGATAAGAAGGGGAGGGAAGTATATTTCCATGACTCTTTTGCTATATAAGCAACCTTAACTTTCAACAGTCCTCTGAGAGAGATTAGAGAAGGTAGAGAAAAATTCTTCCTTAATCCTTAATCCCATTTCACCCACAGTCCCACTAGAGGAGGTATATTAGAGTGGTAAAAATTACAGTGTTTAAAACCATTGAGATCTAAGTGTGATTCTCGCTTCTGCTGCTTAATAGCTGCTACAAGTTGATTAAGGTTTTTGAGTCTCTATTTTATCATATGCAACGTTTACCAACTATTTCATAGAGCCAGTTAAACAGTAAAATGTATATAACAAGTTATCACCGTGAGAGTGTGGGTTTAAGTACCCTTGAACAGGAGCTGCTGCAATGATCTCATTCATTTGTGTGATTAATACTGACCGTTTCAAGCAAGGTAGAATATTTGAGATTTCTTAAACTTGGAAATATACCAGTAAATGTTTTTAATAGGACAATATGTTGTATTTATTGAATAATAACTCAATATTAATAATTGTTAATAAAGGCTATTACTAGCTGAAAATGAAAGTGGAAATATTGTTGTCATTTACGTTTTTCTGGGCATTCAGTTGTGCTAGCACATTTGACCTGACATTCCTTGGCTAAAGAACTACTACATGTCAATTGAATTTCCTGTTGACAGTCAATATGTAAGAAAGCTTTTTTCCAAGTGAGAAATAATGATGACAGACCATGGTGGTAGCAGTTGAGACAGAGAGAAGGGAAAAGATGTGTGACTTGTTTTGGAAGTAATGTCAGCAGCCACTGCTGTGAATTGGAATTGGGTGGTGACAGCAAGAGAAGAAGCAAGGGCAAATGAGAGTTGTTCTTCGAGTACTAGGCAGACATTATTGCCATTTTCTGAGACTGGGAAGACTAGGAGAGGGTAAACCTGTGTGAGACAGGAAGGAAACAAGAGTTTTCTTTTGGCCAGGTTGAGGTTGAGATGCTTATTTAGACATGCAAGTGTACTTGTCAAATAGAAATTTGAATTAATGTGTCTGCAAACCCAGAAAGATCAGGGCTAAAAATATAGATTGAGTATTCATGATTATATACATTCTGTTTAAAGCTATGGAACAGAGAACTTGTACCTAAAACCAGGGTAGGAAGCTCCAACATTAAATGATCAGAAAGTTAAAAAAAAAAAAAAAAAAAGAGTGTCCAGTGAGATGGGAAGAATACCAAGAGTAATATCAAGAAGCAAGGGAAAATATTGCTTTACGAAAGCCAACTTGAGGAATGATGCTGAGAAATAAATATGATAAGAAAAGATAAGATAAACAGTTAGTGGATTTGTCAATCTACTGATTAATTCCAAAAGCATATTACCCAGGCTTTAGAAATTTCAGTATGTAAAACAACCTATACAAAGTATTAATTTATAAAGCTAAAGCCTAAAATAGAAATAGTAACTATTTCCAGCTTGTTCTGTTATTAAATTATTGGTTTATTTCTTTGTAAATCATTGGTCTATGAATTTGAAGTCTGTGAAAATGAATAATACATGCCCTGAACGAATATTTAAAATATGTTTTAAGGTAAGACATGTCTTAGTTTTGGAAGCATATTATAAATTGTATTAGGTTAATTAATAATGATGACCAAACATTCATCTTCCATGAGTACCCTCCATACTGAGGTATTATTTTTTTCTTTAAAGAGTATTACTTCTATTAGCTAAAGTTGTTATTTATACTGCAGAGGCAATCTAATACAGTGATCACAATATACTAGTCTGTACTACGACAGACTGCTCAAATTTGAACATCAGATCTCAGTAGGTACATATGACTTTGGGCAAAGTGAGAATCCATGAGAATCGGGTCTCTCTCAGAAGCAGAATTACTATGTAAGTGCATGTTCAAAACTACTAGATAATATCAAAGTTTTTCCAAAGTTCTCGTACCAAATTACTAACTCCCTCCGGGTATATTCATGTAATAGAATGCTTTATGTTCATGTATCATCATGTCCCACAAAGAGTGTTTTCAACACAAAAACCAAGTCACAGATAAATTCATACAAAATATAGAGTTTAAAAATATGCAAAGCTAAATAATTATTAAATATTATTAAAGAATATATATTTTTAAAAGTATGGGGATGTTAAACATGGTAGTCAAGGTAAGATTACATGTGTAGAGGTAGTGATTGAGGAGAGGTAGACATGTGCAATTAAGGCAGATATTTATTTTATATTCATGGTATATTTTCTTATGTGTTTCTGTCAAAATCATTGCATATACATAATATTTTCTTATATATGTAACGTTGCCTTAAAAAACTCAGTCTTCGCAAATAGTGTGTACTCTGAGTGGGTCCCTCTACACCAACTCCATCCCCTACAATGCTATTTTCCTCTGTATTTCTCTTCCCATGAACGTTGCAGAAATATTTTGGCTACTCCTTTGCCATCAGTGTATCATTTGGTATTTATTTAATGTCAAACTAAAAACGAAGTGGGATCAGTGTGAGAAAGGGTATAACAATCAGGCAGAGAATTCTTTCCTGGTATGAGTACTTACATAATCTGCCAGTCATGTGTATTATTTTATTACTTATTAAAAACAAACTACAACCCTGTATTAACAATAACCGCCACCCTCATTGTACCTGAATGATGTGGTTATTTGTGTTATAATCATATTCAATAATTAATCAAATAACCACTAATATGGTTCTGCTATGCATGTTTAACTTTTAATTTTCTTCTTGCATCCAGCATTAATGTCTCAGTTGTAATACAACTCACATACTATTGTGTGATGTGATGGGCTGAATCTCACATCAAGAATTTCAGGCTGCAACATAGCAGATATACAGCAGATGGCGCCCTGCAGGATCCCCAGGGGATGCTTAGTGTGGTCAGTGCTTCTGGTGGGGGAGGGAAGGAGAGAGCGGAGAGCCGTTTAAGCAAATGATGCCGTGGACAGCCTGCGATTGTGTTCCTCTGAGACACACTTTTACAGAAACGGTGTTTTATTCAGATTTGAAAATCAGAAACAAAGGCATATTTAACTACAGTGAAAATGCCTATTTTTAATCGCCGAGTGTATAAAAGATGGTGTTACAAATTCAGACAACATAATGCAGTTGCTTAGGAGTAATATAAACTGTAAAATGTTCACATGCTTACAGATTAGCAAAGGCGTTTTAACATCTAGTGACTCATTTAGATGCAGGACAGTTATTCCTTAACTATTTCATTTTAACCTTGATGAAAATGAAAACTTGAGAAAACTAGTATTGACTTTTAATATAAATTTACTAATAGGAATACAGATGTTTACTATTTCAAGTATTGTAGTTTAAATAGATTATTTTCTGTTACTGTCTTTTAAAGTGAAATAAGCTCTGTATAGTGGGCTAGCTATTAATAAAATCAAAATAACTCATATTTATGACAAATACATGTGACAGCAAATAGATATATCTGTCTTGTTCTCTTGGTTAGATGAGCTTCTGTAAGTAAGAGGAGATGAGGAGTTTAAAAAGAATAATGAATTATTATGAAAGATTTTATTCACTTACCTCAAAAATAGACAAATATTGTTTTGTTATCCATGGCCTTCATTAGGGGTGAGCAAAGTCTTTCTGTAAAGTCCTGGCCATATAGACTGTATTGCAACAACTCAATTAAGTAGTAGTAAGAAAGCAGATATATGATGTAAACAAATGAGCATAGCTAGAGTCCTATAAAACTTTATTTACAAAAACAGGCGGTGGACCAGATTTGGTTCTTGTTCTGGGCCTGTCATCCCATACTACTTAAGAGAGAGGTATCATGATACTACTTCAAGGCACTGTGTAGTTAAGAGCATTAGTTTAAGGAGCCAGAACATACAGTCTATATCCCATCTCTTTACTTACTAGCTCAGTGATCCTACGCAAGTTAAACCCTGCAGATAATAATATTAACATATCACTTAAGTGTGATTGAGAATATTAAATATGTTAATATGTTTTAAATGCATGGAACAGTGTTGGACACATATCAAACGCTCAATTTGTATTAGTTATTATTTTATTATCACAAAGTCTGAGGACCACTAGTGACATAAAATGATCATGGATCTAACATTAGGCAAAACCTGAATTCACATCTTACTTAGATCTACAATTCAGCAATGTTATTTTATTCTATTTTATTCAGTTTCTTTGATAAGCATTAGGTTTTCACATATAGAATAAGAGGGTAAAAATTCTTATAAATTTTATTGTGAAAATTAGATTTCAGTTGTATCTGGAAGGTCTAAAGGTCTAAATAAATGTTAGTTCTCTTCTCTTCCCCCCCCTTTTAAAAAATGTATTCTAACATTACTTCTCAACTTGTTACCCAGATTGAGATTTGATTCCAACTTCATAGCACTTCCATGATTCTTATTTCCTTTAGAACTGGCCCTTGATTTTGGTGTTCCTATTTCTTGCATGTTCCAGAGCTATAGTCTGGCCCTTAAGCCCCAGGTTTGTGGCAGAGATTATTTCACTGGTTCACAGAATTTCTAAATACTGCTAAGCCTCTGATCAAACTGCATAGTGTAGTCAACTTTGGATAGATATCAGTGAATAAATAATATATCCAGATATAGTACCTATCTTTAGATTTTAAAATCTTTCCAAAGTTTTGTTTTTAAGAAATATTCATAAGTGTTTGCTGAAATAAAGTCTGTTTTGTTTTGTTTTTTTAAATTTTTATTTATTTATTTATTTTTGGCTGTGTTGGGTCTTCATTTCTGTGCGAGGGCTTTCTTTAGTTGCGGCAAGTGGGGACCACTCTTCATCGCAGTGCGCAGGCCTCTCTTGTTGCGGAGCACAGGCTCCAGACGCGCAGGCTCAGTAGTTGTGGCTCACGGGGCTAGTTGCTCCGTGGCATGTGGAATCTTCCCAGACCAGGGTTTGAACCCGTGTCCCCTGCATTGGCAGGCAGATTCTCAACCACTGCACCACCAGGGAAGCCCCTAAAGTCTGTTTTAAAATCATTTTCTTGCAAAGGAGTCTATTTTATAGAAGTGATTTTCTTAGCTTATGTTTGCAGCTAAGATATGATTTTAATTCATCTCTATCTTCCCCCAAACAATTCTGCTTTCCCTTAAGGTGGCACTTTGTCTAGATTTAAAGTTATGACTTAAAATATTATTTTAATAATGTAATCTAGGATGAAATTTAATATAATTCACAGTTACCTTAGTTATATTATGATATTTATTTCTTATTTAGGGCTTTGCAAAAAGCTCGCAGTCAGCATATTGCTGTGTTTCATGTAACTCTTGGAACATCTACCGTGGTTTGGACACGTAGTTAAATTTAAAGTGTGGTCTAATTCAGTATCTGCTGAAAGTTCTGTGTCCCAGTATGCCTCTATTGCTTATGAAACCTAAGGCGATTCTGAATATTAAAGGCCCATTTTCTAATATTACT
Source organism: Balaenoptera acutorostrata (assembly GCF_949987535.1). NCBI lineage: Eukaryota > Metazoa > Chordata > Mammalia > Artiodactyla > Balaenopteridae > Balaenoptera > Balaenoptera acutorostrata. The sequence continues at coordinate 11,629,329 of NC_080068.1, forward strand.
ATGCTTCCTCATTTACTACACATTCTTGAAAAAAATTATTTTGTTTAAGGACTTGGCAGATGCTATGTCAAATTTAACTGCCACTGGAGAGATAATTGCAACCTATAAATATTCTTGAATTGTTTCTTCCGGACATTTCTCTTTACTTAGTTGACATCCAAGACTATCTATCTTACTGGCAAATTGTTTAGTACCTACCAAAGCTGCATTTTTTTCTCTCAAGAAACCTTCAGAAAAGGGAACCATTTTTTTGGTAATGAATAGTGGGCAAAAAAGCACTTAATATTGTGGGTACATATAACTCTGTGGACCACAGACCAAGAAACTGCTGGCATTGATTTGGGGAGCAGAAATCCTGCAGATACCATCTACATCTCTGTCCATACAGCAAATGTAAGAACTCGCTGTTGAAAGATAGTCACATGATGTACTAGTTCAAGTGTGGATTTGAGAATATTGCGATATTAGAGAACGGAAAAGGTACCAGGATGCCAGCTGTGTGTGTGCCCACACATGTGTGTGCATGTGCACAGGTGTGTAGGTGTGTTGGGGGTTGTTGCGTATAATGCATTTGTATGTGTTGTGGTTGAGAGGCAGGGTTGGAAAGTGTCTTAAAAATATGTCCAAAAAGCAAATGCCCTAACTGTCTAGTTGTCATCTATTTGCTTCTTTCCTGGCAAATTGGATTTGGCCCTATTGAAAGATCCTTAAAACCTTGCAAAAAATAACAGGATGCTCATAAAAGACACATGAGGGCATATGTCTGCATTCACAGTCTTACTTCTGAGTAATTTCTTGGTATCCTATTATCATCTCTTACTGGCTTTCTTCACTAGAATCACTTGAATAGATTACCTTCTAACGACCCACCCCTCCCTGTCTTTTATATTAGCCTTCAGACATTTCATATATTTTTACTACCTTCAGGGAATTCTTGGTTTGTTTGACCAAACAGAGCAGGAGTGACCTGGGCTCCACTTTAAATCTCATAAAGTATCTCCTCACACAGGACTTACGATATCCCAGTCCTTTCCTCCTCCTCCCTACCCCACCACACACATCCTTTTCATTGTAAATCACAGCCCAAGAGAAATGGTGTTTTTCCTTCAGTGCTTCAGATATTCACAGTCTCTCAGCTCATCATTCATCCCCCCATCAAATTGAAATCCTGGTCATGGGATAATAAGCATTTAGCTTTAAAGAAGATGTGGCACATATATACAATGGAATATTACTCAGCCATAAAAAGAAATGAAATTGAGTTATTTGTAGTGAGGTGGATGGACCTAGAGTCTGTCATACAGAGTGAAGTAAGTCAGAAAGAGAAAAACAGATACCGTATGCTAACACATATATATGGAATCTAAGAAAAAAAAAAAAAAAGGTTATGAAGAACCTAGGGGCAGGATGGGAATAAAGATGCAGACCTACTAGAGAATGGACTTGAGGACACAGGGAGGGGGAAGGGTAAGCTGGGACAAAGTGAGAGAGTGGCACGGACATGTATACACTACCAAATGTAAAATAGATAGCTAGTGGGAAGCAGCCACAAAGCACAGGGAGATCAGCTCGGTGCTTTGTGACCACCTAGAGGGGTGGGATAGGGAGGGTGGGAGGGAGGCTCAAGAGGGAGGGGATATGGGGATATTTGTTATACATATAGCTGATTCACTTTGTTATACAGCAGCAACTAACACACCATTGTAAAGCAATTATACTCCAATAAAGATGTTAAAAAAAAAAAATGAAATCCTCACTTATCTTATTGTAATGAGAATTCTTTTCCTTAACGCCATCATTCCTGTAGCTGTTCCTGGTAGCTTAACAACTATTCTCCTGATTATAAACTTACGTGAGGCTTTTACACTATGTAGAACGTGAGTCAAGTTGACTGCCTGCCACAAGCTCTACAGAACATTTTTCTGTAAGATTACTGAGGGTGAGACATGGACGGGAGCCAGAACTCTACTCCTGTTTGTGTTTGAGGAGTAACTCTACTAATTCTGTAGTTTTTTTGTTTTTTTTTTTCTCAGATAGTTACATGCGACTATATTTATTATCTTTAACAGGATTTTGTAGACATCAGTGATATTGATCAGTTTAGCAAGTGTTACTATGTTGAACTTCTTAGAAATGCTCTTTATACTCTGCCCTGAAAATTAAAACAAAACATCAGAACACAAACTATCATGGCTTTTTCCCCAAAAGTGTGCTGTGTATTTGTAAGGTAAATAATGTGAATGAAATGCAGTGAATACTCAGTAATGATAAATCACTGTGAAAAATAGGATCCATTTGTGACAATTTTAAAAACAGTATTGAAATTCCCAAATGTAAACAAAATATTTCTTCAAAGTAGCACTGATTGTAGGATGGGGCATAGGAAAATAAAAAGGAAAATTCAGATATAGTTTATTTTACACTTCATTAGGACAAGTTCAAATGGACCTTGTCATTTCTCCTAAGAGTTTAGGAAGTGAAGGAAGTTCAAGATAGTAAGAAATCTGGATGAATAAAGAAACCTACCAATCAGTGAGTAATAACCACTGTTATTTGGCTTGTGATAGGTGATACTTTATTTTATTTTATTTTTTTTATTTATTTATTTTTGGCTGCACCACGCAGCATGTGGGATCTTAGTTCCCAGACCAGGGATCGAACCCGCACCCCCTGCATTAGAAGTGTAGAGTCTTAACCACTGGACTGCCAGGGAAGTGCAAGTAGGTGATATTTTAGTAAAAAAGAAATAATCATGCCTGCATTTAAAATTTAAATGGGAAAACACTTTTAAAATAGGCTATTTTTTATGATATTTTAATTGTGCCTCCATTTCTTAAGGGGATTTATTTTTTAATGACTCACTGCTTTTTTAAGTTCAATATTAGATTATTATGTGGCATTTTATTTTATAGGCCCTTTAATTCAATTTATACATAGACTCACAGTCTTCTGTTCAGTTTTTTCCACAAATATTCACTGAATAACAGTCTCTGAAGCTGCAAAAAGAAATAATGAAAGGAAGAAGAAAGGAAGGATAGAAGGAAAGAGGGAAGACAGGACTTGCCCTCAAGAGAGAGGTATGCAAGGTTCTTGTGTTTACAAAATAAAATCAAGCTTAGACCCTGGAGTCTCTATGGGTGTCACGCACAGTTCAAGAGACAGATCCCCAGAATTTATATATTGAAGCTGTAATCCTCAGTGTGACTCTATTTGGAGATAGGGGCTTTAAAGAAGTAATTACAATTATATGAGGTCAAAAGGATGGGGCCCTAGTCCCATATGACTGGTGTCCTTATAGTAAAAAAAAAAAAAAAAGGTACCAGGAATGCACCCATGCAGAGGGAATTTGGCCTTAGACAGGCACAGAGAGAAGACCATGTGAACAAACAAAGATGGTCACATGTAAGCCATGTAGAGAGGCCTCAGGAGAAACCAGATTTCCCAACACCTTAATGTTGGACTTCTGGCCTCTAGAACTTTGAGAAAATTAATTTCTGTTATTTAAACCACCCAGTCTGTGGTATTTTGTTATGGCAGCCCTGGAAAACTAATATACCAGCCAAGCTCCCAAATAGAACGAACCAAGCCTAAAGTAGATTTTTGCACAGGGAACCTGGGACTTTGTTGTACTATTCCAGAGGACCACCAAGAGCATGACATAGTCTTACAGTATTAATCAAAAACAGAAACTAGCTGCTTGTTCTTACACATTCATCTGTGCATGTGGCAGAAGGGCTCAACAGCTTTGTACTCATATTAAGAAAGGGGCAGGGCTTCCCTGGTGGCGCAGTGGTTGAGGGTCTGCCTGCCAATGCAGGGGACACGGGTTCGAGCCCTGGTCTGGGAGGATCCCACGTGCCGCGGAGCGACTGGGCCCGTGAGCCACAATTACTGAGCCTGCGCGTCTGGAGCCTGTGCTCTGCAACAAGAGAGGCCGCGACAGTGAGAGGCCCGCGCACCGCGATGAAGAGTGGCCCCCGCTTGCCACAGCTGGAGAAAGTCCTCGCACAGAAACGAAGACCCAACACAGCCATAAATAAATAAGTTAAAAAAAAAAAAAAAAAAGAAAGGGGCAATGCTCCCTGAATGGTTTCACTTTTAAATGGCCAAGAGGTTAAGTTAATTTTATGCTAATTTCTTGGCGCAGAAGTGTGTCTGAAAGTAGCAGTCCTAACTAGAAATTAATTTGTTGTCAATATGCAGGATTTACTAGAGTAGAGGTTATTGAGGGGGATGAAGATCAGTTTAGACTGATCCGGGTTTGAGGTGATGCGTGTGGAGTGGGGCAGCATCAATAGGTATCTAGGAAAAGAGAGGAAACTGAAAGCTGTAGGCGAAATGAAGAGATTAATGACTGACTCTTGTATAGGGGTAGAGGAGAATACATATGAAAGATTGTTTTGACATTATAAACCTGGGGAGTGGAAAGATTGGCACTGCTCAACTTGAAAGAGGAAATTCAAACTTCTAGTTCTGGAGACAAAATCATGAGCTTGATTTGATTTATGTTGGATTTGAAGTAGTGGTGTCTTATCCAAATCTCTCATTCATCTGACTTGTGAATAAGTCAGCAACACAGAAGAGGCTAGGATAAAAGGCCATGCCTAAAGTTACACATTGGTTAATTTATTTGCTTAGGTATGCTTAAATGTTGATGTGATTCATTATCATTCTGTGATTTTTGAAGTGAGCAAGGTTAGGGAAAGTTAAGAGAGAAGAGAAGAAACAAGTGGGTCTGAAGAAGAGAACAGAGGTAAGGTATGCAAAGAAGCAGAGTTATAAAAGAATTAGCATATATATAGTGCTTACAGGGTGCCAGGCATTATTGTTAAGCCATTTACAAATGTTATCCCGTTTTATCTTCCTAACAGCCCTATGATAACGGTGTTCTTATTATCATCTCTGTTTCATAGGTAAGGAAGTTGAGATTCACAGTGGTTCGGCATTTTAAGTTAGGATTTTAAATAGCCAAGGCACTGTGAGCTTCAGAGCACATTCTCTTAACCACTTTGTCATGCAGCCTCTCCAAACTAATGTATAGATTTGGTGAAAATAGAGCGTAAAAAGAGTGGGGGGAAGAGGGAGAATATTCTTAAACAAAAAAGGAAGGATTGTCATAGTCGAATTCTCTGTAGAAGTAAAGAGAATAAAGTTTGTTGGAGTAAATTAAAAATGAAGTCCTTGATTTAAAAAAAGGACATGTTAAGATAATGACAGGATAGGTGGGATTCCAGACTTCTAAATATTTTGCATGAAAATTAGGATGAGAAAGGAAGATTATGAATGGAAATAGTCCTTCTTTAAAAAAAGTTTTTAGAAATGAAGAAAGGGGAGATAATTGGTGAGTGGAAGAAAGCACCACACTCTGGTGCACTCTCTTCAGTTGCTCATATCTCTCTTAAATGTAGTCGTTGCTCTGCATCTGCGGGTTCAGCATGTAAGGATTCAACCAAAGATAATTGAAAATATTCGGGGAAAATTTCCTGAAAGTTCCAAAAAGCAAAACTTGAATTTCGCATGTGCTGGCAATGATTTACATATATTTACATTGCATTAGGTATTCTAAGTAATCTAGAGATTATTTAAAGTATACAGGAAGATGTGCATAAGTTTTGTGTAAATACTACATCATTTTATATATGAGAAAATTGAGCATTCAAGGACTTTGGTACCTGCAGTGGATCCTTCACACTCAACATGTTCGGAAATAGTGCTTCTTAGTATTAATATTCCATTTCCCCAAATATCTACATGTTGTTTTCACCACCATTTTCCTAAATGCCAAAGCTTAAAACTGGGCTCCCACTTTGACACAGCTTTCTTCTCAGCCAGTGTGTCACTAAGTCTCTAAAATCATTCTTTTCTCACTCATCATTTACTCTCTATATTTGTTATTTTCTGTAATCAATTCTTTAGTAAAAAATTTCATTGCCGTAAGTGTACAAAATAGTACAGTAGTCTCATAACCAAAAAACAGCATTGAGAAGTGTCTAAGAGCAGAAGCTATTATGTTGCACAGACTTTGGGTAGAATCTCATCTCTGACATTTGCATACTAGTGCCTTTGGGGAAGTTATTTAATGTCTCCAAATTTGTTTCCTTTTGTGTAGAATGAAGAATTAAATAATAATAAGTGAGAATACTAATACTTGTTGCATAGTAAAAAAACAAATGAACAAACAAGAGAGAGAATAGCTATTATGTTTCTCCTTTCTCTTCCCTAATCCTTTCTTATGTTTCATCATGCTGTTTTTCTTCAAAACATTCCAGCAACCCCTTATTTTATAAAGTCCAGCGCCTCCCCCTTTATTCAGAGATCTTCATAATTTGGTTATCTAGCTTTATCTCCCAGTTAATGTCTCTGCTCTGCTCTGGTCAGTGTGCCCTTTTTATTCTTCTCTAGATATGCCATGTTGCTTTCTTACTGCAAACTTCTGCACATTTTATTCCCTAAGGCTTGGCATGCCCTTCTCCACCAACTTTGCCTGTGCAAATTCTTAACCTTAAATTTCACCTCTTTAACAAGCCTTCCTTGATGTTCTTATTGGCTCTTACATGCATTTAATCATCCACATCCTTGCACTATAAGTTAGTTATGAAGATCAGTGTAGGTGTTTCCAGGTAAAGACCACATCTTTGTCTCCTTTGTATTTCCCAGAGCACCTAGCACAACAGTGGGTAGGTGGGGCTGACTAAATATTCTTCAGTGTAAGAAGAGAGCATATGGATATTACCAAGAGAAAGAAGATAATTTTATTTTCTGAATAAATGTCTTAAATTTATTTTTTAAAATTTTAACTGAAGTAATGCCACAGGTGTGTATTGAGTACTTGTTGATTCTTATAAACTTGATTCTTGAGTCTGGATTTTACAGGATAAAGGATACCAGATTCATTCTTTCTGAATTTTTCATTAGTATTTGTATTGATACATAAATGCACATAGATCAAATATTAAAATATTTAATTTGTATAATTATTTTAAATATTATTAAACCAGTAGCAAAACCAACACTCATATAAACCATTTGCTGCTTGACCTAAATGTGTTGTCCTTAATGACAAGCCCACGTTAATTCAGCTTGGAAGACAGACATAGTGTTTGCTTCTGGGGCAGAGGACAAATTCACTTTTTGGCAAAAGCAGAAGAGATACTGTCTTCCTCTAGGCCAAAGTTTGGGCAGCTTTGCTAGCAGCACCTTTAAAAGATTGTAATTTCCTAAGCTTGGGCTCCTTCAGTTGGATGCAGTATGTGTGCTATATCCACCTGGGATGCTCTGCATAGCCCCAGTGGGATTTGGGGGGACAGGGTACTCAAGGGGAGTGATGAAAACATTAAACTCATGCTGCCTGATGTATCCTGAGTAGTAAAGTCCCTGTGTCTCTGACCAGAAGTCTCAAGTTTTCTGCTAGTATCCATGAAACTGTGGCATGCGAATTTATAGTTATTGAGTAAAATCTCAGAACTTTCATGGTCTTTTCAAAGTTCATGTGCAAAATATTCTTCCTTTAGAAATAATTTATAAGTGAATTTAAAAATCATAAATGTATAGGTAAAATTGCTTCCTAAATAAAATAAATATAATGCATTAAATTCAAAATATCTCGAAGTATAATTTTCATATTTCAGAATGACAAAATATGCAGTAAAATAATGCAAAAAAATAAAAATAAAAATAAAAAAATAAAATAAGGCAGCCACATGTTAATACTAGAATCAAGACTTCCTAGTTTTGTGGTATCCTTTATAAGAATGTTTTCATGTGATTGTAGAACTAGTACTGAAGAGCACACCTATCAAACTCATTCATATTTTTTCACTGAAAATACGGGGTGTTACTTTTGAGGTAGAGAAATAGGAATATGTTTGCATGCATTACAAGTCTTTCAACTGCCATATATTTCTTACCAGGCAAACTACTTCTCTATAAAATAGATCTCTTCGGAAATACAAGTTCATGTTTCTAAAACAATTAATCTTGCTTTGAATTTTCAATTATCAGAACTTTGCAGGTTTTTTGCAGCTCGTTTTTATTTTTAATGATAATAGATTATTCACTTTTAAAAGCAAGTCGCATGGTCATGAATAGAGAATAAAATTTTTATAAAAAGTGTTTTTATATGTTTGTATATATTTTTATATGTTTTGTATGTTTAAAAAAGCCTGGGCATACGAGGAAGGCTGCACATCAAGCTGTTATCACAGTTTACCTAAGGAATAAGGAGGTAGAAGAAAATAGTTGACTTTTCCTTTGCATATCTGTACATTGATGTTGTTTTCTCCTGCAATGTGAATTTATTGTTTTTTATCCTGGAAAGGCAAACTAATAAAGTATTTTTAATAAAATAAACATAAGTATTAAAGAAACAAACAATGAATTAAATTAAATTAAAATTAAAATAGACAGCCCTGTCAGAGTAAATTATTTATATCAGTATTTTAGCACAACAGGATATCAATTTATAAACCTGAATAAAAATTTGAAATACTTAATTTTTTTACCTATGTTTTAGGATTTCCTACTAAATTTAGTCACCACAGTACCTATTTTTAGTCACACAGTACCTACCTAGTATTTCATAAAACTTAGGGCATCTTGATGCTCTACTTTGCACAAATAAATTTTTCCTTATTTTAAAACATATAGAGTGGCATAGTTTTACAGTTATTTGAAAATATGTAATTTATCAAAAATATATTAGTCAATTTAAACCATGAAAGATTATGGGATCCCTTAATTTTTGTTTTTGTTATGGGATAAAATTAAAATCAGATTATGTTAATTCATTGGGATATTTTATTTAACCGTATTTAATTATTCTCCAAGGGGTAATATTGAGTAGTTTATCTAATGGAATATAGTGGAATATGATGGGATAGCTAACATAAGGTTTATAATTTTTCCTAAGCTCTATTATAAAAAAGGGAATCCTTATTATTAATTTACTTGAAATATTTGAATTCTTATATTGTTTTTATATTTTATATCTCATTTTGTATGTTATATTTTAACTTTATTTTTTGGTTATTTTAGAATGTTCTTATATACGAAAGATATTTTTGAATATTTAGGAATTAGGTATATGTTTTTAATTAGCACATTTGTATTTTTCCATTCTGACTATGCATTGCTTGTTTCTAGCTACCGGCATACCTCGTTTTATTGCACTTTGCTTTATTGCACTTCACAGATAGTGTGTTTTTTACAAATTGAAGATTTGTGGCAGTCAGGCATCAAGCAAGTCTATCTGCACCATTTTTCCAACAGCATTTGCTCACTTGCTTTCTCATTGTCACATCTTGGTGATTCTCACAGTATTTCAAACTTTTTCATTATTATTATATTTTTTATGGTGATCTGTGATCCGTGATCTTTGATGTTACTACTACGACTCACTGAAGGCTCAGGTCGTGGTTAGCATTTTTTAGCAATAAAGTATTTTTAAATTAAGCTATGTACATTGGTGTTTTTTAGACATAATATTGTTGCACACTCAATTAACTACAGTATAGTGTAAACATAACTTTTATATGTACCCGTGCTGAGAAACCAAAAAATTTGTGTTACTCACTTTATTGCATTATTTGTCTTGTTGAGCTGGTCTGGAACCAAACCCACAATATCTCTGAGGTATGCCTGTATGTGTTGCTGCATTTCTGAAAATGCATTGATATGCAATTGCATAACATTATAAATATTTAAAAATCTGCTCACATATCTTTTCTTTAATAGAAAACAAAGTTTTTTCCATCATTTATTCATTCATTCAAATGCCATTTATTTAGCCTTATTACATGCCTAATCCTGTCTCAGTTCTTCGAGATATATTAGTCCCATCATTTGTAATTGAAGGAGTCACATCCAACATAAACGTCTTTGGGAATCTATTGCCACACAAAACTAGGAAGTATAAGATTGAGTATGGTGCTCTTGCCAGAAAAAGAGATTTAGAAGGGATGCTGGACTGGCCAGATCATAGATTTTCACTGGATAGGTGGGAGTGGAGAGGAAGAAGATAAATAAAATTGAGATTGATTCTTATCTTCAGAAATTTCAATTAATTTCAGTAGGTAGAGAACGCAGCACAGTCGTTTATAATAAAATCTTATCAAGTGATAAGTTTGTATATTTAAATTTGGATTACAACTGTTTATATTTTAAAATGAGTTAGATTTCATATATTCTATTCTGTGCCTATAGATGACATTAATATCACTATAGAAAAAAAGTGTGTTTGAACTCTTACCTCGTGATCTGAGACAGTGTAACTACATGAATTTTAGTTTTGTGTTTCTCATGTCAGATATAGCAGGTTCAATAAAAGTACAATGAGTCTCTGTTTATATTAGTTATGGATAGTTAATCATAATAAAGTTTTATAATATGGTCCTTATATCTGCTGCTCTTTAACTAAAGAATCCTGGTTTGATGAGGTGAAAGATGTATTTTTTGAACAAAGTTCTATAGCACATTTTGTGGGGTGCTTTATGACATGACATTAGCAGTCTAGTGTTTTCATGGCTTTTGATAGCTATCTGATGTTGAAAGAGAGCTTTGGAAAATTTTCATTCTCTTTTATTTCACATTAAAATAAAAACATTCTATTCTTTAACCTTTGTTTTTCTTGTCCATCTTATAAGGACAAACAGTTCTTTTTCTGTATTTGGAGTGCATTTGTGAAACTCTGAGGATGAGTATGATCAGATCTAGAAAATTTTAATCTGAATTGGTCTGGCTTAGATCTCTCTGAGAAAACCCACTGTGTTCTCAGATTGGTTCTAATGACGTAGGCTGTTTCTTTATAGTTTTCAATTTCATGAATCCTGGTTTGGGCAGTATTAAGAATATCTTTAAAACTTTGAGAGTTGCCAAAATATAGTTTGAATAAACATGTAGGTAGGCATTTATTCAGAATTTAAATGACAAATAGAAAGATAGGTCCAAACAGAGGCATTCTTAATTTTATATTATCTGACAACCTTAACCATCTTTTTAAACGCTATCCCTTAAATCCATGAAAATCAAGGGCATGAAAATCACTATACACATGACAAAATATTTTAAGGGATTATGTGAAGTTATTCTCAGCCTTTTTCTTTTACTAACATCTTGCCTCCTCAAGTCTAGAAAAACCTGCCTTAATTTCTTCTATTTTCCATTACCCTCAAATTGTTTTGACCATCTTTTTACTTCATCTATTGCCGTCAATAGAGAAAAAGATATTCAGTTGTTTGACATGTTGATATTCAAAATCTTTATTTTTAAGGGTTTTGTAAATTGTTGTTGTTCAACAAAATAGATTTTTAAAAATCTCCTTGGAATGGTAAATGCCCCCAATAAAAGATCTTGTGTCTCCGATGATTTATTTCCTCTGCTTATCCTATAACTTTCTAAGGGAGGTGTGTTTAAACCTTCAACTATGAATTGTTTTATTTCTCCTTTTTGTTCTATTAATTTTTGTTTTATATATTTTAAAACAATGTGATTGGATGGATCAACTCTTTTATAATTATTATAATATATTAATTTTATCTCAAACTGTGTTGTCTACTTAGTCTAATATTAATATTGCTGTACTACTTTCTGTTGGTTACTGTTTGCCTTGTATGTATCTTCAGTCTTTTATTTTTAGTATTTCTCTATTCTTATGTTTTATATGTTGTTCTAATAGATATAATATAGTTGGCTTTTTCCCCTTAAGTGACAGATTTTAAAATCCTTATCTTTTAACTGGAGACTGTATTTTGTTTGCCTTTATTGTAGCTACTGCAATATTTAAATTGAAATGTATGTTCTTAATATTTGTTTTTCTATTTGTCCCACTTGTTCTATGTTCCCTTTTGTATCCCTTTGGGTTAATTATTTTTAAAATTATTCCATTTCCTCTTTTATTATTTTGTTAGTTATATAATATTTAAAATCTTTCTTCTTTGTAGTTATGCTAGAGATTACAACATATGTCTTTGACCTCAAAAAAAGTAATTTAAATAAATATGTAATTTTCTGTGTAATGTTAGGACCTTAAAACACTTATACTTTAATTACTTGTATTTCTCAGTCAAATCTTTAGTTTATTTTAATTCTACAGATACATACCAATAGTATATTATCATGCCTTCAATATTTGATAAGATTTAACCAAATATTTACTCTTTTCTTTGAACTTTATATATTCCTACATCTCTGTGCTTCTATCTGAGATTATTGTTCTATGCCTGAAGAGCTTTCTTCTTACTATTTGTTTTAGTATGAGTATACTGTTGATGAATTTCTTCTCTCTCTGTCTCTCATTCTTTTTTTCCCTAAAATATCCATTTCAATTTTATTTTAAGAATATTTTAATAGATATAGAATTCTATGATTACAGTTATTTTTATTTTTAGCACTTTTATTTTCTGCCTTCCATTCTACTGGCATTTTTATTATTGCTTTTTGGAAGCTAATGTGTCTTTCTGTGGCTGGTTTTAACTTTTCTTTGGCTTTTGGTAGTTTGATGTACCTTTGTATAGAATTTTCTTTTTCTGTTTTTCCTTCTTGTGGTTCATATCTGTGGTTAGTTTTGAAACCATCTGATCCAGTATCTCTTCAGAATTGCTTCTGCCCATCTTCTCTCTTATTTACTTCTAAGATTCCAATTACTTATATGCTGATGTTTCACCATATACCATATGTTTTATCCTTATTGCCTGTCTTTCCGTTGTTTATCTTCTTCATGTTTCATTATGAATATTTTCATCTCACCCATATTTCACTTCACTAATCCTCTCTTTAGCTGTATTGAATCCACTGTTAATGCATCTAATACTAAATTTCAATGACTATCTTTCAGTCTATATGATTTTGTATCATAATTTTTAATTCTCTGCTGAAATTTTCCATCTTGCCATGTAATTTCTTAAACGTATTAGTTACAATCAGGTTAAAGTCCATGTATTATAATTCTATATCTGGACCTCCTTTGGTCTGTTTGTATATCTGGCTTTTTCTTTGTTGTTTATTTGGTTCTCTCTCCTGGTAGACCTGTTAATGGTTAATTAAGTGGAGTAATTTGAGGCTGTAGATTTTATTAACTTCCTGCAGAAAGGGTTTACTTTTTTAGGTAGTTAAAATCTAGGCATTTCATCTCAATACAATCATGGATTAGAGTGATTCCAAGAGGAATGTCAGTCATTGGGAAGCTAGTGGGATTACCAATGGAAGGAAAACCAGAAGTTTCTCAAAGGCCTCTTTTCCGTGAAATATTTGAGTTCCAATATTGCCCTCTTAACCCAGTGTCACTGCTGATAGCTCTTCATAAGATCTCTCATTCTCAGCCACTGCTTTCTGCTCATCTTCTCAGGTTTTGCTTTCAAATTTGCAAATGACTCTTAAAGGGCAAACTCTATTTTTCCCTGTACTCCCCGCTACCACCACACTCAATACTTCTGACGTCAGATGTCTGGGAGTCTTCCCAGATGAAACAATTCTCCAATTCTCTACAGACACCAACTGAGTGTTCTACAATTCAATTCAAGTCTGACACTATCTACCAGGAGTTAGCATCAGATTTCACAGGTTAAGGGCTCAGTTCCACAAGACTGTCCCCATTTCAGACCCTAGTATCAAGTCTAGGTTGTCACCTATGCTTCTGACCAACCAGCTGTAAATTGTAGGTTCCCAGAGCCCCCTCTTTTGGTTTGATAATTTGCTAGAACAGCTCACAGAACTCAGGGAAACAGTTTGCTTACTATATTACTGCTTTATTATAGAGGAGTACAACTCAGGAACAGCCAGATGAAAGAAATACATAGGGCAAGGTGTTAGGGGAGGAGCATGGAACTTACACGCCGTTTCTCCAGGTATACACCAACCCAGAAGCTCTCCAAATGCCTTTGGCTAGGATTTTTATAGAGGATTGATTAAATTATTGGGCATTGGTGATTAATTTCCAGCCCCTCTCCCTCTCTGGAGTTTGGGGAATGGGGCTGAAGCTTTCCATCTTCTAATTACATGGTTGGATCCACTGGCAACAAGCCCTCTTCCTGAGGTTACCCAGGAACCCCCGCCCACCAGTCGTCTCTCTAACATACAAAGACACTTATTACTTGGGAGATACGTAGGGTTTTAAGAGCTGTGTGCCAGAAAACCAGAGCTGAAACAAAATATATATAAAAATGTCACAGACTCAAAGGATAAATGTGACACCAAATATCACATTTATTTCTCTGGCTTCTGTTTTTTCTGGAATCTTTGACTTTTCAGGTCTTTGACCAATCAGGGCCTTGTGAGGTCTTTAAACAGATTTGTTTGGGGGTCAGAGTTTTCTAGTTTTTCTCAGTCTAATTTCATTGGTCTAATCCAGGAGTTAGAGAACTATGGTCTGTGTGCCAAATATATCTTGCCACCTGTATTTATAAATAAAATTTTATTGGAACCAGCCAAAACTATTTGGTTACATTAACTAATGTTTTATTTAAATTTATAGAATTTATGATAAAATAAATTGTTTGGTCTATCTAACCTCTTTCTAAAATAGATTTTAAATACATTTTAAGGCAGAGTCACAAAGTTTGAGCCCAAGTGGAAATGGTGGATTCACTGTACAAATGGACCTCCATCCAGTCCCACCTCATAAATGATGTAGACTTTTAACAGATTTTGCAATCTCAGAGATGCTTCCAATCTTTCATATGAAAAATAGTATAGTAATAATTGTTTTAAGATGAGTAAATAATATGAATGTGTATAAAACACTTGACAGTTGGTGCTCAAAAAAGGTACTGGGTGTTATTGTTGCTACTTTCTTGGAATAAATAAATATAGTGCTTCTCATGGTGATTAAAATAAAGGAAGCAATATTCATTTTATTTCTAAATTCTGACATATTGTATCTCTTAAAATCATTCATATTATTTAAATAGAATGATAAGCACTTTCATTACTGTGTAACTGCCTTCCCCTAACTCCAAACAAATTATAACTTACCTAGAGAATCCTGTATAATGATGTTTGTTCATTCGTCTTTTTTCTTGTTCCTTTTAAATTATTATGTGGTTTTTAAAGCTGCTTTAGCACGTAGACTAGGTAGCAGTCATGAAGGTAGTCAGTTATACCATTTTTCTGTTAATTATAAGAATTCCACTTTAAACACCAGTTTTGCAGAAGATCTTTTTTTTTCTTTTTCCCTTCTGTGTTTCAAGAGTGTGTAGCTGCTTTTCTGCAACTCCCAGGGGAGAATTAGCAAGCGTATTTGTATGTAGTTACTGGTAGAAGGTAGTGGAAGAATAGAAGACATCAATGGAAGTCTCAATGGAAACTCAACCAGAAGAAAAGAAGGTTGAAGCACAGTATGCAATGAAATGGACTTAACTGTAGCAGGAGAAGATATGTGTTAGCCATAAAGGAGAACCTCCCAGTGCTGAATGATAGCTATTGGACTCTGGCACAGGTTAAAGAGGTTATGGGATGACTCCAAAATTCCTAAAATGTCAGAATCTCTTACATGGGATCGTTTGTGATTGGTCTCACTGAAAATTATGAAAATGCAGAGAGTTTATACACATGGTTTTTGTACTTTTTTTTTTTTTTAACTTTGGGTTTATTTATTTATTTATTTATTTATTTATTTATGGCTGTGTTGGGTCTTCGTTTCTGTGCGAGGGCTTTCTCTAGTTGCGGCAAGTGGGGGCCACTCTTCATCGCGGTGCGCGGGCCTCATTATCGCGGCCTCTCTTGTTGTGGAGCACAGGCTCCAGACGCGCAGGCTCAGTAATTGTGGCTCACGGGCCCAGTTGCTCCGCGGCATGTGGGATCTTCCCAGACCAGGGCTCGAACCCGTGTCCCCTGCATTGGCAGGCAGACTCCCAACCACTGCGCCACCAGGGAAGCCCTGTTTTTGTACTTTTAAAAAATGTAAGGTTAGTAATATGGAATTTAAAAGATGTTAACTGAATACAATGCAGGAAGTATCAGAAAATGTATTCCCTTCTTGAGTAAACTGAAAAATATAGCCTTTGCTTCAATCTCGCTTAAAAAATGATTTCTTTTAGGTTTTTCCTAAGTGATAGCTGATAAGCTATAAAAACTAACTTGTTTCTCATAAATTACCCTTTTATGGAAAAAAATAACTGGTTATCAGAACATTAGTGTTCCAGTATAAGCTCTGCTACTTACTTTGTTATCTTGGATAAGTCATTTTTATTTTCTGCATCTCCTTTTACTCATTATGCTAATTGATCTCTAAGATTTTTCTAATTGTATCGTTTTGTGATATAAATTAAACAGAAAAAAATGCATGTATTCTAGTCTACCATATCAAGGCACATTAAATGCATCTACCAACGTGTTTAACATGCATTCTAATGGGGTTATTTATTCAGCTGGGAAAATCTTGTAAAGTGCACAGTATTTGAACTAAATTTGATTTGTGTTTCCATATAGCTAGCATATGTAATTTAGCAAAGAATATAAATTATAAATAATTAAAACCTATATTTAAGAAAAGAGTTTTAATGAAAGCCAGTGGTCTTACTAAATCTATTACTCTCTTATACCCGCTTGCGCCTGGTACTCTTGAAGCTGTAAGTCATGCATTAAGGTGATATCACTATATCTGTAGTTACTTTTCTGCAACTCCCAGGGGAGAATTAGCAAGTGTATTTATGTGTAGCTACTGGTAGAAGGTAGTGGAAGAATAGAAGACGTCAGTGGAAGTCTCAATGGAAACTCAACCAGAAGAAAAGAAGGTTGAAGCACGGTAGACAATGAAATTGACTTAACTGTAGCAGGAGAAGATATGTGTTAGCCATAAAGGAGAACCTCCCAGTGCTGAGTGATAGCTATTGGACTCTGGCACAGGTTAGAGAGGTTATGGGATGACTCCAGAATTCCTAAAATGTCAGAATCTCTTACGTGGGATCATTTGTGATTGGTCTCACCGAAAATTATGAAAGTGCAGAGATTTTTTACACATGGTCTTTGTACTTTTAAAAAATGTACAGGATCTACTCTCTCAGAAACCAAGGATCCAAGGCTGCCTCTTAAATCATATTTTCTTTCTTTAACAGTTATTATTATTATTATTTAGAAATACTCAGGCACCAAAATTATGTTGTAGTATCTTAAAGGATAGAATATTTATTACAGAAATTGAGATTTCTAACTGGCAGTAGCTTATGATGCTTTTGTTCTTATGAGAGAGGAATTAGGATAATCATTTTGGTTTGATTTTCTGATTTTGGGCAGGAAGATAAAATAGATATCCTGTGCCTTTTCACCTGCAATACTTTGTTAGTACATTAGTATATTACCATCTGAAACCTAGAGGAAAGAAATAATAATAATTTGTCTTGGTGTGCAGTTGGCAATTTTCTGTACATTTATTTCATTAATTTTCTAATGAAGGAGGTAACATTTACTTCACTTTATAGATGAGAAAACTGAGGTCGAATCAGGTTCACTACTTTAGTCAAGTACTCAGTGAATAAGTAGTGAAACCTGGATTAGAACACGTGCCCTCTCAGTTCCACCGCCAAAATATTTCCACTCTACCATGTATTCTGGCTACACATAAAAACCACTGGCAGAGCTTTCAAAATATCAATGATTGGAATGTTCAGAACCAATGAGAATCACTAAAATATACTATTCTTCAAAATTTTTGAAATATTTATTTAAAAATATTTCAAACACGCGTAAGTCAAATCTAAAACATAAGATTGTCAATTATGTTATTCTCTGTAACAATACTTTGTTGATGGCAGATGTTTAGCTATTAGTTATATCTGTGTGACCAAGACAAAATAATAGTGTGTTATTATTATTACTTATATATCCAGTTGTCAAGGATGACTGTTTTCAATTCTAGACACAAAATTTTTAATATTTTTTCTAGTTGTTTGAAAGCAAAACTAATGCCTAAGAACGTAAGTTACCTGTGTACTACTACCGTTTTAAAGATAGGAATTGGTTTTCAATTCAGGGATAATTTTTTTTAAAAAAGAGAAAAAAAAACTGTACTTAGTTTACAAGGGATTGTATGCACATAACTACTTTGATACATTCATTTTTGAGATTAGTTTTTAAGAATCAAAGGATTAACTTAAAAATAACGGTGTTATGAATACAATAAAAATGAATACAATGTTCTCTATGTACTTCATTATTTACTAATGAAATAACATCGTAATTTCTCATTTCATTACAAATTTCTAGGTAGATGGCCAGCAATTCAAAATGGGACTCAGTGTAATGATATAATTTTGTGATTAGTGTGTCTCCTTTAAACTTTCAATCATAAATTATATTTTAATTTGGGAATGTATTCACACAGCATAAATTCAGACTATATACAAATGGGAAGTTTTTATTTATTTTTTGCTAAAAGCATTAAAGCAATTTTGTTAAGTTAATAGAATTTATTAGCACCATATTTTTTGTACCTTTATATACTACTATGTGGTTTACATTAATAAGTATAATAACAATAAAATAACTCTGTGAATTTATACACTTGGGTGATGGATGTGTGTCTATTTACAAAGCTGCCTAAAAAACTAAAATATTAATTACATTTTTGGCATAAAGTAATATGCTTTTACTGAATTTTAGTGTCATGGCAAAGGGGATGTTGCCAAGAGTATTACACTAAAAATGAGTCTTGACAAATTCATGTCCATGTTCACCCAATTCAATTTTATTGAATGCCTACTAAGTTCAAGTACTATGTTAGGTGGTAGGATATAGTATGGTTACAATCAGTAGTATGGCTACTGCCAGAATAGTAGGGAAGAGAAACATTAAACCAATACCTATGTGTCATGTATGTGGTGTGTTTTCTGGGCTTTGGGATACATAACAATAATCTAGGGGGCACGAGGGGTTCTGAGGACAAACATGTTGAGACATGAGGGGTGAGAGCAGGGTATTTCTGACTGAGGAAAATACCCTTCTAAAGGCTCTGAGGCAAGGTGTTTAGAAGGCAGTGGTATATTAGCTTCCTGTGGCTGCTGTAACAAATTACCACAAACTCAGCAGCTTAAAATAACGCAAATTTATTATCTCACAGTCTTGCAGCTCAGAAATCCGGGGCGGAGATTTTGTCTGGTTTCTCTGATCTAGGTCTCACAAGGCAAAAATCAAGGTGTCAACAGCCTGGGCTCTTATCTGTAGGTTCTGAGGGTGAGGAGGATGGATGGAGGGAATTGGTTTCCGAGCTCATTCAGGTTGGTGGCAGAATTCATTTCTTTATGGTTGTAGGGCTGAAGTTTCCATTCCCTTGTTGGCTGTCAGCTGAGAACCTCTCTCAGCAACTTAATGCCTCCTGCCTTCCTTGCCATGTTGCTCCCTCCAATAGAGCATGGAGCTTTTTACAGTCGTATCTGACTTCCCTTTCTGCAGTGTGTCCTCTGAGTCTCCTTTTCTACTTTCATCTGGGAGAAAGCTCTGCTCTTCAGAGCCCATGTGGTTACATTGGGCCTACGCAGGTAGTTCAGGATAATCTCTATATCTTAAAGTCAACTGATTACAGGCGTACCTCATTTTATTGTGCTTTGCTTTATTGTACTTCACAATATTGTTTTTTACAAATTGAATGTTTGTGGCAACCCTGTATCCAGCAAGTCTATCAGCTTCATTTTCCCAACAGTATTTGTGCATTTCATGTCTCTGTGTCACATTTCGGTAATTCTCAAAATGTTTCAGACTTTTTCATTACTATTATATTTGTTACCGTGATCTGTGATCAGTGATATTTGATGTTACTACTACAGCTCACTGAAGGCTCAGATCGTGGTTAGCATTTTTAGCAATAAAGTTTTTTTAAATTAAGGTATGTGTGTTATTTTTTTGGACATAATGCTATTGCACAGTTACTAGACTATAGTATAGTGTAAACATAACTTTTATATGCACTGGGAAACCAAAAAAAATTGTGTGACTTGGTTTTTTGCAATATTTGCTTTATTGAGGTGGTGTGGAACCAAACTCACAATATTTCTGAGGTATGGCTGTAATAACTTTAATTACATTGGCAAAGTCTCTTTTGCCAGGTGTTGTAACATATTCAGGCTTGACACCATGGGCATAGATCAGGAGGCCAACATTCTGCCTACCACAGTACGGGAATTTCATCGCAGTTGAAGAAGTCAGGGAGCATAGAGGCTAAGTAGTTGTTTGGATCATATATTTGGACAAAGAAGTCAGCCAAATAATGACAGGGT
The DNA here is from genome assembly GCF_949987535.1 of Balaenoptera acutorostrata. Lineage (NCBI taxonomy): Eukaryota > Metazoa > Chordata > Mammalia > Artiodactyla > Balaenopteridae > Balaenoptera > Balaenoptera acutorostrata. Next base: position 11,649,527 of record NC_080068.1, read on the forward strand.
TATAGTGGAGAGAAAAACTGATGTCAAATGCAAAAGCCTCCAGTAAATGCAGGGCAGTTACCTGGAGGTTGGCAGTTAACAGACACAGGGCTGGGTAGAGGGTGGCATGAGCCTCACAGACTGGAAGAAGTATTGCAGACTCCGGAGAGGTGATCTTCGGGAAGCCTCATTGGAGTGCCCCATCAAGTTCTGAAGAAAGTGGTACCCCCAACTGAGAGAACTCAGGGGAATCCAAGTACACGAGAGAGGGCCAGGTTCCAGACAGGTCACACGTTGAACTGAAGGTTCTCACAGTTTATGATGTTGAGGAGTTTATTTACAATGGAATAGGCTTTCCAGGGCTAAAGCAGAAAATCTGGGAGAGAGAGGAGCAATCAGGGGAATGGATCAAGGGAGAATACAGATTGCATCATGGGGATGGGAGCACCGGCGAAAGACGACAGAAAGCAGGGTCGAAGGCAAAGTAAATGAGTTGACTACAGATTTGCCAGGAAAATTAAAAATACATATAATAATCCCTAGGAAGTGGATACTTTATTTTAGTCTACTAAAATAAGAAAACTGAGGTCACTGAGGTCAAGTGATCTGCAGAGGAAGTCCAGGAGCTGAGTGGTGGGTGGTAGAGTTGATACCAAGCATTTAGGGGCTCGGAGGTCTAGAGTGTGTGTGGTCCAAGTCAGCCATGTGTTTCCCTCATTATTTGTTATGTCTTCTGAGAGTCAGTACGTCATAATGGTTAGGAACACAAACTGTGGCACTGGGGTGTGTGGGGTCCAGTCTTGGCCCTGTAACCGTGAACAAATTACTTCATCTCTGTGCCTCAGGTTCTTCAGCTGCAAAGTGGAAATGATAACAGTAGTGGCCATTTCATTGGGAAGTTGTGCAGATTAAATAAGTACATGGCTATGATAAGTACGTGTAACTTTTAGCGGTTATTATTTAATGGTCACTTCTACAATTTTTACCTGCTTATATAAAATCTAAATATTATAGAGCATGCAAGAAAAAGAAACCATTTTTCAGACTGAAAATCTATGCTAAACTTAATCATTTTGTGTACGTCATATTGATTCAGTTGTGCTGCCCAAGAAATACAGCATTAACCTCAGAGAGGTATGTATTATTGCTTGTGTGTTCTGGCAGAGCTGCAGCAACACAGTTGATGGGAAAATAGGTTACAGTTTAAGTGATTTTGGTAGATCTAAAGATGTCAACGTGAGTAAAGTAAACATGCCTGATGGATTATTTTTTCTTTAATAAAAAGAGCCGTGATCTTCTAGAAGTAATACTCTTGAGAAATATATTTGTCATTAAAAACAAAGGGAGTCAAATGATTTTCTAGGTATAGTAGTCACAATAAATACTTACTTGTCACCTATAGGGAGGCAGAAGAAATATACTGTCACTTCTGTTATTGGAAAACTGTCCATCTTTTTTCTAGCTCTCGCATCCAAGCCCCCTCCCATGGGGAATTACCCTTGTACAACTCAATTTCCTGCAGAGTAAAAAGTTTTTAAGATAAGGAACCATCTCCTAAAATGCTAGCCTATTGCCATTTACGATTGCCATATAGTTCAAACTATACAATTGACAACTTGAAGCCTCCTAAATCCTCATTTTTATGCTATGTGAGTTGAATATGTCATAGAATTCATTCTAATTTATTATTTTACAACGAGAATATTCTAAATGCATTAGAGTATTATATGCTGAATCTGATAAAAGGAAAGAATGATTTCAGAAGGATATTAAAAAATATCATTTACAGGGGATGTGAGATGAAATGTGCTTTCAAATATATCTTGATTAAAATAGTTAATTTCAGTAGATTGAAAAGCTTTCAAAGAATATTGATATCAGATATTAATCAATTGTTCGGTAATTGTGATTTTGGCGATTGTTTTTGAGATCAACTTTTTTTATTCATAGCTATAAAATTAATACTATCACTTCAGCATATTTTGTTTGGACTGCTGGTTATTTTTCTTAAAACTGGTATGTAGAACGCACTTAGTTAAGCATTTTATAGGATGTAAAATTTATTCAATTTAGTTCCTGCCTTAGGGTACTAATGCAACTAAGGAAGTGAATCATGTATGCACATAACTATTGTGTAAGATACAGTATAAGGACCATAGGGAAATGCAGAGCAGAAGAGATTATAAGAAGGGAGAGATTACCAGAAGTTTAACAATCAAAACTTTATTTTGCAGATAGACAGTAGAAATATTAAGTGGAAAAACCAGGTACAGAATATACAATACAATCACAATATAGTAAATTCTAATAAGGCATATTTTTATGAATACACATATAGAAATAGAAAATATTGGAGGGAAATGTCTTAAAACATAGTGAGTTATGCTATTAGGCATTCCCTTCTAATACTTTGTTGACAATGTGTTCTCAAGTTAAGCAGATGAGGGAAGTGAGAGAGGGCAGGGAAAGTCACTAAGTAAGAATGTGATGTCCTCTGGAGTCTAGATTCAGCCTGATCTCGTGCAAACTGGAGGAGGCTTTGTTCTATGACTTTTACCATAGTCGGTCCCATCTTGAGGCAAAGGGACTGGCCTTTGCCAGTACCTGCACGTATTAGTTATTGACTTTGGGGGAGGGGACTGGTAATCTAGGTGAAGCAGCTGCCTGTAGGCAAAGGCAAAGGGAAATTCTCCAAAGAAACCAGCTGTGAACCTTCAGCAGGCAACACTCATAGCAGCTGGACCTAATAAGAGAGGTACAGACAGGCACCACAAGTGTTCTGTATACTTTATTGAGCTATCAAGAGTATAGCCATATTTAATTTCACACACACATACACACACACACACTGATCAATCATTAAATAGTCATTGAGTATTAACCATTCAAAATGAACTGAACTATTAGAGGCTAAACACACACACACACACACACACACACACACGTACATATAATCTCCTTTATCCAAGAAGATGTAAATATCTCTGGGGGGCAACAGTCAGGTATATCAATATTTATGTGTAATGGGTTATATGCTAAAATAACATTCTATATTCAACTATTATAGGACAGAGAAGGCTCAACTATTGCTAGCTGCTGCTTATATATTTTTAAAGTGCATGCAGCAAAAAAAAAAAAAATAGATATGATTTTTTAAGTTAAATTTTTAAGCCTCACTCCTCTGAAAAATTAAACTGTGTGGAATATCTTACATCTATGGGATGCTGTATAAACTATGTATGCCCATATACCTTCTCCTGTGATATGACATGTGTGGTAACATCTTATTTATCCAGTTGCCACTTATCTCCAAACCTTAACTAAAATATGCTATGGGTCATCAGTGTTTGAAGACAGTAAATGAACTCCCTAGAGTCACGATAAAGGGAACAAAATGTCGTGCTGGCTGAGGCAATACACCCTACTATTGGGAAGATGCAATTAAAAACAAAATCTTTTCCAACCCCAGAAATCCTCAAAGGTAGCAGAGAAAGAAAACACTTTTATAATTGAATCAGCGTTAAACCAGAGTGTGATGGGCGTCACGGGCAACCCATTACGTGACTGCAAAGACAGAAAACTCACCCTTTTACATAGCCAAGCAGATACAACCCCTTACATACATGTTCTCAACATAAACAATAACTAGTCCTCAAGTAAAGAGAACTTGACAGCACCATTTGTAACACATAGTTCATCCCAAATTTACCTGCTAAATGGGGTGACCGTCTGTGTTAATTGATTAGCTTTACCGGGGGAGAAACAGCCTTCTCATATCTTTTGACAGTAGAGAGTTTTGCAGCTTGACGCAAGGTGCCCAAAATGTTGAGCAACCTCCCTCCCATAGGAACTGGGAAATAGGGGCTCTGCCTCCCTTGATGCTGTCCCTGGTCTAAAAGCTAACAAAAGGCCCATCTGGCTTTCAAAAGGATGCGTACATTTCAAAGAGAGGAAAAGTACTTCCAAGTTTTCTAAAGTAAATGCTCTAAGAAAATGGAGGGGAAGGAAATATCTTCTATTATTTTTGACAGGGAGAATTAAGCCTCTTATTTTAATTTTTATTTAATTTTACAGCACTCATGTTGGAACTCCTTAGGCCCCAGGGGAATGAATCATTTACTCCTACTTCTGACATAGTTACAAAGTTTCAAATCCCACAGCAGCTTATCCTTTATCTAGGATGCAGGCTTCTTGTTAGAGGCAAACGTGCGGACTACAGCGGGGTGAAGGGACAGCGGTCAAGTCTGACAGTGAATGAAGAGAGAATACTTATAAAAGGTGGGGAAGGATGAAAAGGAGGAAAGGAGGAAGGGCGGAGTAGAAAGAAGGAAGCAGTCAGGAGCCTTTTCTAGTAGGAAACACAGTCTTGCTACTATGGGAACTTGCTACTTGCTACTTGCTACTATGAGGGCATCGTTTTATTACCACACAAAATTATAAATGACATTTTAGAATATATCTTTATTTTTTAAAATTTATTTTTATTTATTTATTTTTGGCTGAGTTAGGTCTTCGTTGCTGTGTGCAGGCTTTCTCTAGTTGCGGAGAGCGGGGGCTACTCTTCGTGGCAGTGTGCAGGCTTTTCATTGCGGTGGCTTCTCCTGTTGCGGAGCACAGGCTCTAGGCACACAGGCTTCAGTAGTTGTGGCACGCGGGCTCAGTAGTTGTGCCTTGCGGGCTCTAGAGCGCAGGCTCAGTAGTTGTGGTGCACGGACTTAGTTGCTCCGCGGCATGTAGGATCTTCCCGGACCAGGGCTCGAACCCGTGTCCCCTGTATTGGCAGGCGGATTCTTAACCACTGCGCCACCAGGGAAGTCCTAGAATATATCTTTATGATCACTAAATTGTTGAACACTTTCAATCCACAGTCAGTCTCCAGGCTGCTTTGAAGTCACGTTCCTGATATCATGAAAGATGCTATTTGATCATGTCTCCTTCAGATTTCTCTCCTTTTCTCACAGCCTATAAGGAAGTATGCACATTTTCTGTAAGCAAGTGGTTGTTTTTTTTATAAGTGTATTGGGGTTGTGTACAAATTATTGTGCATGTGGGTAAATCACCCCCAGGAAGCTTCAGGGAACCCTGACCCAGGACGAAAGCAAAGAGCCATTGCTTTAATGCAAGTATAAACAAAATGTTTTTGTCTTACATTATTATGGCTATTTTTCAGTGAGTAGTTTAGTAAGTGTAGCATATACTTAACAAATATCGATTCACAGTCTCTGAAATCAGACTCCCTGGGTTCAAATCCAAGCTCTCCCATGTGTGTAACCTTGAGCAAATTATTTCAACCTCTCCTATCACAGTTTTGTCATTTTAAAATGTGAATATTCATAGTGTTTACCTCATAGGATTGTGATGAGGATTCAGTGAGTTTTCAGAGCGAGAGAGGGATCGTCAAAACAAATCAACAAATATAAACTAGTATATATAAACTATTACTTATAGTACAAGTCTTACTTCAACCTGGAGACAACCTGTGCTTTTATTTAAGGAAGAAAAAAAAAGAGAGAGAGGTAATACTTCTTAGAAGAATTTCTAACCAAAATGCATGTTTTTTATCATATACGGAGAGTGTGCTCTCTAAAGATGCGAGAAAAATAATGTATGTTATCATATATTCAGTAGATGCTTATTGTACAGCTAGTTGTAGCTGAGTTTATTTTTTTGATTCACAAAATATTAGTTTGAAATCATATTGGTATTTTTTTAGTTTAATTATGTTGGACTCAGTTTTATGATTTCAAGTGTTAGTGTATATCTTATGGTCAGGCCAATTTTTTTTGGCCTTTGCTGACGTATATTTTGATGTTAATGATGTATTTAAAGACTTTTGTGTTAATACAGATAATCGATTCATTATAATATGTATGTTTATATCCTACTTGGTAGCACACGTTTATTTGTAGACTAAATTAAGAAGTGAGAGTTGCACAAACTTCACAGAACTCAGGAAAATAGTACATTTTTAGAAGTATTTATGGTGTTGCACTCTTGGGAAATAAAGGAAAGGGAAGAAATGTCAGAATGTTCACAATTTTCAAGTTTTGCCTTAAGAAAGCGAAAGTAATCCTCTACTTGTCCACTACTGCTGACACTAGACTGAATGAAAATAAATTGTTAATTTCTTACATTTTAAAATTTCACTGAACTACCAGTGCTAAAAACTGTTGAGCAAGTGTGAAGCAGGCGCTCCCCTATCTCTTTGATGTCCCAACATAGGTGTCAGTTAGCCTGCAAGAATTACATCCTTACTCTGACTTGGCAAACTTGGGGTAGGTGAATCCTCTTAGAGATTACATATGTGTAATCATTAATATTCTTCCATATTATATATACACACACACACGTAGAAGTGCTTCCCAGAATGGGTTTAGAAACAAATCTACTTTACACTTTAAATTCTAATAATTCTATTTATATTGATTTCACCATAAACTGTGCCTATGCTAAAAAGGACAGACATTAGACTTAAAAATGTATCATCAGCTTAATAAGATCCTTTCAGATCTTGAAAAAAAATACTTTTCCTGTGTAGAATAACAGGTGCTTTTCACCAGATACAGTATATACATGAATTGGTGAATGACTTTTTCTTTCTTCTATTTTTTTTTTTTTCTTCCTAATATTATAGAGAATTATTTCTCCAGGGGATCCGTATTAGTCAGGATAGGCTAGGGGACGTGACAGTAACAGATTATCACAGAATTTCAGTGGTTTAAAGTAACAAAAGTTTACTTCTTGCTTTTGCTGCATGTCAGTTTTGTAGCCAGAGCTTTGTTCCATAAAGTCATTCGGGTCCCAGACTATTGAAGACACCATGTATCCTCCAGCTGCATCTTCTTGATCTCCAGAGCAAAGAAAGGAGATACATGGAGGAGTCATGCCTGTTGTGAGCTTTACCCCAGAAGAGGCACACTTTATTTCAGTTTATCTCCAGCCAGAACTAGTCCCAGTGCCCCATCTAACCAACGGAAATGGCTAGTGGCAGACAAAGTGGTTATTGGTGAACACTAGTAATGTCTACTGACAGCTAAGGGCTCTTTTTGCCTTGGTTATATGTAACAGTTTATACAAATTCTCAGAACTTGGTGACTACGTAGATGTTACTGTACACATCCTGTTTTATTCATTACTGAATAGCTTTAAATTTGGAATTAATGTTCATTATTAAAATTTGTAAGTATTTTCTTTTTAATAATATGGCAGTAAGTTATAATCTTTCTCAGGTTATTTTTGAACATCTGATTACAGCAAGTGACTGCATTGCCTAATGGCAATCATATTACTCTTAGTTAATCCATATTTTCCACACTTTTCTATACATCATAGTCTAGTTGATACATAGCAAAAACATGGTTTGGCTTTCAGTAATCTGAGTCATTTACAGTTGAAATTTAAAAAATCTGACCAGTTGCTAAATAATCTCCTTGTGAAAAAACTTTTGGGGGAAATGAACAATTTTTGCAATGGTAATGATTTTAAAATAGACAAACTCTAATTAAATTGCTTTGAAACCAATATTTTTTATTCACCAAATATATGAATTTAAATGTTTCTGCTATAATGATTAATTATGCTTTTACATTTAAATTATTAAAAAGAAAATAACGTATCCATTTGAATCAAGAGAAAAGTGACATATTCCTAAAATAGGGAATTTGGGGTTTTGCTAAAATTAATAAAAATATAATTTCTCAGGTAATAAGTTAATGGCAGATTGCATGTTTGATAATAGTTTGAAATTGTCTTGCGAGATGTGTTTCTTTGACTGAAAGAACGAGTAGAACAAAATAATTGCTATCTTCTTTCAGTCTTTTCCGCTAACATATTTCTAAGCCTTCAGCATTTAATAGCAATTATACAAAAGATGCTTTCCCAAATCCTCAAACCTGTCATGTTTTGTTTTGTTTGTACTCTAGAGAATGCTCTGAGTTTGATTCAGTGATTACGTTTTGAATGCACAGCTTCATATTATCTTCTAAAATTTAAGAGTCTTATAACTGTCAAAATTAGAAAAGTGGTGATCATAGTTACAATTTTGTATAACAAAGGACTGTGTGTATGTTGTTTCACTTTATTTTGGGATGTAATCATTTTCTTCAAGAAACTGTGTTGTGTCTGGGAAAGAAGGTTTGAAACATGTTTCCTCAAACTCTTTGAGCTTTCATTTCCTTATTTCCCAAATCAGATTATAAGTCTCTCTTTTGAGGATCAAATGGTATAACTAGAATAGTGCCTGACATGCTATACCCACTTAAAAAAATAACACATTCTGTTATTTTTGTTCTTACTGTTTAAGCTTGTGTTTGTTCACGTTTATAAATTCTTCGAGCTAGAAGAAATTTTTAAAGTCCTGTGATTTCTTTACAGTTTATATTTTAGATTATATTTCTTCATTATTTTAGGTAGATGTGTGTTTCCTGGTTTAGAATTTTAGAGTCAAGGAAAAACAGAAAACAATAAAATGGGCTGGGCTAGAGTTATTCATTAATATTTTTACTTTTATAGGGAGTGATAGGTAGTTATGGTTGTTTTTAAAATTTGGAAACAATTCCATCCACTGATAATCTACTGTATAGTGTAGAATGTTTTGATCTGCAAGTCACAGAAGATCGCAGCTCGAACAAAATCCACAAATGGTAGTCTGTGGTAGGATCAGCTCTAGGCATAGAACAATTAGTCTTGTCATCCAGTGCCCAGGTACTTTCCAGCATTCTATTGTGTCACTGGTAACAAAATCATCATTCTTTAATGGCCTCTGTCATGAGGAAAATTAGAAGAATAGCCTGATGTGGGAATGCACACATATAACTTGTCCTATCCATCTACATTTTAAAGATGAGATTGTCCCCTTTACTAGGTGAATAATGTTTAACTGGAGGTGTTTGCTGGAAGTCTGGAATTATAGGATTTCCTTTTGCTCTGATCAAATCTTCTGCCCAGTATCCGTTCTCACTGTCTCTGTGTGCATTACCTACAGCTTGGAGTAGAAAGTGTGGCTTTTCCAACCCCCCAAAGTTCCACATTATTGACTCTAAATCAATTAACATTATAGCCCACAGACATGAACAGCCTCTTTAAGCAGAATTGTATTTTATTACTTCTCTGCTTTCTAATACGTCAACTTTAGCCCAAGCATAACTCTTTCTTGACGGACTTAACTGAGAGTTGTGAGAATTAGCCAAAACATCAGTGTTCTGAAAATTTCCTTTCATTTTGCAAAATGAGTAACCATTTAGCCAAATGCTTCCAAACCACACAGAAAGGGTCAACTGGAGTGAGGTTCCTATGTGCCTTATAACAGGGTTTGACTCTACTGTAATTTTCTTGGCCATTGTGTGTCCCTGGGGCTGGTAGCAAAATAGTTTCAGCTCTTTCAGACAAGATACTGACAAGACTAGAAGAGAAAGCAATAATTTCTTCCCAGGTCTTAGATCTGAGTAGATTTTTCACAGAAGCGCTTCAAAATTCTTCTCCTAATGTGTAATGTAAAATTCTTGAGAACGTGTATTTCATAATCTACAGGTCGCCACCAATGAGAAGCGATTACTTCATGCTGTAAGGAAATATCTTTCTGGGAATCTGGAAAGCAAGGGACAGAAATATTTTTTAGGGACTCCTGGGCTCTCACTCTGATCTAGTTCCCAGACCATCCCCAGCCTCACTCATCTTGGTTAAGATGGCCTTGTTGATGCTGAGTTTTGTTCAGAAACCAAAAAAGCTTGAGCATCATAAACATTTCTTTACGCATAAGAGCATAGATCGTTAGTGTACATTTTTCTGAGATGGTACTGTAACCCCAAATATAAAAGGGCAGAGGTATCGTAAACATTAGTCTGTGTTCTCAACTCTGTCCAGAGACTACTTGCAGGTCATGTGTTAAGGATATATGTCCTCTTTAGGGAACCAAAGGCCAGAGACCATCACTCAAGACACATGCATCTGCTCCCACTCCCAGTAGCCTTTCATAGCCCTATATCTTCTGTATCCTTTGCTAAATAATTCTCATTCTTAAAGTAAGTGTGTGTGTGTGCATGCATGCATGTGTGTATGGTCTCTTACACATCCAAAAACCACAAAAAACACTGCACACTAAACGTCTGTGAAACAATTTAATAATATATACTATCTAACGTTGCAAGTATCCTTTAAGAAAGTTTTCTACCTAGCAAACTTAGATGATTGTCACAGTATTATACACTTGTCATACCATTAAAAAGAAGTACCCTAATAAACATATACTAAATTAAAAGTTTTAAATAAGTTTTAGCCTCTTAAAAGAGGTTACTGCCTACTAAATTTTCCAGGTAAATAACCTTGTGAATCTCCCTGCTGCTTAATGTTTAATGGTGGCATTTATATGTCTCCTGTGAGCCGGTTCAACATTTGAATTATTATACACTGAGACAAAGAAAACATATGACAAACCTATTTAACTGATGCATCTATGGAACTTTTAAACATGTTGAATGAATTATCTGCTTTGGGCAGTCAAATATTTATAAAATTACCATTTGATAGATCAGTTGTGCTTTCAGATTCTGAGGAACCTCAAGGCAGATAAATAAATACGCAATGTTATTTTTTTACTCAAATATGTGTCTGAAAATATTTTCATATTGCCATGCAGGAGAGCTACTAAAATTATTTTAGAAGATAACTAGCTTACATGTATCTGGGCTAAGAAAGATAAAGAAAACCTGAGTAGTATTGTTTGAGTTAAAACAATGTTAGTCACACCACGTGTACTCTGGTAAGTTCACACATTTGCCTAACCATTTAGAGGTGGCAGCTCTTCTTAAAGTGTGCTTACTTCTCTTTTCAAGGTCGTATGATATTTTGATCTTTGGAAATGCTGTAGATACAGGAGTTCAAACTTGAAGACATTTTCTCTTTCAGTCTCTTAGTATTCAGATTAATGCAGGGAACACTGAATTCGATCTGGAGAAGGGGAAGCAAGATCCATGCCCTCTGGAGATGACTGAACAAATTACTTGGCATTCTGGACGGGCATGGGCATTCAATAAGTCAGAGTTTAAGTCCTGAAAGTAAACAATGATAGGTCAAACTGCTGGAAGCTCTCCATATGTAAAAAACGATCTTTTACTTTACCCAACATATCTGGGTATGATGTATTACTTGGTAGTTAAAAAAGAGAAGATTGGTTTTTTAATTATTTATTAACATAGGTAAAATTGAACTATGATTCCTAACGTTTAATTTAAATATTATCCACTACATACTACCTGTTTTAGGCCAAGGACTGGCTTTGGTGCTGGGACTTCAAAAATAATTAGTCATGCTACCCAGACTCAAGGAGAGCCATAGGTTGGACACTCTAATAAGTAGACCCTGAGCTTAAGGTTCAGGTATTAGTGATTAATATCAAGGAAGTGCTCCCAGGAGAAAGCAGTCGGGGAGTGGAGAAAACAGGAACCAGAGTCAAAAAAGCCAGGAAATGGAGAAATTTCAGTTGACTTTCAAGACTCAGACTGATCCTGTGGGAAGCTCTGGACGTTAAATTACACCTCAAGAGTTTGTCCTGCCTGCAGACAAAGGAGTAGGGCTTTTATACTCCTGTTGGCCAGGACGGGAGGCAGTGGGGTTATGAGCATGTGGTAGTGCTGAAAGCTCCCAGGTGCATCCAGCAGGTCCTATAGGAGAGGAGACTCCAGTGCTCTGAGCAGTCCTCTGAAGGATGCAGGCATAAACCTTTAAAAGCAAAGCATGCTTGGCAGGCAGGCAGGCGCAGAGCTGGCCCAAGTGATGGAAAACAATATGTGTGGGGCACTAGCAGTGATTACTACCAGGAGTTCATGTTCTCAGAGAGGTGCTAAGCCTTTAAAATATTAGTGTGATAAATATAATAACATATTGGCATTCAAAGCAAGTACAAACTCGGGAAAAAGATGAACTCTCTGGGTGGTACAGATGGGGGTTAAGGAATACTTGAGTAGAAAGGTGAAGAGAATAGCTAAATGCTCATCTGCTTGCCACTATAAGCCAAGTGTTAAAAGTGTGAGTCTGGTTTGATTGTCACTGCTTCTTTATGGGAAAATTAATAATATTTCACTCACCCCTTAGAGGAAGATGTCTTTAATCAGTTTATTGTGTCCTCTTCTCAAATCCCAGTTGTCCCACTGAATGAACTAATTATGTTCCTTTAAAACCTATTAAAAATTCCCTCTTAGAGAAACCTGTTGTCCTTCATGTCAAATGTCCCTAGAGTTCTGTAAGTTCAGTTTGGCTTTCTGCTTCTGGGCTAGTTTCCTCTTCTTTTTTCCAAATACCTTTTTTCTACCCTGTCAGTGAGACCATATTCTTTCCTCATGCATGAGCTGTACTCCCTTGAACATTTCATCCTCCTCTTGCATCCAGAAACCAACTCATTGCCTCCTTAGCTTTCTTCTGACTCTCTCTAAGCTAAAAAAAAAAAAAGAAAAAGAAAGCAGTTTAATTCCTTGAAATCATCATTTAGGATTGGAATTCCAACTTCCTGACAAAATGATATCACATAGACTGTGATCTCAGAATACAAAGTTACATGCTTTCATCTGGAGCTTCCTGTTTTCTATTTCAAGGAGTCTGAGTCAAACTCTGAAGTCAGACATACAATCCCAGTTCTGTTGGGTACTTGAGTAACTTTTAACAGTATACTTAACCTTGCAAAGTCTCAATTACTCCATCTAGAAAATAGAAGTAATAATCTTCCATATCTCACGTGATTGCCTTGAGTGTTAATTATATGCCCAGTGCAGTGCCTGAAATATGGTAGATCCTTAGTAGATGATAGCAGCTTTTAATGATATACCATAGAAGCCTTACTTCTAGACTATCAGTTCTCTTAATAAATTTACTATTAAATCTTTATTGTATAATTTATATATGCCTACATTAAACTCCTAAGTTTTGCTCCAAGATATGACTCTCAGTCTTTTATAGGTACATATGCCTCCTCCAATGTAAATAATCTTGGTTATCTTATTTCTAAATCCATCACAGGTTAGACCAGTATTTCACAGATCATGTTCCAAAGAACTCTTATATTAAGTGAGATGTTAACTGGTGTTCTGGGAGAATACAGCACAAAATAACTTAATAAAAGCATTTTTTTTTAATTTAGTGATTAATTATCCTTTTACAATTTATTTTCAAATACATATGAAAAATACCAAACACATTTATAGAGCTCTTGTGATCATGAAAAATCTCATTTAAGAGAATATTTTTCATTTGCAAATTCCATCATGAAGTTGAAAGCTAAATTACATGGAACATTAAACAATTATGATTCATTTTTTCTTTGATTCATAGCTTTGCTAACCACCTGTCCAATAGCTTGTCTGATGTTATGTGCCTTAACTTATAATTTTATATGTCTTTGTTATGTTACTAAATGTTTTTTTAAAATATGATAATCGAATGCTGATCATTTGTAACCTCAAATACATTTTGAGCATCTGCTATAATCCTAGTGCACATTTTATTTCATGACTTCCTCATTGTGTTCCATTTATGCATTACAGTATGAAAAATGTTACATGGTCATATAAGTATTGAAAACCCTCGATTAAAAGTAACAAATTGGGCTTCCCTGGTGGCGCAGTGGTTGAGAATCTGCCTGCCAATGCAGGGGACACGGGTTCGAGCCCTGGTCTGGGAAGATCCCACATGCCGCGGAGCAACTGGACCCGTAAGCCACAACTACTGAGCCTGCGCGTCTGGAGCCTGTGCTCCGCAACAAGAGAGGCCGCGATAGTGAGAGGCCCGCGCACCGCGATGAAGAGTGGCCCCCACTCACCGCAACTAGAGAAAGCCCTCGCACAGAAACGAAGACCCAACACAGCCATAAATAAATAAATAAATAAAAATTTAAAAAAAAAATAAATAAATAAATAAATAAAAGTAACAAATTAGGAGGGGGATTTGCTAGAGGCATAATGATGGCAGTAACGTGAAGGGACACTTGACAGAATGGCAGTAATTCAAGCTGCAGTCCCAGGATAACAAAGCATAGGAGAGTAATCGATGTTTATAATGATATTCCTAATCATAAATTATAATGAACTGTGGTTCAGTATACTCAAATTAATAAGGCAGGGGTATATGTAATATATTTTACAATAATGTCTATTTAACGTACAATTTTTTAAAGAAATTTTGAAATTGAAATGAGAACTTCAGTTATACTGAAAAATGTAAAACACCTCATTCCATAATGATGTTGGTTAAATAACTTGTTAATTTTGAAATATGAATTCTACTTTATGAATGACCATTACTCATTAACTATTTCAGTTAGCTAGCATAATAAAGTTAGTGCAGTGCCTTGAACACATTACATTAGCTAAGCTAGGCTCTGCAGTAGGCATGTCCAGTCTTTAACACTGTTAATCATAATTACAAAATTATTTGAGTTTATTTTAGCCCTTTATCACCAAACAACATACAGCAGTATCAAATACAACATTATCAAATTAAGCTTAAAATTAAATGATGTGTTTGATTTTGTTCATTTCTCATTCAAATGTAATAGATGACCTATTGACTCTCAAAGTTATTTCTACTTTTCTTATTTTAAATGCATATCCTGTATTCTTTCTAAATATGTCTCTTTATTTGTGGAAGGAAATTAAAGAAACTTATTACTGTCCTAGAAAGGTGGGCACGGTTTTATAACGTCAGACTCAGGGTTAAAGCTCAGTAGAGTGGGACTTCTGGGGATGAGGTTAAGGATGAGGTTGTGTTCATTGAATATTATTCTACTTCACAGCGGCCTGAGTCTTCAAATTCTCTCTTAAAAGAGAGCTAACATTTGTTAGTAACTAAATGCCACTTACTGATCTAAGCTTAGAGCTTTATGTGTGTAAACATATTTAATCTTCACAAAAATCTCATGAGATAAAAACTATAAGAACAAATATTAAGATACTATCTCGATTTTAGAGATGTGATAAATGTTTTACAGTTATGGTTTAAAATAATTTCTTACCACAAATTCATATGTTCCCATTTACTCTTTCCCTGCTACAAATTAAAGTTGGATTCTCTAGATTATGAAGAAAGGGAAGTAATTGTAAACTCAATTTGTATTTCGTTCAGGGAAGGAAATTTGCTAACAGGATGGGATCCGTCAAGAGAAAACTTCATTGATGTGATAAGAAGATTGTGAATGAATGATAAAATCAGGGATGGGGGTGGATACACTTGATGACTTGGAAAGGTATCTTATTGATAGTTAACTGTTCAGTTGACTGTCAGGTGTAAGGCTTGGTTCTTGTCATATTTTCCAGCTAACTTTTGTGTAACCTCTGGAAAACTCTCCAGGTTTCAGTTTCTTATAAAATAAGGTATGAGTCTAAATTATTTCTAAATTGTCTAATTTTTGTGATACTCCAAAGGTATGCTACCAGAGATACACCAAAGCCAATTCATTCCCTAAGTGTCTAATACATGTCTTGTGCAATAGTAACTAATATGAGAGGGAAGGAAGGAAGGCAGGCAGGAAGGAAGGAAAGAAGGAAGGGAGGGAGGGAGGGAGGGAGGAAAAAAGGAAGAAAGGTGGGAGGGGAGAGGAGGGGAGGAGAGGGAAGGGAGGAAGGGAAATTCCTATCTTTCAGTTCATAATTTAGTTGTCAGAAAAAAGGCACACACATGTTAAAAATTCTGTAAACAATCCTTTTATGACAATGAAAGTGTCATAGCAATTTAGAAATTCATGTTTGTGCTAATAGTCTTAACCAGGACACGTGAACTGAAGGAGAGTAATGACTATTGTGGTAGGTAAAAAACACTGGACTAGGAGTCAGAAGCTTTCATACAAATCCCAATTTTTGCAATATCGTTCTTATTGAGTGGAAATCATAATAAATATTGAGCATCTATCATGAATTAGGTATTTCAATAACTACTTCATATATGTTAATAATCCTCAGTTTTATTGAACCAAAGTTGGAGCCTTCAAATTTTAGTGATTAAAAGCACAACATTTCTTTTTCTGGTAGAAAAAATTCTGTTTGTGTTATGACCTTTTTCATGAGTCCTTATATTCAGGAAGTTGTAGAAATTGAGTGAGCAGTCATTTAATGTTGGCTGGGCAGCTAATTTACTTAGTCTGCAATATGATAGTAACTTTCCCTGCTTAATTGAGAGAAAAGGTTAATAGAGAGTAGGAAACAAAATTTCAGTTTAGTTCTTAAGTGTTCATCATACCAGCCTTTAGTGGCAGTGGAAGGTTTTGTGCCACAGACAAACCTAATGGTTCTAATTGTTCTGTTCTTTGGGGGCATGGAAAATGGCTTCATGTTTGTTTGGTTTGTTTCCTGAAGAAAATTTCCAGAGCTGGGATTAACTCAAAATCTTTTTTGAATCTTGCAAAGAGTAAGGGCACTTATTAAATGTGGCAACCTCTGCCAAATATTCCCTTCAGTATAAAAAGCTCCATTAAGCCAGGATATTGGGCACTTTCTCACTGCATGATGTATACGTGTGTGTATGTATGTGTGTTTCTGTGTGAGATTAATTTATGAAGCCAATTTCAACACTGCATTCTTTAAAAGCTACAATCCTAAATTTTATAGAGAAGAAAAGATGTTTGGAAATCATTTACTACACTACCAAATCTGAATGCCAATGAGCTACAATTTACCAGTATACTGTATTCTTTACTAATGTTGCCTTCTTTTGTTTTCAGAGGGCATGTAAGGAGAAGGCCAGAATTAGCAAGAATGTTTGTTTGCCTTTTTTTTTTTTTTTGCTAATCCAGAATTTTTTGATCTCTGTATATTTTGCAACCAATAGGGAACTGAAAGATGTATAATTGAAAATAAATTAAAATGTTAAATTCGAGGACACAGTGCTTTGAATAAAAGCCTCAGATAATGTGAACTTGATAAGTTCATCTGTTATAAATAAAGATGTAGCATAAATGAGAAATTTCGTGTCTTGTGAGACTGAAGAAGTTTTAAAATGCATCTAATACAATGAAATATTATAAGGAATTAATTTATAAACCAAATCATTGATCTGTAGAAATTCAGTGATAACATCTCACTTCTTTTGCACATTTTCAAAGATAATATATTGTGTGAGAACCCTAGAACTCAAAGCTGAAATGGATCTTAAAATGCTCTTTATTAGTTTACTCTTTGGGTAGATATTATTTCTTGAAGTATCATAGAATGTTAGATCCAGAAAGGAGTAAGGGATGGAACTAAACATTTACATAAGAGGGAAGTGTAAAGGCAAAGCAGTTGTGATTGTCTAGGTTCATGTGAGATTTGTCTGTACTCACATGACATTAAGTAGCTCATTTAGGTGAATCTCAACAGTTTATGAACTTGCAGAGGAAAAATAAATACTCTTCACATTAGTACATTTTGTTTTACTTACTAATATTATTAAACCAAATATTTATATCTTGATACACTGGTGGTGACATTTATAATTTTTCAAGAAATTTTCTTTATATTACTGTATAAAATTTTCATATTACTTTATTGAGTGCAAGCCCTGTTAGTATTAAATCAGTGTAGTCAGATTAAAATTACTTAGAACAGTAATTGGACAAAAGATATAGGTAGGGACTTCCCTGGTGGTGCAATGGTTAAGAATCCGCCTGCCAATGCAGGGGACACAGGTTCGAGACCTGGTCCGGGAAGATCCCACATGCCATGGAGCAACTAAGCCTGTGCACCACAACTACTGAGCCTGCGCTCTAGAGTCTGCAAGCCACAACTACTGAGCCCGCGTGCCACAACTACTGAATCCCACGCGCCTAGAGCCCATGCTCCGCAACAAGAGAAGCCACCGCAGTGAGAAGCCTGCTCACCACAAGGAAGAGTAGTCCCTGCTCACCACAACTAGAAAAAGCCTGTGCACAGCAACGAAAACCCAACGCAGTCAGAAAATAAAGAAAGAAATTTATAAAAAAAAAAAAAAAGAGTGAAAGAAATCAGAACATTAAAAAAAAAAACCCCAAAAACTCATTGATTCCTTTCCCCAAATATAAAACTTATATCCAACTATCACTTTTTTTTTTAAATTTATTTATTTATGGCTGTGTTAGGTCTTCATTTCTGTGCGAGAGCTTTCTCTAGTTGTGACAAGCGGGGGCCACTCTTCATCGCGGTGTGCGGGCCTCTCACTATCGCGGCCTCTCTTGTTGCGGAGCACAGGCTCCAGCAACTATCACTTTTAATTTATAGGCAGTGACCATTAGAGTTGGATTAGCATCATGCTGATTTTTTAAATTTTGTTTTAATTGAAAATAAAGTATACGTCTAATCAGGGTGAATAATGTCCACAGAAATGTGCACCTGTGTTTTGTGGCTGAATTTATTTACATTTACATTAACTGATTAGCTCCTGCCAACCAGTTCCACATTCAACAATTATTCATTAAAATGCCTCATTGTTTTTGTTGTATATTTATCCCATTGGATAAGATGGACATTCTAATATGCTGGGTATTTAACTATAGTTAAAATTAATTGAGAAACTGCTCATTTTTTTAAAGCTATGAACAGAAAGCTACTTAAGTCTTATTAAGCAGAACTTACAAAACAGGAGCTTTCAAAAGTAGTTTACATACCTGGTTTTGTTTTTAACCTAATTATCTACATTTATAGAGATAAACCATGTAATAAACTATATAATAAATCCTAACTGAATAATTCTGGTAGTTTCTGTGATATAAGGATGAAGAT
Organism: Balaenoptera acutorostrata; assembly: GCF_949987535.1. Lineage (NCBI taxonomy): Eukaryota > Metazoa > Chordata > Mammalia > Artiodactyla > Balaenopteridae > Balaenoptera > Balaenoptera acutorostrata. The sequence goes on from NC_080068.1 coordinate 11,668,216, forward strand.
CGCATGAGCCTGTCCTGAAGTTGGCTCACAGTTTTAGCAGACAGGCACATAAACTTTTCAATATAGCATGATAATAGCTAAAGCCTAGCACTTATTTAGCACTTGACGTGTGCCTGCTCTGTTTTTAGTAGTTTTATCTCATTTACTCTTCCCAACAGCCCTTAAGAGTGGGTTCTATTACCATCTCCATTTTACAAAAGAGAAAAATGCTGCCCAGAAAGGGTGAGTAACTTGCGTAGGTAACACAGCTGATAACTTCCTGTGCTGACCTTGAAACCAAGCAGCCTCAGTCTCACCCAGGAAGCAAAGGTGCACATCGGCTATTGTTGCAGCAGAGATGATGCTGAATTGCAGCTCAGGAAATGAGTTCAGATGTGCTAGGTGACAGCTGCACGGTGATGGAAAAGGAAATTTTTAGGGTGGAGAGTCAGGGACTGGGACAGTTAAAGAGCTTTCTGGGAGAACAGAAGAGATTTAGTGAGGGCAAGGAGCTATGAGACCAGTGGATGTATGCGGGAACTATAGCAGGTTCTTACTACCACAGCCGAGTCTTCAGAACATCTGAGAAAGAACCCCTGGATACATGTTGAATATACAGTTTCCCAGACCATGTCATAGAATCTCCACAGTGAGGCCAAAATGAGCATCTTAATAGAGCACGTCAGGTGATTAACTGCTCTGGATCAGAATTTCAAGATTCTCTGCAAAACTGTAAAGTTGAAGATGAGACGTGTCTGGAGATGAAGCCAGTGAGGTAGATCAGGAACAGATCATAGACCTTTTAAATTGTCCACTTTCTGATTAGATTGTTTTACAAAAATAATAAACAATATTTCAAAATAATTAAGTTAACGCTGGTTAAAAACACAGGAGTAAAGTAAGCAGTTCAACAAACAAAAATGAAACAAAATTTGTTGTTTCATATCCTTACTTCACTTATCCTCTAAAGCACTCCATAATAAAGTACTGAATCTTACCTATTCTTTTATTGAGACACTACATTCCATACCCCTATCCCCAAGAAGCCCGTTTATTTGCTTCTTGAACAAATATTTAGGAAACCTTTCAAAAGGTATGACCAAGTTCAGCATTCATTGATCTCTTCATTCATTTAATGTAATGATTCTCAATATTGGTGGCAAACAAAGATGACCTGAGCAGCTTTTTATAAATGAGTATAAAAGGAGAAAATTGATTTATATATATATATATATATATATATATTTTTTTTTTTTTTTTTTTTTTTCTGGTATCTGCTATGTGAAAACCTTTTTCCCCTGTACTCTGAGGAATACATGTGTAAGATAAGTATACTACCCACAGGGACCTTGAAATCTAGACAGGAAATAAGATATATATCCCCCAAAATATAATAAGTTAGAATATTATAAGAGCCCCAAAGAGGTGCAGAGAGTGTGCTACAAGAGTTCAGAGAATTGCAATATTGCTTACTGTTGAAGGCATTAGAGAAGCTTTCTTGGAGGAGTGGGCATTTAAGCTTAGTTGTAAATGAGAATGAGATTTTGATAATAGGGTTACTGGAGAAGGGCATTTCCAAATGTTTAGGTGGAGAGATCATAATGACTGAAAGCAAGTTAAGTGTCAGGATGGGTGGGGATTAGGGTTAAAAAGGATTGTTGGAAAAAAGTTGTCTTGGGAGTTGGACTCACTTAGGTAAGTAAAGGTGAGGGAATTAAAACGGAAGGTTGTTCTCATTTTGAGGGGTGCCTGAATCCCAGTCTAAAGAGTGTGGAATTCATTCATGGCCTAAGTGAAATGTTGAAATCTTTCAGCAAAGAAGGGGCATGAAGAACATTTTCAGAAAGATCAATCTGATGTTAGGGTGTGGGAAGAATTGGCTAGGGGAGAGACTGAGTTAGGGAGATCTCTTAAAATACAATAGTACAGACAAGGATTATAATATTTTAAATCAGGTTTTCATTCCAATATAGAGATGAAAACATGGAAAATGATAGTTTGCAAAACAAGCCCTATTCAGAAGTTGACCTTTCCCATGTATGTTGTGATTGTTTACTTCTAGAAAGTGAAGAAATTTAAAAAAATTAAAAAAAATTAAAGCTTCATCTGGTCCCTGTCAATGTCTCGTATAACGAATTGTATTGCAGTATATGTCTGCATGTTGAAAGCGTCCAGTTCTGTGCAGGCCAGTGGTTAAAAATCAGCTCTCCAAAGAAAAAATGCCTTAATTTGTAACATTTGCCAATTTCTGTGGTGTAAAATAATCCTTCCCTGTGGCCAATTTCAAATTATCAATGTGAATGAACTGTCATGTAAATGAACATGAATTTGAGAAGTGCTGGGAGGAAAACTTCTCCTCTACCAATTTAGGTCTGACTGATTTGGGCCCCTCTAATTAACTGATAATGGACAGATTAACAGGAGGAAAGTTTATTATGCAGATGGAGCTACTCAGTAGTGAGTCCCTGAATAACCAGACAGACGTAAAGGCTTCTATACCAACACAACACAAAAGGGGGCCGGTTGAGGGCTTCAGTGGGAAAGTAGGGAAGGTTCTATGGGGCTTTTTGATGCTAATGGACAGCTGGATTCACTTTTCTGGTGCTGAGGGTCAGTCTTTTCCTAAATAGGAAACTCCCTAGGAGAAGGATCAATGGAAGCTGTATTTTCCAGAGGCTCCGCTTAGGTTAGGATAATGTTTCTTTCTGTGACTACCGATTGTTCAGAAGTTTTCAGTTTAAAATACTTTTATACCACTTTGGTGGGCTGTTAATACTTCTAGGAAGAGATGAAAATAATTCTAGGGAGCCCTGGTGAGGTGACTCCTGCACACCGTCACATGTATCCCACCTCAAAATTGTCTTTTTCGTGTGGTGAATTAAAAATTATTTTAAAAGAAATAAAGAAAAGAACAAAAATGAAAACCAAAAGTTTCCCTTAACAGCTGTGATCTGTGCATCGTAGTGGAGCTGACACCTTCAGTGATCAAGATTTAGCTATTAGGAACGGACAGATTTGGGTGAACACTACAAGGTTTCTTGATAATTTGAGGGAGTTTAGAAAATGAAGTGTGGAAAAAGAGGTAAACTGCATGTGACCCTCATAAAGATTACAGTATATAATACAGCAGAAATTTGCTAAACAAAGTCTTTTCGTAAAGGATCCTGTGGTCATGGAAATTATCCATCTCTGAGTTATGTCTTAAAGGGTCAGATGTGATGTCTATGAGTTCATGTAATTTACTTGTTCAGAAGGTGTTTATTGAGCATCTGTTATGTGCCAGATGACAAGAAACTTAATGTGCATTAAATAATACCTGTGGAACTGGCTAGTTGGCTGCCACTGTGGTGTGAGAAAAAAAAAAAAGAAAGAAATAAATTTGCTAAACAAAATTGACAATGGGTATAAAGTTGAAGTAAATATTTTATGTTTATTCTGCTCATTCCCTTTTTTTGGTTTTCCTTTGTTATAAATTGGTTAAGTTGGGTCTATGTGTGTTGGCTACAGGAAGATGCTAAACTTCTTGTCTTCTTTGAGAGGGATGGTGAAAGAATAATTTAGGTGAAGTCATTTTGGTTTCCAGGTAGCATAAGCTATGTGGTGGTGATTTTCATGATCACACCCTAACGTCAAGGGGTGGAGAGAAGAAGTAGGTGTCCTTCTTGTTCCTCCTCACAGTTTCCTGACCAGCGTCTTTCCTGCCTCCCTAATAACTGTTGGTTCAAAGCTTGAAGTTCATCAGACTATTCTACTTGTTACCCCTCTTTATTGTAGTCTTCGTTTGACCCCCATATTCTTCCCCCTATTCTTTAAAAAGAATATGGATCCTTATTCATTTTCATGAGTTCCAGTATTGCTCTTGAAATATTTCTTATTTGTCCAAATTGTTGCCTCACCTTAGCATCTCAGCTCCTTGTGATTTCAGATGGCCTTGGCCTGCAGCGGCTTGAAGCAGGATTTCGGTTCCCAGCCAGAGATTTGAGGTCGGGCGGTGGCGGTGAGAGCGCTGAATCCTAGCCACCAGACCACCAGGGACCAGTGGCCAGTGACAAGGCCCTGGCCCGTCAGCTGTGTAGAAATGAATTTCCACATAGAGACGGAAAGTAGTGAAGCAAGTAAAGTGTTTATTAGGAGGCAAAAAGAGTACAGTACGTGTGTGGATAGACACACAGGCGGGCTCAGAGAGAGAGCTGTGCCCTCGTGGTAGTTTCAATCACTTTTATGGGGCATTTCTTCCGGGTTTCCTTTGGCCAATCATCTTGCTTTGCCTGGTTGTGAGTCTGTATTTGGTATATCTCAGGGTCCTCCCATGTGTGCGTGTGCATCTCTTAGCCAAGATGGATTCTAGCGAAGGGGCCCATGGGAGGTTGACATCACTTACTATGGGGGCCTCCGCCTCCCTCTTTGAACCTCCAAGGAGCCTTTCTGCACATGTGTAGTCGGGGAGGTCTCCTTGAGTTCGAGAATGCGTAATATGAGGTCTTTTATCTCTTATCTGGGCAGGGCCCAGCCTCCTCCATCATCCTGCTTTTATGGAGTTTCTGTCCCCAGGGAAGAAACTGTTCAGCCTGGGGCCCATCTATCTCCTGCCTCACTTGAACTCCTGATTTTTTCATAACCTTGTTCTTCATCCTATCTCAGGCAGTGTATCCAAGTGCTTACCTGGCATCTCCACTCCCATATCCAACTGGAATTTCAAACTTGAACGAACTGAACTATTGATTTTTTTTTTTTCTACTTCAAATGTGTTACTTCTGCAGTCATTCCTCTCCCAGTAAATTCCTACTTAATCCTTCTGTTTGTTTAGGCACAACCTTAGAAGTCATCCCTGTCTCCTCTGTTTCTCTCCTAGCCCATATCCAAACCATCAGGAAATTCTGTCTTTCTACCATCAAAATACATATACTCTTCAACCAGTTTTCACCACCTGTACTGATGAAACCTTGTCCAAACCACCATCAGCTCTCAACATATTACAATCACCTTCTAAGTGGTCTTTCTGCTTCCATGCTTGCCTTTCTGCAATTTCTTTTAACCTGGCATTGCCACATTTTATTCACTACAGGTGAGTTACCAAATCCAGCACACACTCGAGGGGAGAGAATGACACAACAGTGCAAATACAAGAAAGCAGGGATCTTTGGAGGCCATTCTAGAAGCCGACTACATTAGCCAATATATCAAGTTTTAAGTGCTAGCCCTGGCAGGCAGAATTTAAAGCTAGAAGCTTACTAGCACTCTGTAGCAGACACAGAATTCAGCTGTCTTTCAGTTTAAAAGCTGCCAACATTCTCCTACCTACGGAACACTTAAAAAGTCCAAGAATGGAAAGGCACTCTTTTCTTCCAGTTCAATACTATACCAGCCAGATCTGCTCATGAAAAGCTGCTCTGTATAGTTCAAAGTCAGCCAGCAGCAACTTGCAACCCCTAAGGCCCTGGCATCTGTGTTTTGACCGAGACTACTCATGGCCATTGTCTTTCTGATGTTCTTGGGACCCAGAGGCTTTGCTGAGGTCTATTCATCTCACACACCATCACTTAATACTCACAACAATGTAAAAGGGCTCCTTGCCCTTGGGAAAAGTCTCCTTAAGCTGCAGACAGCCTTCCAGGTTAAAGTTCTTAGGATTTGAGGCTTAAAGCTCTTAACTCGGACCTTAGCAGTAAAAAGCCTACTGCGGAGCTGTTGAACAGAACACATGTTCTCTGCATGTGATCCAGCTAGCAAAAGAAAGAGGAATGAGCTGAGCCAATCACACCGAGTTCATCCATCCCAAATTTACCAGCAAGAAAATTTACCTATTCTTTGCTGGGCAGAGAAGCTGAGAGTGTAACACTAGTAAAGCTCCTTCTACATGAAAGGAAACACCAGGAATGAGGAATAAGTGTTCCCTGTGAACTCAATTTCCAAATATTTCATTTGCTTTATAACTTCATTTTCTTTAAATGTAGAAAATTAAACATAGTCACAGATCTTTGACTTTATGATTTATTTATGTTTATGTTTAGAAAAGCCCTGCCCATTCTATAATTGATAGATAATACTTACCTATATTTTCTTCAAGTTCTTTTGCATTTTCTTTATATTTAGCACTTTAATACATTTAAAGTTTATTTGAATGAAATTTAAGGATGTATTTTTCCCCCTAACACTTAACCAATTAGTAAATCACAGCCTATTAAATAACCTGGTATATTTCTCTATGCCTATTGAAGGTCCAATAAATTTAGAACTCTCAAACTTCTCAAGTAGGAGTAAAAATCAGTACATTAGCCTTGAGGGAAAATTTGATAATATATGTGAAATTAGCCAATTATGTGCATATTAACTGAGACTTTATAATTCTATAAATTTATTAAAAGAAATAGTCACAAATCTGTTTTACGACTCTCATCACACCATTAATTGTAAAGAAAAAATGAAAATGCAAAAATGTCAAAAATTAGGAGCTTGACAAATGAATAAAATTATATGATGGTATTTTCACCCATCATAAAGTACATTGAAGAAAAATGTTTGATGCGAGAAAAATCCTGAGAATGTAGTTTGGGGCAAAATTTAGAATAGATAATATACATTAATTCCAGTCAATTACATGTCACAGAAAAAGACTGAAAAGAAGTACATACATATTTAATCAGTGATTATCTTAGATAGTTGGATTTTTATTTGTTTGCTTCCCTATCTACTTACTTATGAATCCTTTTTCTAGTTTGTACTTTTCACACTTGCTTATCTCCTCTAAGGAATTTAAGATAATTGGAGGCAAGGACTTTTTATTAAACATACATCGCAAATCTGGTTTGTGATAGATTCTCAATACTGCTTGTTAAATGTTGTAAATGAAATAAGACCATAATTTCAGTTTGTGGCAGCAGCAGAACATACCAAGAATGTTCAAGAAAATAAGCAGATAGAGGGATAATGGAGATTCAAGTCATAAAGAGGTCCAGCAACAGTTGGTTTGGATTCAGCCTTAGAGATTAGGGATCAGGGACAGAATTTCTTTCCTTGGGAGAAATAGTGAGTAAAAACAGGAACTCAGCCTTACAATATCTGTACAATAACTTGGGGAAATTATATAGGAACTTTGAGGTTCAAATATCATGCACTTCCAGAATTGGGATATATGAGTTGAAACTGCAATTTCCTAAAATTGAAGCAAGCCAAAGCAAAATAAAATTAATAAGCTAGTCATTGTTGAGGTAACTAATGCCACCATCAACAAAAAAAGGCTGGTTTAAAAAAATATATTGTTAATCAGATTAGCTATTTCTATCTTAAATTATGTTGCAGTGTGTCTGGCATGAAGTCATTGTGCTTTCAGTAGTTGATTTTTCAATTATTTTAAATGAATAAGAGGATATGAATTTTGTCACTATGGTGAAGCTCTAGCGCTGCTCAAAGGATAAAGCGCTTGGATTGTAAATGATTTGTGTTTCTTTGTACATATACCATAGCTTGATATAAAGCATACTCTGAGAGAATCTAATTACTACTTTTTTCTAACTTTATACTAAACAACGAATCTTCCACTCTGTAATGTGGTTTCTGAATGGTTCTCTTCACCAAAAGGAAAGAACTCAAATAGGTTGCCACCCTGAGTTCTTACGTCAAGTTTAGTTTTCATTATTAGTTAATATGTTGGCCAATATCTGATTAAGTACAGTCTCTTATTCATTTATTCTGAATCATCCCCACAAAACCTGCTTGTCCCTATTTGAGTTGATATAATTTAATTTCTGAAACTTCCAAACTAAGTACCAAGTCATAATTTCTCCTGTGGGAATGAGCTAGTTTATATCTCTGTTATAGCCTAGTAATTTAGGTTACTTTGGGTTTTGGTCACAACCTTGATTTAGCTTTGGTTTAGTGACAGAATAGTGAGGTAATGAGATTAGTAATTGGGATTGATCACATCAGAGTAGGACTAAGAGCAAAGCTAACTCAACACTGAGCCAGGCATTTATTGGGATATTGTTTCTCTCAGCTGTCTTCGATTATTGATATCAGGCAGGAAGAGATTTTGAAAATCTCTGTGATTTTAAGAAGGTGAACTTCAACCAGAGCTTTTGTTTACCTTATGCATCTGTACTAAAGGCCTTTTGAGGTAGAGAATACATGGTGAGACAGTGGGAATTATGCACTTTTAAGCCTCATGTGGGTGTGTAAACTGATAGAATCTCCATGCAGGACAATTTGGCAGCATAATTCAAAATTACAACTGAATATCTCTTTTAACCCAGTCATTCTACATCCCCAGAATTATCTTATAGGTACATATGCATATAAGGTAAGGTTACTCATTTCAGCTCTGTTTGTAATAACGGAAGAGTGGGAATGCAGCACTGGTTAACTTTATTATCATATAGCCATAAAATGAAATACGACGTGGCCATATAAAAGAATGAGGGATCTCATTACATACAAATACATGGTAATTTGAAAAAAGGCAAGTTGAAGAACAGTATTATAACATGTTATCCTATATGTATAGAGAAAAAAAATGACCCTCTGTGTGTGTGTGGATAGATAGATAAATAGATATAGATATATAGATGTGTGTGTGTTTCTGTTATATACATATACATTTATAGAAGGTTATGCAATAAATTGGTAAGATCAGTGGGCTTTGTATGGCTGAAGACTAGGAGTGGAAGAGAAATCTTTTCCTGGAAAAAGATGTTACACCTTTTGAATTTTGGACTATGAGAATGTGTTAGCTAGTCAAAAGTAAATTTATGTATAATATATATAATATATATTTTACATACATATATAATATACATTATATATATAATAAAAAGAGAATAAGTAAATACATTCTTTTTTTTTTTAATTTATTTTATTTGGTTGCAGCGGGTCTTAGTTGTGGCAGGCGGGCTCCTTTAGTTGCAGCTCGTGGGCTCCTGAGTTGTGGCATGCAAACTCTTAGTTGTGGCATGCACATGAAGCGCCAAATTCAAAAAATATGTGAGTCCCCCAAAATTTAGGAAGTAATTTAATAAATTATTTTACTACCACATAAATATTGCTAAATTCTCAGTCTGAGATAGAATAATATCCTGGCTGTCTACTTCTGTCAGCCAATTCAAATTTTAGATTCTACAACTTGCAACTTCCCAACCAGGGTGCTTATTCCTATATCAGAAAGGATGCTTAAATCTTAGGCATACTCTTTTTTGAAAATCATTTGTTCATGTAGAGCTGAGTTATCAATATGTCAAATACGTCCTTAGGACTCAAGTTTCTTTCTCTCCATTTCTTGTATTGGTTCTGCATTGGACTTGTTTCTAGGGATGTCCCATCTACTTGGTGGCCTCTGTCAGTTTAAATAGAAATACATTCTTGACCTTAGCAGCACTGGCTGAATGAAAGTATCTCTTTCTCAAATTTCCAACACAATTCTCAGATTTGACCTTCGCTTAAATAATTTGGATTTTGTGCTCTTTGTATCCGATAAGAATGGTTGTAGTGCTAATCCAGTAGCCTCAAAATAAGCATGGACATATAACCAAGGACTACCTTTTATTGAATGTCTGAATAAATCAACACATTTTCATAGAAAATTGGCATGTCTAATAAAAGGAAAATATTTTCAAGAAAAGTGGCCCATTAAAACTACAGAAATTTAAATTATCCTATGTACTTTATCAGTAATAACACCATTGATTATTAAAACAGCAAAATACTATAACATGTGGTACACATTTTTTACTTAATTTTAGAACTACAAGAATACGTGCTCAAATTAGAGTTAACCCGTTTAGGTGACCATTTAATTTTACTAGACCTAAAGAAGTACTTTATATCATACTTTTTACCCTAATAGCTTAAAAATTGAAATATTTCACTTACAGTCAAATATGTTTATGTACTCAATAGATTTGAGCCAAATTGATCATGTTTCACTTCAAGAAATCCTTATAAATAAATTTTGATTCCATAGGACAGATCCATTAATTATGCTTTTAGGGGAGGTATAGTTAATGAATTTGCACTGTAGAATGATGGCATTCATGCAAAACTATTTAACATCAGCTTTTCGATGAGATCTTCATAGAAGATTAAAGATTATTTGGTGGAGAAGTTATGCATCCCAATAAAATGGTCTGTTGCAATTTATTTTTATGAAAGTTGGAACAGCCCTGATTAAAGCTTAGAATATGAGTATAATGACAGTTATGTGTTATAATCCTGAAAAGCCTGGTTGGATTGCTAATGAAGAATATTTTTAAATAACCTTTTTATTTCAAAATAGTTTCAGAGGGGTGGGATAGGGAGGGTGGGAGGGAGAAGCAAGAGGGAGGAGATATGGGGATATATGTATATGTATAGCTGATTCACTTTGTTATAAAGCAGAAACTAACACACCATTGTAAAGCATTTATACTCCAATAAGGATGTTAAAAAAAAAAAGAAAAGCTGCAGAGATGGTACAGAGAGCTCTCATATACCCTTCATCCAGTTTCCTCTATTGTCATCATCCTTCCTCAGCAGAGTACATTTATCACAACTTAGAACCAATATTGGTACATTACCATTAACTAAACTCAGTGATTTATTCAGATGTCACCAGTTTTCCTTAATGGCCTTTTTGCTATTTGAGGATTTTATCCAAGATGCCACATTACATTTAGTCATCATGCCTCCATAGCAGCATAATCTGTAACAATTCTCAGTCTTTTCTTGTCCTTGATGACCTTTACTTTGGTCAGATTTTTGCAGAATGTCTCTCAATTTGAGTTTGTCCAGGGTTTTTCTCATGATTAGACTGATGTCATTGGTTTTGGGGAGGAAGATCACAGAGGTAAAGTACTCCTCTCGTCACATTGTATCATGCTATCTATATGCTCTCTATAGGATGTTAACCTTGATCTCTTGGTTGAGGTAGTGTTTGCCATGTTTCTCCACTGTAAAGTTGCCTTTCCGCCTTTTCATACTCTACTCTTTTCGGAAGTAAGCCACTAAGCACAGCCTGGGGCTGAGGGTGTGACGTTAAGTTCCATCTCTTGAAGAGGGAGAGTATCTACAGAAATTATTTGGAATATTTCTGTAAGAGAGATTTGTCTGTTCTCCCCAATTGTTTATTTATTCAGTCACTTATTTATTTATGTATGAATTCATGATTTTTGTTTTATGCTTTGATTATACTCCAATACTATGTTAGTTATTTTGGTGCTCAAATTGTTCCAGCTTTGGCAATTGGGAGCTCTCGCACGTTGGCTCTTTTGTCTCTTAGGCACACCCCTTCCTTTTATTTTTTGAGCACTTTTGAGCACTTTCTTACTTTCTGGCACAAGCTATTCATTCCTTGCCTCATCCCAGGAATCACCTACTTCTCCAAGGAGCCCTGGTTCCTTTATCAGAAGAAATCAAGACCCAGGCACTGGGCATTAAAATAGAATAGTTTATTTAATAAAATTAACACCTTTTTCCCCAGAATCAGAAGGAAAATACAATACGGCTTACATAAGAAAAATGTTTTTAATACTTGTAAAACAATTCTCTCATTTTCATGGACAAAAAGTAACTCCCTAATTTATGAATTAATGAAAAATATTTCAAAACTGAATTTTAATTTTAATTTTTATGTTATTATACGAATGGCTGATTGCAAATTTTATACACACGGCATCGACAGTATCAAGTGATAGATCAATTGAGAGTTCTTTATTTTTCTATGTAAAAAGAAAGAACAGAATAGTACGTTTCTCAAAGCTATTACAATGAGTTCATATTTGCATTTATCAATAATAGATATAACAGTAGAAGCTAAGAGAAGATGTAACATTCAAGTTTCAACATTCTTTTCTGATTTAGTAAGTATTTTGTGTCCCTTATTCTTTAATTTCCCTATTTCTTTGGTGACAGTATATTGAGTGCCAAAGCCCTCAAATGTCCACTTTGGCCATGGACAGTTGAGCAGTGACAGTTTTGAGTGTGATTACACTTTCTAACCAAACATTTTAAGCATTATTTATAATAATAGATACTATGCCATTTTCCCAAATTGTGGTCTAAAATTTAACCTGGGAAAATTGTTATTAATATAACAAAAATGTTTCCTTCCATACTCATTATTTATTGGGAAAAGACCACCTATTGTGATTCACTAGTACTTACTGTTCACTTCCCTGATTTTTTTTTAATCTTAACTTTGTTTTTTCTCAGCGATAACTTCTAGTAATTCTGACATCAGTGTTGATAAAGTACTAGGTTGATAGTCAGAGTTGGTACCAGGATACTTGAGACTGAGGATTTCACTGAGGTCATTTATCTGCTATTTCCAGCCTCTTGATAAGTTGCCCCTAATTATTCATATATTTTTTATGAGCCATCTCATTGGAGCCAAGAAAAGGTCTATTCAGCTCCCTGCCATTGTTTTCCTCTAGTCGGGTGTCATTTTCATTTAAATTTGTTAATACTTATTCTTCGCCAACATTGTGTGGCAGCTCTTAGTATGCCAAAGTGGCATGGTGTTGGCAGAACCTCTCTATGTGCTTAAATAATTTCTGTTCCACTGAGAAATTTAAGAAAGATAGGGGAATATTCCTATCTCGTTTCTTGAATTTTATTTTAAAAAGCTCGTTTTATTTCCACTTGTGCCCTCTTTTTCCTCAGAGTCAAAGATGAGTCAACAGTAGGAGATGGTAGATACACTGCTCTTCTTGGCATTACTATTCTCCTTCGCACTTAAAGCTTATATCGCTCCTTCTGCCATCCATCTGTCCAGGAAGTTCCATAGTCACCCACTCTGAGGAGAGTCTTGTATATTAATTTTAAATTGTCAATACTTTAGCAAAGACTTTCTCCCCTTCCACAACACACCCACAAGCAGATAATATTTCAGTGTTTAGGTGTGTTGTAATTAAAGTATGGTTAAGGCACTAGTAACTGTTAGATTCCCATCTAAGGTGTGAGATTGGCTAAAGTGTCTGAGGTTACTTGATAAAATACAAACTAATCTCTGTGAAAATCTTTGTACTAGAATGTGTACAGTACAAATATTAAGGTTACTTAATGTTCATTAAACACCAAGTAATTGCAAAAATATTTTCAAAGAATAGAATCCTAACTCTGCTGTGTTTTTGGTCATCATATGTTGATCTGAAAGGATGGTAGAAGAAAACATACATGAAAATCTTTGTGAACTTGAAGTAGGACAAGATTTCTTAGGAAAAACACCAAAAAAGTATAAACCATAAAAAAACAAACAAACAAAACGGCAAATAAGATGGAAGGCGTTGGTTCTTTTGTAGACACTGTTAAGAAAATGAAGAGGCAAGCCCAAACTGGGTGAAAATATTTATAATAAATATATATGACAAAGGATTTGTATTCAAACAACCCAGTGAAAGAGAAAAGTAGGCAAAATATTTGAACAGACATTTCACGAAACAAGATATACTTACTAATGGTCAATAGGCACATGAAAAGATGCTCGGCATCATTTGTCATCCTTGGAAATGAAAGTTAAAACCGCAGTGAGCTACCACTACAGACCCATGGAATGGCTAAAATTAAAAAAAAAAAAAACAACTAAATACCAATATTTATGAGATACAATGCAAATGAAAGTACAAACTATTGCATTTTGGAAAACATTTGTCAGTTTCTTATAAAGCTAACATAATACCAGATATAAATTTACCGTAGGAAGCAAGTAATTTCACCAGTAGGTATTTATCCAAGAGAAACGAAAACATACATCCACATAAAGACATATACAAAAGCATTCAGTATGGCTGTATTCCCAATACCCCCAAACTGGAAACAATGCAAATTCTGGCAACAAGTGATTGGATAAATGAATTGTGGCCTCTGCTAAATACACATTTAAAAGGATGGACTACTGAAACATGCAACAATATGATATGATGAATTTCAGAATAATTTTGCTGAGTGAAAGGAGCTGGTCCTAAACAAATTCATATTAATATATTTCCATTCATATGAAATTCTAGGGAAGCAAAAACTAACCTATAGCATATAGCTTATCAGTGTTGCCTGGGGCGATGGATTGGTTGGGTGGGAGGTGCTTGCATGCAAAGGAACGTGAGGGAACATTTGAGGTAATGAGAATGTTCTATATTTAGATTTCGGTGGTAGTTATACATGTGAGTACATTTGTCAAATCTCATCTGACTATATATTTTGAAAAATTGCATTTTAGTATAGGTATGTTGATTTAAAGAAATAAAGTTGATTTAAAGAAAAAGAGGTTGGAGATGATGGAAGAGTTTGCAAATTTAGGGAAATTATATTCTAAAAACAACAACAACAAAATGAGTAGTATCTTCAAAACTAATGAGTAGAAAGAATCCTGAAGAGCAGTCAGTATGCATGAGAGGAGGGTGATATTCACCAGAATCTCTCTGATATGCTCAAAGGAAATACTTGGCTAGATTTTATTTTTGAACTTAAAGATCTTACTTAATGTTAAGCTCAATTTGGAAGAAAATAAAAGAGAACTTAGCATACTTGGGATAGAAATAGAAAGGGGGAAAGTCTACTAATTTGTGTAAAATAACATTTTACGTGAAGGAACAATAATGCTAGGTTCATATTTATTTAATCACCTAATGTTGGAATGAAGCACACATTTATTGGACTTAGAACCAGAAAACCAAGTTGTAGGACACTCAGACAATAAGAATTAGGATCGTTGTTTTTTATAAGCTGTCAAGAATGTCTAGTGCAGTCTCCACAGGGTCAGAAAACCCAAATGTGTCATATGAGCATTAAGGAGATTCCTTCTGTTGGGATGATTTGCTTCTTTTGCAGAATAGCTTTTCCATATTCCCATGGGATTTGCTTTCACGTTATTGTGAATGGATTATTTCCAAAGTCTCTAAAATATATTAAAAGCAAATGAAGCCATAATTCTAAAAACATAATTTATGAAGAAAATTATGGAAGAACACACACTGTTAGCTTTTAAAAACTTCAAGTGTAACTTGAGAGTACTTTGTTAATTTGTATTTAGATATACACTTGCATTGGTACTGCTGTCATTGAATGAAAGGGTAAATGATTTAAAATATGAAGTATAGATAACACATATCTGAAGGATTTACTATAGTATTTTATCTAAAGGGTGAATAAATTGGAATGACACCTAAATTACAGATCACTGAAACACAAATGGGATAAAAACTAGCTGAAACTGAAGATTTTTTATCCTATTTTTTGCTATGTATTTCTCAACTTGATAATTAAATGCAGTTTATCAGATGTCGTCATATAAGATTGATTTGCTTTTTTAAAACACTTTTCTCAAGATTTCCTAAGAGCAATAGAATTAAAATGACACACTGTAAGATAGATTTGAAAGTTAAAGTGAGAACAAAGTTTTCGCTAAGAATGATATTCAAATAATCAAGGTTACATGATGCAAATTTTAGAGTCTGCTTTCCGTAGTGCTTAGAATGACACATTTATTTCTGGGAAGTTGTGGGAGACCTTAACCCTTAAAGAAGTTAACCATGAAGCTTTATTTTGAGCTCCTCTTCTTATGGAAGTTAAAAAAACCTTCATCTGATTCAGGCTTTCAAATTTCTGTAACTGAATGTCATGTCTGTCTCCTGAATATGATTTTTAAGGACATAATACTTTAATACGCTATGCAGAATATCAATACTTTAGGAAAATATCAGATAATTCAACTACATATGAACTGTGCTCTATCACTTGCTTAATTTCTCATGAAAAAGCTAATGATGAGAGGAACAGCTTGAAAGTCTTGTTTTTCTATTTCTCCAAAAATGTTTTACTCATTTCTTATGTTAAAATCCTGCAGTAAATTGATTCCTAAGAAAACCTCTTTGTTTCTCCATTACATCATATAATCAGATAGTGAAAGTCAGAAGTTCAGAATATTTCCTGATTTCGATCTAATAAATGGCCAAGAAGCTCTGAATATATTTAGAAATTAGTCAGTAAGTAACTCACCTCAGTTATCTGGTGCCTGTATTTTCCTGTTTCCTTTAGTAGATTATTGTTCAGTTTTTATCTAATTTCCTCCTTTAGACATTTTAACTCAATGTTCAGGCTTATGTCAATTTCTAAAGAAGGTACATGTTGTATAAAATATTATACTGAGTATCTTGGGTCCTATATTTATAGTTCATATCCATTGTTTCTGGAATAGACAGTCAGAAGTAATCCTGCTTTAATGGATATTTAAAATGTGTCCAGGTTATTGTACACCTGAATCAAATGAATTGAAAATAATCTTTGAGTAGAAAGAGACACTAAGAATTTGTAGCAACTGCAGCGTGCATTCTTTGAATGTATTCTTTGAATGTATTCTTTTGTTAGAATTTGTCAGCTAAACTTGTCTACTTGTTCCCTTATCTCAGTCAAGGTTAATTCATGTTTTTGCTTTAATCTTTACTGAAAGTTTTCCTGTATTTGTGTCCATGTACATTGGGAAATGGAACTGAAAAAATGTAGGTGTGCATTTTTTTCCCATGTTTTGTTTGCTTATCTACTTAAATGGAAGAATTCCTCTGAGAGAACGAGTTGAGAGCATAGTAAAATAACTTCTGTTGCTACCTATTATCAATATCTTTTTCTTGCTTTTAGAAAAAAATAATGACAAGCTTCTAACACGCATCTCTTTATATAGGCTAATCTCCCACTTAAGAAGTTTTAATTGATTACATTTTTAAAGGACGAGAAGAACAGCATTAGCCACATTCTGATAATTCTCTTATATTTGTGTAAATCTTTTGTCCTTAAATTTTTATTTAGCTGAATATAATAAGAAAGTTTGTCAAGAGCTATGAATATGGGAATTTTTAGAATTTAATATTTCTTTGGCAGATATGCTTTTCATGATGAATTATAAACTGGGTACAATGACTCAAATCTCCATAAAAGGAAAATATGAATAACACATATTTGAAAATCATCCTGAAAGGCATTGAAATAGCACCATAGTGAACCATTATAGGTATAGTTTAATTATCAAAAAAGGTAAAAATATAAGTTAAGCAAATATAATACTAGAAACCATCCTAACATAAAAGATGGTTATTATATTTAATAAAATACACTTGAAATGCAAATTGAGAAGTGATAATTTGATTAATTTCTTATTTATTTCTAAATAAGGAATGATTCATTATACAATAATAATTTGAATTTTTCTACATCCATTTTCACTTATATATTTGTCTCTTATTTTAACAAGAAGAGTTAGATTCTAAATTAGGAATAATAAAAAATGACTACAAAAAAGTATCTCTTTAATTCAATTTTGTTTTTCTTGTAGAGTACAGATATGAGCCCAGCAAGTAGCACCACTTCACTTCCTGTTAGTCCTCTTACTGAAGAGTCATCGCCTTTCAAGGTAAAAAATAAATTGAAAACGTTTTTAATAATTGTTTACAATACTTTTAGGATCTTTAAAAAATATTTATTTTACTATAGTAAAATAGGTAGTTCAGGCATAGATGGTGAGGTTAACTGCTTTAGTTTGTAAGGATCTTGTTTCAAGTGTTAAAATCTTGTTGTTTTGTCTGTTGTCATTCTACTTGCTAAATAAAGGTTGAGTTTGAATAGAAATTGGTACTTTATATAACACATTGTTTGCCTTGCATGTAAGAGACAGTGATTTCATTGTAATAGTTTGATGTCACATGAATTATAGGTTTCAAATCTTTTATTTATATTAATTTAAGCAATAAGTTTGGAATGAATTATTCAGCACTCATTGAGTGGTTAAACTTTCATTAGCTGGTTAAATTTTCATTGATGACTCTAGGTCATAATTAATTAATTGTGTATTCTTTACAAACTAATGGTAAAAATAAAAAATTAACATATGGAATCATTCCTCCAAACACTGCATTTTTTAAATATTTAAGTAAATACTCTAAGTATGATTAGCAGAATTCTTCAGTTTGGGAGTCTGTATACATTACAAATATGGAGTCATCTTCTTGTTTTGCTACTTAAGATTAGATGTTTCTCTTTAAGCCAAAGCTTGTAAATTAGCTATTTTATATGTGTACCAGAGATTTTTGGATTTCTTTAGGATTATTGTAAATAAAGGGATTCCTTAAGATCATGGGAAAGAAAAAAAAAAAACTTGGAAAGTTGGGATGATACACTTACGTGCAATTGTTTCAGTTTAGTTTAAAGACAGGTAAACATATTTTGGGGGGTTATGATGATTTGTATTTTATCATAACATTGTCATTGTTTTTCATACGAAGACAAAATCTTATTCAACTTCATATTGCTTACATCTAGTACAGCGACTGACATGGATTTCCATATACTCGATATTTGCTTTATTGTTAAAATGAAAATAATAGAAGGTTATAAATTCCATTGTGGGTCTTTAGTTTTCTAATTATAGGTGCTTTGTGGCTTAATGATAGACAATAATAACTGTTAAAGGCTCATTTTATGTCAGAGAATTGTTAAATACTAAACAGAATTCTGATTATATCATTTATTGAGAAATATTTTATCATTCTACAACAAAAGGAGAAAATAATACTAATGTTTCAAAGTTTAGTATTCCTTAATATTCCATCTTATGGTAGATGGGACAAAATTTAAAGAAAAATCATATTTTTAACAAGTTTCTAATTGAATTCTCACAGCATCACTAGAAACCATTTTCTCTTTTTAATATGTTGATAATGACTACCTTCCTTGAAAATTAATGTATTTTTTAACAGAGGTAAAAGGAAACGTCAGATATATTCCAAAATCTGCTGACATAAAGCTAATATAAATATAATTATTTTAGTTACTTTCTCTGACTGGTTCTAAGAGCTCAATATATTTCCCGTGTTAATGTGTAAATATGCAGTTAAAACTTCCAAGTGCTTATAATATATAATATTGGCTTTTGCTAACCAATATAGTTATAGTACCTCTTAATTTACTTCTTCTGTGATAGGAATATTATTTATATTTTTTCAAAACAATTTAATCAGATATAGAAACATCCACTAGTATTTAAAAGTATCTAAAAATTACAGTTTCAAATTATACAACTCCTGCATTTGCTTCTTTTATTTTTAGTTTATAAATTGTTGCCATATAAATGATTAATGGAATTCTTATTTATCCTTATATAAACACAAAATATACAGAAACTATTTTGAGATGTACCTTAGCAGTACAGTACATTTTAATTGCAAAAAAATTTGTTGAAAACAAAAAAACACGGAAGACACTGAAGTTTTCCGATAATGATACCCTGAAAAATCTTGCAATTGTAATTCATTTATGTCAGAAACTTTATTTAAGTTTTTGATATTTGACCAACGTGGTAACTAGAAAAAAAATTGATTATCTTTTTTTTTTAACTCCCCAAGAATAAAGTAAGATTAATCACCTTTGATACTTTAGTTGTATTTTCTAAGACAGTGATTTCAGCACCCAACTCCATAACCATCTGCCCTAATATCAGACAAGGAAGACTTTTGAAAGATAAGCTTTGGTGGCCGGTTGAGAGACTTAATTATACCTTTTCTTCTGGGAAGTAATTAGGTTAATAAAAGAAAGTATTCCATCCCTTTTCTTGGTCTATTTTGGAAGCACTCATATAACAGTTGGAGAAAGATATCCTGTTTTGGCTCAAGTGTTTATCCAAGTAAATGCTTTCCTTTAAATATTATCTTCAGAATGACGTTCAGATTAAATTTATTTTAACCATACCATTTGACATAATGACAAATGGTATGTAATATATTTTTTAAATCCCTAATAATTACCTTCCCACTAATATCTCTACCTATATTATTGACTTGAATGTTAGATGAGAAATTGGCTATCAATAGGAATGTACCACAGTGGGATCTATTAAATTTAAGGTAGTAGAAAACTGGTAGTATCCTGGAGACTTACCCAAGGAGTCAAGAGAGGTATGTTAAGCTTTGGAGATACGAGAATCAAAGATGACAATTAAATTTTGTTTGGGACCAGATGCTTCTTTTCCATAGTAAGACTGTATTTTTTTGGCACTACTAGTACTGGAGTACATACTTCAATTTAATTTTTAAACAAAACCAGATCTGCTCTGAAAAATAGCCCAAGCCCTGTATACTTACTCACGACTCTATTCCCTTACAGAACAGCTCACCTCATGCTAAATTTCTTGCCCTTACCATTTAAAACCCATTGCCATAGTGTTTTGTTTGGGTTAGTCTTTCAAAAATGAGGACAGTTCTCACAAAAATCCATCTAGTCTTCTCTTAATAAATTGCAAGATCTGGGAAACTGCCTTTCTTTCAGATAGAACTGATTGATCAGAGATAAGTAGGGTTTCTCCATCTGGACAGGGTACATGGATACCAGTTCACCACAGTCACCATTCCCTATTCATACCTGGCAGTGAAAGCATTTGAGTGAACCCCTTCATATAAAATGATGTATAATTCACAATCCTCCACCTATGCCACAGGTAATAAACTGACAGATTTCCCAGTCAGACTCTTGGTGCTGAGAAGTTTCTAGGAGTCCAGGTTTTTCTAATTGTGCAGACTATTGTTCTGGACATATATTTGGAAACAAAGGGCAAATGCGTAACTTCAATTTTTTAATAGAGTTTTCAGCATTCCATAAAATATACATATGTGGTCTGACACATATGCCACTACATTAGTATGGAAAGGCCAAGGGATAACTAATTTCACATGGGTGGAAACAATATTTTATCAAACAGCCATAATAGAATCGTAAGAGTGCAAATTAATTGATCTAAGTGAGACTTTGATATAAGGAAAAAGGGAGTAGACTGCTTAACTGTTAATTAAAAGTTTTATGTTTTTCTGTAGAATAACCAAGTTGGCATCGTTAATTTTGATGTGCCCATTCTACCCTATTCTACCTGTTCCCTCTGCCATTCTCCCTGATTTCCTTTCTCTGCCTTGTCTCTTCCTTTGTTGGCCTCAGTCAGATGTACCACACCAAAAATGCTTTGGGGCCACCAAATATTACTGTTCTTTAGTAGGCTGACCCTTTTAATTTATTTGTATATACACAGGTATTACAGCCTCCATCCGTTCCTGGAACTAACATTCTTGAAGCTAAAGCTGGCTTACTGTTCCTGACCCCTCCGTTAATAGTACATCTGATTATGGGCCATGTTCTTTTTGCCAGCCACATTCATCACATATTTTTAAATTTATTTGTTCTTCAGTGAAGCCTGATGGCTAGATTTTAATCCCTTTTCCTCCAGAAAGCATCTTTCTTTGATTACATAAGTTAGACACAGATATTATCCTGCCTTATTCTTTATCCTTATCCTGTGATAAAGTCAACAGGAAAGAAACAAATTCAATTTGCCTTTTCTTTAGACATTGTTTCAAAAGTGCACCAAGACTATCCTCCATTCACCAATCTTCAAAGTCTGAAAATAAAAATCACCCATTGCCTTCATGACCCCATTGACTGCTGCTTCTGTGTTAGTGGGTTCCTGGCGTGTGTAAGGTGCTTGGGTATCCAGTGCCTAGAATGCACAGTGGAGCTGCCCGCCCTGAGGTCCAGCCATCTTCCCCAGGAGCTGACACAGAGTGGTGCTGGGTTCTTTCCTGGGTCTCCTCTCCTATGGAATTCCAAGGTTCTCTGACTACTTTTCTTCATCCCCCTTATTTAAGCAAGGGACACAGAGGAAGAAATAGAGAAATGCATAAAGGTCTCAAAAATTTTATCCTGCTAGGCAGTGCGGGGATGTTACGATCCACTTGACCATAGAGCCTAAACTCAGGACTTAGTAACATGTAGTAACACACATAGTTTGCTCTCAATTATATAAAATAAATATTGGGTAGAAAAAAACCCCCAGAAAATATACAGTTATCAACAATCAACTATTTAGATAGACTATACTTAATTTTTTCTATAGTTTCTACAATGACCACTTATTTCTATTTTAAGAACAATATTTTTTTTTAAGAAAGCAGAAAAGAGAGTTGGGAACATTAGAGGCAGTGTAGCCTAATTAAGAGACTTCCTAGGATCAAATTCCAGTTCTGCCACTTTCTATTTTTAGAACTGTGAGCCAGTTACTTTGTGTCTCAATTTCTCCATCTGTAAAATGGGAACAATAGCAACTGCTTCTTCATTGTGTTCTTATAAGGTTAAACAAGTTATTAAATAGAAAGTGCTTAGAATAGCACATAGTGAACAGTAGATGTTTTAACCGATCTTTTTTACAGAGATATCCGTTAGTTTAAAGCAAAAAAGTCCTATATATTAGAAATAACATGAAACAGAAATATTTCCAGTCAACTCCTTGTACTTCATTTCTAAATGTGAGAGTAGAAATATAAAGTCTTTACTTTGATGAAGAAGAATAATGTTTAATGTTCATTCCTAGAAGGCATGCTGTTTATTTTATACCCTCGAGTATTCAGATGAGCTCATATATCAGTTTCCTCTCATGAAAAATAATTAATGGAAATGTTTATTAATTATGAGGGAAAAGAAGTTAATATAATGAATCTGTCTTAAGGGGAAACTGGTAAATATACATAAAACATTACTTGGAAAAAAGGAATACATAATAGTTTGTGTAACCATAGGATGTATGGTATCTTTTTATCAGGAACACATCACAGTATATTTTTCTTTAATTCCCCAAACCTCCCGCTGTGCATTAACCTGGTAACTTTCTAAATACAATCTCCACTGAAGGCACATTATTTAATCACATTAGATTCTGGGAAAAACCTCATTGTGAACAAAGCACTATTGATATTTTACTCTTTATATAACATCAATATACTACATAGTGTCCGTTTATTTGGTCTAAAAACACCATAGTGGAAAAGAACACATTTGGAGACTCTGAGGGAGTGGAGTCAGATAGTGGTGTGACCTCATAACATCATCTGTTGCATATCCTGCATTGGTTGAGATTTTTTGTGTGTTTATTGTTGTTTTTCATTTACTGAATTTAATGGTCTCTTTTTATTATTGGAATTCACTTTTTGGTTGTCCCAGAAAGAGCCCAAAATGATATATTCTGCATTTTTGGTTAGTTTTTGACTAGGCCATCTATTCATTCATTCATCTGTTGATGAATCAATTTATAAAATACCTACCATGTGCT
This sequence comes from Balaenoptera acutorostrata, assembly GCF_949987535.1. Classification (NCBI taxonomy): domain Eukaryota; kingdom Metazoa; phylum Chordata; class Mammalia; order Artiodactyla; family Balaenopteridae; genus Balaenoptera; species Balaenoptera acutorostrata. Next base: position 11,691,284 of record NC_080068.1, read on the forward strand.
TGATAATGTTCTAGACACTGGTGCTTCAATGTAATCAACACAGACTGAATTCCTGCTTTCATGGTATTTGGGGTCTAGTGAGGAGTGATACACAGCAAAAGCATAAATATATAACATGTCAGGTAGGGATGATAGATGCTATAATGAAAAATAAAGCAGGATTTGGAAGATAGGAAGTGACTTTAAAGTATGTTGCTGTTTCAAAAAGGATGGTCAAAGAAGGTTACTCTGATTAGGAGAGAGTTTAGCAGAGACTAAAATGAAAAACAAGAGAAAGCCACTCATCTATCTATGGGAAGAGGCTTGAGGACAAGTGCAAAAGCCATGAAGCAGGGGAACATTTGACCTTTATAGGATCGGCAAGAGTGATATTGTGGCTGGAGCAGAGTGAATGAGTGTGCAGGTAATAAAAGATCAAGTCAGAGAGAAACCAGATCATGAAGGGCCTTGTAGGCCGTGGTAAAGACTTGGAATCTTACATTGCATGAGATGGGAAACCGCTGACGTGTTTTGGGAAAAAAGAATGACATAATCAGACTTTATTTCAAAACTGCTACTCTGATTTCCGTGTCGATGTAGGCAGCAAAAGGGCATGGTAGAAGAAGGAAGGCAAAGCTCCTATAGGTAAGAGATGGCGTGGTAAATGTTGACAGGCTAATAAGCACTGGTGGCATTTTAGATACATTCTGAGTGTGAGTCATCAGGATTTGTTAATAGAGTGTATGTGGGGTATCAGAAAAGAGCAATATCAAAGATCATCCCTGATTCTAAGGTTCTCTATATTTTCCTATTTTTACCTCTTTTGCTATCTTTCTGATCTTGCAAATAAATATCATGATGTAGCGATTAACAGAGTCTTCTCTGTGCGTGCACATCCCTGGGGTCTCTTCCTCTTTTCATAAGGACACCAGTCATAGTGGATTAGAGCCCTCACCCCCCATCCCACCGCCGCCGTGGCCTCATTTCACCATCTCTTTAAACACCTTGTATCCAAATACGGTTACGTTCTGAGGTCCTGGGAGTTGAAACTCCAACCTGCAAATTTTGAGGGGACAAAATTCAGCCCATAACAGACAGACTCAAGACTGCTATGTTAATTCTTTCCTGAACACAAGGCCAACCTTGACTCAAGGAAAGGAAAAATAAATTGCACCTCTTGATGGGGAATGACAAGGATTTGGAGCAATTTTTAATCTACCAGATAAATATGTGATATTCCTTTATTAATCCAGTTTTCAGCACTATTAAATTCTCAGTGATGTATGAGGGAGTTTGGATTTGAGGGAATGAAATAGGAAATGCGAGATTTCCTTAAATGTTTACACATATTCATCAGTGCACTTATTTGAGTATATTTTCCAATGCTATTTTAATTTCCATTAAATTTGGAAACTTCATTTAAATGTCACCATATTTGAATTAATTTATAATCCTTAAAACCTTGTGGTTGAGAATATCAAAGAATTATGGCTATAAAAATATTTTACTAAAGTCTTGATTATAAACACTGAGAGGAAAATTGAAATAACAACTACCAAACAATACTTTCTATATTATGTCTATATAGTATTATTTTATCTTAACATTTTTCCTTCTGGTTTTGTCAAGATAAATTTTGAATAAACATTGTATCTATTATTTAACTTTTGCAGACAGCATCACTGATGTATTATGAATATTCACTGGAAAGAAAAATAATAATTGTATATCCTGATAAATCAAGTAAAATTATTTTTAAATAAATTAAAATTACTTTTACATAAATTAAAGCCAAAACAAATTTCAATTTTTCTTAAACGGTATGCAGTATCTCTCAGACATAGTAGACCTCAAGGGGAAATAAAAATTACTGGAAATAATAAGCAAATACTTTCATGTTGCTTGCTAGCTTTATATTGCTGTCAAATCCTTCCCACACTCTGTCCAAATGGTTTCAGTAAGGCATGTCCAAGATATAGAACTTGTCAACATTAATACATGCTAAAAATAATGGCATACACCCTCCCACCTCATCCACAGGTCACACATTCATTATCTTCCTTAAATGCAAATATCATTGAATTTCTTCATCTTTGCATAGGTTGCTGCCTTAGATTTCTCCTAACTTTTTTGAGTTCTCCATGTGGTAATGAAAGAAAACTTTCGTTGTAAAAAGCTTTATTTTAGCATACTTTCAGAGCATTGGACCATACTCTGCTTACTGTGGTCAAAAAGTCCCTTTGACATATTTACTGGACAAGATTTACTCAGCATCTATTAGAGATGATCTTGGAAAACCGAATTCAAGGATCCGCTGTTTATATCATTGAGTTAAAAAGAGCTCCAGAAAACTACAAGATACATAGATTTGGACGGTACTTCATAATTGCCAAAAGTGAGGATTTTCTAGGAAAAGCTTGAATTTAGAATACAGGTACAGAACATTGGAGGAAAGAATTCAGGTACGCAATGTGAAAAGGTCTGGATTAATTTGTACATAAAAGACAGGATGTTGAATTACTGCTAGCAAAATTCTAAAGCCAATAAAAGCCTTGAAATTCGGGGAAATAAAAACAACTTTCTGTGTGTTTCTTGAAAGAAAATGAATTTTAAGAAACTGAGTCATTATGACCTCAACCTTGGTTTGCGGACCCACTTAAGAGTGGATTGGCGTCACTGAAATACATGTTCTGTCTGCCGACAAGATGCCAGGACAGATTTATTTGGAAACAGTTGATGTCAGCAATGTGCTCTGTTCCTCAATACCTGTTGGTCCCTAGTGTCTAGAAAACCTTGATGTGAGGTAATAGCGGATGTGGCAGTCATTGCTCTGCACACCAATATTAACAAGATTTCTTTTAACGTTTAATGCAGACATCAGATATTGGAATTGGCTTGGGATTAATACTATATTTAAGATAATATCATTATTAATGATAATTTAAGCAGTTGATCTCATGTTTAGTATATAAGTGTTTATTTTTTATCTTAACATTACCATTTCATATACATTCTGGATCATATACACTTATTCTTTGTTGTTTTAAAATATAATCTCTTGCATTACTTCAGGATTTACCTATAAGTGTGAAGTATACTGTAACATTTTTTTAAAATAAGAAATTAGTAATCAAGGTAAAATTCCAAGGCTGAGATTCATTATTAACATGCCCATTTGAGATGGACCATGAATATGAGAAGCTGTCAGAGGTGGACTCAGCATGAGTTTAGTTTATCTGGCAATGACTTCCATCTGTTCTATCTTGGAATCATCTACTTAAATAACAAATGAATTTTGGAAGCTGAATCATATCAGCGGTAAAATAAAATGTGCAAGGAATTAAGTACAGTTAGTTCTGCCATACATCAAATAATTTAGAAATGATTGTATTTACTTTGGTAACTACACAAGGTTAAAGAATATTAGACCTAAAGTGTTTTATTAAGACATTGGACATCCTTTGTTTTAATTATACTATACGGGGGTATTAAATGGCCATGCTGACAGATGCAATACAGGGAGTGAAATAAGCAAATATTCTGTTCTGAGGTTTTTTGTATCACAGATTTAACATTTCTTCAGTGCAGTTTTCAAAGCACACATAAATAATTTGTCAGAGATTCTAATACCTGTAGTAACTCTGCTGGGCAAAATTGGCACATGGTTGACGCAAGTTAAAAGTTGGATAGTCATTATGAATAATCAGAAAATTCTGTTTACCCTTGTCTACAGTAAAAGATATTCTTAATAGTTTAGGGAAGTGTATGAACATCACTTTATTTTTGTTGTTGTTATTCGCTTATTTTATTTTATTTTTAATTAATTTTTTTATTAGAGTATAGTTGCTTTACAACATTGTGTTAGTTTCTGCTGTACAGCAAAGTGAATCAGTTATACGTATATTGAATACACATATCCCCTCTTTTTTAGATTTCCTTCCCATTTAGGTCACCACAGAGCATTGAGTAGAGTTCCCTGTGCTACACAGTAGGTTCTCATTAGTTATCTATTTTATACATAGTAGTTACGTATGTCAATCCCAATGTCCCAATTCATCCCACCTCCCCTTTCCCCCTTGGTAACCATACATCTGTTCTCTATGTCTGTGACTCTATTTCTGCTTTGCAAACAAGTTCATCTGTATCATATTTCTAGATTCCACATATAAGCAATATTTTATGGTATTTGTTTTTCTCTTTCTGACTCACTTCACTCTGTATGACAGTCTCTAGGTCCATCCACATCTCTGCAAATTGCACAGTTTTGTCCCTTTTTATGGCTGAGTAATATTCCATTGTATATATGTACCACATCTTCTTTATACACTCCTCTGTCGATGTACATTTAGGTTACTTCCATGTCCTGGCTATCGTAGATAGTGCTGCAATGAGCATCGGGGTGCATGCATCCTTTCGAATTATGGTTTTGTCCAGATGTATGCCCAGGAGTGGGATTGCTGGGTCATATGGTAGCTCTATTTTTAGTTTTTTAAGGAATTTCTGTACTGTTCTCCATAGTGGCTATACCAGTTTACATTCCCACCAACAGTGCAAGAGGGTTCCCGTTTCTCCACATCCTCTCCAGCATTTATTGTTTGTAGATTTTTTGATGATGGCTATTCTGACCGGTGTGAGGTAATACCTCATTGTAGTTTTGATTTGCATTTCTCTAATAATTAGTGATGTTGAGCATCTTTTCTTGTGTTTTACTTTAAAATGCATTCCAAAAGAGATCAGGAAGGGTGCAATGTGCTTTTGCAAATACTTAATTAACTTTTATCCTCTTGGATAGTGACTTATTCATAGCACAAGAAATTAGAAGGTAAACAATTGCCAGATGGATATTAGACTCTAATCAACAGCCTAATAGAATAATTTTGAAGATAGATGTAATTTGAACATTCTGAGTAATTATTGATATCAGATTTTCAGCTAAGGAAATTCTCTGTTTTCTTTTAAGCTTTTGCATTATATTATCAGCAGTCAGCTTCTGTCTGTACTGGGACTTGCCCTTTTTCTCAGGTAATCTCTTTTACTCTAGTAAATCTGATAAGGAACTCTTATCTCAGGAGATGTGACAAGCACTGATAATGTTGGCTAAACCTGTTATATTAGAATCTTATTGCATGTATTTCTTATTAAGAATAAAAATTCAAGTTCTTTTCTTCTTTCCCACATAACATCTGTGAAACAATTTATGTTCTTCCTCACCAAGGGAAAAGAAAATCCCTTCTTATATATAAATATATATAGGAATCTGTTTCAACAACCTTTATTCCTTATAGACTCCACACAGGCAAACTTCTTTTTCCATGTCTCCAAGCCTTTTCCCTCCTTCTGTCTCCTTGGTGACCAAAGTTGACCTCCTACAGAGAACCAGACCTATCACCTTCTGACTCACCCTCTCCCCAAAGGTACTGAAAAGCCTTGAGGAAATTCATACACTGGGTTAAAACTCTCAGTGGAAAGCAAAAATGTGATTCATTTTAATCAAGTCAGAAAATAGACTTGTCCTCCATTCTCTATGTAATGCCAAACACCTGTGCTATCTTAGACTAGTCACTAGACTTAATGATGTCTGTGTTAGTCCAAGCTGCTTATTTTGACCATAAAAAAAAAAAAAGAATAAAAATTCATTTAAAGTAGTTAGGCCCTGCTTAACAAGAAAGTCTTTGGCAGCAGTATTTGAGCTGAAAGTTTTTAAAAAGCTGAGCAGAATTGTCAAAGAAGAATTAAGCTCCCTTTTCTCCCTTAAGTGTCTTTGCCAGACAATAGAAACTTTGGCAATAGAGCCAAGTAGGAAAATGGAGTCATGCCAGCTGCTACACCATGTTAAAGAGAGATGGGTCATAATTTCTGGTAATAATGCCTACAGGAATAAAACCGACAGTGGTCTGTCCTCTTGTTAACATTAGCTGTTTCTCTCCTTCTCTTTCTTGTTCTTTCCTGTGGGCCTTACTCACTTAGTGATAATAGTTCTACTATTATCATTTCTCACTATTCCTGTTATTTTCTTGAACGTAGTGAGTCATTCAGAGCAATCAACAAACATTTATTGAGTTCTTACTATGTGTAAGACCTTATGTAAAGGTACTGGGGCAGAAATATTTTCTTCAGACTGTGTAAAGCTACAGAATATCATAATGCTGGTTGTGTTCAGCATGGCCTGGAAAAATGTCAAGTATTTCAAAAGTTCAGAGATGCAGCTGAGGAAAGGGAAGTGTCGTGAGGCATAGGAGAAGTAAGCGCCAAGGTCTCAAGCTAGACCATGAAGGTCTAGAAATTGTAAATATTCGGTTGCGTGTTGCCCACGTGGCAAGGAAGAATTTGTTTGTTGTGAAGGACTTCACATGCTTTATAGAGAACTTTGACTACCTTCTACAAGCAGTGAGGTACAGGGAGCAAGCAAGAGTTGTGTCTTAGTCTGTTCGGGCTGCTCTAAGAAAATATCATAAACTAGGAAGCATATAAACAACAGAAATGTATTTATTTCTCACAGTTCGGGAGGCTAGGAAGTCCAAGATCAAGGCACTGGCAGATTCAGTGTCTGGTGAGGGCCCACTTCCTAGACGCCCTCTTTTTGTCTTTTCGTTGTAGCCCTCACATGGTAAAAGTAGCAAGGGAGCTGTCTGAGGCCTTTTTTATAAGGGCACTCAGCCCATTCCTGAGGGCTCTGACCTCATGGTTTAATCCCCTCCCAAAGGCCCCGCGTCCTAATATTATCACCTCGGCATGTTAAGATTTCAACATATAAAGGTTGGGGGACACACACATTCATACCATAGCAAGTTGAGCAAATTTTAAGATGCAAAATGAAGAAAACTTTATAATTCTTCTTGAGCTCGATTTCCACAGAATGGGCTCTGAACTTCATTCGAAATTTGACAATTCCTAGAAAATCAAATGGTACTAATCAAATACAAATGATAAGAAATAGGAAGGATTTTCATGTTATCCACTATGATTGATTGCCTTCATCTGTACATGCAGATGCAGATTTGTTCATCAAATAGGATGAAGATTGTCTATATCTATATTAAAATAATAGTTTATAGGTAGTCTAGGCTTTCATAAATATACACTAAAATATCCATATATTTATATTTACCTAATTGTTATATCTTAAAAAGTTTTAGTTAGTGTATTAGTTTCATTTTGTTCCTGTAACAATTTACCACAAACTTGATGCCTTTAAACAATTCTCATTTTAGTTTCATATAGTTCTGAAAGTCAGAGGTCAGAATTAGGTCTCCCTAGACTGGAATCAAAGTGTTGGCAGAGCTGAGTTTTTTCTGGAGACTCTGGGAGATAATCCATTTACTTACTTTTTTGAGCTACAAGAGTTTGCCTGCATTCCTTTGCCTCTTTCCATCTTTAAAACAGTGGCCTATTAAGCCTTTCTTATGATGGATGCATCACTCTGATTCTCTCTGTTTCTCCCTATGATATTTAAGGACCTTCATGAATTCACTAGGTCCACCAGATAACCCAGGAAAATCTCCCTATTTTAAAGTCAGGTGATTAGCTACCTTAATTTCATCTTCAGTCTTAATTCTCCTTTGCCATGGACATCATTGGAGGAAGAAAAGGGGCATTATTCTTCCTATCACAGTTAGTAATGACACATATGTAAGATCTGGGTCTTATTCCTGACACAGGAATCTTTGCTCATAATCGCTGCGCTGATTATTTAAATAATTAGAATGCACATTACTCTTCTTTTTCTGTCAATTGTTAATTGGTTATTATATTAATACAGAGTAAGGAATATCCACTGTGCTGAATTATAAAAGCTATTTCCTTTATCTTCAGTTTTCTGTCTGGCAAACGTCTAATCCTCACTTAATGTCCAATTAAATGCCACCCCCTCTGTGAAACTTCTTCCCCAAAGTCTCCACAATACTTTAATTTCACTTCTAATATAGAACTATAAAATTGTATTATAAGTATACTTACAGTCTTCCCCAATAGATGCAGATTTTCATAAATACAGATATATTTTATATTCTTTATATTCCCTATTTCAGTGTCTAGTATAGAACTAGTATATAATATACTAATAGTAGATGAAAGAATGAATTGTCGTATGAATGAATGGTGAAAAAAGCTCAAGACCTAGTTTCTTTTCTAGTGTTTTATCATAATAAAATTGAAATACTCATTACATTAGCCATTGATAAGCTGATACATATAACAAAGCCTATCAAGCTATACAAGTAGCCTACCAAATTTTCTGTAGCTTATCCCTTTTTTTCCCTACAACTCTATAAACATAGCTGGACAAATCCTGGATACAAATTATCTGTATGAGACTAACTTCGTGCTAGGGAATTCAGTATTTAATTGCTCTTGTTATTTGTCAGTATCTCATCTTGTGGTCTGAAAATCTGGCTTCTGCTTTAGCAGGTATTTATGTAATAACCATTGCCTAAGAGATAACTGCATTCCTGCCAACAGCTGTTTGGATTTATAAATATTACCTTTCCTAAGATTATTCTATAGCCAAATGCTATATACATTTCAAGTTTCTCTAAATTGGAAATCCTAAAAGCTATCTACTTCTTTTGAGTATTAAACCTCAATACACATGATTATTGTCTCATTTTACAGATAAGGAAATTGAAGCTTAGAGCAGTTAAGAACCTGACTAGAGGTCACAGTGCTGGTGAATGGCTCAGCTGGAATTCCAACTCAGGTTTCTAAAATTCTAAAGACTGTAGCTTGAACTACTATACTACAGAAAGTCTACAGTGTTTTTATTTTAATTATGGTTCTGCCTGATCATTGGTTTTATATAACTGAAGTGGATAAACACACAAATAGAGGCAGAGATAGAAGAAGAGACAGAAGAAGAGAAGATAAGAGAAGTGAAGAGAGGAAAAGAAAAGGGAATGAAAGAAAAGAAAAGAAAAAAAAGAAAAAAAAAAGAAATAGTAAACATCCCTCCATTCCTCAGGCTTGACATTTATTGAGATCATAATTCTACTAAGATTATGTATTTCTTTTACTAACAGACCTAATAAGTTTAAGCCATCTTTGCAATCCTGGAATAAAAGCCACCTGGAATATTGGTCAGTTTTCATAGATCCAAAGAATATAATTTGCTTTAGCTAGTTGAAACGGAAGTGATTTTATTATAGGATATTTGACAGTTTAAAGAATTTCTTGGAAGGTCATCAAACTGGGCTTAGATATGTAGGGACAAAATGCCAGGAGAGATTCCTGCCTGGAAGGGATAATCTATGCTGTCAGGTTGAGAGCAATAAAGGGAAAAAGGATGAGGATATGGGGTTTTCAACATTTTTTTTTAACATCTTTATTGGAGTATAATTGCTTTACATTGTTGTGTTAGTTGCTCCTGTATAACAAAGTGAATCAGCTATACATACACATATCCCCCATATCCCCTCCCTCTTGCATCTCCCTCCCACCCTCCCTATTCCACCCTTCTAGGTGGTCACAAAGCACCAAGCTGATCTCCCTGTGCTATGTGGGTGCTTCCCACTAGCTAGCTGTTTTAGATTTGATAGTGTATATATGTCAATGCCACTCTCTCACTCCGTCTCGGCTTACCCTTCCCTCTTCCCATGTCCTCAAGTCCAATCTCTACGTCTGCGCTTTTATTCCTGTCCTGCCCCTAGGTTCGTCAGAAACTTTTTTTTTTTTTTTAGATTCCATATATATGTGGTAGCATATGGTATTTGTTTTTCTCTTTCTTACTTACTTCACTCTGTATGACAGACTCTATGTCCATCCACCTCACTACAAATAACTCAGTTTCGTTTCTTTTTATGGCTGAGTAATATTCCATTGTATATATGTGCCACATCTTCTTTATCCATTCATCTGTCCATGGAAACTTAGGTAGCTTCCATGTCCTGGCTATTGTAAATAGTGCTGCAATGAACATTGTGGTACATGACTCTTTTTGAATTATGGTTTCTCAGGGTATATGCCCAGTAATGGGATTGCTGGGTCATATGGTAGTTCTTTTTAGTTTTTTAAGGAACCTCCATACTGTTCTCCATAGTGGCTGTATCAATTTACATTCCCACCAACAGTGCAAGAGGGTTCCCTTATCTCCACACCCTCTCCAGCATTTACTGTTTGTAGATTTTTTGATGATGGCCATTCTGATTGGTGTGAGGTGATATCTCATTGTAGTTTTGATTTGCTTTCCTCTAATGATTAGTAATGTTGAGCATCCTTTCATGTGTTTGTTAGCAATCTGTATATCTTCTTTAGAGAAATGTCTGTTTAGGTCTTCTGCCCATTTTTGGATTGGGTTGTTTGTTTTTTTGATATTGAACAACATGAGCTGCTTGTATATTTTGGAGATCAATCCTTTGTCAGTTACTTTGTTTGCAAATATTTTCTCCCATTCTGAGGGTTGTCTTTTCATCTTGTTTATGGTTTCCTTTGCTGTGCAAAAGCTTTTAAGTTTCATTAGGTCCCATTTGTTTATTTTTGTTTTTATTTCCATTTCTCTAGGAGGTGGGTCAAAAGGATCTTGCTGTGATTTATGTCATACAGTGTTCTGCCTATGTTTTCCTCTAAGAGTTTGTTAGTGTCTGGCCTCACATTTAGGTCTTTAATCCATTTTGAGTTTATTTTTGTGTATGGTGTTAGGGAGTGCTCTAATTTCATTCTTTTGCATGTAGCTATCCAGTTTTTCCAGCACCACTTATTGAAGAGTCTGTCTTTTCTCCATTGTATATTCTTGCCTCCTTTATCAAAGATAAGGTGACCATATGTGCGTGGGTTTATCCCTAGGCTTTCTATCCTGTTCTGTTGACCTACATTTCTGTTTTTGTGCCAGTACCATACTGTCTTGATTCCTGTAGCTTTGTAGTATAGTCTGAAGTCAGGGAGCCTGATTCCTCCAGCTTTGTTTTTCTTTCTCAAGATTGCTTTGGCCATTCGGGAGTCTTTTGTTTTTCCATACAAATTGTGAAATTTTTTGTTCTAGTTCTGTGAAAAATGCCATTGGTAGTTTGATAGGGATTGCATTGACTCTGTAGATTGCTTTGGGTAGTAGAGTCATTTTCACAATGTTGATTCTTCCAATCCAAGAACATGGTATATCTCTCCATCTGTTTGTATCATCTTTAATTTTTTTCATCAGTGTCTTATAGTTTTCTGTGTACAGGTCTTTTGTCTCCTTAGGTAGGTTTATTCCTAGGTATTTTATTCTTTTTGTTGTAATGGTAAATGGGTGTGCTTCCTTAATTTCTCTTTCAGATTTTTCATCATTAGTGTGTAGGAATGCAAGAGATTTCTGTGCATTAATTTTGTATCCTGCTACTTTACCAACTTCATTCATTAGCTCTAGTAGTTTTCTGGTAACATCTGTAGGATTTTCTGTGTATAGTATAATGTCATCTGCAAACAGTGATAGTTCTACTTCTTCTTTTCCAATTTGCATTTCTTTTATTTCTTTTTCTTCTCTGATTGCTGTGGCTAAAACTTCCAAAGCTATGTTGAATGATAGTGGTGAGAGTTGGCAACCTTGTCTTATTCCTGATCTTAGAGGAAATATTTTGAGTTTTTCACTTTTGAAAACGATGTTGGCTGTGGGTTTGTCATATATGGCCTTTATTTTGTTGAGGTAAGTTCCCTCTATGCCTCCTTTCTGGAGAGATTTGTCATAAATGGGTGTTGAATTTTGTCAAAAGCTTTCTCTGCATTTGTTGAGATGATATATAGTTTTTATCCTTCAATTTGTTAATATAGTGTATCACATTGATTGATTTGCATATATTGAAGAATCCTTGCATTCCTGGGATAAACCCCACTTGATCATGGTGTATGATCCTCTTAATGTGCTGTTGGATTCTTTTTGCTAATATTTTGTTGAGGATTTTTTCATCTATATTCATCAGTGATATTTACCTGTAGTTTTCTTTTTTTGTAACATCTTTATCTGGTTTTGGTATCAGGGTGAAGGTGGCCTCATAGAATGAGTTTGGGAGTGTTCCTCCCTCTGCTATATTTTGGAAGAGTTTGAGAAGGATATGTGTTAGCTCTCCTCTAAATGTTTGATAGAATTCGCCTGTGAATCCATCTGGTTCTGGGCTTTTGTTTGTTGGAAGATTTTTAATCACAGTTTCGATTTCAGTGCTTGTGATTGGTCTGTTTATATTTTCTATTTCTTCCTGGTTCACTTGCAGAAGGTTGTGCTTTTCTAAGAAGTTGTCCATTTCTTCCAGGTTGTCCATTTTATTGGCATAGAGTTGCTTGTAGTAATCTCTCATGATCCTTTGTATTTCTGCAGTGTCAGTTGTTACTTCTCCTTTTTCATTTCTAATTCTGTTGATTTGAGTCTTCTCCCTTTTTTTCTTGATGAGTCTGGCTAATGGTTTATCAATTTTGTTTATCTTCTCAAAGAACCAGCGTTTAGTTTTATTGATCTTTGCTATCATTTCCTTCATTTCTTTTTCATTTATTTCTGATCTGATATTTATGATTTCTTTCCTTTTGCTAACTTGGGGGGTTTTTGTTCTTCTTTCTCTAATTGCTTTAGGTGTAACGTTAGATTGTTTATTTGAGATGTTTCTTGTTTTTTGAAGTAGGATTGTATTGCTATAAACTTCCATCTTAGAACTGCTTTTGCTGCATCCCATAGGTTTTGGGTCGTCACGATTTCATTGCCATTTGTTTCTAGGTATTTTTTGATTTCCTCTTTGATTTCTTCAGTGATCTCTTGGTTATTTAATAGTGTATTGTTTAGCCTCCCTGTGTTTGTATTTTCACAGATTTTTTCCTGTCATTGATATCTAGTCTCATAGTGTTGTGGTTGGAAAAGATACTTGATATGATTTCAATTTTCTTAAATTTACCAAGGCTTGATTTGTGACCCAGGATATGATCTATTCTGGAGAACGTACCATGAGCACTTGAGAAGAAAGTGTATTCTGTTTTTTTTGGATGGAATGTCCTATAAATATCAGTTAAGTCCATCTTCTTTAATGTATCACTTAAAGTTTATATGTCCTTATTTATTTTCATTTTGGATGATCTGTCCATTGGTGAAAGTCAGGTGTTAAAGTCCCCTACTATGGTTGTGTTACTGTTGATTTCCCCTTTTATGGCTGTTAGCATTTGCTTTATGTATTGAGGTGTTCCTATGTTGCGTGTATAAATATTTACAATTGTTATATCTTCTTCTTGGATTGATCCCTTGATCATTTTGTAATGCCCTTCTTTGTCTCTTGTAATAGTCTTTATTTTAAAGTCTATTTTGTCTGATATGAGAATTGCTCCTCCAGCTTTCTTTTGATTTCCATTTGCATGGAATATCTTTTTCCATCCCCTCACTTTCAGTCTGTATGTGTCCCTAGGTCTGAAGTGGGTCTCGTGTAGACAGCATATATACGGGTGTTGTTTTTGTATCCTTTCAGCCAGTCTATGTCTTTTGGTTGGAGCATTTAATCCATTTACATTTAAGGTAGTTATGGATATGTATGTTCCTATTACCATTTTCTTAATTGTTTTGGGTTTGTTTATGTAGGTCTTTTCCTTCTCTTGTGTTTCCTGCCTAGAGAAGTTCCTTTAGCATTTGTTGTAGAGCTGGTTTGGTGGTGCTGAACTCTCTCAGCTTTTGCTTGTCTGTAAAGGTTTTAATTTCTTCCTCGAATCTGAATAAGATCCCTGCTGGCTAGAGTAATCTTAGTTGTAGGTTTTTCCTTTTCAGCACTTTAATTATGTCTTGCCACTCCCTTCTGGCTTGCAGAGTTTCTGCTGAAGGATCAGCTGTTATCCTTATGGGGATTCCCTTGTATGTTATTTGTTGCTTTTCCCCTTCTGCTTTTAATATTTTTTCTTTGTATTTAATTTTTGATAGTCTGATTAATGTGTGTCTTGGCATGTTTCTCCTTGGATTTATCCTGTATGGGATTCTCTGCGCTTCCTGGATTTGATTGACTATTTCCTTTCCCATATTAGGGAAGTTTTCAACTATAATCTCTTCAAATGTTTTCTCAGTTCCTTTCTTTTTCTCTTCTTCTTCTGGGACCCCTATAAATTGAATGTTGGTATGTTTAATATTGTCCCAAAGGTCTCTGAGACTGTCCTCAATTGTTTTCATTTTTTTTTCTTTATTCTGCTCTGCAGCAGTTATTTCCACTATTTTATCTTCCAGGTCACTTATCCGTTCTTCTGCCTCAGTTATTCTGCTATTGATCCCTTCTAGAGAATTTTTAATTTCATTTATTGTGTTGTTCATCATTGTTTGTTTCCTCTTTAGTTCTTCTAGTTCCTTGTTAAACGTTTCTTGTATATTCTCTATTCTGTTTCTAAGATTTTGGATCATCTTTACTATCATTACTCTGAATTATTTTTCAGGTAGACTGCCTATTTCCTCTTCATTTGTTTGGTCTGGTGGGATTTTTCCTTGCTCCTTCATCTGCTGTGTATTTCTCTGTCTTCTCATTTTGCTTAACTTACTGTGTTTGGAGTCTCCTTTTCGCAGGCTGCAGGTTCCTAGTTCCCATTGTTTTTGTTGTTTGCCCTCAGTGGGTAAGGTTGGTTCAGTGGGTTGTGTAGGCTTCCTGGTGGAGGGGACTGGTGCCTGTATTCTGGTGGATGTGGCTGGATCTTGTCTTTCTAGGCGGCAGGACCACATCCAGTGATGTGTTCTGGGGTGTCTGTGAACTTAGTATGATCTTAGGCAGCCTCTCTGCTAATGGATGGAGTTGTGTTCCCGTCTTGCTAGTTGTTTGGCATAGGGTGTCCAGCACTGTAGCTTGCTGGTCATTGAGCGGAGCTGGGTCTTAGCCTTGAGATGGAGATCTCTGGGAGAGCTCTCGCTGATTAATATTACGTGGGGCCAGGAGGTCTCTGGTGATCCAATGTCCTGAACTCGGCTCTCCCACCTCAGAGGCTCAGGCCTGACACCCGGCTGGAACACCAAGACGTTGTCAGCCACATGACTGGAGTGCCTTCAGAGTTGGAGAAGCTGGCCTGCAGTGGCTCTCCTTCTGTGCTGCACATTAGAATCACCTGCTTCTTCCTTGTTTTGCCCCAAAGGCTGTGTTCCACAGAGAAAAACAGTAGCCTTGAAAATATTCACAGCTCTGAGATGGCTTTTTTTTTCCTTTGTGCTTAGTCAGGTTCCACTTGCTCACAGGGACCTACGTGCAGAGGCCTCGCACCCAGCTCCTCCGACCAGATTTCCTAGTGCAGAATGGCTACTGCCAACACCTCAGCTCAGCCGGGCATGTGCACAAGTGGGGCGAAGGACACTGGGTTTTCAGAATTTAATATGTAGAATTTTTTTTTTTTTTAAAGAATGAGAATTTGGGAATTGGTGGTCGGTGGTTGGTTTCAGGTATTTGTGGTTAGAGGGAATAAGGTTGTCTGAGAAGAGTAAGACAAGGTGATGAAAATAATATTTATCTAGTCATCCTAAATTTTTCTTTTCATTTTGAAATTCAATACATTATTTTATTTTTTTAAATCCTATTATTTTTACCTCCTGACCCCCTCATCTATTTCTCCTACCCCTGGCCTCTGGCAGCCATCAATCTGTTCTCGCATTAATACGGTTTTTTTTTTTTTTTTGATTCCACATACAAGAGAGATCTTATGGTATTTGTCTCTCTCTGTCTGACATTTCATTTAGCATAATGCCCTGGAGGTTCATTGATGTTGTCACAGATGGCAATATTTCATTCTTTTTTATGGCTGAATAATATTCCAGTGTGTGTGTGTGTGTGTGCGTGCATGTGTATATAAGTATAAAACTCTTTTTTTTATCCATATCCATCAATGGACACATAGTTTGTTCCATATATTGGCTATTATAAATAGTGTTGCAATGAACATGGAGGTACCTATATCTTTTTGAGTTAGTGTTTTCTTTTTTTTCTCTTTTTGTGATAAATACCCAAAAGTGGAATTGTTGGATCATATGGTAGTTCTGTTTTTAATTTTTTGAGGAATCTTCATACTGTTTTCCATAGTGGCTGCACCAATTTACTTTCCCACCAACAGTGCGTGAGGGCTCCCTTTTCTTCACATCCTCACCAACACTTGTTATTTCTTGCCTTTTTGATAATAGCCATTCTAACAGATGTGAAGTGATATCCCATTATTGTTTTGATTTGCAATTCCCTGATGATTAATGATGTTGAGCACCTTTTTATGTACCTGTTGACCATCTGTATATCTTCTTTGGAAAAAATGTCTATTCATTTTAATTTAATCTACCTCTTTTCAGTAAGTACTCCCTTCCCCACTTTTTCCTGATGTTTCTTTAATTTATATATATAAAAATATGTAATATATACAGTAATATATATTATATATATACTTTTTTTTTTTTTTTCCTGAAGAGAATGAACTTCTATCTTCTGCTAGGGAAGGGAGGAGAAGTTGTCTGGCTGCATGGAATATTTTCAACCAATCCTCTGGTTGTCAGCTCCATTTTTAGTCCCACTTTCATAGGTACATAGCTTTGCTATGATCCCACAGTAAAAGTAGGGTTGTTTGGGGATTGGGGGTACACTACTGGCTCAGGTTTCAGGTTACATGTGTCTATCTGCTTTCCAGTTTTCTTTTCCATCTGGTGTCTACTCTCAAAGTGCTTAGATTTTACAGTGGACTTTTTATCTTTAAATATACCGTTTTTTTCCCTAATTTCTGTTTTTTAAAAAGGTGTATATATAATTTATATAATGTGGAGTTTTTATATTTATTTTTAAAGAACTTTGAGGAATAAATCTATGTTAAAACCAGGCTGAATACTCTAGACATGGTTATAAAATATAATAAACAATACACATTCAATTTTATATGCATATTGGTAAAGAGTAAGAGCCAATATCTACTTAGTTTGACAGGACCAAAAATGGCAGTTAGCATTATGAATTTTGTTTTAACTTTTTTCTTTCCTTGTCACACAGACTTTATTTATTAAGTGTTTAAGAATAAAGCCAGTTAAAGAATTTGGAATTGTCTCTTCTTTGAAATATGTCTTAATAAAGTGATTGTCTATTAGGAAAGCATCAGAACTTCATGAATAATCATTTCTGTTTTATGGGAAATATGCTGGAACTAACTTGTTTTAAGTCTACTTAATTTAGTGCATGCAAAGATTTGATAAAAGCTTCAGTGAAGTTCTGCAAAAACTGGTGCATAAAGTCAGACGTATGTATAGCAAGATTCATATGTTGTTCGAAATTGTCTCTAAGAAGTGAGTATAAAGTTCACAATAAAAAAGTGAGACAAATTTTCATAAACCACATGGTGTAATGTCACTATTTGCAGTCTTATAAGTTAGTTTTAAAGCTTTAGTCACAAATACAGAATGAGATTTATTAAAGTACACAAAATTCTGTTCTTCAGTGTATTCATGTTGTATAATTAGGTTATTAGCTACATAATTTAATACATTTTTATGTGGTAAAAACAGTTTAAGTGTTAGCAGCTGCCTCTAAAATAACTTTACACTTATTCAGATTTAAACTATCTAGTGACTTGAGTAAGTAATTATAATTTTGTCGTAACACTATGTAACATATGGTGTTTACATTCTTCTTAAGAGCTCCTTGAGGGGAGAAAAAAAATACAGAAACATCAATATAAATAGTGATTTAAGGAACCAATATGTACAAAGATTAATGTTAGCTAATAGGATATTAAATAGTTGTTAAAGTATTTGAATTTGTCTTATTGGATTATTGAGTTATGAGATTGTATTTTCAGTTGTTTGCTAGGTGCTAGCATTTTTACATAACATGTTCATTTTGAGTAATCTGCTTTCTAAATTGAGGTTTATGGTTTTTTAACTTTATCACAGAATTCATTTCAAGTAGTATATCCCTCTTTCTGAATAACAAAGCATTATTTTATGTCTGTGTTTATATTTTAGACTTCAACATGTATGAGGCAGATAACCCAGTATTTTTTCAATTAAAAAGTATAAGACATAACATTTCTTTTAAGATAATGTTAAAAGTTATAAACACAGTCAAAATTCTAGTATATTCAGGTTTGGTTTTAAAATAGACCGTATTCCAAATATTTGCTCAAAAGTTATTTGTTTAGAGTGTTACTCCTGCTAAACCATAAAGACTCTTTAAATCTATGGCTTATCTAAAAAATAACTATAGTACAAGCTTTAATTTCTCGAGCACTTCCAATGGGTTAAACAGACTTTAAGATGTTTTACATATATTTTTCTCAGGAAAAACTCCGTAAATTAGACTAGGCGTCTTTAACCTTATTTTCTATAAGAAGAAACTGAAACTAGAGTCCTTTTTAATATCCCCAGTATATCTCTAATAAATGGCAGAGCCAGAATGATTTCAAAACCCATTGTTTCAAGTACTACGCTATGCTATAAATTGTACTCTACACAATTGTCTGATTCTGTGTCATCTGTCTTAATTGAATGAAGACAGGGACTAGATCAGAGGACCTTTTATGACCACTCAAAGGATGTTTTGACTAGATAGATAATTCAGTATCACAGAGGAGCATATTATCATGATCGCTATTAACAAAACAATGATAATAAATACTTTAAAATAAATCTAATAGCATATAGTTCTTTTTCATTTGCAGTTAACTCCTCTGTTTCTGTGGAATAATTCATCAATTTACCTTGGGATTTAAGAAACATACTGTCTTCTGAATTCACAGGAGAGGAGACTCTTTCCTCTCCAACCTTATCTAGATTGCTTCTAGGGGGTTAGATAAATGTGGGCCTAAAGTATTGTGTTAATCTACGTTTGGATCAGCATAGGTAATATTTACATTTTTTAAAAAATACGATACTCTAATTTCTAGTGATTCATTTTTTTAAATATTAGGGGCAGTTTTTATCCTGGGAAGTGAAAGTTCTGATGCCTAATCTCAAGTGATATTAGCCAATTTGTAAATATTATATTGTCCTGGATCCCAATCCCCTTCCCTGCAGTCTTTTCTCTTCTCTGGATGCACTCATTCCCTGGTTGATTTCATACTATCTATGGCCTGATGCCTCACAACTATTTTAACTCCATCCCAGACTTACCTGAGTTTCAGACTCATATATATAAATGCCTATTCAGTAGCTCCACTAGTATATCTATTAGGAATCTCCAAATTGATAAAACCATTCAAAATTTTTGATTATTATGCCATTATACCCACCTCACTGTCCTAAATCTATTTCTCTCTGGGTCTACAGATCTCCTTCACAATTTCAATAAATGATTTTGTGAACTCCTTCATTGTTCCGGCCAAAGGAGAAAAAAAAAATTTCATCTTAGACTCTATTCTTTTCATTTCTTCTCACACCCATTCCATCCATCAGCACGTCAGCTCTGCCTTGAATATATATGAGTATATTCCAAGTCTCTCCATTTCTTCCACTTATAATACCATCATCCTCATCATCTCTCACCCAGAGTGTGACGTGGTTTCTTACTGGCCTTCCTGTTTCTACACTTGTCTCCTCTATAATCCATTTTTCACAAGGATCCAGAGTTTTCTTTATAAAAGACAAGTTGTATTGTGTCATTCCCCCGCATAAAACACTTGAAGCATCCCATCAAACACAAGGTTAAAGTGAAATTAGTTGCCAAGGGCTGTAAGCCTTGTATCTTCTAGCCCGTGGTAGCTTTTCCCAATCTCATCTCTGATTTCTCTGGCATGTCTTTTCTAGCTTTGGCCATGCTGACCTCATGTTGTTTCTTACACATAGCAAATTCTCTCCTTCCTCAGGACAGTTGTACTAACTTTTCGTTTGTCTCCATTCTTCATTCTCCAGATTATCATACGACTCATTCCATCACTGCATTTAAGAATCTGTGCTGTGTCACAGCACATCAGAAAAGCCTACTCCAACTACCCTGCCTAAAATAACTGTCATATTCCAGCTCCTTTTCCTGATTTATTTTACTTCGTGACATTGATTATTTTTCATAGTACAAAATCCCTTGTCACCTGACATGAAATTATATGTATGTATTTAAAACTAGTTTTGCTCAGTAGAATAGAAGGTCAGCATGGGCACAGACTTATTCACCATTGTTTTCCCAGCTCATACAACAGTGACTGGCACAGAATACCTATTTAATAAATATTTGTTAAATGAAAAAGCTATTATGTCATGTTGTGCTTTAACGTGTTTCTATGTATATGCAGTACTCGTATACCTAAGTGTATATATGTGTGTGTGCATCTGATATGCAGAGAGGTAAGGATTTATTATCATTGTTTATGTTAATAGAAATCATGATAATATGCTCTCTTCTGATACTGAATTATCTAATCAAAGCATCTTTTGAGTTATCATAAATTTAATCTGGTCCCTGTTTTCATCCAGTTAATACAGGTGATGTAGAATTAGCCAGACAATTGTGTATAGTTGAGGTAAAACCTGTATTCCCCCAAAATAGAAAGAATTGGGTGTTTTAATTTGAAGTAACCCAATGTGGTGAAGTTATTTAATACTCTGTCTCATATATCCTTTTTTCCCTTAACTGCATCTAATCTTTTCCTGACTTGATAATCTTGGTAACATTTTTGGTACCTCATTTTAGTTAGAAATTGAGTTCAGCTGCAAATCAAAACAAAAACATAAAATAACAGTGACTGAAACCCTATTGTATTTATTCTTACACACAAAAAAGTCTGGAGGTAGCAGCCCAGAGGGAGTAAATAGGGCTGTTCCTGGAGGTCGTCTGGGACCCTGACTCCTGTTATTGTTCTATCTTGCTTTGAGCATGTCCAACTTCTGTAATAAAGACCACTTTAGTCTAGTGGAGTTCTTGTTTTAAAGCAACGTTCCAAGTAGTAGTAGGGAGGAAATGGGGAAGGTGAAAAGTGACATACTTGTTAGTTGAGCCTCTTCATGTGAAGAGCCCCTCTGGAAATCCCACACAGTACTTCTGCTTATGTGTCATTGGCCAGACCTCACAACAAAAAAGGCTGGAGAAATGTAATCTTTTGATCAGATACATTACTATCCCCAAAACACCAGGGCTGTGTTACTAGGAAGAAGGGGGAGTGATTACTGATGGACAAATAACAGAATATTTTAAATACATCTCTGAGTTTCTTATAAAGTTTTTCTACTATTGTTACAGTTATTGGCATATGTTTATTTTTCCATATCTTCCTATACACTCCACCCCCATGTATCACATTATTGTGCTGTCTCTGTAATTTGCCACACTATTTAGCAGTGTATTTTACACAATAGTTAGTCAGTAAATACCTGTTACATTTGTATTCAAATGACAACCCATTAGCTTGATTTCATTAGCACCTTATTCTGGCAGGTACTAAAAAGCAGGAGAAGCCTTGTCTTCTTGTGTTGTCAGCACTTCTACAGATATTTTAAAAACAAGAAAAATGAACACAATCTGTTTTTACTGTATTCTCACATAAATGGTCAAATTGCCTACTTAAATTTGAAAGAAAACCCAACTGAGGTATCAACACACTTTGATATTAGCAATGCAAACACTGTTAACTGAGACTTGTATTCAATAAAATAAACAAAAACTTGAACCTTCTAAAGTAATTTGTGAGTAAAATGGCTATCAGTAACGGTAATGAAGTTAAACACAGGGAAAAAAAAATTCCAACCATACCTGCTCCCTTGGCTAAATTACATGCAGTGTGGAACTTACATTTCTAAAATATGTTTCCTATTTTACTCAGAATATGTTTTGATTTTACCTAAAAACCAAGCGTTTAAAATACATAAGAAAATATTTAATATGAAAATATTTAATATTTAATTTCAAATGCCAAATATCATCTTCATGTTTTACATAACTTGTAATGATTTCATTAATGTAACATTTGTCTCTATATTCAACTCCTCTACACAGAAATACAAGCAACTTTTCAACATTTTAAGGCATGATTCTTGAAGAATAACTTGCATCAAAATAATCAAGTTAAGTTTTTTAATTGAAGTTAGCTAGTATGGTCTTTTTTAGTGTCTAAGTTTCTGAGCAGTCTATAGATTTGTTTTATGACATTACATTATGTAATATGTTCAATTATTCTTGATAGCTTTATGTCATGTGCTAAATAGCCTCTATTTTAAATTTTGAGGTACTTATGATACACACACATGGATTTCCTTACAATTTTTTTAAAAAGAATTGAAAAGTTTTGAAAATTAATTATGTTCCCAGTTCTCATGTCAAAGTTTGAACTACTAGAGGACAAGAACCATATATATATATGTGTGTTACCAAACTCAGGTTCGGCTGATCGCTGCTTGAAAGCCAGTACTTGAAAAACAGTTGTTGGTTGGAAAGGAAAGGTTGCTTTATTCAGGAGGCCAGCAACCTGGGGAGAAGGCAGACTCATGTCCAAAAACCAATTCCCAAGATTCTGCTCGACCATGAAAGTTTTGAAAAGGAGAATCATTTGGACAGGCTGTCAGAGTCTTCTTGTTTTCCATTGTGTGCAGACTTTCTTCTCATTGGTTGGTGGTGAAGGAACAGGGACATATTCCAAGAATCTTGTGCTCAGCTTGAAGTCACCATCCTCTACCTGGGTGGGGGCCTTAGTTCCCCCGCAGAAGAACTCAAAGGTATTGTTATGTATGTTCCTTGAGGAGGAACCAGGACCCTGCTTTATCTCTGCACTATTGTTTCTAGACTGCTTCTCCTTTGTTTCTACATTCCCTCCCTTCCCTGATTAGCAACTGTTTGAATCTGCTCTTTGGAACTCAGGAAGCTGAATAAGGCCTATTTCCTACAAACAAGAAACAAGAAACGGGACATAGAAAGGCTTTGTACCAAACAGGGTCCTGCTTAGTTTCATATATATATGTTTATGTCCTCTTTTAAATTTTCATTAACTACTTATTGAATAAAAGTAATTCTTAAGTTTCATTAGGTACTTTCTGAAACTATAGTAAAACTAGGTTAAAATGATAAAACGAGGAACACAGAGGACCCTGTATATATATGTTTTCCCACTGATATGAATATATTATTTAAACTCAAAATAAATTTATGAAGACTCATCAGATTTAAACCCAGATTAAAACTAAGTAATTTGAGGGTAACCTTTTTTCTCTTCTCATCGTAAAAAAAAATATTTTCCCTTTATAAAAATATTTATCATGTTTTGCTAGTATTTTGTCCCACTTTTAAAGTGGGATTGGGTAAAAAAAATAAAGCCCTTGTTCTAGGTAGTGCTCCAGGGTCTTGGTCACTTGATCCATGGAACCAAGGGAGCAGAAAAGTGCCAGATTAGAAGTGCACAAAGAATTTGTTGCAGGAAAAAAAGTGGGGCACGAGAGGATGGTCATGTCCTAGGTCTCAGACGAGTCCCTGGGACAGCTGCCAAGTGTGGGCTCTTGGCTTCGCACAGGAAAGCATTCAAGAACGAGCCATAGTAAAGTGAAAGAAGGTTTATTCAGGGAGATACACACTCCATAGACAAGAGTGCGGACCATCTCAGAAGGCAAGAGTTGCCAGGGTACAGAGTTGTCAGTTTTTACAGGGGTGGGTAATTTCATAGGCTAATGAGTGGGATGATTATTCCAACTATTTTGGGGAAGGGGTGTGGATTTCTAGGAATTGGGCCACTGCTCACTTTTTGACCTTTTATGGTCAGGCTTGGAACTGTCATGGTGCCTGTGGGTGTGTCATTTAGCATGCTGATGTGTTACAATGAGCGTATAATGAGGCTCAAGGTCTAGGGGAAGTCAACTTGTCTGCCATCTTGGACCTAGTTGGTTCTAACCAGTTTATGTTGTAGCCTCAATGGCTATGTTATTCTTTTAAAGGTTGTGCCCTGCCCCCTTTCTGTCTCAAATTCACATCAAAGGAACTAATTGCAAGGGGACTCCAGCTGCTCTAGGTACACAGGAAAGGGACTAGCTCTTGCACTTCTATTTCAGTTTTAACAGTGGTAAGCTAAGCCAGGGAGAGCATTAAAGAGGCCATGGAGTTTTCTCTTTGAAATTTTGATACTTCCTTCTATATTTAAATGTGGCATAAAGCATAAAATAGTCAAAGCTCAAAGTGGGAAGGAGGACTACTGAGCCCATGATAGTCCCCGTTTCTTGTATCAAGAATCAGCCCCTTTTTCTCCCATCACGAAAAAAAGAACTGAATTATATTTTTGTAGTAAAAAAAATAGAGATGTAAAGTAAAAAAAAAAAAATTATAGTGCTTCTTATCTTTGATATGCTAATGGGAAAAATTGCTTAGTAATTTAAAACATATTAGTAACAGAATAAAAAGATGTAAACCTTTTATATTAGGGAAAAAATAAATTGGCTGTCATCTAATACACAAATATTTAAATGCACTGATAAGTGATAATTTCTCAAAAAAGCATCCAAATAGATTGAGTTGCATACATACAATTTAGATAGCAGTTATAAAATCTACCATGCACCTGATACTTAATTTTACTATTTCTACAATAAACTATTTATGATGCTATGGGAGACAACTATCCCTTTCCTTTATCTGTCTAAGCTCTTGACTAGAATCCCTATAACAGACACATTAAAGAGCAAAAAGCATACAAATATATTTAATCTAAGTTTTTCATGACACAGGGGCCTTCATGAGGAAGTGAAGACACAAAGAAACAGTTAAAACCGAGTGCTTTTATGCTAGGTCTGATGAAGAGTGGACAGTTGTGGAAAGATATGATAGGACAAAGAGTATGAGGTGAGTGTAGTAAAACGGCGGAACTGTAGCAAGGCTTGTTTGTTCAGATTCTCTCTGTGTCTCTTGTCTTCAGAGATGAAGAAGATGCTCTTTTCCCCCAGGTAAAGGAAGGGCACCTCTCACAGGAGGGTTTTATGACCTGCTTCAAGGGAAGGTCAGAAAGTCCTTCCTCCACATGCCACTTCTCAGATTCTTCAACTTGAAATAGTTAATGTGCCGTTGTGCTATCTTTGGGGAGTAGTGTGTCCTGAACCCCTTCAATGCCAAACCAAACATGATTTTTAAGTATGTTTTCCAACATGCTCTCAATGATTTTACGTCATTTGTTCAGGTCAACAGATATGTATTCAGCCTTCCTGACCAGAGTGTCGTGCCAGACCCTGTAAAGCAGCGGTCCCCAGCCTTTTTGGCACCTGGGACCGGGGGAGGGGGGAGGGGGGATGGTTTGGGGATGATTCAAGTGCATTGCATTTACTGTGCACTTTATTTCTATTATTATTACATTGTAATATATAATGAAATAATTCTGCAACTCACCATAATGCAGAATCAGTGGGAGCCCTGAGCTTGTTTTCCTGTAACTAGATGGTCCCATCTGGGGGTGACAGGAGACAGTGACACCGACGTATGTTGCTTATATCCAGTCTACTCTGTAATCTCGGTTCGGTTGCCGTCACTGCTGAAAACCCTGCTTCACAAAGATAAGATGTTGGAAATGGAAGCAGGCTTTTCAGTGCTTTTGTGGCAGTCTCAGGACATTCCGTCTTGACTTTAATCTAGAATGTAAGGAGATTTGAAGTTGTCTCACACATACTTCTACGGCCACCGTCATTTGTGATCTCAAGCAGTTGATCCTCTTCTAGTGCGGACAAAGTCGATTCACCTGGCTTATTCACAAATGGGTCGTGGATCCATTCCTTCCCAGTTTGGGGGTCTTTTGTGGTTGGGAAGTAATGCTCAAACTCTTTTGAAAGCTGAGGTAGGTGATCCTGCACCAACTGGGAGAAAGAAGGCCCTGGCTCAGTCTCTTTCAAAATCTCTGCTAATGTCTGAAATATGTCAAAAATCCCAATGTTCACTCGTCGCCCCCATAATTCCAGTTTGGCTTTGAATGTAGCCACTTTCTCTATCGACTTGAATACAGTTGTCGTTCTTCCCGGAAGTGACAAATTGAGTTCGTTGAGCATGTTGAATATGTCACACAAGTAAGCACGTTTTGCGACCCATTCTCTGTCACTGAAATGTGCTGCCGGTGGTGACTGTTTTCTAAAAGAAATCTCTGGAACGGCTCTTGTAACTCAAAAACTCTGGCCAGTGATTCCCCTTTAGAAAGCCGTCTCACTTCTGTGTATAAGAGAAGACGTGTGTGCTCTGCGTCCATCTCCTCACAGAGCTGCGCAGACGTGAGTTAAGGGCATGTACTTTAATGTGGTTGATAATCTTAATCACATCCTGCAAAACGTTGTTAAGTTCAGGTGACATTTTTCTGCTAGCCAGCATTTCTCTATGGATGACACAGTGCATAGACTCACATTCAGAAGTGACCTCTTTGACCCGAGTAGTGAAACCACAAAGCCATCCAGTCATGGCAGCCGCTCTGTCCGTGCATACACCGACACAAAATGACCAATTCGGTTTTCCTGGTACGTAATCATTCAAAGACTTGAATAGTTCTGCAGCTGTGGTGTTGGTTGGCAACAAAAGTGCACATAACATATCCTCATGCACATCCTCCTGAAAAACATATCGCACAAAACCCAGCATTGTTGCCTTGTTGTCAACGTCGGTAGACTCGTCAACCTGGATTAATTCTCTCTAACAGTTATGCCTCAGTATCCTCTGCTGTTTCATCAATTCGTCTAGTTACGGTGCTAGCCAAAAGAGGAACACGTGCGACCTTTTGAACTGCAACCTCTCCTAAAAGTTCATGGCAAATGTCCTTAGCAGCAGGCAGGATCAACTCTTCACCAAAAGTAAAGGGCTTCTTAGCTTTAGCAATGCGGTTAGCCGCTAAGAATAATGCTCTCAGTGCAGAAACATTTGATGAAGTGGTGGCCTTGAATAATTGCTTCTGTTCTTTGTGTTCACATATTTTTCTTTTGAAAACCTCCAAAGGATTGTCTTTTAATGCAGGGTGCTTGGTCTCCATGTGGCGAAGCAGTTTTGAAGGTTTCATGGCTTTGTTGGATAGCCGGTCAGCACGCATTAAACAAAGCGGGCTTGGAGAATGTGAATCACTTGTTGCAATGAACCCGTAATTTAAGTAGGACTCTTGGTATTTTGTTTTTTTTTTTTTTTTTTTTTTTTTTTAAATTTTTTTTTATAGCTACTTTATTTATTTATTTATTTATTTATTTTTGGCTGTGTTGGGTCTTCGGTTCGTGCGAGGGCTTTCTCTAGTTGCGGCAAGCGGGGGCCACGCTTCATCGCGGTGCGGGAACCGCTCTTCATCGCGGTGCGCGGGCCTTTCACTATCGCGGCCCCTCCCGTTGCGGGGCACAGGCTCCAGACGCGCAGGCTCAGTAACTGTGGCTCACGGGCCCAGCTGCTCCGTGGCATGTGGGATCTTCCCAGACCAGGGCTCGAACCCGTGTCCCCTGCATTAGCAGGCAGATTCTCAACCACTGCGCCACCAGGGAAGCCCGGTATTTTGTTTTAAATGCAGCTTTCTTTTTGTTGGCAGTCTTCGAGTCTTCTGCTGTCTCATCCTTGGGTCTTTCCCCCTTCCCAAAGAAGCTCGCCAGCGACATTTGTGTTTAACTCATTTTGGCTAGGGTTAGCTTGTGGGCTTACCAAAACTGTGACTGAGACAAGTGCGCAGTGTGGGAAAGGAAGTGGTAAATAAAATAATGGGCGGGCCACGTGCAGACTAAAGTAAGTGTTGGATTCTGACTTAAAGCCTGCCACCAGATGCAGCTGTGCAACTGAAGTACGTCAACTCACTTGCCACTATAAAGCCTGCCACCAGATGCAGCTTGTCCCTTGCCACTCACTGATAGGGTTTTTTTTTTTTTTTTTTAATTTATTTATTTATTTATTTATTTATTTATTTTTGGCTGTGCTGGGTCTTTGGTTCGTGCGAGGGCTTTCTCCAGTTGCGGCAAGTGGGGGCCACTCTTCATCGCGGTGCGGGGACCGCTCTTCATCGCGGTGCGCGGGCCTCTCACCATCGCGGCCCCTCCCGTCGCGGGGCACAGGCTCCAGAAGCGCAGGCTCAGCAGCCGTGGCTCACGGGCCCAGCCGCTCCGCGGCATGTGGGATCCTCCCAGACCAGGGCTCGAACCCGTGTCTCCCGCATCAGCAGGCAGACTCTCAACCACTGCGCCACCAGGGAAGCCCACTGATAGGGTTTTGATATGAGTCTGCAAGCAGTTGATTTATTTTGGTCTCTGTGCAGTCACACCTCTCTGCTAATAATAATCTGTATCCCCAGCGCTAGCCTCACCGCCTCAGCTCCACCTCAGATCATCAGGTATTAGATTCTCGTAAGAAGCGTGTAACCTAGATCCCTCATGTGTGCAGTTCACAGTAGGGTTCACACTCCTATGAGAATCTAATGCCACCACTGATCTGACAGGAGGCGGAGCTCAGGTGGTAATGTGAGCGATGGGGAGTGGCTCTAAATACGGATGAAGCTTCGCTCGCTGGCCTGCCGCTCACCTCCTGCTGTGCGGCCCGGTTCCTAACAGGCCACCTACCCGGTAGCGGTCCATGGCCCGGGGGTTGGCGACCCCTGCTGTAAAGGATGCTAAAGTGAGGAAGATGCAGTGTGTTGAATAAGAAAATAATACAACAGTACTATAATCAGATGACTAAGATAGTGAACTGAGAGAAGTTCTCATGTCTCATGGTGATGGTTAGGCAGGATAAACTGTTTGGAGGGAGAAGCAGCTTACCGACATTTGTGACTATGATATCTGAATATTCCCCCTTTCACCTTGATCTTTTAGCACCATTCTACTGGCTCCCTTCAGTCCGTTTTCTCTTAAATCCTTTTTTTTCTCCTCTATTAGAACAACTTGTGCCTCCTTATAAGCTATCTGTATAACCAAAGCTTAGTCATCATTAAGTCAAAGATCCACAATTAAATTTTTTGAGTAATATTTTCAGACATGAACACTTCCTCCCAAGTAGTAGACTGTATCTTTCTTTTGTGCTTTTCCTCTGTACCTCTCAAAACAAGCTCAATTATAGTACCTATGCCAGTGCATTGGAGTAATTCCCTATGTTTCTTCATTAGACTATTATTGATCTGATGGTTGGTATGATGTTTTATTTATCTCAGCATTGGTTGTGCATAATGCATTGTCTACAGTGCCTAATTAATAATAGACTTTCAGTAAATCTCACTGAATAGGAAGGATAACTAGAAAATGGCATTCAGGTTTTTCAGGATGTTGGAGAAATAGAAAAAAAAAGAAAACAAGAACAAAAACAAAAAACCTCAAGCTACTTCAGTAGAAGTGAGTTTATTTTATAAATAAAACAGGGAATTAAGGAGGAAAATAACAGCTTCAGAAGCAAAATAAGTAGAACCAGTGGTGTGCTGGTAAATGGTTAATAATCAGCTCTTTAAGGAGAAACAGATTTGTAGCATCTGCCAGATTCTGTGGTGCCCTTGCTCCACCATGGCCAATTTCAAGCTACCAGGTCAAGTCACTGAAGCTGGAGTTGGGAAAAGGTGAGTCAGCTCTTGCAAACTCGTGTAAGGCGACTCCAGCAAAGAACTCATGGCGAACTGGAAAATCATCATCCTCTAGTAGTCACTGTGGTTCTCATGGTCTGATATGCAACAGCCACCACATGAGTCGACCAAACTCTTTACTCCTTTTCTGTGCTGCTTTTCTTTATCTGCTTTTTCTCCTCCACTATTGCCTAATTTCTCTCAATTTTCCTTTGTTTCTAGCTGGTAACTTCTGTTTAGGATTGGCTTCTGTTGTCACATAATTCCCATCATGTCATGACTTCTGTTCACTGATGTTTATGTGCTTCTTTGATACCTAATATCTATTTGTCATACATACATTTGGGATGGCTGATATTCACACAGTTGAGAGAAATTTTTATTGATTTGGCAAGTTACTGTCTAGTATAAAATGCCAAAGTTAGTGCCCTCATTAATATTCTCTCCTATGTTTCTGCCAAGGTCAGCTTGAGGGCCAAGCTGCACCTACCCCTGGCATCACAGAATCACCTGATATGATAAAACGAAACTTTTTAAAGGAAGAACTTCTCAGAAACAGCTATAGGAATGGCAAGTTCTCTAATGTTTTACTCTGTATGGATAGCCTTTCTATGAGAGGGGAACATAAGGTAGACTATATTTTTCAAGGACAGAGAAGAGCAGGTGCCAGAATTCATAAATTTCTATGATTCTAGTGTTTTCATATGTACAAAATACTGGTGATATAATCTGATTGCACAGAGTAATTAAAATTTTCCTGTAAGCTTGATCTCATGGTCACAAATTGTGACTGCTTTTTCCTAAACATCCAGATACTACCTTTAAATTAAAGGCAAGCAGAAAACCTGAATTCATAGATTTCTGAAACATCTTGGAAGAGTGGAACTATGAGCCATACATAAGCATTTTTTAAAATTAGTTAATTAAACTTTTTATTTTATATTGTAGTATAGTTGATTAACAGTGTTGTGTTAGTTTCAGGTGTGTACAGCAAAGTGATTCAGTTATACATATACATGTATCTATTCTTTTTCAAATTCTTTTCCATTGAGGTTGTCACATAATATTGAGCAGAGTTCCCTGTGCTATACAGTAAGTCCTTGTTGGCTATCCATTTTAAATATAGCAGTGTGTACATGTCAGCATTTCTAAACATCTATATATCTTATATAAATATGTGTATATTCTAATTGTGTATGTATATATACACAAATAATTAAATGTGTATATACATATAAATGAATTAAATGTGTATATATATGTATATATCTATTCAGAAATAGAAAACCTACATCTTTACACACAAAACAGATTTAATTCTTTTCAACATTCTCCTCACCACCACCACACATATACCACAAGTGTATATTAGTAAAAAAGCAATGATGAATAGATGAAGAACAACTTTATAGATTTCACAAAATTTACAAAATATAAGAAGTTTGAGTTAAAGAAAGGTACACTTAAATGGTTAAAATAGCTGTATTGAACTACTTGTCATAAAATGAATTTTTAAGTTATGTTTTAATATTATAAAAGATCACAAAGTATAAATATTTTACTAAGAAACTTTATAAATATGCATTTGTTTAGTTTTATGTACCAAGTTAAAGTAGTCCTTTGCATGGAAGCAACCTAAATGTCCATCAACAGGAGAATGGATAAAGAAGATGTGGTACATATATACAATGGAATATTACTGAGCCATAATAAGGAACCAAATTGTGTCATTTGCAGAGATGTGGATGGATCTAGAGACTGTCATACAGAGTGAAGTAAGTCAGAAAGAGAAAAACAAATATCATATAATATAGCTTGTATGTGGAATCTAGAAAAATGGTACAGATAAACTTATTTGCAAAGCAGAAATAGAGACACCGTTGTAGGCAACAAAAGCATGGATACCAAAGGAGGAAGGGAGGGGTGGGATGAATTGGGAGATTGGGATTGACATATTTACACTACTATGTATAAAATAGATAACTATGAGAACCTACTGTATAGCACAGGGAACTCTACTCAATGCTCTGTGGTGACCTAAATGGGAAGGAAATCCAAAAAAGAGGGGATATGTGTATATGTATAGATGATTCACTTTGCTGTACAGCAGAAACTAACACAACATTGTAAAGCAACTATACTCCAATAAAAATTAATAATTAAAAAAAGAGTAGCACATGAAGTTCAAAATCAGAAAAAATTGAATAAAAAATAAATAAAAAATAAAGTAGTCCTTTAAGTAATAATTATTGGCTATTTAGAATAAGACACACAAGATATATAATGAATAAATGAGTAAATGAAGTAATACATGCCATTTTGGGTTGAAAGTGTCTATAATTTTAACCAGTAAATTATTTTAAAAATACACTCAAGTTAAGATGTTACATTCACTTACAATATAAATGCTGACTCTATATAATTTCACTCTTTTTTTCACATTTGAATTAATGCTACTATTAATAAGATTTTACCGTTAACATCTAGTGGGGGAGATATGAGATATGAGATCATTTATATTTTCCTATCATATAAAATGTGCACTCTTCTTCAGTAATTTGAATTTTTATCTTGTCATTTTGGGTCTTTTACAACATTTATTACAGTTAATAAAAGTAATAGATTCTCTATTAATATTTGAAAAATTGCAAAAAGTAAACAGTAATACTATTTCTAATTCATTTAATACAATGAACAAGTATTTTGTCTGATTTATTGTTAACAAATTATTGATAATAGCCAACTAGTAAAAAACTAGAATATAAATAGAACTAATCTGGGAAGCTGTTCAGCTGCCTTTGAGAAGCTTAAAGACCACCACTTGGGGCTTCCCTGGTGGCGCAGTGGTTGAGAATCTGCCTGCTAATGCAGGGGACACGGGTTCGAGCCCTGGTGTGGGAAGATCCCACATGCCGCGGAGCAGCTAGGTCCGTGAGCCACAACTACTGAGCCTACACTTCTGGAGCCTGTGCTCCGCAACAAGAGAGACCGCGATAGTGAGAGGCCCGCGCACCGCGATGAAGAGTGGCCCCCGCTTGCCACAACTAGAGAAAGCCCTAGCACAGAAACAAAGACCCAACATAGCAATCAATCAATCAATAAAAAATAAATCTTTAAAAGACCACCACTTGGTCTTTAAGTATAGACAGCATCACTGATAAACCTGCATGTATGGAACACACCAAAAATACTGGTTATTTTTTCTTAGGTATCTTATGCCTACAGAGATATCACTTGTCACCTAATGATGGCAGTGCATGAGGTGTGGGCTGCATGGAGTGTAATGACAGGCCTCATTTAAACAGAAAGCAAAGCAGAGTATCAAGGCCATAATATTTTCTCTGTAAGAAGTGAAGTATTTATTAAAATAAAAGTGTAAAATTTTTAAAGTATTAATTATAATAATAACGTATAAAACTTAACCAATTAAGCTATTTAACAGAACAATGAAGAAAATTAATTTATGCCATGTTTGGAAACTATTTTTCTCAACAAGGGAATTACTTGAAAATCCCTAGCCCATGATTTCCTAAAAAGTCACTTGTAATTTGGATATTAGTAGCAATTCAGGCTCTCTTTTCTGCTGGCCTATGTCACTTCCAAATACTTTAATGATGACTGTATTGTTAACCAATAAGAATTTGTCACTGCCTACTAAACTGACCAACCATTTTGTAAATACAAAATAATTTTCTTTATTCTATGAAGTATCTCATTGTTTCATTCTCCTTTGGTGGCCTATACTTCTTTCTTTTCTCAAATGAAATGTAGAGGAAAAAATCATGGCAACCCATTGTGTCTGCAACAATCTCTGTAAAATACTTCTGTCCAATGTTCTTTCCAATCAGGAACACAATTCTTAGCAAACGGGTCACTAACTCACTTAATTAACTCTCTCCTATGTTCTCAGAGGTGTTTCTACATCAAGCTTGAATTGGCTTATTATTTGACAAACTGTACAAGGCCTTTGGGAAACCTGTTTTTAACAAAAATGGGTTCTTAAATAGCCTTTGGTCTCCTTAAAGGATTCTGAATAACTGCATAAAATCCTAATACACTTATTAGCAGTGCATCCGTATGCAGATATTAAACAGAGTGAGAGATAAATTTCTTTCCTGACTCCCGAAGGGGCATCCTAATATTGTGTTTCTTTAAACATTTCTTGACCTATGAACACTTAATATACAGATATTTTACCCAAGGATCACTCCAGAACTTTGACAATTAAGAAATACACCTGAAGACTTGTTTAGGATTCTCTGTACTCTTCTTTGTTAGAATCTGGGATTCAGAGGTTTAAAGGAGAGCCTTCCCCTCTTTCCATTTTTCTTACTCAGACAACTTTTAAAAAAATATTTATTCTTTTCCAGTTACTCCACTGTAGTAAGGATTGCAAAGTCAATTGAGCCATGGTTTCTTTCCTCTAAGAAATTGCATTCTAGTGAGGAGTGGGGCAAGAAACAAACAAACTACAATTATAGGCTAGATTGTTAAGGGTTAAAATAGATTTTTAAGTAAACACATCTAATTTTGACCAAGAGATTCCATATTTCCCAGAAAGCTAATATTTGAGCTGAATTTTTAATAATAAGTCAGATTGTGCTAGAATAGGGAAAGGCCATTCTGAGCAGAAGGGAAGATGGTGGAAGCATGGAGGTAAGTACAGTCTGTGTGAAGTCGTACAAGTAGTTCATGACTGTTAGCTGTATGGGTTCCTATAATGGGAGGCGGTTGAAGCCAAAAGAGTAGGCAGGATCACTGAAAACATTGGAGGAAGAAAAGGGGATGCATATATTACATTTTCATAAACTTACCTAGACAGAAACTTCTAGAACATAAATTGTTTGAAATTTGGAGACTTGCAATATGCCAAAAATCTAAACAAGAAACTCATCAATCTTAATTAAACAGCCTACCCATGTGTGAACATAGCAGGTAAGTCTTTCTAATGCAGATGGATACTCTCTTTATGAAAATATAGTTGACTCTTGAACAACTCAGGGGTTAATCCAAGTATAATTTATAGTCGGCCCTCCACATCTGTGGAGTCAACCAACCTTGCAGATTGTGTAGTACTGTATTACTATTGAAAAATATCACCTTATAAGTGAACCTGTACAGTTCAAACTCATGTTGTTCAAGGGGCAGTTGAACACACAGTTTCCCCAATTCATGTAAAATGTTCTTTATGCAAAAGTTTTATTTATAAATCAGATTTTCAGGATTGTGTATATTAAGCAACACCAGGTACAACTAAGTAGAAGCAAAATATCTTAACACTTAAACAGAAATTAATTGATTTTATTTGTATATATTACCTATTTGTAATAAATTGTATACAAATAATTTGAAGTAAATCATAATCAAAAGGACCTTGTCCTTATGTGACAAATGCCATCTGGTATTAAAATTAAACATTATACACATACGCACACATTAATGGAGTTTAGTTTTTTTTTTCTGGAGTCTTTCTCTGTGTTCACAAATTCTGACAGTAACTCATATTTATCTCTCCATTGATACAGAAGTAGAGACAGTTAAAGATATAAAACATTTATGGACCCTTAAGGACCCTTAAATTTTGTGCACTAGAGCTCATATGAGATGTGTTCTATCTATACTCTGTGGTTTAGGAGATCCAGAGCAATTCGTCACTACTTTCACACTCAGTTCAACTTAAGATGAATTACCTGTTGAATGTGATTGTACTACAGAGCAAGTTGAATGCCGTTTATCTGACTAGAGAATGGTACCCAGCTACCTCACAGATGCTCTGTGCATCATTCAAATTTCAAAAAATGTGTATGATAGTCATTATCTTAACATTCACGATATTTGCCTGGCGGAGCCTTCTGGAGTGATCCCATAAGAAGACATTTAAAGAAATGTGCAGTGTAACAGATGCATTGTTCTGCTTTTCTGTGTTCCTACAGTTTTTTGTTTTGTTTTGTTTTTTTAAGGTATAGTAAACTAATCTGAAAATAATTTAACAATAGTGCAACTCTTCACAATTCTAAAAGAGGCAAAATGCAAAATATAGAACATTTTTTTGTAGAGCGAAGGCATCATAACATGATTGTATTTGAACTTTGCATTTGCCATTTCTTTGATGATTGAAATAATATTATAGGTTTAAACGGTTAGTTCTTCTGCTTTGAAAATTATCTGTGATCTTTTTTTCTCTCTAGAAATCAGCTGAGTTCCAGTTTGCTGATGCTAAACTAAACCAAATGGTTGTCCTAATGGTGAACTCAAAAGGCTACTTTTTGGTGAATATCTTTGTGTGTGTTATTAAGTAGATTGCTGAGAAAAATGTAATTTTTACCAAGTTATATATTAGATCATTCATATCTAGGCTGCCTTTCTTGGTCATTCTAACTTACTCTCTCTTACTTGGACCACTTGCCCTTGGGAAGGTTCCGTGTTATGAGGCAGCCCTATAGACACACTCATGTTAGTGAGCTTGGAAGAGGGTGCTTTAGCTCGAGTTGATCTGTATTCGAGAAGACTGCAGCCCTGGCTTATATCTTGATTACAACCTCCAGAGACCTTAAGCCCAACACCCAGCTAAACCACACCCAGATTCCTAACTCACAGAAACTGAATGAGATAATAAATATTTGTTCTATTTAATTTGTTACACACCTACAGATGATTAATACCACACTCAATATATGTTTGGTACTAAATATGTGAGTGGAAGGTCAAAAACTTGAAATCACAAAAGGAAAAATTAGGGCATATAAGGATTACCATTTTTAGACTGGGTCATATGTCATTTAGATTAATATTTCAGTAACATATATGTCAAAGAATGAGTTATTAAACAAGATTTTCAGTATCTTAATGTTATCCTCAAATGTTAGGAAAAAAGCCCAAAGCAAATTATCTTCCTTGTATTATCTATTATTTATTTGTTATCCTTTGGTGTATACAGAGGTTACCATCTACTGTACCAATCACTGTCTTCCTTTTTCTTCCTCTCATTTTCTCTTCTTCCACTGACCCCCTTATCCAAATCTCTCCCTGGCACTTTCTGTCTTCCTGTTACTCAGTTGCTTCATTCTTGCCTTCTTTCTCATGAGCTGCTTTTTCTCTTTCACACATGTACACACTCACAAAAGCACAACCACATGCAAATGACGAAGAAACTGAGTTACTGACAAAGTCAAACTCTAGGAGTCAAATAAAATTTCATGCTCAATAGTTTACTAAAAGTCTGAATGGAACAAGTCATTTGAACAATAATGCAAATGAAATCTATCACTTAAGTTAGGAAAACAGTAGTTTTGATGTTTTTCATTCATTTCAAAGGAAAAAAAAGTACTAGAGGCAAGAGATATTTTAAAAATTTATTTAGGACCTAATGATTATCCTGCACGTACAGAATATTGCTCTTTTGTGGGACTGCTTTTGCTGTCATAAATATAGCTACGGACTTTTTAATGCATTATTTGTTATTTAGCCTTTTATATAGCTATAATTTTAAAGTGCTTACATGCTGCTAATATTTACATAAATTTTCCTAATTATCACCTGTTGGTTTTTGTCTTAATCAGCTCAGGCTGCTGTAACTAAACACCATATAGACTGGGTGGCTTAAACAACAGATACTTATTCTCACAGTTCTGGAGGCTGGGAAGGCCAAGATCAAGGTGCCGGCAAATTTGATTCCTTCAAGGGCCCCTTCCTGGCGTGCAGGTAGCCTCCTTCTTATCCTGTCCTCATATGACAGACAGAGAAAGAGAGAGAAAACTCTAGTCTCTCTGCCTCTTTTTAGGAGGACACTAATTCCATTATGAGGCCCCACCCTCACGACCTCATCTAACTTACTTCGGTGGTTAGACTTCAGCATACGAATTGGCGGGACAGTCATTCAGTCCATAATAGTCTTATCTTTAGAATAAAATCTCTTTATTAGAAAAAAAAATTTCGTATTTTATTTCTAATGGTATTTTTGTTTATTTATAAAACATGTTATTCTAAAGCTTTTAGTTTAATTTATTAAACTTACCACCCAAATATTCAAAGAAATAAAAATATATTTTACATTATTTGTTATACATAATGCTATTTTTTTTACTAGTGATTTGATAATCATCTATTTTTCTTTAAATAACATTATTGAATAACCAAATTTTTTATGAAGAAATGGATGTCTTAAAGGAAAATATATTTTCATTGACCCATTTATACCATCTTACAATTTTATACTTGAATTGGTAGAAATCAAAATCTATTCTTTGTACATCCTACTCTTTCTTTTCCTCCCAACTAGAGAGGGAAAGTGCTAAAGCCCTTTTACCAGATAAAGTGATTGTATTTAGAAAATGTCAGGCGCTAAGAAGCAAAGAAGTGGAACAAAAGTGACATTTTTGTAAAAAGTGAGGCAGTATTTTGAATGTAAACAACTTCCAAATATGTTGTGTTGGGCCGTAGCTCATGAGGTGGTTTGGTTAATTTAAGGGTTTTCAATTTTGTGCCAATTTCATAGGTTCCAGTACTGGAATGGGAATTTGGATTTCACTTGGAACCCCAGCAGATAATACTTGCTTTTCTTTTTACACACAGCTTTGTGTGATGTATCCTCTGGTTTCCTATTACTGTTTCTACATTGCTGTGACTTAAATTGGTGTCATGGAGTGATTCTTAGGCATCATTATCGCTGGCAATTGGAAGGAGCTAAAACATATAATCAGTATAAATTTTGACTAGATAGTCCCCTGAGTTTTCAACTTTGTTTAAATCCCAGGTACTGTAAGACTAAGGCAAGAAATTACACAATTCTACTCATAAATTTTAGTTCTACAGTGACTTTTCACTCTGAGAACATTTAGCTTCAAAGCAAAAATGCTACTAATGTGGTGTAATTTAAAAAATAAAAAAGAAAGAATTTATGTAACAATTTTGAATTCTAAATACATTCCATTATTTCTTAAAGATTTTCTTAGCATTGTTATTCAAAATATTATTTTAGGGGGGCAGTGAAGATTATCAGTAGAGTTTTGTTTTCGAATCAGTATATTAGTTAATTAAGTTTCAGTGGTTTCATAAACATGTTGAGAGAAAACATGGCAAACTTTATATCAATTACTTTTCACTATCAAAATTAAGACCAGTTTTTGATAGGTGATGCGTGAAAGACTTACCAAATATATATTTATTATTTATTGATGACTGCTTTATATATGCTAATAGGCAAAAATTTCTCACAGAAAATGTCAGGTATAACTCACACTCACTACTGGAACAAAATGCAGATATTTCAGTGTCATGTGAAAAACTGACTAGGAATTACAACTCTTTAATGGCAGATTAATCAATCACCAGACTGTTTTCATACTTGAAAATATTTTCATGCTTACGCTTAAGTTATTGTAGTTTTCCAACATTTTGAGTTGTGGTGTAGCAGATAAAATGAAGCCTCAAATCATTCTGTAATCTCAAGAACATCCTGGCAGAATTACTGTGACTTGTCTGTTAAATTGATTTCCTCTTAAAGAAAAGTAGGCTTTTCTTATTGTGTTAAAAAATGATTTTATCTAGTAAGTGTCTTTCCTTGTGAAGACCTTTCTTTTTATCACACAAAAGGAAAAATGTTATTTTTCCTCCCAAGTTTTTATATCCTCTTTTACTCACTAATCAATAATCTGTATTGCAAACAAAATGAAATATAACCCAAAAAGAGTAATTTTTTGAAATGACTACAAAATAGGCAAACATTTTTAATACTACTGATTGCCTTTATTTTAATTTTAAGCATACGCATAGCTGAATTTTATGATGCTTTCTGCCTTTAATAAAAGTAATTGATGGTGGACTTGTATCCTGAATCACTGTGTTGTAAGATAGGATATCAGAATATTTACAATGTAATTTTGAAAGCTACTAATAAACCTTAGGCAAGCAACTTTCCTTAGGACACTAAAAATACTTGTGGGGTTCGCAACTGGGGTACTTTGTTGTGTCTCTTACTGTTAGTGATGATGGTTAGGTTTGTTTGTTATTGTTTTGATAAGATTACTCACGAATAGGACATGGTTAAATGCTTTTCCACCTTATTCCTAATATTTTTAAAGTTAGATTTTATTCAACCTAGGTGATATCTATATTGAATGGAAAAACAGTTGCTGGTATTTTCTGCATTTGTTATTTAATGATAGCTTATTGAACAGTTATGCTTTGTGATTAGAACATTTCCAGTGAAAACAAAATACATTAGAGGAGAAGCCAGAAATTGCAGTTCTCCACCTGAAATTACACTAGCATTATTTCTGTAATAGCAGAAGAGAAATTAGAATGTCTTGAGTGTATAGCTCACGTAATTAAAGGAATAATTCTAAATATTGAGAAAATGTACTCTTAAAGGTAAATGTTAGGGACTTCCCTGGTGGTCCAGTGGTTAAGACTCCATGCTTCCAATGCAGGGGGCCAGGGTTCAATCCCTGGTCAGGGAACTAGATCCCGCATGCCAAAACTAAGACCTGGCACAGACAAATAAATAAAGATTTTTTTTTTTTTAAGTAAACATTAGATTGGGTGGTCAGAAACTTCAACATGCTATCGATATATGTAAAAACGTAATAACATTCATCTCTTGATCAGTGACATGAGGACTATGCTTCTTAAACACTACTTAACAAGATATGGTAAAATAAAATTTGGTAAATTATGAATGATATGAATGTCGTCAGAGTGAGAGAGTATAGGGGTATATAGTTTCTTCTTTATTTTCTAGTTAGTTCATGAGGTTTAACTTCTAATATTTATATGAGGCCAAAATCTTAAATATTAAATGATTCTAAGGTTAATTTTGACCTCAGGTAAAAAAAGTATTAAGAACATCTTAAAAAGAAATATTTTTATTACTCAGAACTAACCAAAAGAGGCCAGTCAATTCCAATGGAGTACAGTCATAGTTTTTCATTTACCTCTAATCTGAAATAATGCTTTATATTTGGATTTGTTCCTTCACATTGTGACTTGAGTTTTCTATCTGATCAAAGTTATAGGTGTATTATTCCTTGGGGTGGTAATGGTTAAAAAACATCATTTGAAGTATTACTTTGTTAGAAGATCTGGTTACTAACATTTTCATGATAATGTATGAGTCATAGAAAAATTGCATTGAGATTTATTAGATGAACCTGAGATACTTAAATGTTTTGCCATAATTATGAATCTAATACCCTGTATGCCACAACAGTATTTTGAAGTACTATACTTTGCACTTTGCTTCACAAAAATAGCTGATCTGATATATTCCTTCTTGCTAAATGCTGTCATGTCCATCTTTTTAATACCCTCCTTGTTCATTATAAGTGCTGTTAGCCATACTGCCTAATGAAAGGTACCTCATATCAAGTCTGATTACTGCTCTAATGTTTTCCAGGCGTGCTTGGTGATGAACTTGGCATATGAAACAATTTTCTACAGTAATAAAACTAATTAAAGTAGGCAGTCATCCACATACCACTTTCTAATGAATTATAACAAGCTCATTAATCTCACCCACTCCTATCCAAAAAGTTCATTGATAGGCTTGTATGTAAGAATAAAATTTTGAGCCTTAAAAATGGATAACTAGGCTTTGTGGATTTAAGCTAAAAAAATCACAAATCGCTGATCAACGTTTTAAATGAAATGTATAGCTTCTAAACTCTGCCCAGATTACTTATTGACAAAATCATTTTCTATTTGAGTTCTCCTATAATGGATTTAACAAGGAAAAATGAGTCATTGTATGATAATATCTCTTCAGCACCTTGAAAACTAAAACTGAATGAACCCACTCCACATATCCTCCTGGAGATCGTATAAGAATGATGAATTGAGTACTTGAGATCAAGTGATAAAAACACAGCCTGTTTTCACTCCAGAGAGTGCTAAAGTATCTGCTCAGTATGTCAAAACATAATAATAATAATTTTTTGTTAACTCTTTTCCAAAGATGCCTGATGAAACATCATAAGAATTATTATTCCATTCAGTTATAAATAGTTTGGCAATGTAGAACTATTGTTTTAGAGATAATTTTACTGTCAAAGAGATAAGGTTGTTAAATGTAGCACATGATGAGACAATTTCTGAACTACAAATGTTAATAGTAAGAAAAGATATTTGGTGGGGTTTATTCTATCTTCATTATAATTTAATGTTTTAAAAATGTAGCTCTTTCCATTCTTAAAACTCATTAGTGCTATGACCCACATATGGATTTCTCCCTTAAGAATTTAAACTAGAAATATGTAGATTTAAAAATTAATACAGAAGGATTGTAACAGGTTAACTGAAAATAGGCACATTTTAATGTATGGTATTAACATATTCAAAATTGTTATTTACATTCATGAATTTTTAGCTAATATTTCATAGTTCCTTAGAAAATAAGAGGTTAGATATTCTGTGCAGAGTATTTTCGTTTGTAAAACAGAATTTAAAAGTCTGACAGCTTTGGTACGTAGAAGGTTAGGAAACCTGAGTAAAATGTCTCTCAATCTGGGATCAGCTATAACTCTGGGGTCCGGATGCTGTTTTATGTGAGGATGAGTTGGTTCTGTGCTGTGACCAGCAGATAGGGGACAAGCTTTTGGTACAGGTTCCTTTATTATCTAGCTGTATGGTCTTGAGAAAGTGATTTACCCAGCATGGAATTCAGTATTTTCATGTGTAAAATGTGGGAG
This sequence comes from Balaenoptera acutorostrata, assembly GCF_949987535.1. NCBI lineage: Eukaryota > Metazoa > Chordata > Mammalia > Artiodactyla > Balaenopteridae > Balaenoptera > Balaenoptera acutorostrata. The sequence continues at coordinate 11,733,280 of NC_080068.1, forward strand.
TTAGGCAAAAGCAGTGTACTCCAAACTGTTAAAAGTGCCACTGATAGTAAGTTTGGTGTTTTAAGTAAATTTTTACTATGACAATCAAAAATATTGTATGAAGTACAAAAATTTCCCTTTTTTTTTTGTTTTTTAAGGCGTTTTATTCTAACAACACAGTTTTGATTTTGACTGATACACAATACAGGTTTAATAGAGGTGAGGCTAGGATCAGTGTGTTAAATACTTCATATTCTACTTACAAGAAGGGTTTAGATTTCTTTTTTTTTTAATGTTTATTTATTTATTTTCTTATTAGTCATCAATTTTATACACATCAGTGTATACGTGTCAATCCCAATTGCCCAATTCATCCCACCACCAACCCCCCCCCAGCCACTTCCCCCCTTGATGTCCATACGTTTGTTCTCTACTTCTGTGTCTTTTTCTGCCCTGCAAACCGGTTCATCTGTGCCATTTTCTAGGTTCCACATATATTCGTTTATATTATACAATATATGTTTTACTCTTTCTGACTTACTTCACTCTGTATGACGGTCTTTAGATGCATTCACGTCTCTACAAATGACCCAATTTCGTTCCTTTTTATGGCTGAGTAATATTCTGTTGTATATATGTACCACATCTTCTTTATCCATTCATCTGTCGATGGGCATTTAGGTTGCTTCCATGTCCAGGCTATTGTAAATAGTGCTACAATGAACATTGGGGTGCATGTGTCTTTTTGAATTATGGTTTTCTCTGGGTATATGCCCAGTAGTGGGATTGCTGGGTCATATGGTAGTTCTATTTTTAGTTTTTTTAGGAACCTCCATACTGTTCTCCATGGTGCCTGTATCAATTTACATTCCCACCAACAGTGCAAGAGGGTTCCCTTTTCTCCACACCCTCTCCAGCATTTGTTGTTTGTAGATTTTCTGAGGATGCCCATTCTAACTGGTGTGAGGTAATACCTCATTGTAGTTTTGATTTGCATTTCGCTAATAATTAGTGATGTTGAGCAGCTTTTCATGTGCTTCTTGGCCATCTGTATGTCTTCTTTGGAGAAATGTCTATTTAGGTCTTCTGCCCACTTTCGGATTGGGTTGTTTGTTTTTTTAATATTGAGCTGTTTATATATTTTAGAGATTAATCCTTTGTCCGATGATTCATTTGCAAATATTTTCTCCCATTCTGAGGGTTGTCTTTTCGTCTTGTTTATGGTTTCCTTTGCTGTGCAAAAGCTTTTAAGTTTCATTAGGTCCCATTTGTTTATTTTTCTTTTTATTTCCATTACTCTAGGAGATGGATCAAAAAATATCTTGCTGTGATTTATGTCAAAGAATGTTCTTCCTATGTTTTCCTCTAAGAGTTTTATAGTGCCTGGTCTTATATTTAGGTCTCTAATCCATTTTGAGTTTATTTTTGTGTATGGTGTTAGGGAGTGTTCTAATTTCATTCTTTTACATGAAGCTGTCCAGTTTTCCCAGCACCACTTATTGAAGAGACTGTCTTTTCTCCATTGTATATCCTTGCCTCCTTTGTCATAGATTAGTTGACCATAGGTGCTTGGGTTTATCTCTGGGCTTTGTATCCTGTTCATTGATCTATATGTGTGTTTTTGTGCCAGTACCATATTGTCTTGATTACTGTAGCTTTGTAGTATAGTCTGAAGTCAGGGAGTCTGTTTCCTCCAGCTCCATTTTTTTCCCTCAAGACTGCTTTGGCTATTCAGGGTCTTTTGTGTCTCCACACATAGTTTAAGATATTTGTTCTGGATCTGTAAAAAATGCCATTGATAATTTGATAGGGATTGCATTGAATCTGTAGATTGCTTTGGGTAGTATGGTCATTTTGACAATATTGATTCTTCCAATCCAAGAACATGGTATATATCTCTCCATCTGTTGGTATCATCTTTAATTTCTTTCATCAGTGTCTTATAGTTTTCTGCATACAGGTCTTTTGTCTCCCTAGGTAGGTTTATTCCTAGGTATTTTATTCTTTTTGTTGCAGTGGTAAATGGGAGTGTTTCCTTAATTTGTCTTTCAGATTTTTCATCATTAGTGTATAGGAATGCAAGAGATTTCTGTGCATTAATTTTGTATCCTGCAACTTTACCAAGTTTATTGATTAGCTCTGGTAGTTTTCTGGTGGCATCTTTAGGATTCTCTATGTATAGTATGATGTTTTCTGCAAACAGTGACAGCTTTACTTCTTCTTTTACCATTTGTATTCCTTTTATTTCTTTTTCTTCTCTGATTGCCGTGGCTAGTACTTCCAAAACTATGTTGAATAATAGTGGTGAGAGTGGACATCCTTGTCTCGTTCCTGATCTTAGAGGAAATGCTTTCAGTTTTTCACCATTGAGAATGATGTTTGCTGTGGGTTTGTCGTATATGGCCTTTATTATGTTGAGGTAGGTTCCCTCTATGCCCACTTTCTGGAGAGTTTTTATCATAAATCAGTGTTGAATTTTGTCGAAAGATTTTTCTGCATCTATTGAGGTGATCATATGGTTTTTCTTCTTCAATTTGTTAATATGGTATATCACATTGATTGATTTGCATATATTGAAGAATCCTTGCATATCTGGGATAAATCCCACTTGATCATGGTGTATGATCCTTTTAATGTGTTGTTGGATTCTGTTTGCTAGTATTTTGTTGAGGATTTTTGCATCTATATTCATCAGTGATATTAGTATGTAATTTTCTTTTTTTGTAGTATCTCTGTCTGGTATTGGTATCAGGGTGATGGTGGCCTCATAGAATGAGTTTGGGAGTTTTCCTTCCTATGCAATTTTTTGGAAGTGTTTGAGAAGGATGGGTGTTAGCTCTTCTGTGAATGTTTGATACAATTCACCTGTGAAGCCATCTGATCCTGGACTTTTGTTTGTTGGAAGATTTTAATCGGAGTTTCAATTTCATTACTTGTGCTTGGTCTGTTCATATTTTCTGTTTCTTCGTGGATCTGTCTTGGAAGGTTATACCTTTCTAAGAATTTGTCCATTTCTTCCAGGTTGTCCACTTTATTGGCATACAGTTGCCTGTAGTAGTCTCTTAGGATACTTTGTATTTCTGCCGTGTCTGTTGTAACTTCTCCCTTTTCCTTTCTAATTTTATTGATTTGAGTCCTCTCCCTCTTTTTCTTGATGAGTCTGGCTAATGGTTTATCAATTTTGTTTATCTTCTCAAAGAACCAGCTTTTAGTTTTATTGATCTTTGCTATGTTTTCTTTGTTCCTATTTCATTTATTTCTGCTCTGATCTTTATGATTTCTTTCCTTCTGCTAACTTTGGGTTTTGTTTGTTCTTCTTTCTCTAGTTCCTTTAGGTGTAACGTGAGATTGTTTATTTGAGATTTTTCTTGTTTCTTGAGGTAGGCTTGTATAGCTATAAACTTCCCTCTTAGAACTGCTTTTGCTGCATCCCACAGGTTTTGGATTGCTGTGTTTTCATTGTCCTTTGTCTCTAGGTATTTTTTGATTTCTTCTTTGACTTCTTCAGTGAACTTTTGCTTATTTAGTAACGTATTGTTTAGCCTCCATGTGTTTGTTTTTTATGTATGTTTTCCCTATAATTCATTTCTAATCTCATAGCGTTTTGGTCAGAAAAGATGCATGATATGATTTCAATTTTCTTAAATTTACTGAGGCTTGGTTTGTGACCCAAGATGTGATCTATCCTGGAGAATGTTCCATGCGCACTTGAGAAGAAAGTGTAATCTGCTGATTTTGGATGGAATGTCCTATAAATATCAATTAAATCTATCTGGTCTATTGTGTAATTTAAAGCTTGTGTTTCCTTATTAATTTTCTGTTTGGATGATCTGTCCATTGGTGTAAGTGAGGTGTTAAAGTCCCCCACTGTTATTGTGTTACTGTCGAATTCCTCTTTTAGAGCTGTTAGCAGTTGCCTTATTATTGAGGTGCTCCTATGTTGGGTGCATATATATTTATAATTGTTATATCTTCTTCTTGGATTGATCCCCTGATCATTACGTAGTGTCCTTCCTTGTCTCTTGTAACATTCTTTATTTTAAAGCCTATTTTATCTGATATGAGTATTGCTACTCCAGCTTTCTTTTGATTTCCATTTGCATGGAATATCTTTTTCCATCCCCTCACTTTCAGTCTGTATGTGTCCCTAGGGCTGAAGTGGGTCTCTTGTAGACAGCATATATATGGGTCTTGTTTTTGTATCCATTCAGCCAGCCTGTGTCTTTTGGTTGGAGCATTTAATCCATTCACATTTAAGGTAATTATCGATATGTATGTTCCTACGACCATTTTCTTAATTGTTTTGGGTCTGAATTGTTTGTTCTGTTTTTGTAGGTCCTTTTCTTCTCTTGTGTTTCCCACTTAGAGAAGTTCCTTTAGCATTTGTTGAAGAGCTGGTTTGGTGGTCCTTAACTCTCTTAGCTTTTGCTTGTCTGTAAAGCTTTTGATTTTTCCATCGAATCTTAATGAGATCCTTGTTGGGTAGAGTAATCTTGGTTGTAGGTTCTTCCCTTTCATCACTTTAAGTATATCATGTCACTCCCTTCTGGCTTGTACAGTTTCTGCTGAGAAATCAGCTGTTAACCTTATGGGAGTTCCCTTGTATGTTATTTGTCGTTTTTTCCATGCTGCTTTCAATAATTTTTCTTTGTCTTTAATTTTTGCCAATTTGATTACTGTGTGTCTTGGCGTGTTTCTCCTTGGATTTATCCTGTATGGGACTCGGTTCCCTTCCTGGACTTGGGTGGCTATTTCCTTTCCCATGTTAGGGAAGTTTTCGACTGTAATCTCTTCAAATATTTTCTCGGGTCCTTTCTCTCTCTCTTCTCCTGGTACCCCTATAATGTGAATGTTGTTGCGTTTAATGTTGTCCCAGAGGTCTCTTAAGCTGTCTTCATTTCTTTTCATTCTTTTTCTTTATTTTTTTCTGCTGCAGTGAATTCCACCAATCTGTCTTCCAGGTCACTTATCTGTTCTTCTGCCTCAGTTATTCTGCTATTGATTCCTTCTAGTGTAGTTTTCATTTCAGTTATTGTATTGTTCATCTCTGTTTGTTTGTTTTTAATTCTTCTAGATGTTTCTTAAACATTTCTTTCATCTTCTCCATCTTTTCCTCCATTATTTTTCCCAGGTCCTGGATCATCTTCACAATCATTATTCTGAATTCTTTTTCTGGAAGATTGCCTATCTCCGTTTCATTTAGTTGTTTTTCTGGGGTTTTGTCTTGTTCTTTCATCTGGTACATAGCCCTCTGCCTTTTCATCTTGTCTGTCTTTCTGTGAATGTGGTTTTTGTTCCACAGGCTGCAGGATTGTAGTTCGTCTTGCTTCTGCTGTCTGCCCTCTGGTAGATCAACAATTTCCCTTTTTAATTCCAGTTCATTTCTTCTGAAATCAAGGTGGTACATTTTATAGCATCAAGGTGTTATAAGCCCTTAATATTTCTCTGACATTTTATTGGCATAGCCATGGATCTCCATGTAGTTTCTGAGAGACGGAGAAACATGCTGCTGAATAGAAGAATGTTGCATGTAAGTCTCACTAAGAGAAGTAAATTTTTGGAAAATTATCTCAAAGATAAGAGAAAATTAAATAAGAGCTTTAGGAAAATTTTCAGACCTACAACTGACTTTGTTGTGAACAGAAATCCCTGTTTGAAAAAATCTTGTTCCAATTAGTAGATCTAATTAATGGTACATATTAAGAGTTAGCTATACATTGAATAAACTTTGGTGATGTGCTTTAATATTAATAGGAAACATGATATCGTTATAACATCCAACATTTATGTAATGCTAAATAACTAATATTTATTGAGTGCTTGCAAGGCAGGCACCCCTTCTAAGTGATTTACATATATTGACACATATTAGTCTTAGTCACTCATTTTACTGCCTACAGCAACCACATCAATTAAGCACTAATATTTCCCTCATATTTCATATGAGGAAACTGAAGTGCCAAGATACTAAGGAATTTGAGAAAGGTCAGATAGCTAGTAAATGACAAAGTTTTTTAATTCTGTAACTCTGTAATACATTTCTGTTCCTTACTATTTCTATACATTTCTATTCCTCACTATTCTCCATCCTGCCACCCCTAGTAAGCCTTAGTTAACTGAGTTTTCTCATTTCTCAACTGGAAGCTTGTTTCTTTCAACATTATATACCCAGTGTCTGGCACAGGGTAGGCACTCAAAAAGTATTAAAAAAAAAAAAAGAATATATTTATTAATCAACAAATCTCTGTTATAAAAGACAACTTAAAAAATGCCTCTACACATAACCTGCTGGACTCTAAGACTTCACATCCAGCACTTTCTATTACCCCTCCCTCGCTTAGTTTTCTCCTGATAATTTGTCACCATTTCTGTTATTTATCTTGGATAATTTGAAACCAAAAAAAAACAGTGTACTTTGGTGTCAAAATGTATAGATTCAAATGAGAACTCCATTACTTCTCTCTGTCCACTACTTAACTTGTGACATTAGAAGATTTATTTAAACCTCTCTGAGTTTCAGGGATTTTTAAATCTGTACAATATAGATACTAATATCTACCGTGTCTGTCCAGCAGAATTATTGTACTAACTAAATTAAATGTGCTTAAAACAACTAGGAATGCTTGGCATATTGTAAATGTTTTATGAAAGAGACAATATATCATCATACTGAAATATCTAGACATTGGAGCCAAAGAGACCTAATACTGTTACAGGGTAGTTCTGGTAGATTGAGTGCATTATTAACACATTTAAAACATTGGTTTCTCAATGCTTGATCACAAAACGTAAGTTCCTAATTCAGGGTTATTGTAAGGGTTAAATGAGATAATTTATCCAGAGTTCCTGACGTACAAGTAAAACAAAATAAATGTTAGCTGCTTCTTTTAGTAATAGCTCTTCTTTCCCCTAAATATTCCGTACTCTTTTGGTTTAATATATTGGGGGGAAAAAGAAGACAATTCACTGCCTCATGACTGAATACATTCATTAGACTTTTTTCATGTAGTTCTCTTTAAAATATAAGCACTATTTTTGCCTGATAATGGTATAACGCAAATTATACTGTCTTGAACACTATGCTGCTTAAAGTTACTACTGTAGGAAGTAGAAAATTCAGGTCTAACAAAAGCTAATATGTTGAATCTGTATTTTACAGACACTGGCAATTGGAAGACTATGATAGGGAGAAGATTTATACTGTATCTATGTATTCATAAGTCCCTAAATAGAAAGAAACACAATTCAAGATTTTGAAAAATATATTGAGAAGATTAATTTGGAAGTAGGATGTGCATGAGTGCATGGATAGATGTATCTCTCCTTGGATGATTGCAAGTAAACCTTGCTATAGAAGTATCCAAGAAGCAAAATTTATTGTATTCAAGTTCTCCATTAAATGCCAATACATTATTGGAAATGCATTCTTGTAGAAAACTAAACCAAACCAACACACAAACAAATTAGAAAACCAAATCTATCATTCCCAAAACCAGCACCCCAGAAATTACATATTTTTCCTATATTCTGTCTCATGTTTGGGGAGGGAACAATCTGCAATGAAGTCAGTGAACTTCATGTGGGATACCATGTTTAACCAGAGGGAACCTTGCGTTCCTCAAGATTCCTGATCCCTTAGAGACAGGCTTAAAGGTTCTTAATTGACTTTTGAAAATTCTTTATTAAACCACATTGAATTGATTTACAATTATGCATTTTAAAATTGTGTGCATTAATACCTTGATAAAAATTATTTCAGACAGTAGTTGAGCATTTTTCCAGAGGACTTGGGACAAAATCTGTAATTCAGGTCCACCACTAGCAATTTAGGTAAAATACTGTTATCTATTTTCTCTACTATTATAATAGCCTCCTAATTGGTATCCTCACTTCCTCTCTTACTACTCTATCTCCTCCCCTTATTTCCCCAATCATTCTTCCAACTTTATGTAAATATTGTCATATCCATACAAAAACAAAAAACAAAAAACCTTGTCTTTAAACACCTTCATTCCCTTTGTCCTTAAGACAGAGTCTAAGAAGCCCAAGTGATAGGACTTATTGTACAGCATTGTCAAGTGCCATTCTATCCCCTTGTGTTTTATACTTCGTCTGTACTAGATATCTTTTAATTCCTTGAATTTTCTGTGTTCTCTTTTACCTTAGTCCAGGCGTGTTTTGTTTTTCTTTTTTCCACAGCAAAATTATACTCATCCTTCAGATCGGAGCTTGAGCATTACTTCATCAACAAAGACTAAATTGTCTTTCTCTAGAATCTAGTAATTCTCTTCCATAACATCATTGTACTTTGAAAATCTGTCCCTTGTGCTAAAGAGTATAAGCATCCTTTTTCCAACTTGTTTGCTGCTGTATTCTCAGACCCTTGTCCAATGGCTCACATTTAACATTCACTTATTTCTAAATACCCTACTCATTGAAAGATTTTTAAATTAATAAGAGTTATGAGTGCAAGGTCATATGAGACTTTCCCTAAGGGTTTTGCATGCATTCTTACAATGTCAGATCCTACCTCATTGATCCCATCCCCACACAGACATTCTTCCTTGATGTAGAGCCCACCAGCTGGAAAATGTCTGATACTCCCTTGAAGCTAGGGTTTGGTTGTGTGACCCAATCCTGGCCACTGGACCATAGGGAAAAAAAATTGCATTGGATGAAAAAGATACAAGCGAGGAGAGACTGTCTTCCCTACTATTAAATCAAGTTGATTGAGAACATGCATTTTGTATCTCTGTTTGCCTTCCTACAACTATGAAGAGTCAAGGCTGAGAACTAATGCCAACCCTTTGAGGATGAATGAGAATAAAATAGAAAGTATCTGGGGCTTTGATGATGTTAGTATGCCACTGAATTAACTAAACCTGGAATCACCTATTTCTGGTCATTTTGTTGTATGAGGTAATAAATATCTTTTTTGTTTAAGCCATTTATAAGTGGTAAATTTTTACTTACTGTCAAAAGCACCCTAACTGATACAGATGCCCTCAGGACTTGATCTTCCCTGAGTCCCTGTTATGTAGTTAGTGTAGAGTCACTATCATCTGTAGTCTAGGTTTTTTACTTCTCAGTGAGGCCAAGTTTCCTCTCTAACCTTTCTGTTCTCCTTTTCCAAAAGGGAGGTGGGTTAGAAGCCACCAAAATTAAGCCCAAACATTGGTGTACTTTTATGTTTCCCTTCTAATTGATCTGTAAGAATATTTCAGGTTCATGAATGATCCTCAAAATAATTCACACAAAATGCTGAGATAAGAAAAAGTACAAATACAGTCACTTAACTGCCCTAGGGAAGTCTGAAAATTTTCCCTGACCAATGTCAAATGGAGACCAAGGGTTAAGGAGGCTCAGATTATCCATCATGACTTTATTCAAAAGTTGAAGATGAGAGGCAATAGATGAAGGACCTTTTCCATCCAGTTAACTATATGTGAAAGGAAAAGGGGTAGGCAAAGGACCTTAGGTTTTTACATATTGCTGACATTCATTCAAATGATTCTCTCAAAATAATGATGAACTATGGAGGCCCCGTGAGCATGAGAGATGGTTAGGAAGACCCTTGCCCAGGAATATTTCCTCTTTACTTTATTAACATACTTTGTAAAAGTAACCTCAATTTGCTGGTGTCAACTTTTCTACATATGTGTGATATTCAAAAGATCATGAACTCATGGAATCCAGAATAGAAAGAGTATTCTTCATGATACTTTATTCTCTATAGAACCAGACACTGAGCTCAACTCAGAAATTACTCATTCATCGAACATGCAATGTGTAAAACTCCTTTCTAACATAAATATAACTGTGGGATCTTAGCTACCAGGGCTTCTCTGAGGCACTCTGCTCTCCTGTAAAATCTCAGTAATAACATAACTCATAAGGTTTCTGTAAAATCAAATCTAATGAAATGATGGATATAAAGCCTATGGAACTGAGTGGGGAGGCTTCCCTTATTTCTCTAGAAGTTAAATTTAGAAGATTTTGTTTCTGATAAAATAGGGAATACAAAAATTAGTTAATGTTTTTCCTTTTCTTGTATGGCTAAGATTAATAGGGTGTTTTGTACACTTTTTTTCTGCGTTCTTTTAAAAATACCTCTATATGTAATATGCAATCTTGGCTTTAAATATTAGGGAAAATTAAAATTTCTGCATTTTTCTCAGTATTCTAATAGCTATTGTCAATACATATGAAATCATGTTTTTTGTTATTGCAATATGACAGTCTTTTATTATATTTTAGTTCTGTTGATAACTTTTGTGTTTTCCTTGATCAAGTCACTTATCTTTTCTATTTTTTATTTCAATTTACTTATGAAAGACAGGAATAATGATTGTGATGTAGCTTACAAAGAAGGTAAAATTATCTTGAAAAGAGTGGTGAAAATCCAAGCACTGTGTTAGATGCCTGATATGAGAGAGAAAGAAAGAAGGAAAGAAAGAACATCTCTCTCTATTATAAAGAATTCTTCTATATGGTTTTGATACTGTGAAAGGCAGTAAAATTATTTCCTGTTTCTGATAGTTCTTGAGTATTTGGGGATTCAGGATTGTCTGTAGATTTTACATATCTATATCTATCTATCTATCTAAGATTTATATACCCAAAGTCTTAATTATACAGCACATTCCCTGGCCTGCCCTCATTGAATTGTTACTTAGAATACCACCAGGAGGTAGCTACTGGCATCATTAATGGAATATATTTATGGGCAAAATATATTTACCCAAGGAGTTTCTGGACTAACCTAAGGAAATAAAAACCAATTTTAACTTCAGATTTCAGCCTTATGTTTCTACTAAAGCACTAAAGTCACATATGATAGTAGATGACTAACCCCTCCATTCATTGAATTGGTATTTACTGAATCCTCCTCTGTGAAAGTTACTGGACTACATTATTTGTGGTGTATAAAAATAAAATATGGTTCCTATCCTCAAAGATCTTACATTTAACAGGCAAATTAAGCAATACAGATAACCTTATTAAGGTTTCCTTCCTTAGTGTTGAAACAAAATCAGGGAGAACAATTCCAAGACTAGTGAATTCTAACCAGATACAAAGGCCTGAGTTAAGTCAACGGCAATGGGAATTGAAGAAAGGGAATGAACTAAAGGAATTTTGGAGGCAAAAAGAGGATTGTTTGTCCCTTGGTGATAGAATGTGAGAAAAGATGAGAAGTCAAGGCTGGGGACTTCCGTTTAAGTTCCAACAGTTAAAGAGCTTGAACGCTGTCACTTGTGTTTTTACAACAAGAAAAATTTTGAACAAACTGAAAATCAACCACTATTCTTGGGCCTATCAGAGAAATAAAGCCACTGAGCAAACCACCACCCCAGGCAAATATAGAGAATCACAGCTGAAATCAGTTTACCTGGAACAGAGCCACTGATACCATAACCTGGTAAGAACACTTAACTGGTAATTTTGGTGAATTGCTAAAAGCTATGAGCAGACTAACTTGATAATAGGAAACTCCTGGAGGGCCATATTCTTCAGGGGGAAACCACACTTAACATGAGTTTTACCTCTAGGAATCCTACCAGGTTCTCATGGTGAAGAACCAAAGGGGGCAAAAAAACGAAAACAAACAAACAAACTAACTAACTAAAAAAACTCTGTGTCTTTGGCAGAAAGATGGAAAAGTAACCATTTGAAATATGCCCAGAGCATTCTTCCTAACAAAGGGAGAGAAAAGACTTTACCAGACAGAGCCTTATCTCTCCTAGGAGGAAGGGCACTTAACCAATTACAGCCCTCTTTACCCTTCCTGTATCACCTTAGGGGGAGAAATAAAGCCAAGATAGACTTGTGAAAGTCACAACCAACCCAGAGACGGGTCCACTACAAGACTGATATTTAATCATAAGATTATAGAATGCTTTTCCTCCTCAACTTATCACTGCGTCAGCGGGTTTCCAGTATAATGATAGTGAGTCACAGCTGAAAGAGCTGCAAGACACAGACTCTATCTAAAAGGCATTCTTCGAGTAAGCCGAGACAGCAGAGGAGACAAAAATAAGGACACTTGAGGAATTTCTTTTTTTTTTTTTTTATTTACTTATGGCTGTGTTGGGTCTTCGTTTCTGTGCGAGGGCTTCCTCCCGTTGCGGCAAGCGGGGGCCACTCTTCATCGCGGTGCGCGGGCCTCTCACTATCGCGGCCTCTCTTGTTGCGGAGCACAGGCTCCAGACGCGCAGGCTCAGCAATTGTGGCTCACGGGCCCAGTTGCTCCGCGGCACGTGGGATCCTCCCGGACCAGGGCTCGAACCCGCGTCCCCTGCATTGGCAGGCAGACTCTCAACCGCTGCGCCACCAGGGAAGCCCGAGGAATTTTAAGCCTTTGGGAACTACAGCTACAGCAAATATTAAACACAGCCCAACTTCTAGCAAGATTAACATAAAAACTTCCACTATTTACCTGTTATTATTACCCAGTATATTACCTTCAACTTTCAAAAAAAAAAAAATTACAATGCATGCTAAAATGCAGGAAAAAACAGTCTTAAGAAACAAAGCAAGCAGCAGAACCAGACTCATATATGTCACAGATTTCAAAGTTAGGCAGGGAATTTTAAATAGATATAATCAATAAGTTAAGGGCTCTATTTGAAAACATAAACAACATGCAAGAACAGATGGGCAGCATAAGCAGAGAGATGGAAACCCTTAAGAAATAATCAAAAGGAAATGCTAGAAATAAAAAGCATTGCAACATATATGAAGAATGCCTTTGATGGGCTCATCAGTAGATGAGGAAAGAATCAGTGAGCTTTAAAATATGTCAACTGAAACACAAAGAGAAAAAAAAAGAAAACAAAATAACAATATCCAAGAACTCAGTTTCACGAGTATAACATGTGCATAACTGCAGTACCACAAGAAGAAAGAGAAAATGGAGAAGAAATGTTTAAACTAATAATGGCCAAGACCTTTTCAAAATTAATGATAGATGCCAAACTACAGATCCAGGAAGCTCAGAGAATTCCAAACAAAATATATACACACACACACACAAAAAAATTCTACACCAAACATACCATAGTGAAACTGCAGAAAACCAAAGACAGAGAAAATCTTGAAAGAATACAGAGAAAAAAAATACCTTACCTATAGAGGAAAAAGAATACAAGTTACAATGGACTGCACTTCAGAAACCATGCCAGCAAAGTAATGGAGTGAAATAGGTAAACTGCTAAAAGAAGTCAAGTATGAATTGGGTTTCTTGATTAAGTTATAGAAGAGATGATGTTATTAACTGAGATCAGAAGTATAGAAGAAATAACATGTTGCTCTCTAGGGTGGAGATTTTAGATTTGAAAGTTTGAGTCTGACATGCCTGGAATATAACAAATGCATTTCTCCAGGATGCAGTTTGAGATCTGGTACAAGATTTCAGAAGATAGGAAGGTGAGTATTGATAATAAATACGGAAGTGTTAGTTTATAGGTTGTTGCTAATACAATAAGTTGTTGAGGTGAAACATTTGAGATAGGCAATGGCTTCAGATAGAAACCCAGGAAAAATTAACTTTTAAAGAAAAAATTGAGAAGAAATAAAAGTATTAAAAAGTTTAAAACATATCCAAACTATATATAACAAGAGTAAATAACACTGTAGAAGTCCAGGAGGAAGAGAGATTTTAAAGAAGGGATTTTGTATTATCTAAGTCTAAAGCATAGATCAGGCTGAGGACTGAAAAAAAATGTTTCTACTTAACACTGATGAGAGCAATTTTAATTAAGTAATAGAGTGAAAACCAGCTTTCAGAGGCAGGAAGATTGAACAGTTATTAGTTATTTATTCATGGTAGCTAAATTGCAAATGAGGAGTGGATTCTATAAGTGTAGTTCTTCTTTCAAGAATCTCATTAATAAAAGGAGAGTCAGGAGTAGAAGTCAGGAATCAAAATGTTGTTGTTTGTTGTTATGTTTGTTTTAGGAAAGGTAGAAACTTAATCAAGTTTAAAGACTGAGAGAACTAGTAGGGAAGACTCATCTGTTACTCTAATTTAGAGAGTTTTCCTTTTATACCAGTATTTTAAATCTTAGTGAACAAGTGTTTAACCTCGCCCCTACTGTTCATGACTTTATATACAACTAACTGAAAAATTCATGGAAAACCTATCTTTCCCCCCATCATCCTGGATAATGAAAAGCATTTGCCATATGAGGACAATTTATGGTACATTGTGATTACAGTAGCAAAATTATACCAGTTATCGTAAACGCATATGCTTGTTTTATATATTCTGGTAATCATTCCTTTATTCAATTGATTTTCAATAACAGTGTATTCCAAAGAGTGAGGTTAGAAAGACGAAAAATGATGGGTCCAAACTCACACCTCCAGTTGGATCTCATAAAACTGGAGGGATAAAATGGGGAGCAGGAGACTGTAAATCTTTGAAATGTTTCCCAGATGGTCTGGGTAAATTCTTCATTCACCCCCGGTTGGAAAACTACCTATGTAGTTTGTGCCTATGTGCTTCAGTATTGGCTTCCTCCAATACATAGTTTTCTTTTCTTTTTATTATGTTATAACCCTGCGACTTGACTGGCTCTCTTCTCATGATGTTAGATGTTGCACAGCTGGACAAAAATTAAGTAGCAATAGAAGAGCAGAAATCATATTTAAATTCATAGTCAAAGTGAACAGAAAGGTCTATTACTTTCAAAATTGTATAATATCATTAAAGTGCAAATCTCTCAATATGACAAGTTTAGAATAAAGATCTCATGAATTACAATGACAATTTCTGTTCAAGCAAAATAACTTGACAATTATTGACAGACCTAAGGTACCATTCACCTCTACAATACATTGCTTTCTCAGTAAACCCAAGTCCGATGCCATTTAAAACTGTATGTTAAAACTGTACACTTCCATAAATTGCCATTTATTTTCTTTATAATCTTAACATTTTAGTAGATTTACAATACCGTATTTTTGAAGTTTTGTATACTTTCTTAAGCTTAATTATCAAAAGCTGTTGCTCTCCTCTGTGTAAAGAGTACTTAGTATCAAAAGATGCCAGTCCTTCCCTGCAGGTGTTTGTAATTTAGCCTATTTACTCCACATTTTTTGGTGTCTAGTAAATAGTTACACAGTTTTAATTGTGTGGGGTGTGGGCATTTATGTAAAAATGTTGCTGAAAGTTACCATTTGCCTATTCACTAAAATATAAGTAAATTGGTTTTGACTACTTAAGTTCTTTTCCTCCTTACCCTCTGATAGGGGAGTTCTTCTTTATCAGATACATTCTCAAGAGTTTTTCTGATGCCTAATCAGAAGGGAAGCTGGGCAGGTCACGTGGCTCTTCAACAAGGGCCTTAGGACATTTGCAGGAGCAGCTGAAGTGTATCAGAGAAACTGACGGAGGAGAAAAGAGTAGTAATAGTAAAAATTATTGTTGCAAACCATGTGTTCTAGTAGTGCAGGTCAAGACATACAAAGATCTCTGGTTGTTGCAATTTTTTTGGGGGGGGAGGGGCCCTGGAATATTTTCTTCGGAACACAATATTATTCTGAGACTATGCCTCGTGTGCTATAGATTCAGTAGTTACATGATTGCCAAGTATGTTTGAATAAATATTTTGGTTTTCATGTATATTTTTTAGGATATAGCACCTTTAATATTGCAAGCACATTAATGAAAATTTAGAAATTAAAACATTTAAAACCACACAAAACCCCACAACTCTAACAAAATGACTCTCATATTTTGCATATTTTCAGATTTGTGATAAGTACATATTTCATATAGGATTCCATTTACAAAAAAAGTGTATTTTTCATGTTACCACATAGACTTTGTAACCATCCTTTTCTAAATTGCATAATAGTTCATTGAGTAGATTTCCCATCATTCAATAATAATTCTTCAACTGTTGTATGCTTAGGTTGCCATCAATATTTCAACACTATAGTGCTGGGTATGTACGGTATGACTGCTAATTTTCAGTCTTCAAGGAGGTTTTTCTTTGAACTAGCCGGCCTGGGATGGGATGAGGATGGGGTATGGGTATCAGGGCATTTATTTACCTTTTCTCCCATGCCTGGAGTTGATTATTTTTCTTACCATATTTTGATTTCATGTGAAAAGAATTTGAACAATTGCATGTCTCCGTGAACTTTATCACATACTGATTAGCAGTCAAAGTGAATTTGACTTTGATGAGACTGACTTGTCTAGACATTTTAATCAGTGTCAAGTTGCTAGAATGTGGTGTTGCTTCTAACTGTGTGATGGTGGCCGCCCTAGCATTTGCACAAAAGGCACGACAAGAGGCTCTGGGGTTCATTCGAGTGATTAGGTGAGTGTGACATAAAGGCGAGAATACTACTACACATATAGACTTAAGGAGACACCTGCACCTCTTCACTTGCTCAAGAATCAGATAGTGATTCAATATGCAAAGATAAGAATGCTTTACCTTTATAACTTAAAGGAATAAAGAACCACTGCTACGTTAGATATGCTAAGAAACCCATAGTAGCATAATCACCTTATGTTAGAAATAAGGATAAGCATTTGAAGAGTTTTAAGGGTAGGAGACATAGTAGAAAAAGGTCATGGTTTATGTACTCTCTTTTTTCTGTCTTTTTTATTTGCTCATTTATTATTAAAAAATCATATCAATTCAATTACATATAATCTATAAGAAGGTCTAGCAGTTGAAAATTATGTCTGTGTATTGGTTTCCTAGGGCTGCTGTAATGAAGTACCACAAACTAAGTAGCTTAAACGACAGAAATTTATTGTCTCAGAGTTCTGGAGGCTAGAATTCTGAGATCAAGGTGTCAGCAGAACTGTGCTGCCTTTGAAGGCGCTAAAGAAGGATCTGCCCCAGGTCTCTCTCCTAGCTACTAGTAGTTCCTTAGTTTGTGACAGCATAACTCCAGTCTTCACATGGTGCTCTTTTCCTGTGCATTCCTCTGTGTCTAGATTTCTCCTTTTCATAAAGACACCGGTTGTATTGCTTTAGGGGCCTACCCTATTCCAGTAGCTCCTCATCTTAACCAGTTACATCTGCAGTGACTCTGTTTCCAATAAGGTCACACTATGAGGTACTGGGGATTAGTATTTCAACAAATGGGTTTTAAGGGGACACATTCAATTCTTAACAATCTGTTATACGTATTTCAAGTTGTTTAAAAAGAGGATCTTTTATCATTGAAGCACTATCAACAAAAGATTATTTCATTTCCTTCTGTTCATGGGTATTTCTCTGCCTACTGAAAGCTAGTATCTCTTCCTATGTACTAGATCTCATCCCTTAACTCTTGAAGGATTTTCCTCTTGCAGTTATTCCTTCTTTCGCCTGTATTTTTGACCTTTTCCCTTCTTACTGAGTCATTCTCATCAGTCTTTAAACCTGTTCAAGCTGTTCCATCTAATATGCACACACCCCATCTCAATCCTATTAGCTACTATTCTTCATTCTTGGAAGAAGCTTGCATCTTGACAAGTGTGTAGCTGGTAACTCCTCATTTCTCCTTCATCTTCAGTTTGCTTCTGAGCCCACTGTAATCTGAATTCTGCTTCTAACATACCACCTGAAACTGCTTTGGTACAGTCCACAGTGACTGATTTTTTTGATCAACCCTCACTTTACTTCATCTTTGCTGCATCCAACATCATCGACCTCCCTCTCCTTCTTAAAGATATTTCCTGTCTTGGCTGTTATGACACCAGGCTTTCCTCGTCCACTTCTTCACTTTCAGTTTTCTTCACAATCACTCCTTTTCATCTTTCAATTATTGATTGTTCCACTACACCAGTATATTGGTAGTTTCCAAACTTCATTTCCTGACCACATCTCTCTCTCTTTGAGCCCATGCTTACATAGCCAATGCATACTATATTTCTTCAGCTGGATGTTACAAGGGACCTTAAAATTAAACTTGGTGTCTTTCCTTCATCTTAAATTCTTCCACCTCAAAGTGTATTTGCTCTTAAACAGGAATGAGCGATACTTACATCCTCCGAATAGACCTGCCAGAAACTTAATGTCATCTTTGACTCTCTCCTCTCATCTTTCCCTTCCACTCCACACATTTCTGGTAGAGTCCACCTTCTAAATAGCTTTCAAACCCACTCCTACAGCCCCATTTTAGTTTAAATTAGAACGATTTCTTACCTCGATTATTAAAACAGCCTCTTATCTGTCTCTAGTCCTGGTTCCATCCAGCCCGTTCTCCATACTGTACCCAGAATAAGCTGCATACACTTAATTCTGATCATACCCTTTCATGGCTTGAAAGTTCTTTATTGATATACCAAAACCTTCTGAATAAAACTTTATTCATTATCATGGCAAAAATGACTTTTATGATTTGGCTCTCAAGTGCCTCTTTGTGTATACCTCTCCACACCGTTGTTCTGAAATACTTGTTCCCCAAACTCTTGCAGTTGTTTTCTCTGCCTCCAGGAGTTCTAAAGGTCCTGCATGTGAAAACACTTGCCTTTCTTTTTATTTATTTATTTATTTTTTGGTCATTTACCGGTTCCTTCTACCATTAAGATTCTGGTTTGATATTTCGTTCTTGAGAAAGCTTTCTCTGACTTTGCTATCTTAGTGTATATATGTATTTGTTTCCTAGCCCTATGTGGCAAATTAATACAGGTTTCTCCCACTATTCAAAAGTAGAGCATTCCTGTGAAACCCTTCATAAACCTAAATGGCATCAAGCAAAGAAACAGTTACCTTAGCCCACATCCTGCTAACAGATGCACACAATAAATCGAGAGAAATCACAGATGCTTACAGACACAGTTCAAAGCTATGGCAGCCTGATGCCAAGATGCTGAATATAGTTCCCGGGGAAGGAGCTTAGCGGCGCTGCCCTTGCTACTTGGGGTCCACGCTGCCTCTGTAACATCTCACTGAAAAATAAATGCTGAACATCGTTTGCCCTTTTCACCTTTTTGTGTAAAAGTGAAAATCCTCTTCAGATTTCTTTCGGTTAGCAAACCGGGTAGTGATATAGGTCCTTATAAAAATGAATTGGCGTAAAGCAAACTTTTGAAACGTAGGGGATACCCATTCAGACTTGGTCACTTAAACACTTTTAAGTTTTTTGTGAGAGCCTCACGAGGCTGAAATTAAGGTATCAGTCAGCTGCGCTCTCATCTGGAGCTAGGGTGCCTTCCAAGCCATTCCTGTCATCGGAAGAATTCACTTACCTGGCTTTGGAGGTTTGAGGTCCCGTTTCCTTGCTGGAAGCCTCTCTCATCTCCATACTGTCTGCCTACACACAGGACCCTCTCTGTCCTCAAAGCAGCAATAGTGAGTCAAGTCCTCACACTGAGGATCCCTGACCTCTTTCTCATGTGACTCATTAGGGCTCCTGTGACTAGATTAGGTCCACTCAGATCACCTCCCTATTTTAACATCAGCTGTACCAAAGAACATGATACAACCCCAAGAATGATCTCTTGTCATACGCACAGATTCTGGAAATGGAGGCAGGACAACTTTGGGGTGCCGTTTTAGACATTCTACCTATGACACCCTAATTGTTGTTGCTTCCCTTATATACTTGAATGGTTCTCACTGCAGGGGAAAAAAAAAAAAAAATATATATATATATATATATATATATATATATATATAGCCATGATCCCCATTTTATGAAAAAAAGCTCTGAGAAGTAGTATAGACCACTACTGAGCTATAGTGGTTTTGTGTTAATGCAGGCAGACTTGGGTTTACTTCAGTAATAATTGTTTTCTAGTTCTACAGTGTAAGAAAGTTGTTAAAACACTGAAAATGTGGTTAAAAACACCTTCCTGGTAAAAATGTTGTGAGTAGCCACTGACGATGTATGCAAAGCATTTGGTGTTATATCCAAATTTCAACAAATTGTAGTTTTCTTATTAGTAATTGATTTATTCAGGATCACACAGCTAAACTGTGTCACAGCAAAGACTCAGATGCAAGTCTTCTCTGCCTCCGCTGAGTGACATCAAGAGGTAACATGGAAAACAATGATAGATTTGTAAGTTTTGTTCTATATTAGATTATAGTTTTTAAGATAGTTTAGTGTTGCTTAATGATAATCTGAGACTTCCCAGTACTCTTTAATTTACAGAATCTTTGAGACAAAAATTTTGTTTTGTAATGGAAGTTAAATTATATAGTTGGACACAGTACACAAGCATTCAGTGCATAAGCAACCATTCAAAAGTATATCTAGTCCATAAGTTTTAAAAAGCTGCTTTTCCCAAATTCATGTCTTAAAGACTCCTGTTTAACAATGTATTGTACATATATTGAGTTTTTGAAGATAGCACTGTATATGCTGTTACTATCCATTAGTGCTCTAAAAAAGAACGAAGCATGGCCTTTACTACTTTCCTTAGTACCTGATACTGGTTTATATTCTGTAGCTGTGATCTGTAGCTTCACCTAATGTTTGTGGCTTTTTTGCAGCTTAGTTTTCTGACCTCCCAGGCTGCCTGAAACTACTGCTTAAATTGAATCACATTATCTGTGATTCCTGTACAGTACAACATTGAGGCTCTCTGCTTTTTCTTCTCCCCAGAATTCTACAATTATGCCAGAATTCTTGAAAAAACATCCCTACACCATTACTTATTTCTGTATTCTTTATCATTGTCACAATTCACCCCATAAAATGGGATATTACCATTTTTGAGATCTGCTAATATTAGGGATGTCTCTCTAGTTTTACTGTCTTGAATAACATATACAACTAGAAAAGCTTTCCTCTCCCTTCATTATGCAAAAAATGTATATGTGTTGCCAAGCAGTACCCAATATTATTCACACTGTCCTTCCCCTCTGTCTGAAGGTGGCATAAATGTCCAGGGCCCAAGAGCTGTCTCAGGAGGATGGCAAAAGGGTGCCCACTACCTACAGCCAGCTCCTGCCAGCACTATGTTTTATAAGATTTAAAGATTCTTTTGATGGTGGGACCTGACACACTAGTGCTCAGATGAAAGACAGAACTCTTTGTTACTTACACCTCCAAATGAAAGAAGGCTGCCAGTTAGGGTCATGGAGGATATTGCCCCCTGGGGACCAAGCAACAGCAAATTGGGCAGTTTATAAATGACAAGCAGGATGGGATTAGCTAGGTTTCCAGCACTCCCTGAGGATTGGCCAATTTGAATAATTTCAGGAGCTCTGGGGTGCAGAGACCGTCCCTAGTTTCCTGGTACCTGGCCCGATGGGGTTGGTACCTAATGGCCCTGCAGTGTGAAGACCCAATAAAGGAAGTGTTTGGAGTATGGACTTAATCAGCTATTGAAGAGAACTAACTGGCCTCTCTCTAGCCAAGGCCTTACAACTAAGTCAATATAGCATTTAGAAACAAACAAACAAAACAACTGTATTACTCACTGATAAATGGAATATTTATAAATGGAATGGAATATTTATAAATGGAATATTTCCTGCCATATCAATAAACAGAGGATGTCACAGTCACCCATGATTGCAGCCCTCCAATGTGAGCTGGTGAGCCCTGAGGAAACTCAGGGCTGAAAAGAATACCTGCCATCTAGCAGCCATCAGACTGTAGCCACTCCCTGCGGTGAGTTTTGAGGAAACTCAGGATGTGAAAATACAGGCCCCAGAGAGCTGAGGTGCATATCAAAGGAATGATTTCAGTGAGCCCAACTCTTGCATCTTCCCATACATAGAAAAGAGCTGAATTCCTTAACTTGAGATGTCTGGTTTTCTTTATTTATCTTTTGATGTTCCCAATTACCTGCTCTTTGTTGCAGAACTCCTATATAGGGGCTTCCCTGGTGGCACAGTGGTTAAGAATCCGCCTGCCAATGCAGGAGACGTGGGTTTGTGCCCTGGTCCAGGAAGATCCCACATGCCGCGGAGCAACTAAGCCCATGCGCCACAACTACTGAGCCTGCGCTCTAGAGCCCGCCAGCCACAACTACTGAGCCTGCGCTCTAGAGCCCGCGAGCCACAACTACTGAGCCTGTGCTCTAGAGCCTGTGCTCCGCAACAAGAGAAGCCACTGCAATGAGAAGCCCGAGCACCGCAACAAAGAGTAGCCCCTGCTCGCCGCAACTAGAGAAAGCCCACGTGCAGGAACGAAGACGCAACGCAGCCACAAATAGATAAAATAAAATATTAAAAAACAAACAAACAAACAAACAACTCCTGTGTATCCTGGCTCCTCCCCTCGCCTCCTAGGAGCAGTTTCTCAGAGTTATCTGAAATGCTGTCTCCCGGGCTGCAGTCCTCATTTTGCCCCAAATAAAGCTAACTCACAACTCTCACGTTGTGCATATATATATATTTTTTAAGTCAACAGCACTTATAAGTGAGGAATGGGGTGTGTTTGATGTCTTTGATTACTTTTGTTCCTAGCAGCTAAATTCATAGCTTTGTTCACACATAATTCTCTTAGTTTATTTAGGGTATTGAGAGATAAGATATCCCCTACTCCTCACATAAAACATGAAAAGCAAGTAAGCATGCCTTCATAACAGAAAGGAACTTTTAACAGGCTGTTTTTAGCCTTTTCTTTCTTTTTTTCTTGTATAGTCTACATTGTGGGAAGGGTCACTTAAAGCAATTGCTTACCTTCTTTAAGAAATACAAGTACAATGTGACAAGCGTGTCTGTCTTCCGTGAGGAAAAAAAAAATACTGGCAATTTTTTGATAATCCCAAGACCTCTTAAAGATACTTATTTCCCCAAGACTTTTGTATAAAACAAGTAAATGGGACAAATTAATATTACTTTATCACTTGTTGACTTTCTTTGTTGAGAAGCTCATTGTTGGTGAGTTTGTAAAGACATTTACATCTTAAGTATAATTCGTAATTGATGTTGGTGAAACCCATGGGGTTAGGAGATCAGGAAACTAATTTGTCATGCCTACTAACTCATTAAGACACTGAGAAATTTTTCATCCTTCTACCTGCAAAATACTATCATTTGAAGAAGGCTTTAGAAAATGAAATACAAATGTTTGTCTTTTTAATTTTCACCAAGAATGCTTTATGAAACAAAGAACAGAATAGTGAAAACTTTGAGTAAATATTTTTTGTCAGGATTATGACTTAAACTCTCTGTCTACTTACTGTATAGAAAAAATTATGTAAGATGTAGAACATTATATTAGAAGAGTTATGCAACCCAAGTTTTTCTTATTAATACAAGAAGTGAATCTAAGCAGACTCTAAAAACTTGGAAAAGACAAGGCCATAGTCCCATGGAACTGTTTTAACATCTTAGCAAATTTCTCAGTGGAGGCTACTGTTTTTGGTGGGGGTTTTTTTGTTTTATTTATTTATTTATTTATTTATTTATTTATTTATTTATTTTTGGCTGTGTTGGGTCTTCGTTGCTGTGCATGGGCTTTCTCTAGTTACGGTGAGCGGGGGCTACTCTTCATTGCAGTGCGCGGACTTCTCATTGCAGTGGCTTCTCTCGTTGCAGAGCACAGGCTGTAGGCACATGGGCTTCAGTAGTTGTGGCACGTGGGCTCAGTAGTTGTGACTCACGGGCTCTAGAGCACAGGCTCAGTAGTTGTGGCGCACGGGCTTAGTTACTCCGTGGCTTGTGGGGTCTTCCCGGACCAGGGCTCAAACCTGTGTCCCCTGCATTGGCAGGCAGATTCTCAACCACTGCGCCACCAGGGAAGCCCTACTGTTTTTAAGTATTCCAAAAACTGTCAGAATACAATGAATTTTGTAGAGAGGCTAATGAACATAACTTAAGGGTCTTGGTATTATTATTAATGGTTTCCTTTAATTTGACCTTTGCTACAGTTGTCTTCTCTGCTTCATTTCTATGAATAAACTCCTATTTATCCTAGAAATGTACCATTTTCTTCAATAATTGGTCAAAAAAGATTCTGACAGCAAAAAAATTCTGTGCATAGAAGTGTTTTATAAATTATAAAGTCCCTATAAAAATATAAGGATTGTTATCATTATCTTGAGTGATGGGGATCAGTAAGAAGTTTTAGGATTTCCTAAGAGGAGCTACTTGCAAATGAAAAGATTATGTTGATATCCATTCTCTTCTTTAATTGCTTGAAAATCGTAGCCAATATACCACTGTGTCAAGGGATGATGCTGTTTACTGATTGATTTACATGCTAAAAAATACATTTCTAAGATACTCACTTTGAACACCTCTTATGCCTTTTTAAATTTTTATATTTCTATGAAAACAATTTTTTTAAAAACACACTGTTATTGTAAATCAGTGGAATGTTAGTTCATCTCTTAAGTCAGTGATTGTATAAAATCAAATCTAAAATCTTTTTTAATTGAATGTTTGTAAAAAGAAAATTTTGTAGCATTATGTAGCAGTTATTGATACTGAAATGATTTATAAAATATTTTTTAAATTATCTTAGATGAAATAATAGAGAATTAGAGTGGTGTTTTTATTAACGTTGTTTCAATGTTTGAAAGGCAGGTTCTCTTATGGCCCTGTATATATGATTATATGCCTGCACTATTTAACTAGCTATCCAGGTGTTGCAGATAACATGCTGCTTTAAAGTTAACATAAGAATTACATGAGGTCAGTTATTTAGGTAGAGCTGCAAAATACATTGTGTTTTCCAATCTCTGCCCTGCTGTCCACTCCTACCATATTCCTATTTATTTTTTCTCTTTTTTCACTTGTTCATAACCGTCTGTCCTTGTTTACTCTGATAGAATTGTCTGTTTCCTTTATTTTTTAATCTTTTGACATTTCCATTTACAAGAATGAGGAAACAGCTTGTAAGTCATAAAGTAAAGCTCTCCAGAGAGGACCAGAAGTCTATAAATAGAAAGAGAGTCATAATGACTCAGTACCAATTCTGATATGTTTTTGTAACTAGTAGCCAAGAACTATGTTCATAATTTTACCTGAAGAATTATGTGGAGGTTTGTGAGTTTGAAATTATTATATGATTTTTTTAATCTGCATTTCTAATTTCAGCATAAGATCATTTTCAAGGTGATTTACAGTCTCCACTTGCCTTTAATTTCTTGGCACTTGATTTCTATTCATACAAGTCTTAAAGAAGGAGGTGATTCTAATTCAGGCAAAAATAAATTATGGAATATATGGGACTGGAGTCAGCTAACTGAATTTGGGACAAATTAACCAAATATTCATGTATCTAGATCTAACTTTCCAAACTTAGAAAATAAAAGTAGAATAAGATAATTTTTAAGGAACTTTTATATTTGTATTTCTGATTCTCCAGTAGGTTATATAATGAAAATATAAATATTCCTTTTACACATTGAAATGAGCTATTTTAAAAATTAGCTTATATATATATATATTTTTTGGAGTTATCAGACATATATTGTAAAGTAAATAGACTTAGTATTAAAGAACTATAAATTAATTATTGAGAATTTTTTTTTCACACACACACACTGTATTTTATTTTTACAAGAGATAAATATACTGACACCAAGCATTGTACATGGATGACCACAACAAAAGCAACAATGATTGCAATTACCAAACATGAAACACACTCATACTATGTCATAATATTGACACTCAGTCCAGTAATCCTCCACTGTAACTAGCTTATATATTTTTATACAACTATAATGAGTCATAATTTACAGTAATTCTAACAATTTGCAGTTTGTCCATATATTCTGGTGAACTCTATAACAAATTGTCTCAAAACGTAATGGCTTAAAACTATACTTTTATTGTGTTCACAATTTTTTAAGTCAGGAATTTGGGAATGATTCAACTCAGGCAGTTATGGTGAGATATTGGCTGGGGCTTTGGTCACCTAAAGACTCCACTGGGCTAGATATTCAAGATGGCTCACTCTCATGGCTGGCAATTGATTGTGAGTTTCCTTAAGAGGCTGTCAGAGGAAGTGAAATGTAGCTTGTATTTCTCAGCATGACTGCCGTGTTCTTTCTGCAAGGGAGGAACCTGAGAGGAGCATTCTAAGAGACCAGTCCTGGAAACTGAAATCTGATCTAGCACTGAGAATCACTCAATTACTTCCATTGTATTCACTTGGTCAAGCAAGGCTATAAAACCAACCCAGATCCAAGGAGAGAGCATTACATTCCATCTTTCATTAGGAATAGTAGCAAAGGATTTGTAGCCACCTTTAATCTATCATACTATGAGTTCCATATTTATGAGTAATTATCAAATTAGGAAATATAGAATTGAATTTTAGTCCTAGAATTAATTATACTTGACTGAGAAACAGAGGATGCCATAATTATTCAATTATATATTTTCATAAGTAATATGCATTTAAATAAGCACAAGATTAAATTGCTTACATTAGCCTAAGGGTTAATGGAATAACCTTATTTTAAAAACCAAAATACTAAAATCCTGTTAATTCTACACATCAATAGGATTTCTAACTCAATAGATCATCCTATCAAGGATGTCCAAGAATTTTGCAAATATATTGAGGGAATATCGATTCATCTGAAAGTAGCCTTCATTTTAGTAAGCATTGTTTAAGGGTTTTCATCTTGTGTGTTAGACAGATACTTCTGTGAATTTTGCCACATGTACATATAACAACTAAAAACAAAACTCTAGGTAACTATGATTCATTTGCAAAGTCATTCATAGAGAAGGATTTTATAAATTTGCTTCTGCTGACACACAATGAATACTTAATATGTTATTCCATAAATAAGTGCAAATGATATATTAGCACCCACCTGGTTTAAAGCTGTGAGATTAAAAACTTCTTGAAAAAGCTTCCCAGGGAAAAAAAATCAGAGAATTGTGTAAAGTGAGCATGATTTTGGAAAACCAAGTTTCTTTACAATTCCTATTAGCCACAATATAGGTAAATCTTCACTTTAAATGAATTCATTGACAAAATATTAATTAATTAATATACAAAAATATTGCTGCTAATTATTCAACAAAAAAACTGTTGGAGTAGATTCTGGCTGAGGCTCAGATCCCCTTTCAATAAAGGACTCACTACCCAGCTGAAAGTCCTATCGTTAGCTGACTGTCTTCAGCTGAAGTCAAGCTCATCGCTTGGTAGTGTGAGACAATGAGTAACATGACAGCAGCTGAGATCTAGTTCCTGAGGCAGCTCCCAACCAATGACTGAACAGGGAGTGGTACAAGAGCCTACCCACTTTCCCCCCACACGGGATTCCTCTCCTGGGCGGTGTTGGCGCTGGAGCTCCTCGTTTAGCTGGTAGAGGATTTGTCAGGTATGAATCATGGTTCACTGCCCCTCTCCTCAATTCTGATTCTTCTTTTCTTTTCACATGGATTTATTCTTTAATAAACCTTTTGTACTCTTAACTCTACTTCAGTATTTGTTTCCTAGAGAAAATGTGACAATATTTTATGAAGGGAGTTAGTTTTTCTTAAGTGGGATACTACACAAGACTGGGAATATAATCAGTAATACAGTAGAGTTTTTGTCATCAGATAGTTTATAGTCTGGTGTTATCAACCTCCATGATAATGTCCATGGGGGCTCAAAGAAGTTAATTAACTAGCACAAAGCCACAGAGAGGGTTCTTGGTAGTACCAAGGATTTGACCTTAGATGTCTCTGATTCGAAGGGACATGATGATTTTCTTACCTACCTTTTAAGCCTGCAAACTTTTTCTTTGTATTATGGAGCAAGCGAAGCTTTTTTACCATTAACATTGTAACATGTAATATTTAGAATCTATGAAAATAAATATTAAAATGTTGGGTATAAACTCTACCCATGAAAGCCCATGATTTAGGGAAGAAACAGGACTACTATGAAATAAAAGGAACAGACAGAGATAATTAGTGTCTCCCAATCAGCTGGCTGTCAGCAAATGAAAGGAGATATTAGTAAATTTGAATCATATGTTCTCTGTTGCTTATAATAGAAACAAATTAACACCATGAGAACCAGAATAAACTAATACTCTGTTTATTCTAATCCATTAGCTGTTTTCTTCCTTGCCAGCTCAGGTAAGGTTAACAGATTCAGAAAAACTGGGAATTCTCTTGTTTATACTGTTTATCTGCTAAGTTATAGGAAGCAAACGTGGATTTGAACGTCTTCTGTGTGTCAGTTACAATGCTTGGTGCTGGTAATAAGCTAATGAAATAGTCTATCTGCTCAAGTGGATTAGGGAAACTAGTCTAATGAGGGAAGGAAACAAGCAAACAACACTTGAAGTATTAGTAGTCTGTGAAATGATGTATGACTTAGACACCATGGAGCGTGCCGTCACCCTCAAGGGAAACGTAACTCAGTCAACAAGGGAAGGCTCCCTGCTGGAATAAGGAATAATGCTTGAAATGCCTCCTAGATCATGAGAAATAGTGGGCGATAGAGAGATGCAGTGTAACCCAGAGACGTGCATGTGTAAAACAAGGAGACATGAAGCAACATTCTGTAGCTCGATTCTGTAGGAATGAGCCCTGGTTGTAAGAAAGTTGGAAATGAAAAACTGACACTCCAGAAATATGCAAGTAGCTGAGAATGAAAGGCACCATATGCTATGCTAAAGAGTTTTGACTTTTTTTTTTTTCCCTAAAGTGATTAGCTGTTACATTAAGAAATGATGTAATTAATTCCCAGTTAGGAAAATATCTCTGGCAGATAGGGAAGGTGGTAGACATAGAACCAGTTCAGAGACTTAACTGCAGTTAGTCAGATAAGAAGCAATGGATACCTAGAGTAAGTCCATGAGGAGTAGAAAAGAGTGAGTTCAAGAAATACCAAGGAAACAGATCAAAGAATTGGGTACCAGATTGGGTTCAGAGTGAGTGTGAGCTGAGAGTATGGGATGCTTTTCTAGCTATTTTAGGAAATAAGAAGATAATGAGAGAAATAACTAGAAATGATTTTTGAAGTAGGAAAAGATGTTGAGATGAAGTTTGAGTTGGAATGTCCATGGGAAAATGCTGAGTATATGCTCAGGAAGTAGTTCTTTTTGTGGGTTGAAGCTTGGAAGATAAGTCTAGATTAAGCATTTGTTAAGTGAGAGTTTCCAGCGTAGAGTAATAGAGGTCATGGATGTGGATGTATTGTGTACACGGGGACTGTAGGTGAATGTTCATGCAGAGTGACAAGGTTAAATACCCAAAGACAGAGCTCTAGTGAAAGGGACAAATGTTACAGAGATATCATTAAAAATAAAGATTATAACATGCCATTCATTTGAGAATTAATATTTAATTATAACAGGAACAAATGGTAAACTATCTCTTTTGATGTATAATTATTTTTATTCCACTGATTATGTATGCACAGGAGTGGGAGGACAGAATTTAGGATGAATCCCTGATTTCTGTCTTAGACAACTAAATGAACAAAGAGAAATCAAAAGAAAAGGCTATCAGAAAAAAACGTATGTGTATATATCATATATAGCATAGTATCTTTGGATACATTAATTTGTTTTGCAACATAGAGTATATTATGAAAAATATCAGACTGTAGAGGAAATTTCAGTTTTATTAGTCATATGCAATTATCTCCCACTGCATGCAGCTAACTTATCAAGAGCAAAGTGAAAGGTCTAAGCATATTATGCCATCTCTTTGATGTTTTTATAGGATATAATGAAAGATGAATGCTCAATGCTGAAGCTGCAGCTGAAAGAGAAGGACGAACTAATTTCCCAACTTCAGGAAGAACTGGTAAGTGTGAATAATATTTGGCCCACGGGTGTATTTTCCTTGCAAGGTTATTTGCTATAAACCTTACAACTTATTAACACTTAAATTATTAGTGATTTATAAACTGTTAGTGATTCAATCTAATTATCAATTTTATAATCCTACAGTAATGAAGATTTGACAGTCTGAAAAAGAGAATGTTTTATAATATGTATTGAACTTTACATAATTCCAGAAACAGATTACTGACCCAGGATAAGGCATTTCAGTTGTACCTATCAAAAATCTTGAAGGCTAAGGCCACATTTTATTTTGTAAAGTGTAAGATTTAACTCCATACTGCCATACCTAGAGACACAATCGTGTAATATGAAGCAAAATACTCAATAATTTTGCTAACAAAAGCAAATTTTGCTTTTACATAAAGGTACCAAAAATGCATTAGCCTAATGAGATGTTTTATTAATAGATATTCTATAAATCCCAAATTATCTTAAAATTATACAAAAATATGAAATGTGTAGTTCATGTTTTCAGGGTGTTTTTTTAGATGTGACATCATAAATGTATTAAATCATACTTTCATAACATGAAAACACATTTGGTAGGTAACAAGAGTAGCAGTGGGCATTACTTTTTAAAGTATGTGTTCTCAACGTATATATACATATATATATGAATAGTATTTTGCAATATAACACATTTGATCTGGATAGAAATAAAAAATGAGTTCTCCAAAACAAAAATGAGGAAGTAATGAGAAATTTTAAAAAATTAATCATTCTTAAGAATACCAATAAAATAAAGACATACTATACAATAAGAGGCCCTGACTCATTATCAAGATCAAAAAACAAACCCTAGTCAATAATGTTCTTTATGATGATTTCATATTTGACTACATTAACAATGTATTATGTAATTATTAAATAAATTAAATGACGAAACACATTTTATAGACCATCAAGCTTCCGAGAACTTTTCTGAAAACATTAGTGAGAGAGCATACAAATTTAGAGTCTATTTTATTGACTCTTGACAACTGACAACATTTTTACTGAAACTTGACCTTTAGACTGTGTTTCATGACTGGGTTTGATGCTGATTATTGGTCCCATGAGCATATTATTGTCACTTTAGAAACCCATTGACCCATATCTATTAAGATAGTAATAGAATTACAGACAAAAGGAACATGTCTTACATTACTGGGAATAACCTTTTATAAATAAGTAATTTATTTATAATATGAACTTTATTACTTAAAGAAAACATGACTATATATAAAACCGTATAGGTATGTATGATATAATCAAGCTTTATCTTTGAGTTGACTAAAATCATATGTAGATATTTATGAATGGATGCCTAGAATTATTAGTTTTAACACAGCAGAAAATGTATTCACTTTGCCAGAAAATGCGTATTTTGGATAAGTAACTCAGAAAGAAGTGTTCATTTTTTTCCCCCAACATTAGTTATGATCAGATTTAAAACTTGGCCTATACAAGAAGTCAGACCTTCATTTGTTGAATGGAATGAGAAGGAAAATGATTACTTCCAGAGCCAATGTTACATAGCTATAATTAAGATAATTTAGTGCCCCTCCCTCCAAAAAAGTCCTCTGTTGGTTGATCTAGTAAAATGAGATGCAAGTGTTTTCTCTTGCTTGGTTTTTGTTTTTGTTTTAAACTTGAATTACCCAAATTGACTTCTTAGCTTCTAAAAATTTCCCAGGTAACAATCAAGGTAGCACCTTAATTTTGTGCTATGTAGTTTGCATAGTCATCTTAAATAGTTCAGCAAAGGAGAGTGTTAACTTTTGAAAATAGTTTGTTTCATTAAAAAAAACTGTACCTAAAGAAAAAAGTGTATAGGTGATTTAGGAATTTAAGGAAGAAGAAACATTGTTAAAAGAAAAAGTCATCATTAAAACTGGACTTGAAGCATGGGCAAGGTGGCAATCACGTAAAAGTCATAGAAACCACTTGGATCCATTGAAAATTAGGTCCTAGTATTTCTGATTCTGATAATAAGTAACTTGTGACATGCTGACAAAGTAGACATTAAATTTAACATTTTCAAATTTAGATAGGTAAAGTTTAAATTTTTAAAGTTTTTAAAGTTTAAAGCATTTTAGGAACCAGTTTCCTGTACCCTGCTATAATCACAATCTGTAAGAATTTAGTTTAGTTTTGTTTATGATGTGTTTCTCATTTCTTAACCACTGCTATTATCATAAGCAGTTTACCTACATATACACTATAAATCAAATTTGATGCAATTATACCAATAAAGAATTTATATCCAACTTAATAAAGTTATTTTAATATAATTTATTTAGCCTCACTTTGATATTTTCAGTTTAAAAAAGTTAGTGCAGTGTGGGGTTGGCGGCAAAAGAAATGTTTTAATACCACTTAAATTTTTTTATTGAGGTAACATTGGTGTGTAACATTTTATGTTTCACGTGGACAACATTACATTTCTGCTTCTGTACAGACTACAGCGTCCTCCCCACCAAAAATTTAGTTTCCATCTGTCACCATACAGTTGATTCCCTTTCTTCATTTTGCCATCTCCCGGTGCGTCTTCCCCTCTGGTAACCAATACTCTGTACTCTGTATCTATGTATGTTTTTGTTTGGTTTGGTGTGTGTGTGTGTGTGTGTGTGTTTTGTTTCTTAGTTTTTTGATATTCCACATATGAGTGAAATCATATGGTATTTGTATTCTCCATCTGACTTTTTTTACTTAGCATAATACACTCAAGGTCCATCCATTTTATCATAAATGGCAAGATTTCATCTTTTTTTTTTTTATGGCTGAGTGGTATTCCATTGTGTATAGATACCATATCTTCTCTACTCATTCGTTCATTGATGGACACTTTGTTTCCATATCTTGGCTATTGTGAATAATGCTGCAGTGAACATAGGGGTAAATTTATCCTTTCGAATTAGCGTTTTCATATTCTTTGGATAAATACCCAGAAGTGGTGTTACCAAACTCAGGTTTGGCTGCTCGCCTCTCAAAAGCTGATAATCCAAGGGGCAAGTGTCAACAGAAAGGAAAGGTGCTTTAATCAGAAAAGCCTGCAATCTGGGGAGAATGTGGACTACTTGTCCTGAGACCAACTCCAAATATTCTGCTCAGTCATGACAGTTTTTAAAGGGAAAAAAAGGGGAAGAATCTCAGTGAATCGTTGAGGCAGAAGGTTGGATTCTGCATCATTCTCCCTTGCGTGCAGACTGTCTTGACAGTCTTCAGATGTTATCTTGCCTGTGTGATCTGCCTGCAGGATTGCTAAGGGACCTGAGGCAGGTAGAGAGCTACTCATTTTTTAACTGCTTAATTTTTCATTCTTTTTATCCACGAAAAGAATCAACAGGCATAGTGTGCATGTAGGAGAGCGTAAGTCAGGAGTTAGGTTAAATTGCCTACTGATCTCATCCCTATAATTAGGTTCTCTTAAGGTGAGAGGGGAACAGAAATGGGCAAACAGGAAAGGGGCAGAAGAGCTGCTTTCAGTGGGATAATCGGAGCATATGGTAGTTCTATTAACTTTTTGTGGACTCTCCATGCTGTTTTCCATAGTGGCTGCACCCACTTTCATTTCCACCAACAGTGTATGAGAATTCCCTTTTCTCCACATCCGGCCAGCAATGTTGTTTCTTGCCTTTTTGATAATCATTCTAACAGGTGTGAGGTAATAACTCATTGTGGTTTTGATTTGCATTTCCCTAGTATTTGGTGATACTGAACATCTTTTTATGTGCCTATTTGGCCATCTGTATATCTTCTTTGGAGAAATGTCTATTCAGCTTCTCTGCCCATTTTTAAATTGGGCTGTTTTATAATACTGAGTTGTATGCATTCTTTATATATTTTGGATATTAACCCCTTATCGGGTATATGATTTGTAAAGATCTTCCCCCATTCAGTAGCTTGTGTTTCATTTTGACGATTTTCCTTTATTGTGCAGGAGATTTTTAGTTTGATGTAGTCCAATTTGCTTATTTATCCTCTTGTTTCTAGATATGTCTCCTCAGGCAAGGGAAAGACATTGCTATGACTAATGTCAGTGTTTTGCTTATGTTTTCTCCTAGGATTTTTATGGTTTCAGGTCTTACATTCAAGTCTTTAATCCACTGTGAGTTGATGTTTGTGTGCGGTGTGAGATAGTGGTCTAGTTTCTTTTTTTGTACATGGCTGTTCACTTTTCCTAGTACAATTTGAAGAGACTATCCTTTCTCCATTGTATGTTCTCTGCTCCTCATCGTAAATTGTGTCCATATACAGATGGATTTATTACTGTGTTCTCAATTCCGTTCCATTGATCTATGTATCTGTTTTTCTGCCAGCACCATGCTCTTTTGATTACTATGGCTTTGCAGTAGTTTGAAATCAGGAAGTGTGGTAACTCAAGCTTTGTTCTTTATTCTCGGGATTGCTATGGCTATTTGGGGTCTTCTTTGGTTCTATGTTAATTTTAGAATTTTTTTTATATCTGTGAAATGTCTTGGGATTTTGATAGGGATCACATTGAATCTGTAGATTGCTTCAGATTATAGGGACATTTTAACAATGTTAACTTTTCCAATTCATGAGCACAGAATATGTTTACATTTGTGTCTTCAATTTCTTTCTTTTAACCTCTCTGGTTAAATTTATTCCTAGGTATAGTATTCTTTTATCTTACATGGGATTGTTTTCTTAATTTCTTTCTGCTAGCTCATTGTTAGCACACACAAGTACAACAGATTTTTATGTTTTTGTACCCTACAATCTTATTGTATTTGTTTATTCCTAACTTTTTTTTGTGGAATCTTTAGGGTTTTCTGTATATAAAAATCATGTCACGCACAGATAGTGACAGTTTCATGTCTTCCTTTCTAGTTTGGATGTGTTTTATTTTTCTTGCCTAATCGCTCTGGCTAGATTCAATAATATGTTGAATAAGAGTTAGTGAGAATAGGCATCCTTGGCTTATTCTTGATTTTAGAAAGATAGCTTTCAGTTTTTCACCATTGACTGCAATGTTAGCTGTGGGTTTGTCACGTATGGCCTTCATTATGTTGAAGTATCTTCCTTCTATAACCACTTTATTGAAAGTTTTTTTTTTATCATAAATGTGTATTGAATTTTGTCAAATGCTTTTTCTGCATGTATTGAGATGATATGGCTTTTATCCTTTTGTTAATGTACTGTATCATATTAGGTTTTTTGGGTTTTTTTGGTTGTCTTTAGTGGATGTTAACCTACATTTCCAGAATAAATCCCACTTGATCATTGTGTGTTATCATTTTAATGTATTATTGTATTTGGTTTGCTAATATTTTGTTGAGGATTTTTACATCTATGTTCATTGGAGATATTGGCCTGTAATTTTCTTTTTATGTGTCTGATTTTGATATCATTTGGTAAGATGAGTTAGCATGCATTCCTTTCTCTTCAATGTTTTGGAAGAGTTTGAGAAGGATGAGTATTAAATCTTAATCTTTGGTAGAATTCAGCTGTGAAGTTGTATAGTCCTGGGCTTTTGTTTTTTGGGAGATTTTTGATTACAGTTTCAACTTCTGCACTGGTTGTATGATTTGAAGAATGTGTCCTTTTATTCTCGGTTGTCTTCTGTATTTCTGTGGTATCTGTTATCATTTCTCCTTTTCTGATTGTATTTATCAGGGCCTTGCTTTTTTCTCAGTGGATCTAGCTAAAGACTTGTAAATTTTGTTTTTCAAAGAACCAGCTCTTAGTCTGAATCTTTTGTATTGTCTTTTTAGTCTCTATTTCATTTATTCCCACTCTATTTATTTCCTTCCTTCCACTGATTTAGGGCTTCATTTTTTTCTTTTTCTAGTTCCTTTAGGTATAAGATTAGATTGTTTATTTGAGTTTTTTCCTGTTTCTTGAGGAAAGCCTGTCTTGCTATAAACTTCCCTCTTAGTACCACTTTTGCTGCATCTCACAGATTTTGGCATGTTGTTTTCATTTTCATTTGCCTTCAGGTTTTTTTTTTTAATTTATCCTTTGATTTCTTCATTGACCCAATAGTTGTTCTGTAGCATATTGTTCAGTCTTATTTGTGACTTTTCCAGATTTCTTCTTGTAATTGATTTTTAGTTTCATAGCATTATGATTGGAAAAGATGCTTGATATGATTTCAATATTCTAAATTTATTGACTTGTGTCTCAACATATGGTCTTTCCTTGAAGGTTCCATATAGAGTTGAAGAATGTGTATTCTGCTGCATTTGGCTAGAACGTTCTATACAAATCTATCAAATCCAATTAGTCTAACATTTCATTTAAGGCTGTTGTTTCCTTGTTGACTGGATGATCTATCCATTCATGTGAGCAGGGTGTTTAAAGTCCCCTACTATTATTGTATTGCTGTAAATTTCTCTCTTTAGGTCTGCTTATAATTGTTTTATATATTTTGATGCTCATATTAAGTACATATATATTAAAAACTGTTACATCTTCTTGATGAATTGTCCCCTTTATGATTATATACTGTCCATCTTTCTCATTACCCTTCTTGTCTTGAAGTATATTTTGTCTGAGTGTGGCTATACTTGCTTTCTTTTGGCTGCCATTTGCTTGGAGTATCATCTTTGATCCTTTCACTTTGAGCCTATGTTTGTCTTCAGAGCTGAGATGTTGCCTGGAGGCAACATATGTTTGGATTTTGTATTTTAATCTATCCAGATGCTCCCTTTTGATGAGTTTAGTTTATTTACATTTACGGTGATTATTGATGAGGACTTAGTACTGCCATTTTTCTTTTGTTTTCTGGTTGCTCTATATCTCCATTGTTTTTCCTTGTGTTTCTGTAGGACATTTTAGTTTGATGGTTTTCTATGATGTTTTTCTCCATTTTCTTTTGTTTCATGTCTCTGCTCTAGATTTATGTTTTGTAGTTACCAAGAGGTTTGTGTAAAATGTCTCATAGATAGAACAGTCCTTTTTTCTGCTAATAGCATCTTCATTTGCCTATACAGGTTCCATCCTTTTTCTCTTCCCCTTTTGTGTGTTTGTTGTCTCAAATTATCCTTTTTTATGTTGTGAGTTTGTTACCATATTAAAATAGCTGTTTTTTCCACACTTTTAACCTTTATGCTATAATAAAGTATTAAAAACCTATTCTGATAGAGTTGCAGTTTTCTGATTCTATTACCTTATTCAAAGTTGTGTGTGTGTTTTGTCATCTTGTTTGTGGTAGAAGAGCTCCTTTTGACAGTTATTATAAGGGAGGTTTAGTGGTGAACTCCCTCAGCTTTTGTCTGGGAAGGTCTTTAATTCTCTTTTGTATCTGAATGATAAATTTTCTAGATAGAGTGTTCTTGGTTGGCAGTTTTTATCTTTCAATATTGAGTATGTCATTCCACTCCCTCATAGCCTGTGGAGTATAGCCTAATGTGGGTACCTTTGTAAGGAACCTTTTTTCCTTTATTCCCTGACTGCCTTTAAAATTCTTTCTTTGTCATTGACTTCTGACAGTTTTAATATAATGTGTCTTGGAAAAGGTCTTTTTTGCACTGAGGTAATTAGGTGATCTCTTAGCTTCATGGACTTGTACATTCAGTTCCTTCACCAGGTTTGGAAAGTCCTTAGCTATTACTTCTTTAAACTCTCTGATCTCTTCCTCTCCCTCTGGGATACCCATTATCCTAATATTTTCCCTTCCTAATAGAGTCAGCACTTATAGAATTTGCTCATTTAAAAAAAAATCTTAATTCTTTCCTCTTCTACTTGTATCATTTCTAAATATCTATCTTCAAGCTTGTGAATACTCTCCTCCATATGGCCTGTTCTATTTCCAGTACTTTCTAATGCATTCTTCATCTCATTTATTGAATTCTTCTGCTCCAGAATTCACTTGGTTATTTCTGACTTTCAGTCTCTGTGGTAAAGTGTTCCTTCTCTTCATTAATTTTCTTCCTGAGCTCATTGAACTGCCTTTCTGAGTTTTTTTTTTCTTGTGGCTCATTGAGTTTCTTCCTGAAAGCTATTCTGAATTCAATCAATTAGATTACAGTATTCCATGCCTTTAAGTTTGGTTTCTGTAGAATTGTCACTTTGATTTTTGTTGTACAGTGTTACTGTGTTTCTTTTTTTTTTTTTTTTTTTTTTTTTTTTTTTTTAAAGTTTTACTTGATTTTTTATTTATTTATTTATTTATTTTTGGCTGTGTTGGGTCTTCGGTTCGTGCGAGGGCTTTCTCCAGTTGCGGCAAGCGGGGGCCACTCTTCATCGCGGTGCGGGGACCGCTCTTCATCGCGGTGCGCGGGCCTTTCTCTATCGCGGCCCCTCCCGTCGCGGGGCACAGGCTCCAGACGCGCAGGCTCAGCAATTGTGGCTCACGGGCCCAGCTGCTCCGTGGCATGTGGGATCTTCCCAGACCAGGGCTCGAACCCGTGTCCCCTGCATTAGCAGGCAGATTCTCAACCACTGCGCCACCAGGGAAGCCCGTTACTGTGTTTCTTCAAGGAGCTTGAGTTCTTACTCTGCCAGCACTTCTGTAGTAGCAGACACCTTTCTTTAGGTAAAGCTGGGTGTTTTTTGTTTTTTTTTTTTAATTGATTCTAATGATTCAACAGGTTAGAAATTAGAGACCTTTCCTATTTTTCATTAAGTGGCACTAGAGCACAAGCTGCTTTGGTTTCTGTTACCCAAACTGCCTCTGGTTATCTATGAGAATGGGTACTTACACCCTCCACCATGTTTGTCAGAAGTGTCACCCAGTGCCCTCAGTATTATTTGCGTCTCTGGGGGCATTGCTACCTTGCTGTTGTGGTGCTACTGGTGCCAATATCTGGGGCACTGGGGTGGTGGGCTCTTCTGTTGAGTCTGAATCACAGGCTCTGATGCCTCATGGGGAGGAGGTGAGTTGGGGGAAGAGCTCAGATCACATGGGTGCCTCTGTCATGTCTGGTATCGTCAGGCTCAGGGGCTTTGCTGCTGCAGGCAGGGGGGTTGGGAGGCCAGAGTTGTGGGCACTTCTCTGGCTAAAGGGATGGGGCCCCAGCCTTGCTGCTGCTACTGCCCAGTTACCTGTGGTGACTGGAGCCACTGGGGCCAGGAGGATGGAGTCTTGTCCCCTGTCTCCCCTACTGCTACCAGCTTCTCTGGGGCTGTGGGCTCAGGCACCATCTCCAGTGTTCCCTGGGTCCCGCCACCTCTGTGTTCCAGACCACCTACCTTTAGGTATACAGATGTGTGTAATGATCTGGCCTCCTGTTTTTGTTGGGCAGAGGTACGTTTTGAGTTATGGGTGTTTTACTGACTGTAGATTAAAGGGAAGAGACCAAAAAAAACTTGCTTCATCACAATGATGACGTTACTCCAAAAGAGATGTTTTTAAAGGCAAGATCTTTGGTTAATTTTTTATCTTGTAGAGCAAGGTTCCTCAACACCACTGTTGACATTTGGGTCAGATTGTGCTTTATAACTGGTCTTGTGCAATGTCAGATATTTAGCAGCATGCCTGACCT
Source organism: Balaenoptera acutorostrata (assembly GCF_949987535.1). NCBI lineage: Eukaryota > Metazoa > Chordata > Mammalia > Artiodactyla > Balaenopteridae > Balaenoptera > Balaenoptera acutorostrata. The sequence continues at coordinate 11,772,370 of NC_080068.1, forward strand.
CTGCCCTCTAGATGTCAGTAGTACCCTCCAGGCAATGCCAAATGTCCCTGGAGGCAGATTTGCCCCCAGTTGAAAACCATTGCTTTAGAGGTATATTATACTACAGTCCCCAGTTAAATTGTATGATATTGGATCAACATCTATCTGTTGGTACTCAGTAAAAAGTTCTGCAGAAGGCCTGGATCTCTCTTTTGCTATCACATAAATAGCTATTTGAATGCTGTTTTAGGCCACTAGGGCTGCCATAACAAAATACCATAGACTGGGTAGCTTAAACAGAAATTTATTTTCTCACAGTCCTGGAAGCTAGAAGTCCAAGATCAGAGTGCCAGCATGGTTGGGTTCTGGTGAAAGCTCTTTTTGGCTTATGGATGGCTTCTAGCTGTGTGCTCGTGTGGTTTCTGCTGAGTGCATGGGCATGGAGATGAGGAGAGGGAGAAAGGAGGTGTAAGTTTTGTTTCTTCTTATAAGGGCACTAATCCCATCATGAGGACCCAGCCCTCATGACCTCGTCTAAGCTCGTGCATCTCCCAAAGGACCCCTATCTCCAAATACCATCGCATTGGGTGTTAGGGCTTCACCATATAAACTTGGGAGAGATGCCATTTAGTCCATAGCACATACTGTTCATGTTCATTCCTATTTAACATTAGCAACTAAAAATGTGGACAAAGAAGTCTATTATTTTTCAAGCATTAAATGTGCATTTCAAACATCATTCTTTCTCTACTGTGTGACCTCAGAATTATTACCTTGGTTCTTTTCTTTCTTGCTGGGTAGGTAGACTTTACAAAGCACAAATATACTTAGAAACTCAATTTTTATTTTAGATTATATATTGATATTTGAGCAAATTATTTACATTATTAACTGAATTTATAACATGAGTGTATTTTGTAGTCATACTTTCAGTTTATCCCTTTCTATTCTTTTTAAAAAGAAAACATAGTGGTTTGTATCTTGATAATAATTTCAAACATCTTGAAATTATTCCCCCTGAAATTTGTATCATTTACATCAGTGAGATTTACTGAGTTTTTTTTTAAACAGATAATCATTTGTACATTTTAGGATGTCTAAGGGGATATTAAATATTAGAATATCAGAGTGTTCTAGGGTTGTGTATGTGGTGGGGCAAGTAATTGGAGAAAACGAGGGATATAGTCTTTAGGCAAGAGTTTTTGGCATGATAAACAGGAAGGAACTAGTTCTTATATGGAATATTTACTCTCAACTGCTTTGTAATAGAACAAAATCTCCTGCACTGCTGTGAGGTAATGTGAAGGGCACTTGCTAGCCATATCTATGTGACATGGGCTATGTAAATAGTATTTTTAATTTTGATAATTATAGCTTATATTGGTTTTACAAAATGTGTCCAAAAAAATTTGGAATAACTCAACATTTGAAATTATCTCCTCAACTTTAAGACCTCTTTCCCATTAAATGAGATCTTTAAAATGATTTTACTTCTCTTCCCTCCCTTAGAAACTTACATGAATTTTACTGAGCTTGTTGAGGACTTAATGATTTTAGTACTTTCAGTTGGTTTTCCCTTGAAACATTTTTTTTCTTTCAAAAGAATTATTTGTGACTTATATTTGTAAATACATAGTGACAGTATTTTCTATTAGATTTAAATTATGTGTAGTATAAGATTTATTATTAGAGATCACTGTTTCCACTCCTCGTGATCTTTCTCCATTTTATGGACTCTTCTGATTCTTTTATGGCTTGGTTAGAATCCTTTCCCAAGTATTAAGATGGGGTATTAAAGATGTAGTCTCTAAATCTTTGAATATCTCTTTACCTTGAAAGATGAAGGATACTGCTATAGATTGAATTGTGTCCCCCAAAATTCACATGTTGAAGTGCTACTCTCCAATGTGACTGTGTTTGGAGTATGCTTTTAGGAGGTCATTAGGTTAAATGAAGTCATAAGGGTAAAGTCCTAATTCAGTAGCATTAGTGGCCTTGTGAGAAGAAGAAAAGGGAAATTCTTTCCATGCATGGGTGCTGAGGAGAGCCCATATGAGCATACAGCAAGAAGGCAGCCATCTACAAGCCAGAAAGAACTCTTGCTAAAACCTGACCATGCCACCTTGGTTTTTTGTTGTTCACGTGTCATCGTGTCATATAACATTTCTATTGCACATGAAGTGGCCTGTCCTTCATGTTTTGCTTCCTAAGGTCTTTGTTCCTCTTAAGCAAAAGAAAGTAATAGTGGATCTTATTTCTCAGTACTAAGGTAAAAGTTATGAAAAATGTAACCCTCAAATAGAGGCCCACTAGAATCTGCTTCTGCTGGCTGGTGACAACAAACAAATTTGAAGGACATTGGACATCATTTTTCTTTTGTGACACTCTCAGGTTTCCTCAGTTACAAATGGTGGAACACTGTTGGCCAATCTGGGTGACTGCTCTGCAGTTTTCCCAGCCAGAAATATTCTGTAGATGCTCCTAGAATAAGAAATCAGTAAAGTATCACCCTTCTGGCAAGGTTGGATATTTTCCATCAGTACTGTTCTCTCCAGAACCTTTTGATTTCTCATTCTTGCTCAGGCATATTAGCTGCTAGTCTCATTGGCTCCAGTTAAGCCCAGAAGATAACAAAGTCTTGAGCCTGCTGTCTTCTCCCAACACCCATCAGAACCGGAATTCTTCCACATGTGCCTCAGTGAGCTTTACTTTCCTGCCCCAGTCACTGCTTCACCTCAGGAGAAGTTAGTGTCAACTTGGGAGAAGATGGTGTCAGAAAATTGTGTTCAGGAGACCATCTTCTCTTGAGACTTTCTTGATGCATCCTCTAAACAAACCCAAAATGGTAACTGTATTATGCAGTCTCCCCCTCCACAATTTACTTCTTAGCAAACGTTCAGTGACAGCCACATTACATGAAGCCCCAAGGCATGTACCAGGTTTGGTCAACTTTATTTTGGGTTAGAAAATAAAAAATAGAGAAAAGGAGGAATTTCTTCAATTCATCTGTCTGTAACCTTACCTTTCTTTAACTTGAAGAGGAAAGTGAGCCAATATAGTGATATTAAATATCAGGATACAAGTATCTAGCCTCATTGACTATGTAACTGGATGTAGCTATTCTTTTTTTCTTCTGGCCTCAATTTTTCAGTTGTCAACTAATACCATAATATTAAAAATAGAAACTGACTATTCACCAAAGGTGAATTTGGTAAATAATAATGTATTTATATAGCTTCAGTATATATTATAATGTATATTTACATGGCTATATATTTATAAAATTAAGTGGTGGTGGGAACTGTATATGGTATGAATATGATATAAAAATATAGGTGCAAAGAAAGTGTAATATAATTTATTTAGGTAATATGAGTATTCAGTTTCTATTATGAAATTTGATAGAGCTTCATTTTAATAACAAATATATATTTTACAATCAAAAAAATCAGACATATCTGTTTGGAAAAGAAGAATTTGAATAGAGTTTAGTGGTTTTCACCCTGTGGTTTTTGTGGGCTGGAATGTCTTAGTCTGTTCAGGCTGCTATAACAAAATATCATAAACTAAGTGGCTTAAACAACAGACACTTATTACAGTCCCAGAAGCTGGAAGTCCAAGGTCAAGGTGCCATAGATTCAGTGGTGAGGGTTTCCTTCCTGCTTATGTCTTCACAAGCCTTTCCTTGGTGCATGCACAGAGAGCAAGAGAGGGTATGGGTTGGGGAGGGCAGAGAGACCTTGTGACTCTTCCTCTTTTTGTAAAAAGCACTAATCCTATCATGAGGGACTCAAGTTTATGACCTAACCTAAGGCTAATAAATTCCCAAAGCCTCCACCTTCAAGTACCATCACATTGAGAGTTAGGACTTCAGCATATGAATTTGCGGGGACATACATGTTTAGTTTGTAACAGGGAAACATGAGTATCAGTGAGGTCTTATGGAATACAACCCCTCATCACAGCCACTTAATGACAGCAGTTATAAATGTACTGTGTGTGTGTTTTTTTTTTTTTAAAGAATTTCACTTTTATTTATTTATTTATTTTGGCTGTGTTGGGTCTTCGGTTCTGTGCGAGGGCTTTCTCTAGTTGAGGCAAGTGGGGGCCACTCTTCATCGCGGTGTGCGGGCCTCTCACCGTCGTGGCCTCTCTTGTTGCGGAGCACAGGCTCCAGACGCGCAGGCTCAGTAGTTGTGGCTCACGGGCCCAGTTGCTCTGCGGCATGTGGGATCTTCCCAGACCAGGGCTCGAACCCGTGTCCCCTGCACTGGCAGGCAGGTTCTCAACCACTGCGCCACCAGGGAAGCCCTACTGTGTTTTTAATATCGTAATTCTCTATCAGATTCTAGTTAACAAAATGTCACATCTGAGAATAAAAATCAACCAAACCCAATAACCCAGACAAGATGACTGCTAAGGGCTACTGTGAATTATTACATCAGAGTAGGAAATGAAATGAAATGGTATGACATACACCCCGCTGAGAATTTTTCAACACGTTGACTGGGCAGGATATTAATTGAAAGCATGGAAAAGAACCAACTTTCAGTCAGAGATGAGTTTTTCTTTTAAATATAATTAAATATTTGGATATGTATTTAAATATGTTTATTATGTAGAATATATTGAACTTTTTAATATTAGAAATACCTCTCCCACTCAGCTCAGAGATCTGGGGATTTCATAAATTTACATTTTAAGATATTTAATGTATAGGTATAGGTTTAGACCAAAAGTCTAAACATATGGCTAAAGTAAGAATACTTAATCAGAATCAATAATTATAATAGCAATTTAAAATAATTGCATATTAACCTTAAGTTTAACTTCAAGTATATTATTTAATGATGCAGAGCAGAGAAATATTTTTCTCACTGAAGAGTAAGTTTTATGTTTTTTAAGCTGTTTAGTGAAGGTCACGTTGAAGAATGCACTGTAATTTTATTGTTAGTATGAAACTGAGGAACACTGTAAATATTACCTTTGTGTGCCTAAAATAGATCATAAACATTGATGGTGAAATGTACCCTTGTGTCTTGTGGGGACATATTTTCTTAAATTATTAATCTTGTAAATGGTTTGAGAAACCTTATAAATGGTTTTTACACTATGGCTGAGAAGTGTTCCCCATATATCAGACATTGAAGAAAGTCTATTTGGTATTTATGGATTGATTCAAAATATTTTTAAAATGAGTTGAAGGAACCTACAAATAAAAATGTTAGTTGGCCCTAAGACTGAAGAGTGAATTTTAATTGTCCTAATTAGAATCAGTATACCATGCTACAAATTTCCTGTTTTGTTTTGCCAGTAATTTGGATGCCTATTACTCCATCAGATATTAAATGAAGTCATATGTAATTAGAGAAGTAAATTACCTGTAATTTATGATTCTAAATTTTTATAACCTACCATTCCAGACTCTTCTCTCTCAAAACTTTTATTCATTTTCTAGCTGATTCAGAATAGAAAGCTGATTCAAAATAGAAGCATCCGATGTAACTTTTATACAGTATGTTTCTTTAAAACCATATATTTCTATTAAAAAGGCCGGTTTAAATGGGTCATCCAAAAGAAAAAAGTTTTCTGGGCAGAAAAGTTTGAGCCTTGTCTAAGAATATACTTTAATACTGTCCTCATTAAAACAACAAAAAGTAAAGTAAAACAAAACAAAAATACTTCCCACATTTGCCTTCATAATCTTCCCCTGTTTACCAACTTAGCTTTCACTGTCGTCTGATGAGTATTGAATGTTATCAGTTGCCTTAACTACAACATGTTTCTAGGCCAGTCAGTAAGGGAGTGCATTGAGTGTGGAATACTTAAAACAATAATAAAGCTAAGTCATCTGTATTTACTATGACCATAGGCCAACAATTCTAAAAGTGTCAGTAATAAGACTTCTGTCTGAAAAGATATTATAGATCTGAGTTCTAATTTAGTAGCTCCAAGTTATGATTGAGTTTTACATTTTACACACACACAGTTTAAAAAATTTCAGTTATTACATTTCTATTACTCATCCTTTGATAAACATTGTATTTTTAAAGGAAAGTTAATTGGGAGAATTTTTAGTTATAGCATTGAAACACACACCAAGATTAACAGTTCAGAATCACCCAAGCTTTAAGCTCAGTGTTTCTCACCCCTCTGGTACTACATATTCATGTATTCAACAATAAATTCAAAACAAGCAATGAGAGCATAGTTACTATAAAGATGAAAGAATGGACCTTGAGTTACTTCAATTCTGACGTTTGATGTAACCATTTGGTAGTTTTATTTAAGACTTAAATAGAATGAGAACTGTGAGGTATATGAGGTATATATCTTTTGGGGAAATACTTGTGAATTTTAGTTCATACATTAAATATTTTACTGAATTTTAATATCTGAACTTTTTAATTCTAAACTTTATTTTTTTAATTGTACGTTTCATTTTAATGTTTTTAAAACTAATGCTAATAAGGTACATCAGGGCATAATTTAGTAGTTAACCTAAATTGTATCTTTGCAGACTCTTATTAAATAATATTATGTTCCTTAAAACTTTTAAACACCATTTTACAATTCAATACAACAGAGTTTTAACTAGCTGCATATTTTTATGGTCATTACTAATATTCATTTTATATCATGATCATTACATAAAGTAAGTTTTTCTTAGTGAAGAGGCTTTTAAAAATGTGTTCCAGGTATCCAGTATAGTAGTGCTGACCTAAAACAAATAGATTGCCAGTTTTTTATCCAGGAAAAATGTGTTTATTCAAGATCAGCAAAGAATTACCACTCAGGGTCTGCAATAGTGGCGAGCCAAGTGCAAGTACCCCCCGGCAAGGAGAGGAGAACTCTTTTAGAGAGGGAGAGGAGGAAGCTGGGAGGGCCATAGTAAACAGAGTCCATTGAAAGAACTGAGTTCATAGTGTAGTGACTTTCCATAGGCTGAATTGGTAGTCTCTCTCTGGCTGAGCTCTTCCCAGGAAAGAAGAGGAAGTCTTTCTGTGGGGTTCTGCTGTGGTTGTAGAGCTCCTCCTCCTTGCCTCCCAATTCTATTTCAGTTGAGGTTTCTGTTTATTAATTTTTATAGTAGGTACACTCCTGAGTTTAACACTTCTTCCTCCTGCAAGGTAAAGACTAACTCAAAAGCCAGATCACTTAAAAAGTTTTAAAAAGTGAGATCCCTTTTTATTAAACCTTCTTTGTTCTAGTGGAAAGTAAATATTGAAAATTATGTTTTTACTTAGTATAAGTAAACATAAACAATCATTTATCTCCAGTCTTTTAAAACTCCATTTACTTTATTTAAATGTAAGCCAAGCTCTCAGCTCATTTGTTAACATTTAAATACCAAAGTATGGGACTTCATAAAGACCCTTGTAGAATTGATGAATTTTGAAAAATGGAAGGCGATTGAAGAACTGAAAGTGTAACATTATATGTAATCAGGTTACTATGCCTAATGAAAAGGGGGACTAAAAATAAAAGACTAGGGCTTCCCTGGCGCTTAAGCGGTTAAGAATCTGCCTGCCAATGCAGGGGACACAGGTTTGATCCCTGGTCCGGGAAGATCCCACATGCCGCGGAGCAACTAAGCCCGTGTGTCATAGCTACTGAACCTGCGCTCTAGAGCCTGTGAGCCACAACTACTGAGCCCTTGTGCCACAACTACTGAAGCCCACGACCCTAGAGCCCGTGCTCCACAACAAGAGAAGCCACTGCAATGAGAAGCCTGCTCACCACAACGAAGAGTAGCCCCCGCTCGCCGCAGCTAGAGAAAGCCCGTGCGCAGCAGCAAAGACCCAATGAGGCCAAAAATAAATAATAAAATAAATAAATTTATTTTAAAAATTAAAATAAAAGACCAAGAAATACATATAGCGAAATAGCACTTTATCAAGAATCTGCAGAGAAGAGTAAGTAATTTTGATTAGGTTTAAAAACATATTCAGAACTCAAATTGAATAAAATTTTATGCTCTTAAACTTTAATAACAAAATAATTCCTACTTGATAAGAGAAACATTCTTTTTGCATGAAAATCTTATCCTGAATTCATCTTAAAAGTAATTCCTCACTTGCTCTGCATTCTATTGTAATCTGTGGTATTATTTCATGCCAGTAATTTTAAGATAGAATGTTATAGGCCCATGGATGATTTTACATAAGAACAGACAGCTGTAAGTAATTTTAAATCCTCTTCCTTGCTCATATTTAGGAAACATTAGGAACAGAAAAGAAATAGATTAGGTATACTTAAACATTATTAAAATGTCAGGCTACTTTCCCTTTTTCAGGCGAATTAATTGCATATATTCCAGAAAAGGCTTATCTCAGCAGTAATTACTCTCCTCGTCAGGTATGTGAGACAGATGTACAGTGTGAATATGACAATATCCTATGATACATAATGGGGATTATCCTCGAGTTCCTTACACACTGCAGTACCCTGATGAAGACCTGCCAATAAAGATAGTCTTTAATATTCTACTGCACTTGCCTTGGCAATCTTACATATTTGTTTAAGTCTTTATCATGAAATGTTGTCATATTATAGTTTGGTATGGATATGGAGAAATAATTGTGGTATAATTTAAATGCCAATATGAAGGTATTTTACCTTAAAGACATATGTAAGTTTTAAAAGAAACATGAAGCCATGTTACGGCCAAATTAGGCATTTAGCTGAAATTTATATATAAAGTTGTTGGATATTTTTAGACTTATAATTTATTCTATAAAGGATGTCATACAACTCAGCCTTCTCTTGATTCTTTTATTCTTTTATTATACCAATTGCTTAAAGTAATTTGCCATGTAAAATATGTAAGTAGTCAATGGGATATAAAGATAACCAAAGACTTAGAATTAGGGGGGAAAATATATAAATCATGCTCCCAAATTCCTGAAGGAGTTAATAATATACAAAAGAATACAGTGTGTCTGCGTGTATGTTGTATTTGTGTGTAAATACGTGTATATAAATGTAAATGAATTACATATGTAAAACATTTATATATGTAACATATGTACTATTCTACTTCATGATAGTGTCTTTAAACATTTGAAAGCCAGTCTGAGCTAGGGTCTTTGCAGCAGGGGTTAAACAGATAAAGAAGTTGAGTGGTCTCTCTCAAGGAGCCAACGTTCGAATAAGGGAGACAGGCATAAACAAATCATTTTAGTTAAAATAGCCATAATTTACTGAGGTCCTACTCTTTGACACATGCTCTGAAGGCTTTAGGTTTATTATTGACTTGAGTTTTTAATAATAAAATTGGGAAGTACTGATCTCGGGCGGCCTCAGCCTGCAGTGGCTTGAAGCAGGATTTCGGTTCCCAGCCTGAGATTGAGTTCGGGCTGCTGCAGCGAGAGTGCTGAATCCCAGCCACCAGACCAGCAGGGACCAGGGACCAGGGACCAGTGACAAGGCCCTGGCCCATCAGCTGTGTAGAAGTGAATTTTCACAGAGACGGAAAGTAGTGAAACAAGTGAAGTGTTTATTAGGAGGAAAAAGAGTACGTGTGGATAGACACACAGGTGGGCTCAGAGTTGCGCCCTCATGGTCATCTGAATCACATTTATCAGGCATGTCTTCCGGGTTTCCTTTGGCCAATCATCTTGCTTTGCCTGGTTCTAAGTCCGTAATTGGCATATCTCAGGGTCCTCCACTGTGTGCGTGTGCATCTCTTAGCCAAGATGGAGTCTAGTGAAGAGGCCTATGGGTAGTTGACATAACTTACTATGTGGCGGTGCCCCCTCCCCTTTTGACCTTCAAGGAGCCTTTCTGCACAGGTATCATCGGGAAGGTCTCCTTGACCTCAAGAATGAGAAATATGTGGTCTCCATCTTTTATCTGGGCAGGGCTTAGCTTCTTTTCTCACTCCTCATCTTGGAGTATCTCTCCACTGGGAACAAACTCCAGCTTCTCAGCCTGGGGCCCATCTATTTCCTGCCTCAGTACCTGTTGTCACGTGCAGTTCATTTAGATTAAAACTGAACTTCAGAGGGATTAAGTCATTTGTTCAAGTCTGCCTAAAAAGTGATAGGATATGAAGCAAAATCAGACTCCATAACCACTTTTTCCCTACTACATGTAATAGGTTTATAAATTACAAAACAGTGAGCTTAGTGCTATACAACAGGATACCACAGTTTTCCTTTGCTACTTATCCATACCGTAATAAAAACAATAGCTCCAGTTCATTGGTTACTTAGTCTGGTAATAGCAGTCAGACTTGGGTCAGGGCACCAAGGGTGTGATATGAAGCGGGCAGACTTAGAGCAGTTACCTATGGTACTTCTCACAGCCTTGGAGCATGTGAGAAGTATGGTGGCTTTCCTCAGAAAGGACAAGGGACATTACGGGCACATCATTTCTGTTACCATGTTCTTTTTCATGGGTACTTCTTGCATCTGAGTGAGGACACTTAATGAAATCCATTTTTAAAATGTTCTAGTGAAACAGAATATAAATGCAAAATAGGTGCCACAGTAAACAGTGATGATAAAACGGAAGAGGAAAACAGAACTTATAAAATCATGTCAAGACTAAGAATCAAAAGAAATTGTAGAAGCAAAAAGGAAAGGCCAAAGTCAAAATTGATTCTTACCTAAAATATTCTAGAAATCAAAGAAACAGGGAACAGCGTTCAATGAAACAATGAAATAATGTTCAGAAATTTAGGTAGCGCTAATGTAATCTGCTTCTCATTTTCAAAAGAAAAGCATTTGAAATAATAGTTTGTCAGTTGTCAAACTAATTTTTTTTTGCAATAAATGGTCTATAATGTGAACATTCAAACATATAACCTACATTTGTAAAAATACAAAAAAACTGAGGTATATGAAGCAATTAAGTGCCCATACCATGTGTCACTCTTACACTAGGCAATTTGCTGATGTATCTCACCCTCAGTCATACTTTTTCTTCATACTCGAGGAAGCTGAGGCTTAAACATGTTAAACTGCTCAAAGTTACAGAACTACACGATGTCATTTAAAGCGTATACGTGTATGTAATTTAATTTGACTATGTGTGCTATGGAGAAGGTAAAGGTATTTCACTGTATGTTCCTTAGATCATTTCTCACTGTTTGCAGCATGCACAGATTGAAGTATCAGGTTGAAAGGAACAGAAAATAGAAACCAGGTAAAGTCAGTGGTTATAGGGATTTCTGAACCACTGAAGTTCATGGAATTTGGTTGCTTTGGAATGAGAGCCCCTTAAAGTTCTTATAATTTCCCAGACACAATTGCCAATTTTCCTTTAATAAAACTCTCAATTCCTAGTACATTTCACAGCTCTTGGTTTATTCCACAGCCAGTGCAGATTAACTTGACTGAGTGTTTAAAGGCTCCCAGGGTTTGAAGCTGCTGTGCCCACCATTTTTTTTCCTTTCAATTACATAACTTTTGTCAATTGTCCTTTCTCTGTGAGGAAACTAGTTTGGTAGCAACATTAAATTACTATTCTTTTTTTTTTTTTTTAATTTATTTATTTTTGGCTGAGTTGGGTCTTTGTTGCTGCGCGGGCTTTCTCGAGTTGCGGTGAGTGGGGGCTACTCTTCATTGCGGTGCGCGGGCTTCTCATTGCAGTGGTTTCTCGTTGCGGAGCACGGGCTCTAGGTGTGCGGGCTTCAGTAGTTGTGGCTCGCGGGCTCTAAAGCGCAGGCTCAGTAGTTGTGGTGCACTGGCTTAGTTGCTCTGCGGCACGTGGGATCTTCCCAGACTAGGGCTTGAACCCGTGTCCCCTGCATTGGCAGGCAGATTCTTAACCACTGTGCCACCAGGGAAGCCCTAAATTACTATTCTAAAAAGCGACTGAACTTTAGTTAGAAAAAGCTGAGAAGTAAAACACATCTAACACCAATATAGTAGATGTCCAATCCATGCAAGCTTCTCTTCCCGTTGTCCTTTGTTTTAGTTGTATCCATTTACTCATCTTGTATTCCGTTTACTTTTCCCAACTACTCTAAATTGTCGGTTTTATCATTTTCACTGAGTTGCCAACAGGGAAACTAAAGTTCAGCACAACTAGTGAACTTTCCCATTAGCTAATGAGCCACAGATGAGAGCCTGAAGGGTGCTTTAGGGAAGTGCAACCCTGCCTTTGCTTAAGACGGACTTCCTGCTGGATAAGCAAAGAGATGCCACATTTTGGAAGAGAGGGTGGTAGGATAGAATCAATTAAAAAGATATTTGTTTGTTGACTTTCGCTTCCTAGCTATCTGACTTTTTAACTAAAAATAGGTACTATCCCTACTTTTCTACCATTCTGTATTCTTAGATCTTGAACTGAATAGCCTATCTTGTTTTTCATCTAAGAAATCTATAACATCTTTATATTTTCCATGGAGGAAAGTATATTTTTTTCCTCTTCTGAACTCTGTCAAAATAGGCATATTTGTTTTAGCAAGAATAGCCAAGCTGCTAGACAGATGACACCATGCCTATTACAGTACTCAAGACTGGCCACATAATTTGAGTTATCTCCAATATGTTGCAAAAGGCAGGCACCTGGCAAGTTTAATGTCATCCATCTGATGTAATTGAACTTAAGGTTGGATGAGTAACAGTTTATTTCATCCTTAAAATGTTATGAACACGAATATCATTATATCAACAACAGTTGCTGCTGTTTAACTCTCACTATTTGCATATTGTAATGGAGGGTATTTTTGCATAAAATAATCTTAACTATTAAGTAAAACTTGACTCTATATTTGATTATTGATGAAAGTTATCTAAGTGGCAGAAGAGAAGAAATATGCTATCCATTATGCCACTACCACAACACGATTCTTCTGGTTATATTCAGGTCTTTTTCCTCCCTTTTTTTTTTTTTAATTTTTATTTATTTATTTATTTTTAATTTATTTATGGCTGTGTTGGGTCTTCGTTTCTGTGCGAGGGCTTTCTCTAGTTGTGGCAAGTGGGGACCACTCTTCATCGCGGTGCGTGGGCCTCTCACTATCGCGGCCTCTCTTGTTGCGGAGCACAGGCTCCAGACGCGCAGGCTCAGTAATTGTGGCTCACGGGCCTAGTTGCTCTGCGGCATGTGGGATCCTCCCAGACCAGGGCTCGAACCCGTGTGCCCTGCATTGGCAGGCAGATTCTCAACCACTGCGCCACCAGGGAAGCCCCCTCCCTTTTTTATATAGTGGAAACATTAATAACTAAATATTTTGTACTGATTTTTTTCTTAATTATATATCAAATACATTCTGTGTCTAATTATTTTTTTAAAATTCTCAGAAGTAACATTACTGGAGTAAAGGACAAGACATTCTTTTTCACAAGCTTTAGTATTACTAAAGCTTTACTATTACTACTTAAATAGTTAACTTTTAAATTTAGTGGTATAAGTCCATATTTACTAATATTTTTTGCCAATTGTATATTAAAATAAACATAAATGGGTCCTTTTCTGAAACAAAATGAAATTTCAATGACTGTTTTCTTTCCCATTGGAAATGTATGCAAATGAATAGAAAATTGATTTTAGTTGCATATATTCAGTTAGACCAGAGATAGATACATATAAACATTTGATAATATAACCAAAACTATGAATTTTTTTCTGAGCTGTAGCAAATGGGCAAACTATATAAAAAAATGAAGCTTCACTGTTTAATGTATTAAAGTGTCTAATTTTTAGAAAACTATGTAACTTAAGCATGTTAACTGTTTTGACTGTTTTCCCCCTTTGAGTCTTCTCTTACTAAGTAGGCAGAAGTATGGTTACCAAAGTACATTATCTTAGAGATCCATAAATAATGTACTGCTTTCTGGAAACCTGTTATGTCTGTTATTAGGCAAGTGAACACTATTCCTTTTGTCAGTTCCAAAATATGTAAACACTTTCTGTATTCTTATTTTACTCAGAAGTGTTTAACTACTAAAAATTCACACCAAAGGATACTGACAAGACCAATCTTTCCCCAAACTTTACAAATTTATCTTTTGAGAACTAAAGAGTGTATATTTGGAAAAAAAAAAAATTATTGAACAATCAAATTTGCAACTTACAGTAGTCTTCCATAGATAATATGCTAAACTTTTTGAAAAGAATACATTTCCTGTATTTAAATGCCAAACCTACTGATAAACTCAGTGCACTTTATCCTATTCCTACTCCATCTTTGAGGAGACAGGAAGATACACAATTATAGCTTTAAAGACAACCCATCTTCCATTATTGAGTGCTTTTTCAGTAACCTAAGGGGCTGACTCCTTTCTCTTTAACACAAGGACAGTATAAAGTAAGTAGACTCTGAAGTTATGGAGACAACTACGGGGCTTTTTTCTTAGCAATAAGAAAGACTTATGATAAGGGATTTGTGTCTCTATAAAGACGTTTCATTTGCTCACTGCCACCCATTCCCCAGTATTAAGAACCAGTGCATGACCCATAAGCACTCAAATATTTATTTAATGAATAAATGAATATGTATTCTAAATAGGCAAAATATATTCCTAATTCCTTAAATGAAATAAGCCCTTCTGTGTGTTATATATGCAACTCTAAATGAATTTTCCCATATTTTCAGTTTAAAGGAAATTCTTATAAGATTGCTGTCAGTTGGCCCTCACGGAAGTCACAAACCTATTTCCCTTCCTAGTATTCACAAGGTGATTACTAATGATCAGGATAAACTCTAAAGTGAATAATTTATTTCTTGGTAACAATCAACTTTAAATCATTAGGATTTCATGCATGGTTCTCAAAGCGTAAGTTGAGTATTAGCACCTCAGCAAGCTGAATGCATTATTGATACTAGACACCACAATGATGTTAGATGCTACTTGAATTTAATAGTTTCAGTACAACCTTCCTTTTACCATTAAGTTTCCTTGACTAATTACAGTGCAGAGGAAAAAAGTTAACTCCATTCTAGGAGTATTAAAGGATAGTTTTGAGGTGTTTGTTACTAATGCAAATTAAGAGCTATATCTCTATCAAACATGTCATTTTCAACTGATTCTAATATTTAAAAATACCTTTTTCATTTGTGCCTACTAACATTTTTTCTTAGAATTTTAATTTTACCTTTTTCCAAACTAGTGCAACCAATTACAGCTTCAGATTTAGACTTCTAAATGCAATGACATTAGACATATTTTGCCACTGCATATTTAAGGCCACTTTTATGGTGTGAAGTATTTATTACCTTGGAGCCATGAGATCACCCTGCAGGGCTATAATCCCAATTCAGTGATATGGTTAGAATCACTGTGTTGATACATAGGACTCGCCCCCTGAGCATATTTTATTTAAATTGAGTTGAAAAATTTTCTGTTCTTTCTCGATACATCCTTGATAACATCTAATGCTCTGTCAGCAGTGCCTGGAACTCTCATCAAAGATGACAGCTTAGGAAAACCGGATTTTCCCAGAGAGAGATATCCAATGAGAATATAGTTTTAATTTTGTCAACTTGAAATAGATCATACCACATTGTTTTAATTGTATGCAAGACATCTGGGAGAGTTTTGCTGCAGTCTAGAGAATCATATGCCATTGTGAAATGTTTGCCTTATTACATGCAACACAAGGTCTGGGGCATAGTGGTGTTATGTTTCCTAATTTTCTAGTGACTTCACTCTACTGAATTAAGCCTAGAATGCAATGATAGAGACTCTGCCGATATAAGCATTAATATCACATATACTTTCTTAAGCTTATAGCACCTAAAAACATCAGTTCATCAAACATATGTATGAACATATATTTAAATAAACAGAGCAAGTTTAAATAAAGTGCGAGTGTACTTTTTATACATCTTCCAACTACAGGTTCTGAAACAGCTGAAATCTAAACATGAGATAAGGCAAGGACCTGTGCCCTCCATATGTCTCCGATCTTGTTTGGGCTGCTAGAACACAATACCATAGACTGGGTGGCTTAAATAATAAGCATGTATTTCTCACAGTTCTGAAGGCTGGAGTATGAGATCAGGGTGACAGCATGGTTCTGTCATGTCATGGTTCCATGGTCTGACATGGGTTCTGGTAAGGGCTTTCTTCCAGGTTGCAACTATCAATTTCTAGACGTATCCTCACATGGCAGGAAGAGAACAAGCTAGCTCTCTGGTCCCTTACTATAAGGGCGTTAATCCCATTCCTGAGGGCTCCACCCTCAAGACCTAATCACCTTCCAAAGACCCCACCTCCCAATACCATCACACTGGGGATTCAACTTCATATATGAGTGTTGGGGGATAGAAGCGTTCAGTCTATAACAGATCTGTAGAATTATTACATGCTTACCAAACTTGCTGCAAGCTCATTGCTGCGTCACATCTATGGTCCCAAAAGTGGGACTACAAAGAGACATGATTTATTTCTAGAAGGCAGTTCCTAAGCCCTGGTCCACGTATGTTTACATGGAAGGAGGAACAAGAGGAGAAACCCACATCAACAGATCAAATTATCTCAAAAGAGACCCTGGGAAAGGCTGAGCTCCCTGTATTCCATTCTTTCACCCAATCTCACCAGTTGGATAGGACAGTTGTCTTCTGTTGTTGAAGCATAGGTTAGGAAATAGAACAAAGACTGGAAATCCTTCTCCCATTCTTCAAAAAGGGTAGACGTTCATACTTAAAAGCTAATAGGAACACTGAAGGAAAAGAAAATGTTTTTCTCCAAAGGGAAGTGTAAATAAAAGACTGATGCATAAATTGTCCCTTTATTCTTCTATAGTCATTAGCTAATACTCTGGTCTTTGAATTAGTGGCTTGGATTGAAATTATAATAAAATAATTATGTAATACAACATAATTGTAAAAATGTAATACAACATACATATGACATGTTCTATAAAGTATCCTTTTGATCTCTTCTGTTTTAGTAACTTGAGATTTATTATTTTATTATAATAAGTCTGCCATTAAAATGAGCATCATTTACTTAGTAGAAGAGAGGATCCTTTATTTTACTAGAAATTAAAAAAATCTCAATCAGTTCCACCAAATTCTAATATTAAATGTGTGTGGGTGGAGAAGAATGAGGAAAAAGGATGTATGTTAATTCAGAAATAGAAAGGAGACAAAATAACCATTTTCTATTACAAAAGAGGTTGACTCTGTGACATTCATTTCACCATAGGAAATCTGTAATCTTCGTTTTAGAGAAATTAATTGGTAGTAGTACTATTTATGAAGTGCTGTGTGCTCAGATCCTTGAAGAACTTTTCTACATTGTGATTAGCCTCAGATGTCTAGCCTGGAGTGTTTCACACTTTTTTAGCTTTGTGATTACATCCTCCCACTAGGTATCTGATGAACTGAAGTAGATAGCTCTGAATTTCAGCAAACTCAGGCGTAAGGTTTTATGAGTAGTATTAAAAAATAATTTAAAATGTCAATATTCAAAATGTTTCATACTTCATATACTTTATGTCTTCACTGACTACAGTGACTGTGTATAAGGCTTAAAGCAGATCAACAAAGGGACAATATATTACAAAAAGAAGCATCCTCATGCCTGAAAGCTATAAAACCTCTCAGTTTTGTTTTGTTTTTGTTTTTCAATGGTTATAACCCTGTCTGCAAGTCACTGTGAATTTCCATGGCAATTGTGGCACTTCTCATCAGAGAGTAAATTCTTTTTTCAGTTGGCAAAATAGCATCTGGATTAATAAGAGGTTGAAAAAAAATGTTTTCTTAAAAAAAACTTTAAAAAATGACAGTGAGTACCATGCTACCATGTAATCATTAGGTAAGTTTAGGCAGATTACCTGATTCCTTACAGCTCTAAAATACTTTGCCAATGACATGTCCCTATTGAGAGTTTTACCTGTATCCTAGGTACACTGAGTCAGCACCTAGAGTCAGCTCTCACTAAATGTTTTTCCTCCCCTTTGGAAAATAAGATCAGTGTCTAAAAAACCTCTGTAGTAATGTAGAAACAAGAATGGCACATGCCTCTTCAAAAGTAGCCTTTATTATCAAAATACTAGTTTGAGTCTTATATGACTCATTCCTAAGATAAGAAATCAGGAATGTGTTTGGGGGCAAGGATTGGAATAAACAATAAAAAAATCAATGCTTAATGAAGAAGAAATTATTTCTGCTTATATTCCCTGACATAGTCTGGGTCAGGATGCATTTTGTATTAGAATTACTTTTTTTTTTTTTTTAATTTTATTTATTTATTTATTTTTGGCTGCGTTGGGTCCTTGTTGCTGCGTGCGGGTTTTCTCTAGTTGTGGCGAGAGGGGGCTACTCTTCATTGCAGTGCACTGGCTTCTCATTGTGGTGGCTTCTCTTGCTGCGGAGCAGGGGCTCTAGGTGCACGGGTGTCAGTAGTTGTGGCTCACAGGCTCTAGAGCGCAGGCTCAGTAGTTGTGGCGCACGGGCCTAGTTGCTCCGCGACATGTGGGATCTTCCCAGCCCAGGGATCGAACCCGTGTCCCCTGCATTGGCAGGCGAACTCTTTTTTTTTTTTTTTTTTTTCCAAACATCTTTATTGAAGTATAATTGCCTTACAATAGTGTGTTAGCATCTGCTTTATAACAAAGTGAATCTGTTATACATATACAATATGTTCCCATTTCTCTTCCCTCCTGCATCTCCCTCCCTCCCACCCTCCCCATCCCACCCCTCTAGGTGGTCACAAAGCACCGAGCTGATCTCCCTGTGCTATGCGGCTGCTTCCCACTAGCTATCTATTTTACATTTGGTAGTGTATATATGTCCATGACACTCTCTTACCCTGTCACATCTCACCCCACCCCCTCCCCATATCCTCAAGTCCATTCTCTAGTAGGTCTGTGTCTTTATTCCCGTCTTGCCACTAGGTTCTTCATGGCCTTTTTTTTTTTTTCCCTTAGATTCCATATATATGTGTTAGCATACTGTATTTGTTTTTCTCTTTCTGACTTACTTCACTCTGTATGACAGACTCTAACTCCATCCACCTCATTACAAATACTTCCATTTCATTTCTTTTTATGGCTGAGTAATATTCCATTGTATATATGTGCCACATCTTCTTTATCCATTCATCTGTCAATGGACATTTAGGTTGCTTCCATGTCCTGGCTATTGTAAATAGAGCTGCAATGAACATTTTGGTACATGACTCTTTTTGACCTATGGTTTTCTCAGGGTATATGCCCAGTAGTGGGATTGCTGGGTCGTATGGTAGTTCTATTTGTAGTTTTTTAAGGAACCTCCATACTGTTCTCCATAGTGGCTGTATCAATTTACATTCCCACCAACAGTGCAAGAGTGTTCCCTTTCCTCCACACCCTCTCCAGCATTTATTGTTTCTAGATTTTTTGATGATGGCCATTCTGACCGGTGTGAGATGATATCTCATTGTAGTTTTGATTTGCATTTCTCTAATGATTAATGATGTTGAGCATTCTTTCATGTGTCTGTAGGCCATCTGTATATCTTCTTTGGAGAAATGTCTATTTAGATCTTCTGCCCATTTTTGGATTGGGTTGTTCGTTTTTTTGTTATTGAGCTGCATGAGCTGCTTGTAAATCTTGGAGATTAATCCTTTGTCAGTTGCTTCATTTGCAAATATTTTCTCCCATTCTGAGGGTTGTCTTTTGGTCTTGTTTATGGTTTCCTTTGCTGTGCAAAAGCTTTTCAGTTTCATTAGGTCCCATTTGTTTATTTGTGTTCTTATTTCCATTTCTCTGGGAGCTGGGTCAAAAAGAATCTTGCTGTGATGTATGTCATAGAGTGTTCTGCCTATGTTTTCCTCTAAGAGTTTGATAGTGTCTGCCCTTACACTTAGGTCTTTAATCCATTTTGAGTTTATTTTTGTGCATGGTGTCAGGGAGTGTTCTAATTTCATACTTTTACATGTTCCTGTCCAATTTTCCCAGCACCACTTATTGAAGAGGCTGTCTTTTCTCCACTGTATATGCTTGCCTCCTTTATCAAAGATAAGTCGACCATATGTGTGTGGGTTTATCTCTGGGCTTTCTATCCTGTTCCATTGATCTATATTTCTGTTTTTGTGCCAATACCAAACTGTCTTGATTACTGAAGCTTTGTAATATAGTCTGAAGTCAGGGAGCCTGATTCCCCCAGCTCCATTTTTTGTTCTCAAGATGGCTTTGGCTATTCGGGGTCTTTTGTGTTTCCATACAAATTGTGAAATGTTTTGTTCTAGTTCTGTGAAAAATGCCAGTGGTAGTTTGATAGGGATTGCATTGAATCTGTAGATTGCTTTGGGTAGTAGAGACATTTTCACAATGTTGATTCTTCCAATCCAGGAACATGGTATATCTCTCCATCTATTTGTATCATCTTTAATTTCTTTCATCAGTGTCTTATAATTTTCTGCATACAGGTCTTTTGTCTCCTTAGGTAGGTTTATTCCTAGATATTTTATTCTTTTTGTTGCAATGGTAAATGGGAGTGTTTTCTTAATTTCACTTTCAGATTTTTCGTCATTAGTGTATAGAAATGCAAGAGATTTCTGTGCATTAATTTTGTATCCTGCTACTTTACCAAATTCATTGATTAGCTCTAGGAGTTTTCTGGTAGCATCTTTAGGATTCTCTATGTATAGTATCATGTCATCTGCAAATAGTGACAGCTTTACTTCTTCTTTTCCGATTTGGATTCCTTTTATTTCTTTGTCTTCTCTGATTGCTGTGGCTAGGACTTCCAGAACTATGTTGAATAATAGTGGTGAGAGTGGGCAACCTTGTCTTGTTCCTGATCTTAGTGGAAATGGTTTCAGTTTTTCACCATTGAGGACAATGTTGGCTGTGGGTTTGTCATATATGGCCCTTATTATGTTGAGGAAAGTTCCCTCTATGCCTACTTTCTGCAGGGCTTTTATCATAAATGGGTGTTGAATTTTGTCAAAAGCTTTCTCTGCATCTATTGAGATGATCATATGGTTTTTCTCCTTCAATTTGTTAATATGGTGTATCACATTGATTGATTTGCGTATATTGAAGAATCCTTGCATTCCTGGGATAAACCCCACTTGATCATGGTGTATGATCCTTTTAATGTGCTGTTGGATTCTGTTTGCTAGTATTTTGTTGAGGATTTTTGCATCTATGTTCATCAGTGATATTGGCCTGTAGTTTTCTTTCTTTGTGACATCTTTGTCTGGTTTTGGTATCAGGGTGATGGTGGCCTCGTAGAATGAGTTTGGGAGTGTTCCTCCCTCTGCAATATTTTGGAAGAGTTTGAGAAGGATAGGTGTTAGCTCTTCTCTAAATGTTTGATAGAATTCGCCTGTGAAGCCATCTGGTCCTGGGCTTTTGTTTGTTGGAAGGTTTTTAATCACAGTTTCAATTTCAGTGCTTGTGATTGGTCTGTTCATATTTTCTATTTCTTCCTGGTTCAGTCTCGGCAGTTTGTGCATTTCTAAGAATCTGTCCATTTCTTCCAGGTTGTCCATTTTATTGGCATAGAGTTGCTTGTAGTAATCTCTCATGATCTTTTGTATTTCTGCAGTGTCAGTGGTTACTTCTCCTTTTTCATTTCTAATTCTATTGATCTGAGTCTTCTCCCTTTTTCTCTTGATGAGTCTGGCTAATGGTTTATCAATTTTGTTTATCTTCTCAAAGAACCAGCTTTTAGTTTCATTGATTTTTGCTATTGTTTCCTTCATTTCTTTTTCATTTATTTCTGACCTGATCTTTATAATTTCTTTCCTTCTGCTGGCTTTGGGGTTTTTTTGTTCTTCTTTCTCTAATTGCTTTAGGTGCAAGGTTAGGTTGTTTATTCGAGATGTTGCCTGTTTCTTGAGGTAGGCTTGTATTGCTATAAACTTCCCTCTTAGCACTGCTTTTGCTGTGTCCCATAGGTTTTGGGTCATCGTGTCTCCATTGTCATTTGTTTCTAGGTATTTTTTGATTTCCCCTTTGATTTCTTCAGTAATCACTTCGTTATTAAGTAATGTATTGTGTAGCCTCCATGTGTTTGTATTTTTTACAGATCTTTTCCTGTAATTGATATCTAGTCTCGTAGCGTTGTGGTCGGAAAAGATACTTGATACGATTTCAATTTTCTTAAATTTACCAAGGCTTGATTTGTGACCCAAGATATGATCTATCCTGGAGAATGTTCCATGAGCACTTGAGAAAAATGTGTATTCTGTTGTTTTTGGGTGAAATGTCCTATAAATATCAATTAAGTCCATATTGTTTAATGTATCATTTAAAGCTTGTGTTTCCTTATTTATTTTCATTTTGGATGATCTGTCCATTGGTGAAAGTGGGGTGTTAAAGTCCCCTACTATGATTGTGTTGCTGTCAATTTCCCCTTTCATGGCTGTTAGTATTTGCCTTATGTATTGAGGTGCTCCTATGTTGGGTGCATAAATATTTACAATTGTTATACCTTCCTCTTGGATCGATCCCTTGATCATTATATAGTGTCCTTCTTTGTCTCTTGTAATAGTCTTTATTTTAAAGTCTATTTTGTCTGATATGAGAATTGCTACTCCAGCTTTCTTTTGATTTCCATTTGCATGGAATATCTTTTTCCATCCCCTCACTTTCAGTCTGTATGTGTCCCTAGGTCTGAAGTGGGTCTCTTGTAGACAGCATATGTATGGGTCTTGTTTTTGTATCCATTCAGCCAGCCTGTGTCTTTTGGTGGGAGCATTTAATCCATTTACATTCAAGGTAATTATCGATATGTATGTTCCTATTCCCATTTTCTTAAATGTATTGGGTTTGTTATTGTAGGTGTTTTCCTTCTCTTGTGTTTCTTGCCTAGAGAATTTCCTTTAGCATTTGTTGTAAAGCTGGTTTGGTGGTGCTGAACTCTCTCAGCTTTTGCTTGTCTGTAAAGGTTTTAATTTCTCCATCGAATCTGAATGAGATCCTTGCTGGGTAGAGTAATCTTGGTTGTAGGTTTTTCTCCTTCATGACTTTAAGTATATCCTGCCACTCCCTTCTGGCTTGCAGAGTTTCTGCTGAGAGATCAGATGTTAACCTTATGGGGATTCCCTTGTGTGTTATTTGTTTTTTTTCCCTTGCTGCCTTTAATATGTTTTCCTTATATTTAATTTTTGACAGTTTGATTAATATGTGTCTTGGTGTGTTCCTCCTTGGGTTTATCCTGTATGGGACTCTCTGTGCTTCCAGGACTTGATTAACTATTTCCTTTCCCATATTAGGGAAGTTTTCAACTATAATCTCTTCAAAAATTTTCTCAGTCCCTTTCTTTTTCTCTTCTTCTTCTGGTACCCCTATAATTCGAATGTTGGCACGTTTAATGTTGTCCCAGAGGTCCCTGAGACTGTCCTCAGTTCTTTTCATTCTTTTTTCTTTATCCTGCTCTGTAGTAGTTATTTCCACCATTTTATCTTCCAGGTCACTTATCCTTTCTTCTGCCTCAGTTATTCTACTATTGATCCCATCTAGAGTATTTTTAATTTCATTTATTGTGTTTTTCATCATTGCTTGGTTCCTCTTTAGTTCTTCTACATCCTTGTTAAATGTTTCTTGCATTTTGTCTATTCTATTTCCAAGATTTTGGATCATCCTTACTATCATTATTCTGAATTCTTTTTCAGGTAGACTACCTATTTCCTCTTCATTTGTTAAGTCCAGTGTGTTTTGAGCCTGCTCCTTCATCTGCTGTGTGTTTTTCTGTCGTCTCATTTTGCCTATCTTACTGTGTTTGGGGTCTCCTTTTCACAGGCTGCAGGTTCGTAGTTCCCGTTGTTTTTGGTATCTGTCCCCAGCGGCTAAGGTTGGTTCAGTGGGTTGTGTAGGCTTCCTGGTGGAGGGGACTAGTGCCTGAGTTCTGGTGGATGAGGCTAGATCTTGTCTTTCTGGTGGGCACGTCCACGTCTGGTGGTGTATTTTGTGGTGTCTGTGGCCTTATTATGATTTTAGGCAGCCTCTCTGCCAATGGATGGGGTTGTGTTCCTGTCTAGCTAGTTGTTTGGCATAGGATGTCCAGCACTGTAGCTTGCTGGTCGTCGAGTGAAGCTGGGTCTTGATGTTGAGATGGAGATCTCTGGGAGATTTTTGCCGTTTGGTATTACGTGGAGCTGGGAGGTCTCTTGTGGACCAGTGTTCTGAAGTTGGCTCTCCCACCTCAGAGGCACGGCCCTGATGCCTGGCTGGAGCACCAAGAGCCTTTCATCCACTCGGCTCAGAGTAAAAGGGAGAAAAAATAGAAAGAAAGAAAGAAAGAAAGAGGCTATAATATAGTGAAGTAAAATAAAGCTATTGTAAAGCAAAGCTCTACAGACAAAATCTCACCCAGAAGCATATACATATACACTCACAAAAAAAAGGAAAAGGGGAAAAATTAATATCTCCTGCTCCCAGAGTCCCCCTCCTGAATTTGGGCTGATTCGTTGTCTATTCAGGTATTCAACAGAGGCAGGCACATCAAGTTGTTTGTGGAGCTTTAATCCGCTGCTTCTGAGGCTGCTGGGAGAGATTTCCCCTTCTCTTCCCTGTTCGCACAGCTCCTGGGGTTCAGCTTTGGATTTGGACCCGCCTCTGCGTGTAGGTCGCCTGAGGGCGTCTGTTCCCCGCCCAGACAGGACGGGGTTAAAGGAGCAGCTGCTTCGGGGGCTCTGGCTCACTCAGGCCGGGGGACGGAGGGGTACGGAGGAGGCGGGGCGAGCCTGCGGCGGCCGAGGCCGGCGTGACGTTGCACCAGCTCGAGGCGCGCCGTGCGTTCTCCCGGGGATGTTGTCCCCGGATCGCGGGACCCTGGCAGTGGAGGGCTGCACAGGCTCCCGGGAGGGGAGGTGTGGAGAGTGACCTGTGCTCACACACAGGCTTTTTGGAGGCGGCAGCAGCAGCCCCAGCGTCTCACGCCCGTCTCTGGGGTCCGCGCTGATCGCCGTGGCTTGCGCCCTTCTCTGGAGTTCGTTTAGGTGGCGCTCTGAATCCCCTCTCCTTGCGCGCAGCGAAACAAAGAGGCAAGAAAAAGTCTCTTGCCTCTTCGGCAGCTGCAGACCTTTTCCCGGTCTCCCTCCCGGCTAGCTGTGGTGCGCCAACCCCTTCAGGCTGTGTTCACGCCGCCAGCCCCAGTCCTCTCCCTGCGATCCGACCGCAGCCCGAGCCTCAGCTCCCAGCCCTGCCCGCCCCGGCGGGGGAGCAGACAGGCCTCTCGGGCTGGTGAGCGCCGCTCGGCGCCGAGCCTCTGTGCGGGAGTCTCTCCGATTTTCCCTCTGCGCCCCTGTTGCTGTGGGATCCGCGCGGATAGCCGCGGCTCGCGCCCTTCTCTGGAGTTCGTTTAGGCGGCGCTCTGAATCCCCTCTCCTTGCCCGCCACGAAACAAAGAGGCAAGAAAAAGTCTCTTGCCTCTTCGGCAGCTGCAGACTTTTTCCCGGACTTCTTCCGGGCTAGCTGTGGTGCACTAAACCCTTCAGGCTGTGTTCACGCCGCCAGCCCCAGTCCTCTCCCTGCGATCCGACCGCAGCCCGAGCCTCAGCTCCCAGCCCCGCCCGCCCCGGCTGGGGAGCAGACACGCCTCTCGGGCTGGTGAGCGCTGCTCGGCGCCGAGCCTCTGTGCGGGAACCTCTCCGTTTTTTCCTCTGTGCCCCTGTTGCTGTGGGGTCTGCGCTGATAGCTGCGGCTCGCGCCAGTCTCTGAAGTTCGTTTAGGCGGTGCTCTGAATCCCCTCTCCTCGCGCACCAGGAAACACAGAGGGAAGAAAAAGTCTCTTGCCTCTTCGGCAGCTGCAGACTTTTTCCCCGGACTCCCTCCCGGCTAGCTGTGGTGCGCTAACCCCTTCAGGCTGTGTTCACACCGCCAGCCCCAGTCCTCTCCCTGCGATCCCACCGAAGCCCGAGCCTCAGCTCCCAGCCCCGCCCGCCCCGGCGGCGGAGCAGACAAGCCTCTCGGGCTGGTGAGTGCTGCTCGGCGCCGAGCCTCTGTGCGGGAACCTCTCCGCTTTGCCCTCCGCACCTCTGTGGCTGCGCTCTCCTCCGTGGCTCTGAAGCTTCCCCCCTCCGCCACCCGCAGTCTCCGCCCGCGAAGGGGCTCCTAGTGCGTGGAAACCTTTCCTCCTTCACAGCTCCCTCCCACTGGTGCAGGTGCCGTCCCTATTCTTTTGTCTCTGTTATTTCTTTTTTCTTTTGCCCTACCCAAGTACGGGGGGAGTTTCTTGCCTTTTTGGAGGTCGGACGTTTTCTGCCAGCGTTCAGTGGGTGTTCTGTAGGAGCAGTTCCACGTGTAGATGTATTTCTACTGTATCTGTGGGAAGGAATGTGATCTCCGCGTCTTACTCTTCCGCCATCTTCTCTATCATCCGGCAGGCGAACTCTTAACCACTGCGCCACCAGGGAAGCCCTAGAATTACTTATGATCTCAATTTCCTCCTTTGCCCAGGTTTCTCGCTACTCTGCAGAACTTTAAAAGCTGGATTGAATTTTAATACATTATAAATTAAGTAGAAACTATATTATTTCTACTTTGAGGTTTGTCCTAGTACTCTGGAAGCATATCTGGCTCTCACTGGTCCTTACAATAACCAAACTCTTAAGTATAAAGAATGTGTTTTCTCTTGCCGGTTGGTTTCTATAACTTGTCCAGTGAATGAGAATTTGGACACGAGTCACAAACATGAACATCTTGTATTTAATCTACATGACTGCTGCTCTTTTTGCATTGCCTCTTCCTGAATGTTGGCCTATTTAATGTTTTTTTCCCCCTACATTAAAAGACAATGCTTAGCATTAGTTTGTGCTCAGTAAACATTAATTACCCCACTAGCCTTTGTTAGATTATTTTGTTAGATAATATAGTTTTTATTTCTTCTCACCAACTTCAATTAAAACATCTTTAAACAAATTGTAAATAGTAATTAAATTAACAATGACATTAAAACTCTTGGTATTTTTTTCTCTGCCAGGAACAACTTAGACAGGAAATGTGGGGTTTTTTGGTTTTGGTCCTTTTTGTATGCTCAAACTCTAATTCCCTGTTTGGGTTAGCTCTGTGGTGCCTTCTCTTTGCTTGTTGTGACTCAGTTGGTCTTCTCAGGGAGAAGGAGAATAGATAGGAAACTAGTAGCAACATGGAGGCAAATGATGACGCCAAGGATGAACCAATATCTGGGTTGAACAGGAAGCCAGTCTATTTTAGGTAAGCATCAGAGTCTGACAGGGAAGGAAGAGGAACTTTGGGGTGCTAAATGGTTCTTGGCTTTGGTACAAAGAAGGCTGAGAAGTGGTCTGAAGTGTCGGATCATCAAAGAGAACCATTAGGAAATGAATTGGAAAGTAGCAAGAAATGGGCTCAACTTCAGGGTGAACAGCTCTTATAGGAAAAAGATAGGCATGAGGGACACTGGCCACTGATAGGGTAAGAGCGGGGATTCTTAGGGAATTAGTGCCCAAAGGAAATGGGTCATTCAGAGGACCCTCATTCTAGTTTACGTAAGACAGTGCCTAATCACAAAGTTGCCATTCCATCTTTATTATTCATCCCCTTTCCCATGTTATATCAAAAATATAACAGTTTCGTAGTAAATTATATGCTCACTTTATACAATATCCAAGAAATAAGGAAATTTCTACCTAATAGGCTATGAAATTCTGTCTTTGGGAGAGGGGGTGGAAAGAGATATCCTGAAGTAAGAGTAAGTAAGATTTTAGGTTAGGTGAACATCTGAAGACTATTTCTAGACTTTTTAAGTTCAAGGGATGGCATCACTTTAAAGTCAACATAGGTTAAAAATTGTGTGGGTCCTTTGGAGCTGTACTGAACAGTTTAAGGCGCGGTTCTCCACTATTTATTGTTTGTATGACCTTAGGCAAATTACAAAACACCTCACTCCCTCAGTTTTTTTATATGTGGTACAGAGGTAATAGTATCTATCAGTGGTGCACATTAAATAAGTCAGTGATAAAAAGTGTACTTGTGACAGTGTGGCTGTTAGTTGCCAAAGTAGGCCCCCTCTGGTTCCAGGAAATCTGCTACCTACAGATTTCTAGGTCTTCTTTGATCTGCTGGATTGAATTTTGTCTTCAGGAGAAATTAGTAATAAACTAAAGTCAGGCCTTTTATCAACAATGGCTAAGACTGTCTAAAACACTCTTCAAATGTAAAGTGTTACATACTTATTTTTTGAGATTTTGATATCATTTTGCTTTTACTACTTAAGAATAGATCAAGGGGATTCAGAGCACCGCCTAAACGAACTTCAGAGACTGGCGCGAGCCGCAGCTATCAGCGCAGATCCCACAGCAACAGGGGCACAGAGGAAAAAACGGAGAGATTCCTGCACACAGGCTCGGCGCCGAGTAGCACTCAGCAGCCCGAGAGGCTTGTCTGCTCCCCCGCCGGGGCGGGCGGGGCTGGGAGCTGAGGCTCGGCTTCGGTCGGATCGCAGGGAGAGGACTGGGGCTGGCAGCGTGAACACAGCCTGAAGGGGTTGGCGCACCACAGCTAGCCGGGAGGGAGTCCGGGAAAAGTCTGCAGCTGCCAAAGAGGCAAGAGACTTTTTCTTCCCTCTGTGTTTCCTGGTGCGCGAGGAGAGGGGATTCAGAGCACCGCCTAAACGAGCTCCAGAGAAGGGCGCGAGCCGCGGCGATCAGACGGGCGTGAGACGCTGGGGCTGCTGCTGCCGCCTCCAAAAAGCCTGTGTGCGAGCACAGGTCACTCTCCACACCGCCCCTCCCGGGAGCCTGTGCAGCCCGCCACTGCCAGGGTCCCGGGATCCGGGGACAACATCCCCGGGAGAACGCACTGCGCGCCTCAGGCTGGTGCAACGTCACACCGGCCTCTGACGCTGCAGGCTCGCCCCGCCTCCTCCGTACCGCTCCCTCCCCGCGGCCTGGGTGAGCCAGAGCCCCCGAAGCAGCTGCTCCTTTAACCCCGTCCTGTCTGGGCGGGGAACAGACGCCCTCAGGCGACCTACACGCAGAGGAGGGTCCAAACCCAAAGCTGAACCCCAGGAGCTGTGCGAACAGGGAAGAGAAGGGGAAATCTCTCCCAGCAGCCTCAGAAGCAGCGGATTAAAGCTCCACAAACAACTTGATGTACCTGCATCTGCTGAATACCTGAATAGACAACGAATCAGCCCAAATTCAGGAGGTGGACTCTGGGAGCAGGAGATATTAATTTTTCCCCTTTTCCTTTTTTTTCTGTGTGGACGAAAGGCTCTTGGTGCTCCAGCCAGGCATCAGGGCCGTGCCTCTGAGGTGGGAGAGCCAACTTCAGAACACTGGTCCACAAGAGACCTCCCAGCTCCACGTAATACCAAACGGCAAAAATCTCCCAGAGATCTCCATCTCAACATCAAGACCCAGCTTCACTCAACGACCAGCAAGCTACAGGGCTGGACACCCTATGCCAAACAACTAGCTAGACAGGAACACAACCCCATCCATTAGCAGAGAGGCTGCCTAAAATCATAAGGCCACAGACACACCAAAATACACCACCAGACGTGGACGTGCCCACCAGAAAGACAAGATCTAGCCTCATCCACCAGAACTCAGGCACTAATTCCCTCCACCAGGAAGCCTACACAACCCACTGAACCAACCTTAGCCACTGGGGACAGATACCAAAAACAACGGGAACTACGAACCTGCAGCCTGTGAAAAGGAGACCCCAAACACAGTAAGATAGGCAAAATGAGACGACAGAAAAACACACAGCAGATGAAGGAGCAGGCTCAAAACACACTGGACTTAACAAATGAAGAGGAAATAGGTAGTCTACCTGAAAAAGAATTCAGAATAATGATAGTAAGGATGATCCAAAATCTTGGAAATAGAATAGACAAAATGCAAGAAACATTTAACAAGGATGTAGAAGAACTAAAGAGGAACCAAGCAATGGTGAAGAACACAATAAATGAAATTAAAAATACTCTAGATGGGGGCTTCCCTGGTGGCGCAGTGGTTGAGAACCTGCCTGCTAATGCAGGAGACGCAGGTTCGGGCCCTGGCCTGGGAAGATCCCACGTGCCGCGGAGCGGCTGGGCCCGTGAGCCACAGTTGCTGAGCCTGCGCGTCTGGAGCCTGTGCTCCGCAGCGGGAGAGGCCGCGATGGTGAGAGGCCTGCGCAGCGCGATGAAGAGTGGCCCCCACTTGCCACAACCAGAGAAAGCCCTCGCACAGAAACGAAGACCCAACACAGCCAAAAATAAATAAATTAATTAATTAATTAAAAAAAAAAAAAAAAAAGTAACTGAAGTGAAAAACCAATTGAGGACACAAAACAAGGCAAAAATATTAAAAAAAAAAAAAAGACTGAACCCTCACAATGGAATAAGAGCTATATTCGGGCAGTTTTAAAAAAAAAAAAAATACTCTAGATGGGATCAATAGTAGAATAACTGAGGCAGAAGAAAGGATAAGTGACCTGGAAGATAAAATGGTGGAAATAACTACTACAGAGCAGGACAAAGAAAAAAGAATGAAAAGAACTGAGGACAGTCTCAGGGACCTCTGGGACAACATTAAACGCTCCAACATTCGAATTATAGGGGTACCAGAAGAAGAAGAGAAAAAGAAAGGGACTGAGAAAATTTTTGAAGAGATTATAGTTGAAAACTTCCCTAATATGGGAAAGGAAATAGTTAATCAAGTCCTGGAAGCACAGAGAGTCCCATACAGGATAAACCCAAGGAGGAACACACCAAGACACATATTAATCAAACTGTCAAAAATTAAATATAAGGAAAACATATTAAAGGCAGCAAGGGAAAAAAAACAAATAACACACAAGGGAATCCCCATAAGGTTAACATCTGATCTATCAGCAGAAACTCTGCAAGCCAGAAGGGAGTGGCAGGATATACTTAAAGTGATGAAGGAGAAAAACGTACAACCAAGATTACTCTACCCAGCAAGGATCTCATTCAGATTTGATGGAGAAATTAAAACCTTTACAGACAAGCAAAAGCTGAGAGAGTTCAGCACCACCAAACCAGCTTTACAACAAATGCTAAAGGAACTTCTCTAGGCAAGAAACACAAGAGAAGGAAAACACCTACAATAACAAACCCAATACATTTAAGAAAATGGGAATAGGAACATACATATCGATAATTACCTTGAATGTAAATGGATTAAATGCTCCCACCAAAAGACACAGGCTGGCTGAATGGATACAAAAACAAGACCCATATATATGCTGTCTACAAGAGACCCACTTCAGACCTAGAGACACATACAGATTGAAAGTGAGGGGATGGAAAAAGATATTCCATGCAAATGGAAATCTAAAGAAAGCTGGAGTAGCAATTCTCATAGCAGACAAAATAGACTTTAAAATAAAGACTATTACAAGAGACAAAGAAGGACACTATATAATGATCAAGGGATCGATCCAAGAGGAAGGTATAACAATTGTAAATATTTATGCACCCAACATAGGAGCACCTCAATACATAAGGCAAATACTAACAGCCATAAAAGGGGAAATTGACAGCAACACAATCATAGTAGGGGACTTTAACACCCCACTTTCACCAATGGACAGATCATCCAAAATGAAAATAAATAAGGAAACACAAGCTTTAAATGATACATTAAACAAGATGGACTTAATTGATATTTATAGGACATTCCACCCAAAAACAACAGAATACACATTTTTCTCAAGTGCTCATGGAACATTCTCCAGGATAGATCATATCTTGGGTCACAAATCAAGCCTTGGTAAATTTAAGAAAATTGAAATCGTATCAAGTATCTTTTCCGACCACAACGCTATGAGACTAGATATCAATTACAGGAAAAGATCTGTAAAAAATACAAACACATGGAGGCTACACAATACATTACTTAATAACGAAGTGATTACTGAAGAAATCAAAGGGGAAATCAAAAAATACCTAGAAACAAATGACAACGGAGACACGACGACCCAAAACCTATGGGACGCAGCAAAAGCAGTGCTAAGAGGGAAGTTTATAGCAATACAAGCCTACCTCAAGAAACAGGAAACATCTCGAATAAACAACCTAACCTTGCACCTAAAGCAATTAGAGAAAGAAGAACAAAAAAACCCCAAAGCCAGCAGAAGGAAAGAAATTATAAAGATCAGGTCAGAAATAAATGAAAAAGAAATGAAGGAAACAATAGCAAAAATCAATGAAACTAAAAGCTGGTTCTTTGAAAAGATAAACAAAATTGATAAACCATTAGCCAGACTCATCAAGAGAAAAAGGGAGAAGACTCAGATCAATAGAATTAGAAATGAAAAAGGAGAAGTAACCACTGACACTGCAGAAATACAAAAGATCATGAGAGATTACTACAAGCAACTCTATGCCAATAAAATGGACAACCTGGAAGAAATGGACAGATTCTTAGAAATGCACAAACTGCCAAGACTGAACCAGGAAGAAATAGAAAATATGAACAGACCAATCACAAGCACTGAAATTGAAACTGTGATTAAAAACCTTCCAACAAACAAAAGCCCAGGACCAGATGGCTTCACAGGTGAATTCTATCAAACATTTAGAGAAGAGCTAACACCTATCCTTCTCAAACTCTTCCAAAATATTGCAGAGGGAGGAACACTCCCAAACTCATTCTACGAGGCCACCATCACCCTGATACCAAAACCAGACAAAGATGTCACAAAGAAAGAAAACTACAGGCCAATATCACTGATGAACATAGATGCAAAAATCCTCAACAAAATACTAGCAAACAGAATCCAACAGCACATTAAAAAGATCATACACCATGATCAAGTGGGGTTTATTCCAGGAATGCAAGGATTCTTCAATATACGCAAATCAATCAATGTGATACACCATATTAACAAATTGAAGGAGAAAAACCATATGATCATCTCAATAGATGCAGAGAAAGCTTTCGACAAAATTCAACACCCATTTATGATAAAAGCCCTGCAGAAAGTAGGCATAGAGGGAACTTTCCTCAACATAATAAAGGCCATATATGACAAACCCACAGCCAACATTGTCCTCAATGGTGAAAAACTGAAACCATTTCCACTAAGATCAGGAACAAGACAAGGTTGCCCACTCTCACCACTATTATTCAACATAGTTTTGGAAGTGTTAGCCACAGCAATCAGAGAAGACAAAGAAATAAAAGGAATCCAAATCGGAAAAGAAGAAGTAAAGCTGTCACTATTTGCAGATGACATGATACTATACATAGAGAATCCTAAAGATGCTACCAGAAAACTCCTAGAGCTAATCAATGAATTTGGTAAAGTAGCAGGATACAAAATTAATGCACAGAAATCTCTTGCATTTCTATACACTAATGACGAAAAATCTGAAAGTGAAATTAAGAAAACACTCCCATTTACCATTGCAACAAAAAGAATAAAATATCTAGGAATAAACCTACCTAAGGAGACAAAAGACCTGTATGCAGAAAATTATAAGACACTGATGAAAGAAATTAAAGATGATACAAATAGATGGAGAGATATACCATGTTCCTGGATTGGAAGAATCAACATTGTGAAAATGACTCTACTACCCAAAGCAATCTACAGATTCAATGCAATCCCTATCAAACTACCACTGGCATTTTTCACAGAACTAGAACAAAACATTTCACAATTTGTATGGAAACACAAAAGACCCCGAATAGCCAAAGCCATCTTGAGAACGAAAAATGGAGCTGGGGGAATCAGGCTCCCTGACTTCAGACTATATTACAAAGCTTCAGTAATCAAGACAGTTTGGTACTGGCCCAAAAACAGAAATATAGATCAATGGAACAGGATAGAAAGCCCAGAGATAAACCCACACACATATGGTCAACTTATCTTTGATAAAGGAGGCAAGCATATACAGTGGAGAAAAGACAGCCTCTTCAATAAGTGGTGCTGGGAAAATTGGACAGGAACATGTAAAAGTATGAAATTAGAACACTCCCTGACACCATGCTCAAAAATAAACTCAAAATGGATTAAAGACCTAAGTGTAAGGGCAGACACTATCAAACTCTTAGAGGAAAACATAGGCAGAACACTCTATGACATACATCACAGCAAGATTCTTTTTGACCCAGCTCCCAGAGAAATGGAAATAAGAACACAAATAAACAAATGGGACCTAATGAAACTGAAAAGCTTTTGCACAGCAAAGGAAACCATAAACAAGACCAAAAGACAACCCTCAGAATGGGAGAAAATATTTGCAAATGAAGCAACTGACAAAGGATTAATCTCCAAGATTTACAAGCAGCTCATGCAGCTCAATAACAAAAAAATGAACAACCCAATCCAAAAATGGGCAGAAGATCTAAATAGACATTTCTCCAAAGAAGATATACAGATGGCCTACAGACACATGAAAGAATGCTCAACATCATTAATCATTAGAGAAATGCAAATCAAAACTACAATGAGATATCATCTCACACCGGTCAGAATGGCCATCATCAAAAAATCTAGAAACAATAAATGCTGGAGAGGGTGTGGAGGAAAGGGAACACTCTTGCACTGTTGGTGGGAATGTAAATTGATACAGCCACTATGGAGAACAGTATGGAGGTTCCTTAAAAAACTACAAATAGAACTACCATATGACCCAGCAATCCCACTACTGGGCATATACCCTGAGAAAACCATAGGTCAAAAAGAGTCATGTACCATAGTGTTCATTGCAGCTCTATTTACAATAGCCAGGACATGGAAGCAACCTAAATGTCCATTGACAGATGAATGGATGAAGAAGATGTGGCACATATATACAATGGAATGTTACTCAGCCATAAAAAGAAATGAAATGGAGGTATTTGTAATGAGGTGGATGGAGTTAGAGTCTGTCATACAGAGTGAAGTAAGTCAGAAAGAGAAAAACAAATACAGTATGCTAACACATATATACGGAATCTAAGGGAAAAAAAAAAAAAAAAAAAAGGCCATGAAGAACCTAGTGGCAAGACGGGAATAAAGACACAGACCTACTAGAGAATGGACTTGAGGATATGGAGAGGGGGTGGGGTGAGATGTGACAGGGTAAGAGAGTGTCATGGACATATATACACTACCAAATGTAAAATAGATAGGTAGTGGGAAGCAGCCGCACAGCACAGGGAGATCAGCTCGGTGCTTTGTGACCACCTAGAGGGGTGGGATGGGGAGGGTGGGAGGGAGGGAGATGCAAGAGGGAAGAGAAATGGGAACATATTGTATATGTATAACTGATTCACTTTGTTATAAAGCAGAAGCTAACACACTATTGTAAGGCAATTATACTTCAATAAAGATGTTTAAAAAAAAAAAAAAAAAAAAGAATAGATCAAATCTTAATTTTTAAATATCTTAAGACTAATCTTTTTCTCTCCCAGCATCAAAATGTTTTCTAGAGGATTATATCTTTAATGATGTAATATAGAACTTTTCTTATATGTTATTATACCCAACATTTTTTTCATACTTATTTATCCTTTTTTTCATCTTTTGCTGGTTTTTCCATATGCCTTTTGTTTACATGGCCAAACCACTTGGTACAAAGTCTTTTTAAATCTTCCAGATTTTCTTAACTGTATGAATCTATTTCAGGAGAATGCATGTTATTTTCCTCTCTCTAGGCATAGAATCTGTTTTACCAGTGTTTTCATTCTATAATTATTACTGTAATCCATCGGGAAAACTTAACTACCTGATGAGTCTAGTAACATTGCTTAGTCTCTTGAAGCTTAAAGGTAATAATATAAAATATATTCTTTTATGTGTTTAGTACTCTTGAGCCCTAGCCAAACCTTTCAAGATTTTGTGAATTTTTCAAGCACTCTGTGACCTCATATATTATTAGATATTAGATGTTCTCCAAGATATTGTTATAAATCATGTCATTACTCCAGTCTCCTTTCCAGTAATATATATAAATTGAGATATATATAGCAACTGGATATTTCTAAACTAACACTATACTTCAGACTTCTTAAATTACACTTCCTTAACCACACGTGATAAAAAATAATTTCTAAGCCCAGGGCATTGACTCATATTTTACAGCAGCTATTGTCAGTAACAAATGTTGGTACCATTAAACACAATCTTCATTGTTAGAGCTACTTTCTCTTCTCTCTTCTTCCATATCAGCCTCTTTATTCTTCCTTGAACACACAGAGTATGTTCCTTCCTTCTGGTTATTTGCCGTTAGCTACCTTCTCAGACATTCTTCCCCCAGTTCATGTGGTTACTACCTCTTATCCTTCAAAAATTTACGCAAATATTACTTTCTCAAATTCCCTTACTCTACCCTATTTAAAATTGCAACCTGGGCCCCGCATCATATGTCCTATTACCATTACTCTGCTCTCTTTTTTCTACAGCATTTATTACCTTCTAATATACAATATTATTTACCGACTTATATGTTTGTAGTTAATATCTGCCCACCCCAGCCAATATGTACATGCTAGGAAGGAAAGATGCTTGTTTTATTTACCAGTGTATTCCTAGTTTCTAAGTAAGAGGTCAGCAAATGTTTTCCGTAAAGGGCCAGATAATAAATATTTTAGACTTTGTGGTCCATCCAGTGTCTGAACTAAACTGTGCCACTGTGGCCTGAAAGCAGCTATAAACAATATGTAAATGATGGTGTGGCTGTGTTCTGATAAGATGATATTTATCAGAAGAGACTGTAGGCTGGATTTGGCTATACTTTGCTATTAATGTCTGGTACATAGTAAGTTCTTAATAAATGTGGAGTAAATGAAACAAATGTATTGAAATTAAATGTATTTAAAATGTGAACATAAATTACTTGACAAATTTACCTCTTTCACCCTAAAATTTAGTCATTTCTTAATTAAAATATTTACTCTGGCCTTACTGCCCATCTTGAATAAGAGTTCCTCATTACTTTAAAACTAAATATATTATATATGACAGTAACTGGGGTACAATAGAGTTATTAGAATTTTAATGAGCAGTAAAAGGCTGTCCTGGACCGGAAGACAGAAAAACCCTGAGTTTGAGATTAGTATGAAGTATGTTGGTTAGTTTTTATTATGTTTGTTGTCTGGGAATTATTTCTTCAACATTTTAAGACACTGATTTCCATAGTGTGTGATGTTCTTTCTTACTTCAACTGTGAGAATAAGAGACTTTCCTATTTCTTGAGTTAGAAGTCAATCCAAAATAGTGGCAGTGGGCCTGCAGCTGTTATTTCCTCACTCTGGAACGCATTTCTAAGCAGCAACACAAAATGTGACTCAATTACCTGAAAGTGGAGAATTAGTTCACCATCTCATATGTAAATGTCTTTTGAAATTCATTGGATCACTTTGTTTCTGCTCACCTTTAGAAAACTTCTTTATGGACCAAGAAATTTAAAGTGGTTGTGTGCCCATCCTAAATAGGGGTATGTGTGTGTTTGTGGGTAGAAACCCTTCAGAATGAGAGTGAACTTATTTCATCTTAAAGAGAGGAAAGCATCAGTTACCACAATGGAAAGTGTGAAAAATTTAAGTATGCCATCCATCCTCACAGAATCTGTTTGCTGTCTTTGGAATAGAACTATTTCTTGTGGAAATCTGGTTTAACATTGTTGTTGGAACTTGCCTATCCGAGAAATTAATTTTGGCATTTAGATTATATCAAGATGCAGACTGAATGCTCGGTCGGTTACCTTTATGGAAACATCCAGAATAAATTGACCAAAGTGTGCACAGTTTAGAACTGCTAAAAGCTATTAGGTTTTAAGTTTTAGAATGGTAATGTATAAAATACAAATAAAATTGTCAGAAATAATTCTTTCTGATCAAACCTGGGATGAAGGAATTGATTATTTTCTATCGTATCAACGAAAGAGATACTTATTAACTCAGTCAGATGTGGAAGAGAGTCCCTTACACATGAATAATATTATATTAAATTACATAACTTGTGACAAAAATTCTTTTGGCACAATTTTATTACATATACTTCAAAAAAATAAACAAATATCCTGACATAATATGATTACTATGAGTTTTATTTTGGTTTCATTTTCTCAATAAGGTATCTTTATTCCCTTTGAAACTTATTCCCACAGTTGTAACACACAACTTTATTGATTACTCATATTGTAACTGCTATTACAGAGGTTTTATTTATTCATTAGTTTAATCATCAGTCATTCACCAAAATGTATTGAATGTTTACTTTGTCAGGGAATCAAAAGAAGAATAAGATATGATTCCTGTACTTAAACCATTGT